>NC_089508.1:16987663-17621802 GCF_036850995.1 Saccopteryx leptura | reverse complement strand
GAGCCTGTTAGTTTAGTGGTTCTCAACTGGGCTTGATGATTTGGTTCCCCCAGGAAACATTTAATAAGTTCTGGTGACACTTTGAAGTGCAGTTACTATTGAGAGGAGTGATTGTAGTATCTAGAGGGTAGATACCAGGGATGTCGCTAAACATTCTGCAATGCATAGGCCAGCCCTCCCAACTGACCAGAGTGTCTAGGCTGAGAAAACATAGTGGATAATTTCACTTTATAAATGAACGCGTGGAGGGTTCAGTGAGGTTAAGTCATGCTCCATGATATTAAGCCCAATCTTAAAGACATGGTCTCAGGACTCTCTTCCTAGTGCTCTGTTATATAATAAGTAAAACTACTATTTGTTCTGTTAATTCTTGAGACAAGTTTAAATTTTCAATTTAAAATTCTTCATATCTTTAAAAGGAATTAGCTATGTTGTGTTTGCTCAGTTTCTTAAGCATCTCTGAAAAATGATACATGTGCCTGCTTTTTTAAAAACATCAAAGGAAAATGAAGGAAATTGAGTTACGTACGAAGTCCATCCTGGTTTCTAATGAAGGTGAATACAGTAGGGATCGTCGACTAATTTATAGTCCTGCAGCCAATAAAACATATATAAAATATAGAAAGAATTCTTCTCAAATTTAAGAAAAAATCAACAGAGTAAAAAAAAAATGAAACCCACAAGAACTCATTTTTGCAATACTTTGAATCAATAAAATGTTGACTCAAAGTCAATACTCTATCAGTTTTCTCCTAATGAAACTCTCATAAAGCATAGTATCACTTTTTCTGTATCTCTTCTTGCTTTTTGACTCTCTGGGGAAAGGGGGTGATAAATAGATAACCAGTCCCCATCTTGTGGACCTGCATACCTACCCTTTCTTGGCTTACATGCAGACCCAAAAACTCTGTGAATTTGTTTTCCAAAGAGAGCTGTTTCTCATGAAAAGATACTATTGAAACTTTTAGACATTAGCTTCTGATATGAGTCTCCTGGGTTTTTGTGACCTTGTACCTTTCATTATGATAAAATCAATGCAAAAGCCTTCCCTCTTGAAGAGGCTATAACAATATGGAAGCCACATATTTGAGCACATTGGCTCATTTCTTGGTGAGGGTGAGCAGAGGGTGCCATCTTAAAGTATGCCTTCTTGATTATTTTAAGCTGGTTATATTTAAGAAAAGACTGAGGAAAAAACCGTGGACCTTACTTTTAACTGCCTAAAAGATTTTAGAAACAGGACCTTCTCCAGGAAGGTAGCTATTTTCATAAATGGCTATAGACTAACGTAAACTAGTGTGTAATAGACAGGGAGGATTCTAGCAAAGCTCTTTATTGTGATCAAAGTCCTCCCTGTGTCGCATTGTTGAAGAAGCTCTAGCAAACATTTGTTTACCAAACATTTACTTTTCTTTATGTGAATTGTCATCCTGCTCTTTGAAGTTCCAAACCACAACCCCTCTTCTGTTGAGCTCAAGATGGAACATAAGCCTCAACTGTCCATTGCGCCCAAGTCTCATATTCTTATGAAGTCCTCTTGTCAATCTGTCTCATCTCAATCTGATTATTTGTCCAGCCAGAATTTAGGAAGGCAGAAGGTAAATAAAATTCTCCTCTCCTACACTGGCTTCACAAGAAATCAGTCCTTCCAAGTGAAGGAGAGTGGAATTTGCCCTCGCAAAACTTGCTTTTGGCTTTCAGAATTATTTTAGACTGATTTTTTTTTTTTTTTTTTTTTTTTTTAAGAAAGAGCAGTTCCCTGGCCGGTTGGCTCAGCGGTAGAGCGTCGGCCTAGCGTGCGGAGGACCCGGGTTCGATTCCCGGCCAGGGCACACAGGAGAAGCGCCCATTTGCTTCTCCACCCCTCCGCCGCGCCTTCCTCTCTGTCTCTCTCTTCCCCTCCCGCAGCCAAGGCTCCATTGGAGCAGAGATGGCCCGGGCACTGGGGATGGCTCTGTAGCCTCTGCCCCAGGCACTAGAGTGGCTCTGGTCGCAATATGGCGACGCCCAGGATGGGCAGAGCATTGCCCCCTGGTGGGCAGAGCGTCGCCCCATGGTGGGCGTGCCGGGTGGATCCCGGTCGGGCGCATGCGGGAGTCTGTCTGACTGTCTCTCCCTGTTTCCAGCTTCAGAAAAGAAAATGGAAAAAAAAAAAAAAAAAGAAAGAGCAGTCACAGAAGAAGCTCTGAAAACCTAGTAGAACTTACCCATTTTTAATAGAATTTACATTTATAGGAGAAATCTTTTTTTGTAAGGAGATCTCCCTCTCTGAACTAGAAAGAGGAAGATGATCAAATCTAATGGAGAAAACACCTACATAATGTGCATAATGACCATATCCTAGTTTACTGTGCTCCTTCTGATTACCACCCATAACTAACCTCTTTACCTCCAAAATCTTTTTTGTTGTCTTTAGATGGTAGTTCGTATAAGGTTGGTGGCTTAGGTAATTTCTGGGATTTAGTTTTCCTAGGTATCTCCCATGTATACAGGAGGTATACATGTTATTAAACTTCTGTTTATTTTTCTCCAATTCAACTGTCTTTTATTACACTGGAGTCTCAAGGACCTAAAAAGGTAGAGGAAAAAATGCTTTTCCTCCCCTACATAGGTTTCAACTTGTCAAATTAAGGAGAGGCAGCAGAATGAATTGTATATTCTGAGAATGGATCCTGAATAAGTTCCTCCTCTTACATAAAACATCATTAGTGACCTATACTTTGGTCTTGTTTCAACCTTTCTACATACATGTGTATAATATCCAGATAACTCATGTCCCTAACGAGTCTACTTATTAATTAATCTCTTCACTAAGAAACTACCTCTCCTAATTATTTATAAGCAGGGTTTCTGCAGAAGTTATTACCTTTTCAGCAAAGTAGCAATCACATGGTTTCCAAATTTCCTAATACTTATTTTTTTGAAAAAATTTAATTAATGTTTCTGCTTCACTATGTAATGAACTAAAGATATGTGTTAACACAATGATTTCATGATGTGCACAGGCATTGATATTATGTATCTCAACCCATAAATCATAGGCCAGACAAACCCAGAGAAGAAAAAAATAGTATGATATCTTATCTATTTATAATTCAAACACAGGGTTAAAAATGTATATCCCTACTGACCTGTTATCTTTAAAGAAGAATTAAATGTCTTCTTGCAAATGAAAACTATTGTGTTTTAAAAGTCTGCTCATTTTCAAATTCATCTAAGAATTACAGTGTTAGAGTTGGTCAGAAAGGCCTTCACCAAAACAAAGAAGCATTGTTATTAAATAAATCAAGGCTTATTTTGGCCATAGATTATGGAACTTCTGTATGTAACACACACACACACACACACACAGCATTGCTTGCTTTATCACAACTCATTAACATTTGTTTGATTATGTATCTGTGATATTGTAATTTATGAGTAATACATATTCAGATTTCTTTTAAAATATTACTGCTCATTGGTAATGCAACTGGTCACCTAAGAGCTCTGATGGAGAGGTGCAAGATTCCTGTTGTTTTCATGCCTGCTAATGCAACACTTGTTCTGCAGCCCATGGTTCAAGGAGTAATTTTGACTTTCAATTCCTACTATTTTAAAATAAACCTTTTATAATTATATAGCTTTTGTAGACACTGATATTTCTGATGGATTAGGGCAAAGTCAATTAAAAATCTTGAAATAAATAATGATTCTGGATGATATTTTTAAAAATGTATGACTCATGGAAAGAAGCCAGAATATCAACATTAACAGGAGTTTAGAAGTTAATTCCAATTGTCATGAAAGACACTCAGGATTTCAGGACTTTAATGTAGTCACCAACAACAGATACGGTAGAAGTAGCGAGACAAGTAGTATTAGAAGTGAAACCTGACCTGTGGTGGCGCAGTGGATAAAGAGTCGACCTGGAAATGCTGAGGTCGCTGGTTCGAAACCCAGGGCTTGCCTGGTCAAGGCACATATGGGAGTTCATGCTTCCAGCTCCTCCCCCTTCTCTCTCTCTCTGTCTCTCCCTCTCCTCTCTAAAATAAATAAATAAATAAATAAAAATTTTAAAAAAATGTTTAAAAAAAAAAAAGAAGTGAAGCCTGAGGATGTAAGTTGCCATGATGTTAGATTAAAACTTTAATGGATGAAATGTTGCTTCTTATAGGTGAGAAAAGAAAGTGGTTTCATGAGATGGAATGTTTTCCTGATGAAGATGCTGTAAAGATTTTTGATATGACAACAAAGGATTTAGAATATTACATAATTTTAGTTGATAAAAGAGAATTAGGGTTTGAGAAGAACGACTTCAATTTAGAAAGAAGCTCTAATTGTAGGTAAAATGCTTTCAAACAGCATCACATGCTACCAAGAAATCATTCACAAAAGGAAGGGTCAGTTGAGGCAGCAAACTTTATTGTTGACTTAGTTAAAGACATTGCCATAGCCACGCCAACTTTCAACGACCACCGCCCTTATTGGTTAGCAGCCTCGACACGGAGGCAAGACCATCCATCAGCAAAAGGATCATGACTCTCTGAAGGCTCAGGTGATGGTTAGCATTTACAGCAAAAAGGTAGTTTTCTGTGGACAAGTCGTGCTGGGGTGAGGATGACGGAGACGCAAAGACCCAACTCCGGAGACCAGGTTCAGTGACGCAGATCCACTTTATTCAGGAAGTAAGCTAGCTTATATAGATAGGTTCAGCCTATAGGGTGTTACAGCGTGTCCTTCATAGCCAAAGGCTGAAAAGATCAGGGCGTTGCGTGGTTGGCGCTAAGTCACTTCCTTATAGTGGGTGAGCTTCCTTCCTGGGTGTGCCCAGGAGGCTTCTGGGAGCTGGAGTATTCTCACAGAATTGCATCAGCCGCAGCTGCTAGGAATGTGCTCTGCGCTTCACCCACATCTTTCAATTAAAATATGTACATGTTTAGATATAATGCTATTGCACACTTAATAGACTGCAATATAGTGTAAACATAACCTTTATGTGCACTGGAAAACCTAAAACTTTGTCTGATTCACTTTATTGCAATATTATTGCAGTGGTATGAAACCAAGGCCACAACATTCAGAAGTATTTCTGTATTGACTTATTTAATATTTGCAACAACTTTATAGCAATGAACACTATAATTATCTGCATTTAACATATGATGCAAGAGAGACACAGAGAAGTTAAGTAATTGGCCCAAGAAACACAGATACTAAGGTGAGGCAGCAAGGATTAGAACCTAGATAACTCTGACTCCAGAATTATTTCTCTTTGTTATGAAATTTGGTCTCAAAGTTTAGCAAATAAAACTGTAATGATGTTATCATAAAATGTAGTTCTAAAGTGTTATATTTCATTATTCTATATCAAAAATTCTACGTAGTAATTGGCCTTTTCTAAAAAAAAAAAATCTATATCTGCATAAATTGGAACAGGGCATCTACTTGAAAGTTTTGATGTTACCAAACCTCACATTATATTTATTTATTGGTACATGTTATAGTATTTTCCTTTTCCCCAACTTTGTGCTTCACTGACGTCTTAGATTTGTGACAAGGTTTACAACATCAAGTATACCTTGGTCTGATTGATTACTTAATGTTTAATTTTTTTATTTTTTTATTCTTTTACAGGGAGGTCTGGATAGAACTTGGAAATTGATTTTTACCTTAAATTATTAGAGTAACAACTGTCAAGATCCAGATGCTTTTTCTGAAAGGATATTAGTCAAGACAGGCATCCTCTGGTTATATAATCATATGGTAAAAATGGTGTGTGTGTGTGTATTTGTTAAAGAAAAAGGAAAAATTTCACCTAAATTCATGCACATACAAAGAACAACTCAAAGATTAGAAGATATAAGTTAAGAGAAATGGAATCTTTCAAGGCGATAAATGTCTTACTCCAAATTGGGGATGGGGCTGGGGATAGGAGTGGGCATGTGTTAGGAAGTGGAGCAACTCAGTTGATGTATTAAATTGTGTTAAAGTAATTTGTAACATTGCATTTTGATCCTGGAAACAGCTTATGTTGGGTAAGTAAATGAATATGCACCAATTTTTACATCAACATTTCATAAAAAAAGACTAGAGTCTTAGACCTAAACCTGATGCCTTTGCTATTAAATAAAACAATGCTCTTTATTAGCCTTGAATTGCCTACTTTTAAGCAAGGGAATAATCAATAAATAATTTTGTCCTAAAGAAAATATAAGCCACAGAATAGACAGATATTATTACTGGAATGGCTTGCCCATTTCCTTTTCAAAATGAACTGTAGGCTTTTATTGGTTTAGTTTTCAAATGTTGAGAATGCTTTACCCTCCTTTTTTGCTTGGTTTGTTTGTTTTAAAGACCAGCACCACAGGGAGAATAGTTAAGCACATAAATTCAGAAAAGTCGTTTGCATGTGTTCATCTTGGCTAAGGAATTCATCCCAGACCTTACTCTTTGTATGCCAGTGTTGATAATCTGATTCTGTCACTCAGAAGATAATAGGAAACTTTCTCTTGGCATTAATAATTTCTGAGTTTTCTTGGATGGATAAAATAACAGACGCCACTACTCTGAATTTTATTATTTCCCTGAAAATGGCTACCTTTGACAATTTGAAATACACATATATTATTAATATATCTTTGATTATTTATTTGAAAAAGCTCCAAAACCAGGTAAAATTAAACCAAAAGTTTCTGAGTCTGTTCTTCTAATTAGCATTGTTAAATTTCAAGCTATTTTGCCTGTGACTCACATTTTGTGCTTTTACCTCTATTCTTTTTTTCTTTTCTACTGTTTCTAGTCTCCTTCAGCTGTGCTATTTTAAATACCTTTATATGAAAAGGTCATTTTTTTTTAACATAATAGTCTTGTGAGTGAGCATTGTTGAAGAAAAGAAAGATGCAAATAAATGACCATGTATTATCCTATAATAACTTTGGTTAAGTGCTTCATTATCTGCTTTTAAAGTTCTAGAAATTGGGTTCAAAGATTACCTGACTCCACTGTCACAACTCTATGAAGACTGCTTGTAAACTGAAAGCTGGCCTGAATAATAACAGTTCACTAAAGTCACAGCTGAAAAAAATGCTGGGAGAAAGGGCATTCAAATTGGACTCTGAAAATCAACTCTGCTTCTTGTCTCTTCTTCATAAAACTCATTCGTTTTATCTTATCTGAACCCAGGCCTCAGGAAATTTTGTGAGAAGTAATGTAAAAGAATTTTTTAAGTTGTAAAGTGTTATATAAAGCCAAAAAATAAAGGAAAAAAAAAAGAATGTTTTTAATGTCACCATCAGTGCAAGTCATATAAAATCTCCATGTGTATATTTAGCCTGTCAAGAGGTTGAGAATTCATTAACTTTTATTTAATAATTAGACTTTCTTCTTCTTTGAAACTCAGAATTTTACCATCTTACTTAAAACATTTAAACGTTTTTATTATTTATTTGTTTGTTTGTTTGTTTCAGTGAGAGAGGAAGAAGAGAGAGAGAGAGAGACAAGAACATTGAGCTATTTCTGTATGTGCTTTGACTGGGGATCAAACCAGCAACCTACATGCTCAGGACGAAGCTCCAACCCACCAACCGAACTATCCAACCAGGGCTTACCAGATTATTTTAATTGCCAATTTATTTTCAGATTGAAGCTCCTTGAGTTCAGTGATCAAGTTTTATTTAGTAATAGACTATAATGTGTAAATAGCAATATCTGTAGAATAAAGGAAAAACTTTACCTTGTTAAACAAGACAGTGATGTTTCGCTCTTATTTTCTTCATATTCTTCCATGCAGGTACCCATTTATTTCTCTCAGTAGGATAATGAACAGGACTTTAAGGGAATAGTTCAAAATTGAAATAATGGCTTAGCATTTGGAGCATGATAGGTACACAATAGGTATTTGTTAAATGAACACTCAATAATAATTGTTAATGGATTTGTGTGCTTTTTAAAGGCTGTTGGCTACTGGTCTTCAGACTTCTTACTCCAGACACTTGTGACAACTTACCCTGCATTGAGGCTGTGGACACAGGATGCTGAGCACATCTTAAAATTTGGTCTTGGAAAGAAAGCAGGGAGAACCTCTCTCCAAGAAGCACACCATTGGTTCAGTATAAGCATTTCCTTCTTCTCTTGGTACTTCAAGTGCTCAGAATGTTTCTTCTATTTTCTGATCTTTTTTTTTTCCAATCTTATTTGGCTAGCTCCAGATCCTCTGATGTTTAGGCTTCTTGGCTGTGCTTCTGAGCCCTGAACAGGGGACAGGGACTGCTGTCAGATATTTGACTACCTTTTCATGCTCTGTAGTTTGCTGTGCCAGCTCCCTTATGCTCAAATAACAAACAGGCTTTCCCAGCATGCATGATTCTGACTTTTAGGCCATTCTGAATGGATCCCTCTAAACTTAGACCACTTTGATTGAATTCCTCTAAACTTAGGCCACTCTGATTGGTTCCCTCTAACCTTAAGCCACTGTGAGTGGGTCCCCCTCTTCCCATGCCAGTTCTCCCTTCCGAAGACGCCCAGATGTGTGGTTGGGCCTGTTTTGTTCTCCTGGCTGAAATGACTCATGGAGCTCATGTGGAAACAGTCTTGATCCTGGCCTGCCTTGTATCACACCTTGTAGCACACACTTTCACAGAACCAGAGTTGGTTTTCCGATTACAGAATGAGAGTAATAAGGGAGGTTAAAGAACAGAAATTATTCAGCCTGGGAATGTGCGTCTGAGGGACAACTTAATCATGGTCTCCAATTACGTCGAGGATGCTGTTAGCATCTTGGTTGTGCAAATTGCAACCAGCTGTTTTTTAATCTCTACCGAGGATGGAAATCATGGATATGAGTGTCAATTATGGCACAAGAGATCAGGATTAGGTCTAAAGAATTTCCTGGTAAAAACTGCTTATAGCAGTCTCCATGTAAACAGAAAACGTGGTATAAAATGAATTTAGTCTCATATCTTTTATTCCCTTTGGGTGAATTGGAAATATAAACTCTTGAGTGACTCAGATTTTCAACTGGCTCCCAGATATAATGTTCAAGGTCATCTGCTCCACAGGTGAAAAGACTAATAATTGAAGCTGATGTGGACACTCTGAACTTGAACGTGGGCTGCTCCCACTTCTCCATCATCTCACCACACCTCCTTCATTTTATCATTTTACTTTTTTTCTTTTGGTACTAATTTGGTACTGAGGATGTAAGAACTAAATAAGACAGGGTAGCTGTTCTTGATGCCAATTAACATGGGCTTTCTTTTCAAGTGTATCATATCACAAAAGAATAATGTAGATGGAAAACATTGTGCTATCACACATCTTTCATTCATTTACAATATATTCTTCATCTTTCACTTAGTTTCTTAAAAACTATTCCCCAAGCAAGTCATATGGTGCTAGTCACAGTGCTATAAGTGCTAATAAAAATATATTAAGTTATGGTATTATTCATTCTTTAATTATCTTAATGAAAATGTTTAAATCATTTTACTCTATATAAATTTGTAAGCATTTCTTAGGGATTTGGCTCTTAATTTAGTTGATGCCCAACTTCTGTAGAATATCCTCTGACTCTATAACACCTTACTTTTTTGCTCATATTTTAGGACTTTCTTGGGTTCCTATGAATTCAGAAAATCATTTGGAGGGATTGTAGTGATCTTGTATTTATCACCTATGGCATCTCAGTGGTAAACTGGTTATATGTCAATTTTCTTCTTCAAAATTACATACAAAGATTGCATCAAGCCTGCTTTCAAAAATCAGCAAAACTTATTTCCCTAAGTGACCTGTAGGAGTATCACCCATGAAGTCGATTGCACTGTAATGCTGATATTCTTTCTAGCGCTCCTAAGACAGATAATGGTCCCTCTCCCTGATGCAAGTCCAAGTGGTGAGTAGTTCATTACCATATAGAGAGGCTTTGCTTCTGTTGCTCACCTTTATCAGAAGGCTTGCTTTGTTTTTCACAGAATTCTGATGAAATCTATTATTATCAAAAAGTGTTCCCTCTATCTCTCAGTCTGCCTTATACAGGTCTGTAGCTAAATGGATGGATCTTTGTTTAAATAGTCATCAACATGGCGGACTGGGCATTATCTAACATGTGTTTACCTAACATTTGCCAGACTGCGTCACAAGTAGGATTTACTTGAGGATTAGAGTACATTCTCTTGTTTATGTATCTTAAAGAATTCCCTCTTCTGATATGATTATCTTGCTCAGGGTCAGTCTTTTTTTTCCTATTGGCTTCCACATCTACCAACTGCCTCACTTCTGAATCCTCACTTTAGCCATTCCCTCCAAAAGACCCAGATCAAGTCTGTAGAATGGTTTCAGAATGCTAAACTGTATAGTCTAAAGGTAACACCATTGCCTTTAATATCTATCCATATCCTAGTAAATCCATTGAAGCAAACCAACAACTGCAGCTCTGCTCCTGGGAACTGAGTGCAGTCACTTTCTTATTTGGGTCCCTAGCAGGTACTGATATCACAACAGTTGAAGAACATGAGCTTACCAAACTTGCCATTAATCACGGGCACTTGTAAAGACAACCCAACAGAAATTAACTTGAAAAGCTTTATGGCAATATTTGAGGATGTCTTACTATGTTCTGTCAGAAATCACTGCTTCTGGTTCAGTTGGGTATGCAAAGCTGTTGACCTCTTCTGTACTCCAATTGTCAATCCCTGGCTACAACTTGCTCTCATGTCCTCAGCCAAACTCTTGGGCTGGAGCCACGCACCTTGTTCTTGAATAGCATGTGCTCATTTGGGTCTATTATCAGACTTCTCCAAGAAGAACTATATTGAGAATATACAAATATTCAGTGTAAAATTTGTTATGTGCGCTTACACAAAGGAAATGTTTGTTGGCTATTTTGTCCTTGGCCAAATCAGGCTTTTGGTTAAAAAAAAAAACTCAATGATTTTTGTATGCCCATATTGTGTAAGACCTTGATATTCCAGAAGTTTAGAATCTTGCTGTGAGATGCAATAAATCAGAAAACAAAAAGTTCAATGGCATCTTTATCCAAAAAAAAATTAATAACAATTACATACAACAAAATAAGATCTGGAAACAAAAGTATAGTAGGCATTTTATAAAAGTTTATTGAGTAAAAATGAATAAGTGCATGAATAAATGAATAACGGGAGATAAATTAACAAATAACGGGATGTCACTGTAGAATTTTAGGCTAAGAAACTACTATGTTAGACTGGCGTAATTCTAGAAAGCTTTCTGGAAAAGGCAAAAGATTTTGAAATAGAAAAAAATGCAAAATATTGAGGAGGACAAGTTAAAATATCATATAATTTATTTAAACTTATAGCAAGACTAGTTAATATTTGGCCAGATTCTCATAGGGTTCACTTTTTTAATTAATGGTAAATAATCACTTAACATTTGAATATAAGGAAATCTTAGCATAGTGTTAGAAAATGACAAAGACAGATTTTTTTTTTCAACCTACATTTTCTTTTCTTAATTTTGTTTTTGGGCTAATACACTATGGCAGAGTAAACATCTTAAAAACATCATTTGTCAAAGTTCACAGCAAAACCCTTCATACATAAACCAATTGAGGGAGACAAGAAGACAGTAATGGGTCTATTGTTTCACTAAAAGTCATATTACCCTTGAAGAGAAAGTCACTTCAAATTGCTTAATGACCTTTGGCAAAATAACATCTTGAGTCACTTTCACTTAAGTGCGTGCCTCTGACTGCAAGAACAAAACTGAAATATTATGGTTCCAAAACGCCACTTTTTACCTGCTCCACACACTTGCTCCACACATAAATACAATAAAGGAAAAAAAGGAAGGAAAGAAAAAGAGAAACCACAGCGCTCAAACAGCTGTTGCTGCTTTCCGGCTAATGGGTCTTATTTTGAGAGAAAGCAGCAATTACCCATTAAACTCTGCGTGTATGTGTGCAGGGCAGATTAGAAAGTGTCAGAGCTCAGGAAAACACCATTATCCCCTTCCCCCTCCGTTTAGTACAAAGACATTTTTCCCTCCACCTCTTCCCCCCACCCCCAAAAAAAGAAGACCTGTCTTGGGGGCGAGGGGAAGAAATTAAACTCCTAGACTGGGTCTTTATGCTTTCCTGTCCAGCATGAGGGAACTTTGATGATTTACTACATACTGCACATTTTCATCACACAAAACATCACTTACGGCACTTATGTGATTACCTAATTAAGTCATTAGACACAAAGGTGCTTATCATGAGATAATTATAGCCCCGGGATATAAAGGAAGAAGCCGAACCCAGCTTGAAACAGGAGTCCTTCCTATGACAAGGGCTCCTTCATTACGAACTGGTATCCCAGGAGGCAGGTGGAGGAGATAGGAGCTGTGCTTCTCCACCGAGCGAGTTGAGGTTGGAGGTCAGACTGAAAAACCCTTGACCTCCAGATTAGACTCAATTATGCGGACCCCACAAATCAGCGCCAGGGCACCAAGCGCCCTGCTCCTAGTCTGCAGGGCTAGAAAGATGCTCAGGAAGAAGGCGGAGGGACACCAACAGCAGAGCTGAACACACTTGCTGCGACTGCCTTGGAGGTCCAATTACTGAGAAGAGGAAACATATAAAGAGAGAGGTCTGCGTGGCAACTTGGAAGTCAACGATTTCTTAGTGTGGCTTTGAAAACTTTCAGATTCTTTGATGGTATCTAAAGGGACAGAAATTCTCTCTAAGTTTGGCATCTTAATTATACCGTATATACATCCACAAATGCATATGTGTGTGTGTGCATGTGTATAGATGCTTATACAGACACATATCCATATATACAGGCCCATATCAACATGAAGATACAGATGGGCCAACATGTAGCAAAGTTACCCAAGCATGTAAAATGATAACCAATACACTGAAAAGTAACATCACCCATCACTATCAGCACTATTAAACCATCTATAGTTCTGTAACCTGCTCCATAAGAATTTATCCATAAAAACACAAACATTCACACAGAAACACACATTAAGTTTTACTCAGAGAAGCCATGGGGAATCTTTTTAAACAGATTTTCTGATACTCATGGTTTTATTTACACAATGATCATTAAGGAGTTACCCATAACAAATGTAATATACTGTCTCAAAAGAAATGAATGTGTTGATAACTCAAAGCCATCTTACTTAAGTATTTAAATAGGAATCACTAAAAATAAATAAAATAAATAGAATAAATAAATTGGAATCACATTTTCAAATGAAGATGACTATGAAAAAGAAAACATACAAAGAACAAACAAGATGGATATTTAAATAGAGAAGTTATTTGTTTTAGGAGAAATAATGAAATATTACAAAAAATTTATGAAGTCCCTTAAGTTTCTTTCTGGCTCCAATTATTTAAGATTGCTGACATGTTTACAATTTAAATTTGAGACTAAATGATATATTTTATAAATATTCTCTGAATACACTGTATATGAAGACATGTAATTGAAAAATATATATATAAATTTTAGAAGTGTAAGTCCGGTGGTGTAAAACAAGCACTGACCAGGAAGTCAGCAGATCTGAGTTTTAAATCAGCTTTCTCTGACCAGCTTTGTGTTTGAAGCAACTCACTTGAACTTATCTTTCCCGCTGCAAAGCGGGTCATCTAGATCTGTTCTTGCCCTATCCACACATCCCCATACCACTACAACAACAACAACAACAACACACACACACACACACACAGATGATAGGTCACAACTTTCCTTTCTGAAATCATTCAGGAAGCTACCCAACTGGAAAAAAATAAGGAACAGTCTCAAAAGTGTTCACAAAGTTTTTTATTTTTTTTCAGCTAAATTCTACTTTTTTGTTAGACAAGGCAATTATCTTGGTCGGACAAGCCAGTGGGGTTATGATTTTGTGCTTTTCTTCTCTGTATTTCCCAAGGACCTCCCAACGTCATTTATATATTTCATGGATGACAGACCAGGACTAAGTGGCATTCTTTCCTCTCCGGATCTTGCAACCCGAGTGAGTATGTAACTGAATGCTAAATTGTATATTGCAAAACAGGCTTGCAGAAGTAACTTGCAGACATTTACATTACAGCAGTTTGTGTGCAAGCACAGTAGCAGGAGCAAGGCACAGTCAGGTAACAACTCAGCAACAAGGGTAGCACACAGGAAGCTGTGAAAGCCCGTGCTACCAAAACAAGGTTACACCTGCTACGTTTAGTTCTTTGGGATTTAACATCTACTTTAGAGCATGATGTAAAAACATTTGGTTTTGAAATCTGCTTTTTAATGTACATGATTTGTGGAAACTATTTGAAAATACAGATAAAATTGGAGAGCACTCCACACTGCTGAGTTCTAGGGGAAATGAGGCTTTTTCAGAGTGCTGGTGGAAAGCATTTTGATAAAAATGTGCCAAAATCCTTAAAAGCGTTCATATTCATTTTACATTTGGACTGGGTTCCTAAAGGAAAAGATAATTGCATACAGAAGTCTTAAGTACAAAGATGTTTATTGTAGCAATTCTTAAAATAGGTGAAAATAATTATAGTAATTTAAAGTGTCCAATAATGAGTATTGGCTATACAAATTATAATCTAGCCACATGCTGAAAATTATAGTCATTAAAATATTTTATGACAGTGAATATTCCTATCAATAAAATGTATACTAATTTATATGTGCACACATAACAAACATATGGAAACATCTTAAAATCGTGTATATTGGAAATGTTATTATCTATTAATTCAGAGAGGTGAAGTGTTTCTTCCTTTTTATTTTTATATTTTTATCTTTATTCCATAATAAGTCTATGTACTATTTGTGCACTAAAATTTCCTAGAAGTAAAATCACTGATCATGTACAACACATTTTATAACATGAGAGAAATACAGTATTAGGCAAAACTATAATAATTTTAGGCAAAAAAAAAAGTGATAATACAAAATGACGACTGTGTATCTTTAGGCATTATTAACATTCTTTCTCAATCCTTGCTTTTCTCCCTCCTGGCCTGCATGCTTCCTAGTCTCCTGTCCACTTCCCACCTCTGCTCAGTCCTTTTAGTTCCAGACGTTAGATGAGGATGTATCTTCAGTACCGCCTGCGTCCATATTCCTTACTGTTCCCCACTTCTCCCTCTAGAGTTCATCCACTGCTGAGGTCATGTTGCTGATGGAAATGTGCTCTTATGGTGAAATAAGAAAACATTTTGGGGACCCCGTATAGGATGATGGAGTACAGTAGGAAGTTTATTGAAGCTGGAGAGCAAACACAAGGGACAATTGTCCCCAGGTGCCTGGAGCCTGTGTCTCATGCACAGCCAGGTGGTTCGGCTCCATCCCGCTATGGAAGAAGTCCAGGTTTGTCTTCATCCTGCTCAGCAGAAAGGCCAGGGTCCAGGAATTCTCTGCTATCAGTTCAGTCCATGCCAAAGCTGAGTCCAGTTCAGTCTCTCGACCGAACCAGCTAGCTTGGTCTCTGTTCCTGGCCGCATTTGGCTGGTGCTGCATTGCTGTACCCCAGACCCGTGCTTGGACCTGCCTGCACGGGTGCTACTGAGAGAGAACATGTGAACAGATGGGCGTGTTGCTGGGAATGGCTTTGTTGAGCTTTGATTATATTATCTCAGGCTTGGGAAGAAGCCGGCTGGCCTCAAAATAACTGATTTCTTTCCAAAACTTACCTGGGCTTGTGTTGGGTCCTCCCCATTTCCAATCAATCCATTGCCCAGGCTACATTCTCTTCATTATGGTCATCATCATAGCCCCCATGCCACATGTCTCAGAATAGGAGGACCTCCCACCACACACACACATACACACACACACACACACACACACACACACACACACCATCATCTTGGTTTCTACAGTGCATGCATCTAGGAAAGAAATTTTTCTTGCTGTTTTCATTTCTCCCTTAGCAATCTTGGCCCAATAACCAATGCTTCCTGCCCACTTCAGGGATTAGGTCCTGAGGGTGGAGTATGCAGAGGTCCCCTGGGGAACCTATACATGCTGTAGCTTCCTAGTGAATGAGGCTCAATGTCTGATTCAGCTCCCTAGTTTATTAGGCTGACTGCCTAATTCCCTTTACTCCTTTTCTTTATTTATAACTAGCTACCTAGTTATAAATGGTAACTAGTGATAACTACCACCTCTACATTAGTGGACCTGCATGTTATTTCTGCCTAGATAGCCCACGATAACTGACATTTAATTTACTGATTCTGAATTAATCTAATCTTCCTTGACTCCAATTTTTTTGCTGATGGCCCCTAAATACACAAATTGAGCTAAAAACCTGGAAGCCATGAGGACTGTCCTCTCCATCGCCGCTGCCCACTTCTAATCCATCACCAACTCTGCTGATTTTCCCTACTAATAATTCTGGAATCTGTCATCTCTTTTTTAAATGTATTTTTCTGAAGTGAGAAACGGGGAGGCAGAGAGACAGACTCCTGCATGTGCCTGACTGGGATCCACCCGGCACGCCTACTAGGGGATGATGCTCTGCTCATGTGGGGTGTTGCTCCATTACAATCAGAGCCATTCTAGCTCCTAAGGTGGAGGCTATGGAGCCATCCTCAGTGCCCTGGGCCAACTTTGCTCCCATGGAGCCTTGGCTGTGGGAGGGGACGAGAGAGACAGATAGAAAGGAGACACGGAAGGGGTGGAGAAGCAGATGGATGCTTCCCCTGTGTGCCCTGGCTGGGAATCAAACCCAGGACTTCCACACACCAGGCTGATGCTCTACCACTGAGCCAACTGGTATCACCTCTTCTAAATACAACTGTCCTCAATCAGCTCATGTCATCGCCTCCCTGAACCCACTGCAACAGTCTCCTCTCTGTTTAATGCATCTCTAGACTTGTTCCTCCTTAAATTCATACTACAAGGATTGGCCAGAGCATTCCTCGGCTATAAATCTGAGCAATTCACTCCCCTGTTTTAAATCCTTTGACACCATCCTTGTAGCCTGTATTATAAATTCCATGTCCCTTCATGTAGTTTGAAGGACCTTTGCTATCATAGTCCTTGCTGTCTGAGAATTTCATCTCAAGCTCAAACACAGAACTTTTTTACATGTGCATGTACATATTATGCTCCTCTCACTAGTACATGGCTCCTGAGTCTCAATGTCTTCCTTTTCATACTCCAGTCCGTTTGGCAGCTGATTCCTACTCACCTGCTAAGACTCACCTGAACTTTTACCTTCTACAGAAGTGTTACTGACTCGTCAGACAAGCGGTGCTGTGCTGGTGCCTGCTCTTATGAGTTCATGAGTAACAATTATTATTCAATTTTTAGAAATTCTGTGACTTAGTTATTAAACACAACCATTAATAAAAGTTAATTTAGCCTGACCAGGTGGTAGAGCAGTGGATAAAGAGTCAGACTGGGATGCAGAGTACCAGGTTGGAAACCCTGAAATTGCCAGATTGAGCGCGGGCTCACCAGTTTGAGTGCTGGGTCACTGGCTTGAGTGTGGAATCATAGACATGACCCCGTGGTTGCTGGCTTGAGCCCAAAGGTTCCTGGCTTAAAACCCAAGGTCACTGATTTGAGCTTAAGGTTGCTGGCTTTAGCAAGGGGTCACTCACTCTGCTGTAGCACCCCAGTCAAAGCACATATGAGAATGTAATCAATGAACAACTAAGGTGCTGCAACAAAGAATTGCTGCTTCTCATCTCTCTCCTTTCCTGACTCTCTTTCCTTATCTGTCCCTCCCTCTGTCTCTGTCACAAAAATAAAATAAAATAAAATAAAAAATAAATAAAAGTTCATTTAGATGAATTTATGACTAAATGTGTGTTCTCTGTGTCTGTTCATCTCTCTGTTCTAAGTTAACCATACTAGAAGCTTATTCATTTTATTGATCTTTTCAAAGAAACAGCTTTTGGTTGCATGAGTTTTCTCTACTGATATCCAGTTTTCAATTTTATTGATTTCTGTCCTAATTTTTATTATTTCTTTTCTTCCCTTTTCTTTGGGTTTATTTTCCTCTTCTTCTTCTAGTATTATTAGATTATTGATTTTAGATCTTTCATATTTTCTAATTAATACATTCAATGCTCTAAATCTCCCTCTAACCCAAGCTTTCATCGCATCCTACAAATTTTGATATGTTGTATTTTCATTTAGTTCAAGATATATTTCAGTTTCTCTTTAGATTTCTTTTTTGACCCATGTGGTGTTAAGAAGTATATTGCTTAATCTCCAAGTATCATGGAGTTTTCCTGTATGCTCTCCTCTGTCTTTTTCAAGTCTCCTCGATTGCCTGAGTCCTCTTGTTGTGTGATCTCCTTTGGTGCTCTCCTTCTCTAACAGAATGTAATCCATTTGAGGTTGGGGAATATCTAATTCACCTTTCTCTCCAATGTCCAGTTCAGTGTCTGGCACATAGTGGGTACTTAGCAATACTTCGTGAATGAATGAAGCACTATGTAAAAAAAAAATATATATATATATCATGAATTAACTTTTGGTAAAAATACATCAAAAGTAAAATCATTAATGGTTATTACAGATTTTAGAATTATGATATTTTTTTTGAAAAATATTTTTATGGTATTAAAATCATAAGCATAATTATATTAAAACAATGGTACTTTTTTTTTTTTTTTTTTGTATTTTTCTGAAGCTCGAAACGGGGGGAGACAGTCAGACAGACTCCCGCATGCGCCCGACCGGGATCCACCCCACACGCCCACCAGGGGGCGACGCTCTGCCCACTAGGGGACGATGCTCTGCCCCTCCTGGGTGTCGCTTTGTTGCGACTGAGCCAATCTAGCGCCTGGGGCAGAGGCCAAGGAGCCATCCCCAACGCCCGGGCCATCTTTGCTCCAATGGAGCCTCGCTGCAGGAGGGGAAGAGAGAGACAGAGAGGAAGGAGAGGGGAGGGGTGGAGAAGCAGATGGGCGCGTCTCCTGTGTGCCCTGGCCGGGAATCGAACCTGGGACTTCTGCATGCCAGGCCGACGCTCTACCACTGAGCCAACCGGCCAGGGCCGAAACAATGGTACTTTTATAGTTTAAGAATAAAACAAGAAAAGCTATGTTGAAGCACTATAATCTGTTCCATGTCACTCTTATTCCAGTCCTGCTGCCTAGAGCCGTTTCCTCTGGTATTTACTTCTGAGTTCCTGGACACTACGCACACCCTGCTATATCGATGCTGTTTCTTGATATAGCTCTCTAAATCAGTGATTTTCAACCTTTTTTCATTTCATGGCACATATAAACCACTAAATTTCTGCGGCACATCAAAAAATATAATATATTTTTGGCTGATCTGACAAAAAATAACTATAATTCTGATTCATTCATACCAGACTGCTGTTGTGGTGTTGGTTGTTGTCATTTTTTAAAATTTGACAATTTAAGGGAAAAGAGGTCAGTGCCCTGATTAAAGTCACGTATTGCATGTTTTCAAAATTGTTGTAGTATACCAGTGTGTCCCTTGTGGCACACGGGTTGAAAATTGCTGTTCTAAATTTTTGAAGATATACCTATTTTTTTTTAAAGACCACTCAAATACACACTCCTTCCAATGTTCATATCAGAGATATTGATTTAATCAATATCATGTGTCTGTAATATTAAAGCGTATGCAAAGCTGTTCACTGATGAGCCAAGTAATATACTTCAACTTTGTTTCCTTTCTTATACTAATTTCTGTTTTCCTTTTTGTTTTTACTGTTTGTTTTTACTTTATTCTGCTTGGACCATGGGTCAGTCTTAAGCATAAAAGCTGCATACCGAAGAAGTTCAAACTGTAGAATGGCAGTGCTTGCTGACCGTGGGCTGCCTGTGGTCATAGTTCTTTTAAGTGAGATAAATGCTTTTATTCTTAAACCCTGTTATTTTGGATTTTCTGCTCTATGCTATTGAACTTGAAATCCTAATTTATACATTTTCCTTAGTTAGTCACATTCTCATTCTCTCCCTCTCTATCTTCTTCTCCCTCTCCCTTTTTATCTCTCATAGTCTCTCCTTTAAGAATATCAGTTTCTCAGCTCAAAGACACCTGTGTGAAAATAACCACATAATCACATTACCTTGGACAAATACTTAATTTCTTTTTTAAAGATTTTATTTATTTATGTTAGAAAGGATAGCGAGAGAGAGAGAGAGACAAGGGGGAAGGAGCAGGAAGCATCAACTCCCATATGTGCCTTGACCAGGCAAGCCCAGGATTTTGAACCAGCGACCTCAGTGTTCCAGGTTGATGCTTTATCCACTGCGCCACCACAGGTCAGGCTTACTTTCTTTAAGCAACTACTTCTTCATTGGTAAAATTGGGATGCCAACACCTATCTCAACATCACATTGGATATGTAAGTAACAAGATGTATTGATAGAGCTTAGTATAGTGTATTAAACATAGTAAATAAACTCACAATAAGTAAAAGGTAGAGAGGGGCTGGTAGTTGTGGTGAGTTGCAGTAGCAGCTGCAGAAGCTACAGTAAGACTTGTAAAGGTCATGGAAGCGACTACAATAGCATGAAGAAGACTTCTCTTTCCCAGACCACCATCATCTGCTATCAGATAGTTCAATAGTCCTTCTCATTTTGTTACCTAGTTATACCCATAATTAATATTTGCCACTTGCATATATTTATCTCATTGAATTTTCTCTATTCTCTGATTTTTTCTTACTCTTTTTTTTTCAATTTTGGAAGTCTCCAATATAATCCTAAGTGTTCCAACCCATCCTATCTTAAATCACTTTCCTTAATTTTCTTGGTCCTAGAGAAACATTTACAATTAGAATATCCTCACATATAAAATAAGATTAAGAGACTTGAAAATGTGACCTTTCTCAGCTCGCCTCTGATCATGTATATCAGAAACAAAGTGAACACAGTTTATATTTTTCATATTTTTTGGCATTAAGGTTTATTTTCAGACAGCAACCTTGTTTCTGTAAGTAATGAGCTCACATGCTTTTAAGCAACCTGATTATAATCTATCAAAGCAACTGTGTGAAAGTTGGCAAAGAAGAATGACATAAACATTCAAAAATATGAAAGTATATAGCTTTCTATATATTAATACTATAATGGATGAGATGGTTTTAGACAAGTAGAAAACTGGGTTACTCTATTTATCATAGATATTTAAATTTTTAATTCCCCTCTACATTTTAATGTCAAATATAATACATGGGACTTAAAGAAACAGTAACATTTTTGTTTAGTTGATTTTTATTTTGAACTGAACTCTTCTATTGAATGTATCTTCCATTCCTGAGCCCCACTTTAAAATGGGTTCATTTCTGATTTTCTATTTTACAGCTCATATTTGTAGTTTCAAGGAGTAGCATCATGTTTATGCAGAAAACCTAATCCTAAGCACATGGAGTTAAACCTAGCGTACATGGAGTTAAACCAAAATAAAAAAATCAGGGAACTGCATGGGTTTGGAAAAGTAGGGTTTAGGGCAAAAGTAGATATAAGTAGGAAGAAAAATAAATCTTACTACTTATTAAGCACATTCTATATATTAGTCATTAAACTAGCTAATTGATATATAATACCATACTTAATTTCTGCCCAACCCCACAAACAAACAAAAGAACAAAAAACCCAAGATGTGAAAATACTATTTCCATTTTATAGGTATGAAAATTGAGTCTCAGGATGGTCAAAGAGCCCGAGGTCATTAAAACTATACTAGAGTTTTAATTTAAATCTAAATTTGTTTAGAAAGCATTTTGAATATGTCTAATACTATTCTATAAACAAATAAATGCTACTCAGAAAAAAAATATTGCCATCTCTCTACTCAACAACGATAAGAAAAGTGGAAATGTTTAGTAAAAATAGGAATATGACCACCAAACAACTACATAGCATTTTTCAAATGAAGACAAACGTATAGAGGAGTAATTTTTATCTTGTTTGCCAAAGAAAACAAGCACCCCAGAAGAAAATCACATCCAGGACTTGAGTTAAAAATTATTTAAGATTCTTCTAACTTTCCAGAAATCTGTCCATAAGGTTCAGACATTTCTCAAATAGCATTATTGCTAATTGCACATCACATTAGTATAGCTTCTGATATTTAATAGAGAGTAAAAATAAAATCAGAAAGGAAGCAGCTATGAATTCATGCACGCCAAAAGGAAACCAGAAATATTTAGGATTTATCTAAATGGACTTCAAACAGGAAATATTTCAAGGTTTGCCTTTATCTTCAGTCCTGATTTTGGCTGTTGGACTTTTCTACACTTCAGAAAAGTCCAAAATTGATGACTTTTTTTTTTTAACTTCTGGTAAAACTTAAGTGAAAACCCATGTTGTTTATGAAATCAATTGAGCAGCTGATGAAGAGGTTACACTGATACAACCCAGAGTTCACAAATTTTCTTTGACAACAGGAACAATGAGAAACCCTTGGAATTTGAGCTGAAGAACTTTTATTTTCATTTGTGCAATATTGATCCATTGCACATAAAACCTAAAGTCACATTTTCTCTTGCTCAACTCAAATCATTTCCCACAGACTCTGGGACCATATCATCATCTTCTATCTTATGTAAATTAGCAGTTAATGAACATAAAGACCATTAGTCTTCACTTATGTTTCGTAATTGAATCAATACAATTGATTTTAAGTTTAGAAGCACTCCCTGCGTCAGTATGGCATACAGAGGCTTTTAAGGTTTTGCCTTAGCCCCATAAACAAACCCATCAGATTGATAAGAATTCCCAGAAGCAGTGACACACAGCATTTATTCTGCTCAGAATTCCACATCCATGACATGAAATCTGGCTTTTTTTCAGACCCTCAAGCCTGACCTATTGAGGAGAGAGAGTTAATGCAAAACAGAATATAATAACTTCGCAAGTTCCAATGACATAAGGTCTCTCTTCTTCTACAAAGTCACACAGACACACACAGAAACAACTGTGTAGGGACTGGCACATACTCAATAACTTGCACAAAACAAGTTGGATTTTCATTTGCATCTGAAGAGAAAGGTTATGGAGTCATGGTCGGTGGAGACCCTGGAACTCTTCCTGAGTGGTGTTCCTTTCCGCTCTCCCACTGGGACTTTTGAGAGCTCTTCACTTACCTCGCAGTGGTGTGAGCCATGTGGTTGCATTCTATAAAGTCATCACTTTCTAAGGTCAAAAGATATATGGAGAAAAGGCCAAGTGGTTTTCTGACTGAAATCTCTCACCAGAAGTCAACAGCAGCAGACCATCAATTCAGTTAAGAAAAAAAAAAGAAAGAAAAAAAGAATGAATTGGTGTCCAATTTCTGAACAATGTTTTCCACTGAGTTAAGCCTCGCTTTAATGAAAAAGGAGCACTACCTAGTTGGATTTGTAGTTTGCTGTTTTAATAGATTCCATTGTTTTGCCCAAACAGGTATGAGTTTGTTGAAGTTTCTTTATTAAGAAATAGCAGTTCAGTTTTAACCATTGCCATCACTGTTGGGCCTGTATTCTATATAATCTTTTTTTTTTTTCCTTTTCCCCACCATGTGGCACTGAGGAGTCAAAAGGAACAGTGAGCTAAATTCTTGGAATGTGACCATTTGTCCATCTCAAAAACAACTATAACTTCAAGAGGTTTTATCTTCTGCAGTGTCTACAATATTTGCAAAACATCAAAATATTTTTCTAGAGGAAAACCCACTACTAACCCATCAATAAGAATTATGTATATATTAATATTCATTTCTTTTAGCTTCATTTATTCAATGTGAAGTTCCACCAATGCCATCATTTTAGTAATCAATTTGTACTACTCAGACTCTATACATGAAGCCATCAGCTATAAGGACTCCCCTAAGTTTCCAAAGAGCCATCTCCTTAAATGTGTGGGAGAGGAAAAGTGTGCACAGTTATGCCAAATTATACGCACCTAGCAAAAATGAAAGCATTTCTATCTGCTTGTTCATACATTTCTGACAATGACTGGGGCTTTCACATACACTCTGAACTCAAGTATCTATAGCCTGAGACTCCTGCAACCCTCCCAACTGTTCAGTCCCTGGTATTTGTTACAACGACGCAAGGCTGCACTGCTCAGATTTAAACCACACATTGCTTTTCCCTTTCATTTCTGGCCAGCCGCCCAAAGCCATGCAGCAGGTGCTGTCTCGGGAATGTCACCATCTAATAAAAGTCTTGTAACATAACACAGAGACAATGGAGTTCTCTTTGGATGTACTTTGCTCTTCTTGACAGATTGCATTCTTAATAAGACAGTGTCTCAAAATGTATGGCAGAAGTATGGTATATATGTTTTATCATTCAAAAAAATAAAAAAAAAATCACTTATGTTAGTTTTGTTTGGGCAACGAACCCCAGTGCTGAGTGACTGGAGTTAAGAAAGCAACAGCCAGCTGCCGCCCTCGACAGTGTTGAAGGAAGAAGGTTCAGGCAAAGTTCTCCAAAAGCAGTCACTCCTTTTTTGCTTCATAGGATGACACCTTGATTGCTTTCCTAAGTGGGTTATGAGGAATGAAATAACAAAAATACATTTCAAGGAAGTGTGAATAATTTAAGTGAGACAATTCAATTCCAGTGATACCAGGGAGACCAAGATTAGAAATGCTAAACTATGTTAATGAAAGGCATCAGATCAGTTGGTTGGAGTGTCGTCCTGAAGCAAGGAGGTTTCCTGTTCAATTCCCTGGTCAGGGCACATACATACAGGAGCAACTTGATGTTTCTATTTTTCTCTCACTGCCTCTTTCTCTCAAAAGAAAAAAGGGGGGGTGAGAATCAGGACAGTAACAACTTTGATAATAAATCCTCCTCGTTCGGAAACCAAAGGCTTTGGGTTTAAGGACTAGATCCTGAGTACAACAATGTCCAGCTTCCCTGAAAAATCATGAAGTTTGTGTTTTTTATTATACTCTTTTTTGGAACTATAATTTGATCATGAATCGCCTCCTAAATTATTAGTTGAACTATTTGTCTAAGGAAAAGATATCATGTTGTATCATAGTACACCTACAAGATACAGGTACTGCAGCTCTAAGATTCAATGAGAGGAATCTTATTTTCAGTTAAAAATTGGACTGAATTGTTTCGACTTTCTTTACTTGGTTTGGGAGAAGATCCTCCTTGGGACTGGGTTCAGGGCAGTGGGTGATCCAATAATGCCCAGGTAAAAAGTGTATTTTTACATAGGTTCAGATTACAGCTCAGCTCAGATCATGACTCTCTCAAAGCAGTACTAGTTCATGCAATAAAAGACCACAGAATATTGTCTATGGGAACTGAGTATTCCTAATGGAGAATGTCATCCTTGTCCCCTAAGATTATGTGAGCTATATCCCTAGAGTTACTCGTTCCTCTTTTAATGGGAAAAAAAATAAACACATTAAGTAAAAATTACACTATGCTTTTGTGACAGGCAGCTTCATAAGCATCTGCTTGCGGCTATCATTTTATTGCCCTCATATTCACCCAGAGTTGGTGAAGAGAAGACAGAGCACCGGCTATTGTCCGCAACTCTATATGCAATAGCTCACTGATCCGTTTCACCTGGTAAATAACTGGTGTTATATTTTAGATGAGGAAAATTAAGATAAGACACTGAGTTAACTATTTCTTGGTCAAAAATGACAGGTATAGAACCAAGATTTGAACCTATGTGTATCTGACACAAAAGCTTACGTTCTATGAATATTAAGACACTTCCTTTAGCAGAAAATATGCATGCTAAGATTTTATCTTTATCATACTAATTGCTATCCAATAGTGTATGAGTTAAGATTCATTAAGACAACTCCCACACCTGGTGACCTTATGAATGAGTAATGTCCACAATGTACTCATCACTTAAACTTTTTTTTTTTTAACTTAGAAGAGTTTTTTCTTTTTTTCAATGAACTAAATTAAGCTAAATAAAGCTCAGTATCGAATAAATCTCAGAAGGTTTGGGGATTGAATGAAAGTGGATATCTTGCCAAATTCAACAGCCCACTCTAAACCTTCTGGGCAGTAAGTTTATAGCACAGATTGAGTTTTTAAAAATTTAAGATTCCTTCTACTTGACAAACTGTGATGTCCTGTACAGAAGTAGAAAGGCACATAAAGGAATTTTTTAGACATCAATGCCCTCATACACAGGGCCGTATAACATGCACGATATAAAGACTTTTTAAATTTGGTGTCAATCATTCAATGGGTCTACCTAATACTTTTTTCTCTTAATCATTTCTCACTGTAAGTTCCATAACTTTATTTATCCATAGTCTCCTTAAAAATCAATCTATAAGGATACTAGACATAAATGAAGGAGTAGAAAGGAAATTGTAGTTTATAAAGAAATGAAATACATTTATAAGCCATTGATAGTGTGTATTTTTGTTATTATCATTATCATGAAAAATAATCTGGTAAACCCCAAACCCAGAACTCTTGCTTTGTTCAGTATTTAAATATGGATGGTAATTTGATTTCAGCGACTTTTCTTCTTAACCTCTTTGGTTTGACAAACTGGGATTTCTGTCCTATGACAGCAGTTTCTCTCAAGGGATTTCTGGTACTTTCTGATTCTGGATGGACTGGAAATACCACAAAAACAACTTTCCTTATGGTATTTTGGCACTTCGACCATCAGGACCAGATGGTACACAGAAGTGCAGAGGAAGCACTGAATATGAATAATGATACATTTTTAAAAATCGTCAAATCTTCTATAACTTTATTGCATTTCAGAGGAAGGTTCATGCCAATTTATGCTCTGAGCCGAACACGTTCATCATTTCCAAAGGAGGGAAACTGAATGGCAGAAATGCAGAGAGATTAGGGTTTAAGATAATTCTTATTCTTGCTTTTGCCCCATGACACTCAGTTCTCCCCAATTTTTTTAGACAAGGAGGTAGAGCCCTAAAATGAGGTCTTCAGAAGAAAGTGCAGGAAAGATTATAGATGCAGTCTTAAATTTGACCATCAAGTTTGAACAAAAGGATTAATATTAGTTTCATCCACCAAGGACAACAATGGTGTGACTCTAAGTGAGCATTAAATTTGGTCAAAGGTGCCTAACAAATGCTCCTCCTACTTGGTGCAATGTGTGCTGAGTTCTCAAAAGAGAAATGCAACTCAAATGTTCAATGTGGTGTGCTACTTACACAAAAGATGTTGAAATTGTGTGTTGGATGCTGCTGTTTTGTAGATTCCTCCTCATTTCTGTTTCAGGGTTTGGGTTCTGGGGAAGCAACAAAAATTCACTAAGATCTCTGTTCACTGAATAATTTTTTAAATTTATTTTATTTATTAGGGTGACTCGGCTAATAAATTATATGTGTTTCAGGTGTACAATTCTATAATATACCATCGTATTCTGTATTGTGTAGAATACATCATTGATATATCATATTGTGTGTTCAGAATCTAAATTCTCACTGAATTATTTATAAAAAATGCAGATAAAGATCTAAACTTTACTTTCTCCCTTGTTTACACTCGTGACAGAGTGTTAAAAGGAAATAAAGTAGTAGTTAGAAAACAAGACTTTAGTTGCAATTAAATCAAACCAAAAATCAAATAGACGACTGGTACTAGATCATTCAAAACTATTTTTTTCTAAAATTTGTTACTTGAATATTAGATTTACAGGATGTTAATAGCTTTGAGTCATGCTGCGATAAATAAAATCAAGGAGGTTTTTGTTGGTTTCTTTTTATTATGTGTATTGAGACTCTCTGATGGGGTGATAAACTGGGTAGATTTTGAATATTATATATCCATATAATATTTAAATCTTTTTTATTTCAAGGAACATCTTGCAAAATTAATGACCTAAGTTTTAATGATGTAAGAATAACCCTTTTTTGGCCTGACCTGTGGTGGCGCAGTGGATAAAGTGTTGACCTGGAAATGCTGAGGTCGCCGGTTCGAAACCCTGGGCTTGCCTGGTCAAGGCACATATGGGAGTTGATGCTTCCAGCTCCTCCCCCCTGTCTCTCTCTCCTTTCTCTCTCTCGCTCTCTATCTCTCGCCTCTCTAAAATGAATAAATAAAAAAAATTTATTTAAAAAAAAGAATAACCCTTTTTAAAGTGTTCTAGAATAACCATATTATTTCCACATAGCTACATACCAAAAAGACAACTACATTTGTGAACCCCCAGCCAACAAGTATTAAGACAAGTTCTTGATTTATTAGATGTTCAGTGTTGCTTCGATAAGATATTTTTCAGAGTGCCAAATTTGGAAATTCAAATTTAGGGTTAAATCTGAGAGTAAGAGTGGGCATCAAAAACTCACCAACACCATTTACCAACAATAAAAGGAAAGATGGTAAACCAGAATGTCATTGCTACATAATTTTAGATCATTTAGTCTTGAATAATTACCTTTGTACAGTTGTTGGTCCTTTTCCATGTTTCAGTTATTTAACATTGCTTCATATTTACAAAAAAATACAGATTCATTTCTTATTTTTTAAAATTTTTGGAATAATGATAAAAAGTAAGAGCAATCTCAAAATCCTCCAGTACAAATAAGGAAAACTAGGTTTCCTTGCAGTAATCTTTTGTGACAAAAGACAAGGTTTATGAACAGAGATTATCAAAAGTGATTGCCAAATAGGAAAGAAATTTTCACTTTGAGAATGTCCTTCTAATTTTGCCTCATCAGGAACTAACAAGGTAAGTACTCATTTTTTTAAGGTAAGTATTCTTAATGGTCCAAAATACACCAGAAAAACTTGTCCCTGTACCAAAATTAACTATCTAGAGAATCTTAAACTCACATTATGAGATCTGGTCCTGTCTCCACTGGTGTTTTGAAACAGATGATATTTTAATATTATATCCAGAAATAAAATGTTTAATTGCCTCAGACTAGCTCTGATGAAATGATTTCACCACTGTTTAACTCAAAACAAAGATGTATCATGGAAAACTATTTATTGGAACTTTATTACAAATAAGACCTATTTCAAGCATAATTTAAATAAAATAATTATTTTGCATTAGCAACTTTCCAAAAAAATTCTAAATACTAAAAAATATAATAGAATTTTCTAAGATCTTGTTTGAGGAAGAATTTATTATACAGCAAGGTCATGCGTTTTATGAAACATCAAGAAAACATCTTAGTTGCTTCAAAATGTATATGACTAGATATGATGAAATTTTGAAGTCTACTTCTCTTGAGGATAAATAATATGTTGAAATTTTTGAGATATCTAAAATAGGGTCCTCAATTTCAGAACTATTGAGTTTTTGATGAAAATTATTTGTTGTATGGAGTTTTCTTATGTTTAGCAGTATCAGTCGCCTCTACCCACTTGATGTGAATAACACACTCTCCCACCAGTTATAACAACAAAAATGCTCTAGGCCACTGACAAGTGTCCTCTGAAGGGAAATATGCCTCCAGTTGAGACCCAATGGCCTAACATATTGTCCTCTCTGGACAAGAATTTATAAAAAATTAACTTATGGCATTCTGAAAACAATTGCTCTGTTCTTTTTGTTCTCTTGGGGTTTAAAAAAAGAAGATTCTTAGAATACTTTTGTAAGGGTATTGACTTCCCCTAACACTGAACATTACTATAGTATTGTTTTCAAAACTTGGCTGTCCCTGTTTTATAATTTTATCACTGTATAATAAGGATTTTTTTGTAACAATACTTCTATCCTCTATAGCAATCCTAAGAAAATAGAAATTGTTTCATTTCTGAATATTAGTGCACTCTAATGGACAAGTTCTGTGCTCTCTAGGTTGTTAGGCAATTTGTGTACTTTTAAATGTACTATTTGTACAGGTTTTTAATTTATAAATAAATTAAAGTCAACATTCAGTAGTCAACTTTGATCACATCCAGGTCAAAGCCCTTGTTTTTTCATGAGACCTTTAAGGTCCTCTGTGGTCAAGACCTAGCTAATCTATAGTTTCATCTCTTTCAACGCATTGTCTTACAAATTACACTCTGAAAATGTCAGAGTGTGGTCCATGCCTTACACTGTCTCATATGTTGCTAACTTTGTATTGCCATTCCCTCTTTTAGGGCTAACATTTTTTAAAATCTTTTTTCTATTTCCTGGCTAACTTTTAAACAACCTTTTAAATAAGTAGAGTTAAAATTTCCCCCCACAAACTTAATTAGGTCCATGGCCTTACATATGTGTCTTAAGAACAGAGCAGTAGCACTTGATCAAAAAATCAAAACAATATTCCCTATACATATATGGGTAAGACAGCAAATAAACCACACACTGCATCTTAAGTGAACAGCACAAATGTAAGCAGTAAATGTTTGTGTAGATTGAAAATATTTCCTTCAATTACACAGAATTCAAGTGAAACACTTTAAAAATCCGTATTTTTTTCATTGTTTTAAAGTTTTTTTTATGGTTTCTAGCATAAAATTACATATGGTTTACTCTTAGAAAGTTATTTAGAACTTTCAGGAAAAATACACTAACAAGTGATTTCATAATTGTATTTAAAAACAACAATCAAGTGAACAAACAGATTAAACCACTGGCATCATCTGAATCACCAAGACTTTCCACAGATACTTAGAATTGGTAGAGGAAGTTTTTAATTTTTCTGTGTTTACTTAACCTAAATCTAGAATATAGTGGTAAAATACATATATATATATATAGCAGCTGTGATCATTTAAGCCGTTGGGAGTTTTTGTTTTCTTTGTATAATTCATATATTTCGATGCATATTTGTACATAAAATAAAATGATTACCCTGTGGCTGTTGGGTGACCAACCCACAGAGAGTTGTTTTCTTTTTTAAATCGGGCGGGTTGTGTGCTGAGCTTTATGCGCTGCTTCTAAGAGGTGACCAGAGGTCTGTGACTATTTTTCCATCTGTTCTTTTGTGATTTACACAGATTCCATGCAGATAAAGAGGAGCTGCTACATCTGACAGAACTCCCCAAGCTGCACTATAAACAGCAGGGGAGGCCACCTGCTACTCCGCAACTTGTGTTACATCAAAGCCTCCGGAATGGCTCACCCTGATTGGCTGAAAGCGGGTCAATGGCAAATGCCTGCCCCATTCCACAAAAAGAAGTCAGCAGGCCTCAAACTGTTGAAATCATTGCTTGAAGGAGTGTACATTTGGGGTGCAGGGGTGAGGAGGGGACGGTTGTCGACTCTTTGTCCACTTATTTTTAAGTTTGATATTTTTTTCATAGCCCCTTTTTCTAATTTATTTTAATTGACTTTTAGAAGCTGTACGTCCTCTTTTTTAAATCTAGATATCATGGACTGGAACGAGGAACTTCTGAAAATGAGAAAAAATGTGAAAATAGTTTATTACAATTTTCTTTTACTGATTTTATTTTCCTTGAGAACATAGGCAAGGAGATTGAATGTTTTTTGTTTTATTTCCTTTGTTTTTGCTTTGTTTTGTTTTATTCTATTGTGAATAATTGAAATGAAAATAACGGGTAGCCTTTAAGGAAGGGAAATCGGTGCCTCAACTCTACTGTTTGCTTCATTTCACCAACCGGGTCCCCCTCAACTCACTGGACAGCCCTACTTCCAGCTTTGAAAGTATATTAAAAGTCTCTTCCTTTCAACATAAAAAACATATTTTGAGCCAAACTGATGACATATGTCTGGGAGCAAGATCTAAATGATCCAGAGAATGACAGTTTTGCAGCTTCTTTTATGCAGTTGGAATTAAGGAGGGGACATAAGATTACAGAATGGGCCTGACCGGTTGGCTCAGAGGTAGAGTGTTGGCCCAGCATGTGGAAATCCCTGGTTTGATTCCTAGCCAGGGCACACAAGAGAAACATCCATCTGCTTTTCCACTCCCCCCTCCTTTCTATCTCTCTCTTCCCCTCCTGCAGCCAAGGCTCCACTGGAGCAAAGTTAGCCTGGGCACTGAGGATGGCTCCATGGCCTTTGCCTCAGGTGCTAAAAAAAATGGTTCCAGTTGCAATGGAGCAACGTCCCAGATGGACAGAGCATCTCCCCTGGTGGACATGCTGGGTGGATCCCGGTCAGGGGCATGTGGGAATCTGTCTTTCTGCCTCCCTGCTTCTTCAAAAAAATACAAAAAAATTTTAAAAAAATAAAAGAAGATTACATAAAGATTGTAGAAAGCAAGTTGGGGACAGGGTTAAGATTTTGCGTGCTCCTAAGGGTGATCTGAAAAAGCAGTCAGCTATCAGGAGGAGGAGTTTGAAAGGGGGCATTTCACAGGTATGTAGATGCACAGAAACAATGGGCAGCTCTTGCTTAAGGCAAAGATGAACCTTTTACTAAGAAGTTATATGCCTGGGATGTGACGATCCAATGTGACCTGCCCATTTAGGAATTTATGATCAGATCATCCTGTGAGATTACTTTTCATAGAAGCTCTGTTTTGTTCACATTTCCTTAAATAACTTTGGGTTGTTTCATTTTCCACCTTAGGAAGTTGATCAATAATTTTGAAAACTACAGAGATGTAGGGTGACTTATTTACCTCTGTGACGTGAAATGAATCTAGAATAATTTTTTAAGACATACAAACTATGTTAATGCACATGACTTGTGTCTTCCCAAATATAAGTTCACAAAACCCGTTTCAGGCTAAGACAAAATATGTCAAATATAACTTTATACTTATAATCATCCTTATTGTGGTTAATCTGTTTTCAAAGTCCACGCACCAGTTACCTGCCAATGAACTTCAAGCAGCAGATTTAATTTTCAACTCCAGGTTAGGTCCACTAAATATTGAAGAGATGTAGCCTCTCCATATCTTGCATGCTGGACATGTAGCTTGGAAGGTATAAGAAATATTTATTCCATAACTAAATTAATGGATAAATAAATGGTAAACCCCTATAAGAGCACACTTTGGTATCACAATTGCCTATCTACAGTATTCTATTTAAATCCAAACATTTATAGCTACCTGTCTACTGAAGGTCAGAATCCTAACAGAGAAATGCCCGTGTGTAGGTGTTTCTGTCAAGTTCAAATCATCCACACCCCCTGAAAGGAAATACATAATTTTGTCTATGTCACAAATGTTTCTCTGAATTTCCAGGCTACCTCGACACTGGCAGTGCCTGCCTGGGGCTATCTATCTGCCCAGGGACACTTTGGTAGCACTGTGGTGACAGCTGGGAGCAAGAAGGCTGGCAGCACAGTGTGGGAGAAACATGCACAGGACCTGACCAGCTGTCCCGCTCACACGTGGGCTTTGCAGAGGTGTCATCACAAGTGGAAGGAGAACCAATGAGTTTGCATTTAAAGGAGAGGAAGCACCAGCAACCAGAGGAAAAGGGACTCAAACCCAATAAAAGCAATAAAGAAACCTTCTTCTAAAGAACAGAACAATTTCACACACTAAATGGACAGCTTATTATTGGACTTGGAAGGAGACTCTCTGGCAACCTTTGGGACAGCAGTGGAATTGGAACATGAATGTTGCATGCTAGAAATTTGGAGTTTTGCAATTCTTTTTTTAATTAATTTTAATGGGGTGAAATTAATCAATTGGGGTACATAGGTTCAGAAAAAACATCTCCAGGTTATATTGACATTTTATTATGTTGCATACCCATCACCCAAAGTCATATATATAGTCTTCTCTCACCTTCTATCTGGTTTTCTTTGTTCCCCTCCTCTCCCCCACCCCCTCCTTTCCCCTCCCCACCCCTGGTAACCACCACACTCTTGTCCATGTCCCTGAGTCTCATTTTTATGTCCCACCTGTGTATGAAATCATATAGTGCTTAGTTTTTTTCTGATTTACAAATTTCACTCAGTATAATGTTAACAAGGTCCATCCATGTTGTAAATGATCTGATGTCACCATTTCTTATGCCTAAGTAGTATTCCATAGTATATAGTACCACATCTTCTTTATCCAATCATCTATTGAAGGGCTTTTTGATTGTTTCTATGTCTTGGCCATTGTTTTCAATGTTGCAATGAACATGGGGCTGCATGTGTCTTTACATACCAGTGTTTTTGAGTTTTGGGGGTATATTCCCAGTAGAGGGATTGCTGGGTCATATGGAAGTTTTATTTTTAATTTTTTGAAGAACCACCATACTTTCTTCCATAATGGTTGTACTATTTTACATTCCCACCAACAATGAATGAGGGTTCCTTTTTCTCCACAGCCTCTCCAACACTTGTTATTACTTGTCTTGTTGATAATAGCTAATCTAACAGGCATGAGGTGGTATCTCATTGTAGTTTTGATTTGCATTTCTCTAATAGCTAATGAAGATGAGCATTTTTCATATATCTGTTGGCCATTTGTATTTCTTCCTGGGAGAAGTGTCTGTTCATGTCCTCTTCCCATTTTTTATTGGATTGTTTGCTTGTTTGTTGCTGAGTTTTATGAGGGGTTTTTTTTTTGGTATATTTTGGATATTAGGCCCTTATCTGTGCTGTTGTTTGAAAATATTATTTCCCATTTAGTTGGCTGTCTGTTTGTTTTGTTATCAGTTTCTCTTGCTGTGTAAAAGCTTCTTAGTCTGATGTAGTCCCATTCATTTATCTTTGCCTTCACTTCCCTTGCCTTTACAGTCAAATTCATAAAGCGCTCTTTGTAACCAAGGCCCATGAGTTTAGTACCTATGTTTTCTTTTATGTAATTTATTATTTCAGTTCTTATATTTAGGTCTTTGATCCATTTTGAAGGATTTTTGCGATTCTTGAATGAAATTTTCACTTTGCATTTTTGGACAGCTTACAAAGGTGGCCGCACAGGAGAAAAGAAGGAACTGAACATTGTTGGAAATGGTTCTCCCTGCAGCTTTCAACCAAGAGAGAGGGAAAAAAAATGGGCAGGTAAAGGAGCTTACATATTTCAAAACTGTAGAGCATGGAGTTTAAGAGAGATAAGAGAGACAGAGACAGAAAGGAGAGAAAAGAAATGAGGGTGCCGAGTGCACTGAGTTTTGTCCCATAGATACACCCAAAGCTGGAGAAGTGTGCTATTTCTGAGTCGAAACTCCTTGAATATATTTATTTGTTCTTAGAAATCCATTTTGAACATACCTAGAAATCAAGAAATAAATGAAAACTTCCCACAATGTTTTTTTAAAACTATAGAATATCTAGGAAAAACAAATTCTCCCAGCTTGCTTCATCTCAAATGCAAATCAAACATTTGAATCTTTAACTCCATGCTAAGCTGGGGACATAAGGTCTTCTGTTCCTCCAGCAAGAACGTGTCCAGTTCTTGGACTGACCTGGTCCTTGGCAATGGTCCCCTGGACCCCATGGAGATGTTGCGGTATTTGAACTGTCTGTGTCTATGACGGCTTCCTGCACCTGGGACAGCTCCCAGGGACCGCACATAGGAACCATGAGCAGGGATGAAAAGGAACTGAGCATGGGTCAGAGGCCATCACCCTCAACAGCTGTGCTCATCTGCAAACGTTGTGTATGCCACTGCCACCTGAAAATAGCCTTCTGATCTCTTTTATTTTGTTTTCTGTTCTTTGTTTTTGTTTTTTCTTTTGTGTGTGTGTGTGTGTTTTCAAAGTGAGAAGAGTGTGGGGGGAAGCAGACAGACAGACTCCCGCATGCGCCCAAATGGGATCCACCCCACATGCCCACCAGGGGGAAACGCTTGGCCCCTCTGGGGTGTTCCTCTGCTGCAACCAAAGCCATTCCAGTGCCTGAGGCAGAGGCCATGGAATCATTCTCAGCACCTGGGCCAATTTTGCTACAATGGAACCTTGGCTGCAGGAGGGGAAGAGAGCAGTAGAGAGGAAGGAGAGGGGAAAGAGTGGAGAAGCAGATGAGTGCTTCTCTGGTGTGCCCTAACTAGGAATCAAACCCGGGACTTCCACACGATGGGCCAACATTTGACCACAGAGCAAACCGGCCAGGGCCTGTCCTTCTGATCTCTTTGAAGAAGGAAATACTTTCACAACCTAGTAGCCATGATAATGTTCCCTAGGATTTAATGTTTTAATACATTAATTGTTGATTAATAGAAAAAATAGAAATACTTTTTGATCCTGTGATTTTACTTTGCAGGAAATTACCCTACTGGCAGGCTCAGATACATGCTCAAAAGAAGACTATGCTCATCCACATTAGTGGGTTTATCCTCTGAATGCAGACTAACCTGCCCTGGAGTGCTGCTCTTTCAGTGCTGAAGAAAGTCCTCCAGCAGAGAAAAGAGAGGCCAGGCTGGAATTGAGAAGCAATCAACATGTTGGAAGCTTTACATGTGCCCTGGAAGCAGCATGAGTACCCAGAACAAGTAACCCCTCAAGAACATTACTCACTGCCTTGGTGAAGGAAATCTCTTCTGTAGAATATAGTTAATGGAATGTTCTCAAGACTTACATGGTAAATCCAGTGTAACATTACTACTGACTACTATTTCAAGCCTATACCAATAAAGTTCCCATCTCTCCACCTCATTTATTTCAGTAGATATCACCAGGTCTAAGTTTTGAGTAAGCAACCCAGTGGGCTTTTTGGTGGTTTTGCCTGAATATTGAATTTCCAGCCATGGATGAGTTTCTCCATGACAATACAGTGTCCCCATCCAGCCTTACTGTTCATGCCTCCTACTGCAGTGCCCAAGAGTCACTCCTTTACCTGTTTTGATTCTTGGTGGCATATGTTGTATGTAGCCAGAAATAGCAGTTTCTTTAGCATATAAGTAAGCTTTCTGGAACAGGAAATGTATTTTCCCTCCTAAGCTCTGTTAAGACCTAACACTGGCTATCAGACTTGGGTCAAGAGGGACAAGACAGAAAGGGCGATTTTCAAGCTTAATCCTGCAAGTCTTCTGCTTCAAGGGAAGTCTGAAAGCAAAGGGAGGCTGCTCTTCTTTTTCAAGATGAAGGAAATTATTTTGCCACCCCAAAGATTTAGAAAAATCAATGTTTCAAGATATTCAGTGTCAACCACTTATGTACCCCTGTATAATTCCTGACTTGGACATAGAAAACCTATCAAGTAGGGGCATTCTGTCTCTTTTGCAACTTTGCCACTCTTATAATTACATCCTGCCCTTGAGGTTTAGTGTAGTATACCCAGTGCATATAGGAGATAAAAACATGTCCTTAAAAGTTGTCATGAGGGCCTGACCAGGCGATAGTGCAGTGGATAGAGCATTGGACTTGGATGTGGAGGACCCAGGTTCAGAACCCCAAGGTTGTCAGCTTGAGTGCAGACTTATCTGGTTTAAGCAAAGGTCACCAGCTTGGACCTAAGGTCGCTGGCCTGAGCAAGGGGTCACTCAGTCTGCTGTAGCCCCCTCATCAAGGCACATATGACAACTAAGGTGCTGCAATGAAGAATGGATACTTCTCATCTCTCTCCCTTCCTGTCTGTCTGTCCCTATCTGTCCCTCTCTCTGTCTCTCTATGTCTCTGTCTCAGAAAACAAAAAGTTCCCATGAGGAATACTGACTTTCATAGCATAGTGAGAGTTGACCACTGACTGCTCTGAGCCTATTAGTATCACTAAGACTTTGTTACTAGAGATGAGCTCATTCTACAATCCTTATAATTATTACTGTTCTCATGTATTCCAAGTACACTTGCTGTAGCACAACCCAATGTCTCTCCTTTCCCTTCACCTATCCAAACTAAGCACAGATGAATGCTTGAATAATTGGTATGCGTGCTGGGGGTTATAGATGCCTTACTTATTCTAGTGGTGAAGGGCCGATTGACGTGAGGAATCCACCCCCACCATCTGATACTGAAGGTTTGTTTTCTAGATTCACTTCTGAGTGCCTACTTTTGCAGCCTGTATTCACTAAAAGAGAAGACTGAGGCAAAGAGCTTCCGTGCTATTATTTATTCTAGAGTGAAAACCCAGAGAGTGGGAGTAACGGAAAAGAAACTAAAATAGGGAAGGGTGAGAAGCCAGTTCTGGTGCTGCCTCTAAATGCAAGTACAGGGGTCCTAGGGTTACGACACAGTTCCATTCCTATGAATGGGATGTAACCTGGATTTTGGTATAAGTCAAAACACACCCTAGCTTAAGTTACCTGTCCTAACACAGTTATAAAACCATAATCTAGAACACAAAACCACAACTAAGCCACAGAAAAAGAAAAGTGACATAAAAATATTGTACTGTACACTATACTGTAGTAACAGAAAAAATGACAAAAATTAAGTGTAAAAAAAGTTCTTTACCTTTATTCCTGTTGTTGGCTTGCACACTGGGAGGAGCATTGCATGGTGGGAGAGAGTGACCTATTGGGAGGAGGAAGCTGGAGAAGCAGGAGAACCTGCAGAAGATGCTGGAGATACTGGGTCAGGAGAATCAGGATCGTCTAGGAACACGCAGGAGACGCTGGAGATGATTCTACCTGGACTACAGGTGTTTCATCTCGAGAAGCAGCTGATGGTCGAGGGTACAGAATCTGTTGCAGGCCTCTCTATCTTCTTCTTTTTTTAACAAAAATATTACAAAGTTTTTTTTTGTTTTTTTTTATTTTATTTTATTATTATTTTTTTTAATAATTTTATTTTTAATGGGGCAACATCAATGAATCAGGATACATATATTCAAAGATAACAACTCCAGGTTATCTTGTCGTTCACTTATGTTGCATACCCATCACCCAAAGTCAGATTGTCCTCTGTCACCTTCTATCTAGTTTTCTTTGTGCCCCTCCCCCTCCCCTTTCCCTCTCCCTTTCCCCCCTCCCCCCCGTAACCACCACACTCTTATTGATGTCTCTTAGTTTCACTTTTAAGTCCCACCTACGTATGGAATAATGCAGTTCCTGGTTTTTTTTGATTTACTTATTTCACTTTGTATAATATTATCAAGATCCCACCATTTTGCTGTAAATGATCCGATGTCATCATTTCTTATGGCTGAGTAGTATTCCATAGTGTATATGTGCCACATCTTCTTTATCCAGTCATCTATTGATGGGCTTTTTGGTTGTTTCCATGTCCTGGCCACTGTGAACAATGCTGCAATGAACATGGGGCTGCATGTGTCTTTACGTATCAATGTTTCTGAGTTTTTGGGGTATATATCCAGTAGAGGGATTGCTGTGTCATAAGGTAGTTCTATTTTCAGTTTTTTGAGAAACCACCATACTTTCTTCCATAATGGTTGTACTACTTTACATTCCCACCAACAGTGGATGAGGGTTCCTTTTTCTCCACAGCCTCTCCAACATTTGCTATTACCTGTCTTGCTAATAATAGCTAATCTAACAGGTGTGAGGTGGTATCTCATTGCAGTTTTGATTTGCATTTCTCTAATAACTAATGAAGATGAGCATCTTTTTATATATCTGTTGGCCATTTGTATTTCTTCCTGGGAGAAGTGTCTGTTCATGTCCTCTTCCCATTTTTTTATTGGATTGTTTGTTTGTTTGTTGTTGAGTTTTATGAGTTCTTTGTATATTTTGGATATTAGGCCCTTATCTGAGCTGTTGTTTGAAAATATCATTTCCCATTTAGTTGGCTGTCTGTTTATTTTGTTATCCATTTCTCTTGCTGAGCAAAAACTTCTTAGTCTAATGTAGTCCCATTCATTAATTTTTGCCTTCACTTCTCTTGCCTGTGGAGTCAAATTCATAAAATGCTCTTTAAAACCCAGGTCCATGAGTTAAGTACCTATGTCTTCTTCTATGTACTTAATTGTTTCAGGTCTTATATTTAGATCTTTGATCCATTTTGAGTTAATTTTAGTACAGGGGGATAGACTGTAGTCCAGTTTCATTCTTTTGCATGTGGCTTTCCAGTTTTCCCAGCACCATTTATTGAAGAGGCTTTCTTTTCTCCATTGTGTGTTTTTGGCCCCTTTATCAAAAATTATTTGACTATATATATGTGGTTTTATTTCTGGGTTTTCTATTCTGTTCCATTGGTCTGAGTGTCTATTTTTCTGCCAATACCATGCTGTTTTGATTGTCGTGGCACTATAATATAGTTTGAAGTCAGGTATTGTAATGCCCCCAGCTTCATTCTTTTTCTTTAGGATTGCTTTGGCTATTCGGGGTTTTTTATAGTTCCATCTCTATCTTCTTAAAAACTTGTTCCAGGCTGGTCAGTAAGTACAATGTAGTCCGTGAGTACAACACTAACAGCATAAGCTGAAACACTCAATTCCCAATTTTTTAAAGTTTTTATGGGAGTTTGCTTTGTAAACTTGAAATGTCATATGTTGAGACTATCGTAACCTAAGGACCCCCTGTCGTTGCTCAATCTTATGGAACTGTCCTCTAAGAAGCCACATAAACCGCATAATGGCAGGACAACTAGCCCCAGAGAAGGAAGGATGAAGAATTTATCCTCCAGCTTTTAACTTTCCCTAGACTAAAGTTTATCCCATTCAATATTAAGTCCCCACACTTGCAAACTTCATATGCATGGACACTGACCTGAATCCCATGTTATTTGAAGCCTCAGGGTCCAGTTAGGCGTCCAGCTGTTCTGGTGTGGCCAGGACTGAGGGGTTTCATAGAATGAGACTTTCAGTGCGAAAAGCAGAAAAGTTCTGATAAACGAGGACACGTTGGGTACCCTATCACAGGACACCCGGGCTTGGGAGAAGGTATTGGAATAGAGGCACTAACATGTTGTGCTTGTGTGATGTTAATGAGAGATCTGGTCACCCAGCAGCATTTAAAACAAAGACTGGTGAGGCTCAGAAGACGTAAGTGACACATAAGAAATGTCCAAAATGATATTTCAACTTCTCCTTGAAAATGGATTCAGTCTTTGAATGAAAGGGTCTTATTTTATTTACTACATCTGTCTTGTTTTATGAAAATAGACCTTTCTTGTTTTATTTCCTCTAGGATAGTCAGATCCTTAGTCCATAGTTTATTAATACTTTTTTATGCTTTTTTTTTTCATCAGAACTTTTTTGGGGGTGTTTTTTTTTCTTTGCCTCATTTATGGTAAATCAAATTATGATGGAAAAATTTAAAGCTTACTTTCCATGGCAATCAGTGGGTAATATTTTAGTCACTTTTGTCATTCTGGTTAAACAATATAAATGACTTTTTTTTCAATAGAAAGAGGAAGGCCTAAAAAGTCTTGGCAACTACAACAAGAAACAACTTGAGAGGGCTGTGCCAGGTCAGCCTCACGGAGCACAGTGAATGGTGCCTGACCCCCTCCTTACAAGACTGTAGTTCAAATTACAGTATGTTTTATGTGCTTGTAAATGAAATCATTGGAGGGTCTCAGAGCCCAGATCATGTATGATTTGCAACATTTGGCACAGCTTTTACCCTGTTCTGGAAATACCTTACAAATGAGCTAGGATCTCTAAAGTGAGCCCTGTCTTTCCAGGACAGGAAGTGCGCTGCCCCAGACCTTACAAAGTTGGGGAAGCACAAGGAAAGTGGCAGCCAAGGCTCCTTTCTCTTGGGGGGCGGGGAGTGAACACCGCTACTTAATTAGCATTATGTGTGTTTCTTTTTAGTTTGCAGATTTTAGTTTTTTAAGAAATTAGGCAGAATTGGAATTAGGTATGTAAATAAGGAAAATGGTAGTATAGTAGAAATAAATAGGCTGTTATTTTCCTTGTCTACTTTGAAAAAATTGTACATACAATGCTCCAAATTATAATCAGCATCATGTATGGTTCCTTAAAGTGAGATAATAAGTGTTTTTTTTTTAAATCCAAGTTGTTTCTTTCAACTCCAAGTGTTCTTTCTAAATATCAGCAACAATGGAAAAATCCTAGGAGTGACAGCAGACACTTCTGCAAGTCCAGTAGCAGCTTGGAGTTCTGTCAAGACCACAGCACTAAGTGCATGTTGTGGGTTGAACTGTGTCCCAGAAAGATATGTTGAAGTTCTCACCCCTGGTACCTTTGAGTGTGACCTTATTGAAAATGATCTTGGCAGATATAATCAAGTGAGAGTCATTCTAGATTAGGGTGGATCTCAAGTCCAATGACATGAGTGCTTATAAGGATGTCATAGATGTGGGGAACAGACTGACAGCTGTCAGAAGAGATGGGGGTTCAGAGATTGGGTGGAAAAGGTGAAGGGATTAAGCAAAGGAAAAAACTTATAGATACAGATAACAGTGTGGGGAATGCAGAAGGGAAATAGGATGGGGTCGGTGGAGGAGGGTAGAAATCGGATAGATGGTGATAGAGAGAGACTTGACTAGGGGTGGTGAACACACAGTACAATATACAGATGATGTATTGTAGAATTGTGCACCTGAAACCTGTATAATATTAACAAATATCATAACAATAAAGTAAAAAAATTTAAATAAAAAATAAAGTAACTAAATGCATTTTTTAAAATAAATATTGTCATGTGAAGACACAGGGACATAGAGATAGACAAAGGGAGTTCCCTGGGATGATAGAGACAGATGCACAGAGACACACAGGGCAGGTGCTACAGGATGATAGAGACAGAGATGCACAGAGACACACAGGGCAGGTGCTACAGGATGATAGAGACAGAGATGCACAGAGACACACAGGGCTGATGCCACAGGATAATAGAGACAGAGATGCACAGAGACACACAGGGCAGGTGCTATGGGATGATAGAGACAGAGATGCACAGAGACACACAGGGCAGGTGCTATAGGATAATGGAGACAGAGATGCACAGAGACACACAGGGCAGGTGCTACAGGATGATAGAGACAGAGATGCACAGAGACACACAGGGCTGATGCCACAGGATAATAGAGACAGAGATGCACAGAGACACACAGGGCAGGTGCTACGGGATGATGGAGACAGAGATGCACAGAGACACACAGGGCAGGTGATATAGGATGATGGAGACAGAGATGCACAGAGACACACAGGGCAGGTGTTATAGGATAATGGAGACAGAGATGCACAGAGACACACAGGGCTGATGCCATAGGATAATAGAGAGAGAGATGCACAGAGACACACAGGGCTGATGCCACAGGATAATAGAAACAGAGATGCACAGAGACACACAGGGCTGATGCCACAAGATAATAGAAACAGAGATGCACAGAGACACACAGGGCAGGTGCTACGGGATGATAGAGACAGAGATGCACAGAGACACACAGGGCAGGTGCTATAGGATGATGGAGACAGAGATGCACAGAGACACACAGGGCAGGCACTACAGGATGATGGAGACAGAGATGCAAAGAGACACACAGGGCAGGTGCTACGGGATGATAGAGACAGAGATGCACAGAGACACACAGGGCAGGTGCTACAGGATGATAGAGACAGAGATGCACAGAGACACACAGGGCAGGTGCTATAGGATGATGGAGACAGAGATGCACAGAGACACACAGGGCAGGTGCTATAGGATGATGGAGACAGAGATGCACAGAGACACACAGGGCAGGTGCTACGGGATGATGGAGACAGAGATGCACAGAGACACACAGGGCAGGTGATATAGGATGATGGAGACAGAGATGCACAGAGACACACAGGGCAGGCGCTACGGGATGATGGAGACAGAGATGCTCAGAGACACACAGGGCAGGTGCTATAGGATGATGGAGACAGAGATGCACAGAGACACACAGGGCAGGCACTACAGGATGATGGAGACAGAGATGCAAAGAGACACACAGGGCAGGTGCTACGGGATGATGGAGACAGAGATGCTCAGAGACACACAGGGCAGGTGCTATAGGATGATGGAGACAGAGATGCAAAGAGACACACAGGGCAGGTGCTACAGGATGATAGACACAGAGATGCACAGCGACACACAGGGCTGATGCCACAGGATAATAGAGACAGAGATGCACAGCGACACACAGGGCAGGCGCTACGGGGTGATGGAGACAGAGATGCACAGAGACACACAGGGAAGGTGCTATAGGATGATGGAGACAGAAATGCAAAGAGACACACAGGGCAGGTGCCACAGGATGATAGACACAGAGATGAGAAAGATGCAGCTGTGATCCTAAGAATGCCAAAGACTGACGGCTACCACCAGAAACCAGGAAAAAGGCAGGGAACAGATTCTTCCCTAGAACTTCTATAAGAAACCCAACACTGCCAACTTCTTGATCTCAGACATCCAGTCACTAGAACTATAGAGAGACAAAGTTTCTCCTGTTTTAAGCAATTGGCTCTGTGGGTTTGCTTATCTATCTGTTTGTTTCAGCAGCCCTAAGAAACAGAGTGTAGAATCCTCGTTTCCATGAGAATATGTGTTACTAAGCAGCATCAGGACCTTGGGTTAGTTCTGTCACTTTCAAAGTCTTCTTATACTTACCTGTAAAGTGATTGAAGTGCCTCAAACAAACCATCTATAACATCCTTTTCAGTTCTGAGTCCCCTCGAATCTGCCATTTTAACAAAAGGAAAATGGTATTTATGCCTGGTTTAAGTTTTCTTTTGGAAAACCTGAAATATTGGAACACCAATGAACAAGGGTGCAGATACTTCTTGAATAGACCATTTAGGATAGAAAACCTATCAGGGCAGAAACTTTGGGTACTTTATTCATTATTTCCCTGGTACCCAGAACATTGTCTAGTATGTAAGAGGCACTGGTACATTTCTTAAGTTTTGAACAAATAAATTTATCAATGAATGAATAAATCTGCGTTCCAAAAGTTCTTTTTGTCAGAGCTACTAACTCAATGACTCTGTCCTAAGTTTTTCTGTCATTGTGGTTGGTAAAGTTCTTAAGCATCAAGTTAAAGAGAAGGGTTCTAAAGATAAAAGTAAAGGGTAATTCCTAAGAACTTATTCTCTCCTTTCAAATACTCTTGCTTTAGTAATAATAGGTCTTTGTCAAGTTTTAGAAGCAAACACATTCTTAATTCATTCTGCACTAACAGGTTAAGGGCTTCAGAGACATTTTTGCTAAACACTGATAATCAAGGAGCACAATTAGCTTAAAAACAGTCACCCTTCTTTGTGAGAAAACCATTAATTTCTAAGCAGATAACTGCAACCCCATAATAATTATTCATTCAATGTGTGAAACATACCTAAGCCAAATGCATAGCAGATCACTGAGGGTCTTAATACAGATTAAGTTGGAAACTATATTTTTGTTTCAAACCAAAAGTTCATCAAATAGGCCTGTAGTCCACCAGCTCTAAGAGAAAAATCGGTCCATCAGTGTGCTTCTTTCTTATACAGAGACAGGCAGAAAGCACAAGCATTGGATGCTAATTGATAAATGACGGGAAAGCCACAGTTCATTTGTCATACACAAAAGAAAGGGGTATGTACAAAGTTATCTCAAAGGTCCCTTAGCAAAGTTTTTGTTATGAGACGCCAATCTAAATGCCAGATTCCAGAAACTGAACTAGACTCCAGTACAGTTTCTACAGAAATGGCACTCTCCCTATATTTTATTATATGCACAGATGGCTGTCTCCCCCAGGCCCTGTGCATTGGGACCTCAGGTCATGTTCCCCCACACATTAGTGGGTACCTCATCCACTCTTCCTCTGGAGACATATCCCAGGCAAAGCAGACCCTCCCCTGTCATCCTGCTCAGTCCCCAGACCATTTCTTTCTCTGTTAGCAATAGCACTATCATGAATTCTGAATATATCTCCCAATGCCGACTAATAAGCAGGCATAAAGTTTTCAGGGCAGAAACGCTGATGTACCGACTTGATTTCCCAAGTCTAACGTTATAAGGAAGTCATTTCTGGTCTCGAGCTTTCAAAGGATTGAATGATCTTTATACTGAAGAGGCACTTGTGCTTAGCTAAAATATTCCATAATTGCGCGCGGTCTGGCCATTCTGACTGAGCTATGGCGCTATTATAATAGGACTTCTGTTAACAACAAAACGGGGGGCCATCCCTCACTCTGAAGGTGACACCAGTGACTTGCTATTCCTCACTCGGAGTCCGCAGGGGCACACCTCAGCACCAGCGACCTGTGAAAAGTAGCACAATGCCAGATATCAGTCTGAATTCTGACTGCCCATCGGAGGTTTCATTTTTAAAATGGTCCCAGACAAACCTAAGGGAAAAGCCAGTAAAATCTCCCAAAGAAAGGCGATATTACAGACTCGCTTGGCTAAGAAATTTATCATGTGCTCCTGCAACTTAACTTCCATAGTTAAATATTGTGACTTTTGGGAAATAATCACCATCTACTGTCTTAGCCACGGGTTCTGAAAAGCCCTGAGAACACAAGGGTCTGTGTAAAAAGTGGGGAGTGAAGGGTAAGGCTACAGAGGCTCCCTGTGAATTCATTCCTACTTCGTTCAACATTAAAGTACCTTCAAGATGTTTTTAGAAGAGAAATAAGAGGAAGGACGGGAGGAACCCAGCAGGTAGCTTGCCTTTCAGGTGTCAGTGGAGGTTGTGCGTGTGGGTGTGTCAGTGTGAATGTCATGTGTATGCTTGTGTATCCATATGTCTGTATGCATTAGTGGGGTCAGAGAAGGGTCCCAGGAACTTTTCACTTAAAATAAATGAATGCATATTTATATATACATTTTAAACTATCAGAATACCCCGGAGAACTCAGTTTTGTTTTTTTTGTTTTGTTTTGTATTTTTCTGAAGCTGAAAATGAGGAGGCAGTCAGACAGACTCCAGCATGCACCCGACCAGGATCCACCCGGCATGTCCACCAGGGGGCGATGCTCTGCCCATCTGGGGTGTTGCTCTGCTGCAACCAGAGCCATTCTAGTGCCTGAGGCAGAGGCCACAGAGCCATCCTCAGCGCCCAGGCCATCTTTGCTCCAATGGAGCCTCGGCTGCGGGAGGGGAAGAGAGAGACAGAGAAGAAGGAGAGGGAGAGGGGTGGAGAAGCAGATGGGTGCCTCTCCAGTGTGCCCTAGCCAGGAATCGAATCCGGGACTCCTGCACGCCAGGCCGACGCTCTATCACTGAGCCAGCCGGCCAGGGCCCTGAGAACTCAGTTTAATAGCCCCATTTTATAGATGAATAAACTGGGAATCAGAAAAACAATTCAAAGGAAAGAATCAATATTTAAACCTCTAGTGGTCCAAGCACATTTTCACTCTCTGCCCACGCTACCTCTTCAAAGCTCTCCAATGCATTATGTTGTCAGTTATCGGAAAAGAAAAAGTTTTGCCAATACTCATTCGATTCAGGTCCATGTCTCTACTTCCTCAAAATTACCATTCCAATAAGATAGAAAATGCAATTCTTACATTATACTTTTGATGAGAGGATACCTTTGGATCAAAAGAAATAAAATAAAAACTAATATCCTCTTAGACAGTCTAAAGCAATATCTATAGTGAATATTTAATACACAATAGTACCCTGCGCTTTCTAGGTCACTCTTGACATTGCAGAATGATGATTTAGTGACTGAATGAGTACCTTGCAACCTAATTGGAAGAAGATCACTTGGGGAATCTTTATCAAGCACAAGTCATTATTGTGCTTATAGTAAGAGTGAAGCATGATTTCAGATTCTGTGGACATAACAGTGAACAAGACAAAGACTCAGATCTCAATTCTAAAGAGAGAGGGACAAAGAAAGAGAAATATTTTTAAAAATAATTTCAAGTAGTGATAATTGATTTAGTGTAAATTAATCTAGAAGACAGAAATAAAGAGAGAGTAAGAGAAGGTATCTTTGGGTGATATTTGAGCAGAATGCTTCCAAGAAGAGAAAGTGCCCAGGGCAAAGTGGTTGAGGTTGAGCAAGGTGATCCTTATTACTAAAACACCAAATGGAGAGGTTGAAAGATTATCGAGGGCCCATTTTGCTGGATCATGGATGGAGAGAGACCAGTTCTGTGTTTGGCATTTCAGGCATGAGAAAATGGTGACTTTGACTTGTATGGTGGCAGTGGTGGTGGTGAGACGTGACTATGTTCTGTTGATTTGAAGGTACAGCTATGCATTTAGGTGGTGCATGGGATATGAGGCTTAAAAACACAAAGGAGGTAACCCCCAGTTATTAGAATGAGCTATTCGGTGAATGATTGTGCTTTTTAATCTAGATGAGTACCCTAAATAAGAACACGTTTTTTTGGAAGGGTATTTGGTAATTGAATTTGGAGGAGGATCAAGAATTCTTTTCTGGAGCTGCTAAACCTGAGATGTTTGTTGGATTTGCAAGTGGAGCTGTCAAATACGCTATTTATAGAGGAATCTGGAGTTCAGGATTGAGTTTGTAAGTCTTGAGAGTGCCCTAGGAACTGGATATTTTAACAAATCCCCATGATTTAGGAACCATGGTTGCAACAAATTCCTAAATGTGATGACTCCCGACATGAGGTCCAAAAAAACCATTCTTTTTCCACCCCTTATAAATTTGCTTGAAGGAAATCAATTTTTATTTTCTCATAAATTTACCTGAAGGCAATGCATGTTTTAAAAGCTGAATTTCAAGGTTTGATTACGTCTCTCTTCCTGTTTTCGTTTGCTTGAATTTACTTACTTACTGTACCTGGCAGCACCCCTGATTAGTTTTGGCTGCCTGGGATCAGGATGCTTTGGTTTATTTGTGCCAATACTGTTCTTCTGTCAGTATCCACAAAATAAATCCAGGACCTGTTTGTGGAGTGTGTGGGTGTGTGTCTGAGAAGCATGGATCAAGAGATCCTTTTAAAGACAGAAGTTAAAAGCATATGCTGCCGGTTTCACAGAGTCTTCTGAAATAATCTCGTAGCTTAGACATCCAAAACATTTAAACCTATGGATCTGGCCTTGCAAATAGTGTCTCAAATGTATTTGGCCAATAAATATGTCATTTGGCTCAAAAAAAAAATCTATCTGTTTTGGCTCTGTTTGTATTTATGCCACTCTTTATATTGCCATCGACCACATGTGACACTGTAACTATAATCATACACCAAATCATTTTCCAAGGAAAATAGAAATAAAGGTGGTGATGACGCAAACATCTTTTTTTTTTTTGACGTAAGCTAGTGAATTAATGCATTGCATCTGCTTAACTCTCCTTAGTTTTAGGCCATTGTGGTACACTAAATCCTCCAGCTGTCTATTATTCCTAGACTTTAGAATCATAGTTAAAATCATAGTCAAAGAAAACCTACTTATTTATTGAGAATACAAATGATTGTTCCTATTAAGTACTTTTAGGAAAGTAGGTAAGAAAGAGGAGATGAGAGTCTCTTCATTCCAGTGCTAGGTAGAATTTCAGTGAGTGATTGTAATTTATGACCACCCAGGGAAAAGAAAACTGAAGGGAGATGGCAATAGTGTGACTAGAGGAGAATGTCTTTTAGAGCCCCCTTCTCTGTGTCTTCCCTCTTAGGACATCTCCTCCTCCCTGTCACCAAGAGCCAAGAATAGAGGGAGCTCCAGCACCCCTCCAAGTCAGGTAGAGACTACCATGGCTCAGCAATGCTCTCTGTGGGATAAATGCGTGCCTAATCTTAATTTAAGGAGCAAATCATAGCTTTGGCACAACAAAATGATTTCATCAATCTGATTGCATCATAATGACATGGCAACGATTCTTAGATTCACAACAGAACCAACAACATATAAAAGTCCATCAACATAGAAATTCCCTTGTGTGATGATGTTTTAATCATAATAAGCTTCCTCAAGGGAATTTGCCCATTTTGAGGGCAAATTGGGGATTATAGAAAAGAAAGGGGACAGTAAAAAGTCTTTGAAATCTTATTCTTTAATAAAGTTTGTAGAACTTTAAAAGGAAAAATTTTTAGCAAGAATGTATTAACAAACATGGAAGATACAAATCATTTCCCCTTTGAAGTCAGCCAATCAATGCCAAAGTTAAACCTTACAGTCAATCAGTCTATTTATAGTTAATAAAATTGTAAGTTTTTTCAGGCCCTGGTTTAATTGTGTTTGTTTGTTTGTTTTTGGCCATGCCTGTATTCTGGGAGCAGTGAGATATTAGACATTTCCTTTTATTTGAAAATATGTCCCAATATTATTTAAATAAAACAAAATAAAGGAAAATGGAGTATTATATTCAGACTTTGATTTACACAAAACTCCCACTGAGAAGATTCATTAAAAAAAAAAACATCAGCTAAGAAGCCAAAGAGATTTTATCAAATTGAACTGATTTCAGTGCTCAGTAAAGGAAAGTATTTATGCAATTTGAATATGTAATGGGCACAGACTGCACTTTCTTCTTATCACCCTGTTCCTGAGTTTCAATTTTGACCTATTCATCTGTTTACATCATAGTTACTAAGCAACTGTAGAAATGCCTCCCAGTTGACACAGCTCCTTCTGATGTCCCAGTGTTGTGACCATGCCTTTCACCTCATGTCCAAACACGGTCACACTAGAGGGAAGGGTTAAAGAGGAATAGCTACTTAAACTTTCTTCATGGGAAAAGCAAACATTTTCACTTTCTTTTTCTAGAACTCATCACTCTCCACAGTCTTCTGAAGAGTATGTTCTAACTCACACTTAAAATTACAAATTTGGCCCTCGCCAGTTAGCTCAGTCAGAGTGTCAACCCCAAAAGACAAGACTGCAGGTTAGATCCCTGGTCAAGGCACACATGGGAAGCAACCTATCAATGCACTACTGGGTGGAACAACAAATGAATGTTCCCATCCCCTCCTCTCTTTTCCTCTCTCTTTTTCTCTAAACATCAATCAATCAATAAATAATTAAGCCCTGGCTGAATAACTCAATTGATTAGAACGTCATCTGGAAGTGAAGAGGTTGATGGTTCAAACCCTGATCAGGGCACATATAAGAACAGCTCAATGTTCTTCTCTCTCTCTCTCTCTCTCTCTCTCTCTCTCCCTGTTTCTCTCTAAAACTTTAAAAAAATTTTAAATTTTAAAAATTACATATTTATTCTCAAGAGTGAATACCAATCACAATGACTACTGCTTTCTCAATTTCTTGCTATCCAAGTATGTCTGTTGTTAGCTGGCCAGTAGGTCAAGCTCAGAAACAGAATGAGTTAGAGAAAAGTAGAATCACAAATGACATCAGTCCCACATGCAGTACTAAGTTGCTGGACATATTTGAGCAAGCCATTTTCCTCCTTTTAAACAGGAGATAACTATTTATATTCTTTATTCTTTACATGGTGAGAATAAGACTAAAAGTTCTCATTTCTTACTTTTTTTAAAACTAATGCTTCTCTTGAAACTGCTGAATATGCTGCATTAGGTTAAGTGTATAGAAAACAATACAGATCGCGTGTAGACATGGTTCCCTTCAAGTTCAGAGTCTGCTAGTAGAAACAGGGTATATACATATATAATAAAAGCCAAAGAAGGGTGTGGGAATTGTTCTGAGGTAAGAACAGAGGATGCATAATGATGAACTGTTAGGGAAGTACACGGAAAGAAATTCACTTCATTTCTGGGCTCTCAGACATCGTTTGGAGGGTGTGTCATTTGAGGTAGATTTGATCAAAAGATATGACTAAGTTTTGTTGAAATAGAGAAGAAACAACAAGAGGAAATCCAGAGGTTAGAAATGCAATGTATAAATCAGGAATAATATTTTAAATTGAGCACAAGAACATTTAATAAATCTAAACTATATACTAGGAATTAATCTAAGTTCTTCGTGAATATTAACTACTGGCCCTGTTACTGACACTGTGAAGAGGTGCTATCATTATTATTCCTATTTTAGAAATGAAGAATGTGATACACAGAAAACTGAAGTAGCTGTCCATGTCACTCAGCTAGTAAGCTTTTAAACAAGGGTTTGGATTTAGGCAATGTTATGCCAACACTCACACTCTTAACAACATCTCTACACGGTTATATTAGACTCACACATGGAAATAATTAAAGGAAATATTTGAAGGGGAGTGAAGGGAATAAGGTCACAATAAAGATATTTAACCCTTTTGATGAGAACAGTCCCATAAAATCTATGCTCATACTATACAGTGTAAGTGCATGCTTGGTGTAATTTGGGTTGCAAATGGCAGATTAGGGTTCTAGCTTAAGAGAAAATAAAATGCAGATTTGAAAAAACGAAGCCTAAGAAAGAGCAGGAACTAGACAGGTTTGTTCATCTCCACTGAAGGCCTTTCTTGGTGCAACTTCTCATCCAGGAGGCAGCCATGAGAAACGACAGCTGCTAGTAGCTCATGCTTGTGATGTCTTTGTCCAATTTTCACTACCTGGGAGATGTTACCTGGTGGTCCCTGGTCTGAGTCATGAATATGCCTTTGAACCACTAACCTTCCCTGGTGCATGGTCCAAAGGTACACAGTATGAACGTGTCAGTGTATTGTGGCCAGTTTTCAAAGGAGGCAAGATGATGAAGAGCTCGGAAGCTATACCAACTCTAGTATTTCAAGATTTTTAAAGCCTCAGCACAGAGAATGAATTATAAACAGAACATACTGGAAGTGAGGAGACCAGGCATTTTGCAACGGTGATGGTCTCAGAGTAAAGTAGATGTTGAAATGGAAAGTAAAGAAGTGTGTGATCATGCAATACAAGGAGGGATTAGGAAAAAGTGAGGAGTCAACAGTCATGCTGAAGCTTTAAGCTCAAATGATATGGAAGATGTTATTATACACTTCATACATTTCAATTCTAGATGCTCAAACTCAGCCAGAACTCGCAGACACAATTTAGGGGAGATTAACAGCACCCACACTAGGCTTAATTTGCTGAGGACTACTTTCCTGATACTTCATTTAAAGTTGAAATCAATTTTAAGGTCTACATGTTACATTTTATATAAGGTTCCCCTGTAACAGTCTTTTTAAATTCTCTAACTGTGTGTTTTGTTTGCATCCGATGAGAGAACTTCTAGTGTATTAAAAATAGCAATGGAGACGTGCTTTTTTAAGTTCCTGCTATAAGTAGGACATTGTGAAAGATACTGAAAATCAAAATAGATAAGAAAATATCTGTCTTCAAGTGACTTCTAGTTTAGAAAGGAATCAGAACATAAAAGATAAGTTGTGAGCTACATGACCAAGATCGACAATATAGGAAGCAATGATTTGTAGGATGCTGAGATAGACAGAAAATCATTGGTAGGAAAGAAAGAACTGGGTCTTATGAGAGGGATTTCAGCAAGATTCAGCAATGGATATACATCACTAGGTGCCTGCTGGTATAACGGGTTAATCCAGAAATGTCCTGGACCATAATGTTGAGATAGGAACTAACACTGGTCTCTTCTGTGTGCCAACCATAGTGAGGGATGCTTCAGTAAATCATGCCATTTAGTTCTCTCCCAAAAATCTCATCCAAGATGCAATTTACTTTCTCCGTTTTGCAGACAATAAAACTGAGTGAGAAGTAAAATATCCCGCTCAGATCACAGAGGTTGTGAGTGTCGGAACCCAAGTGGCAACAAGCCATATTCTTTGGGCTTTAACACCTGGATTCTCAAGTAACAGGCTAACAACGATAAGCCTGTTTTCTATTGTTAAGGTTTTCCCTTTTGCTTTTCTAACAACTTTTCATTCTACCCATGCCATCCTAACCCAACCAACTTTTTACTGCAACCCTCTGATATTTTATGTTTAATGAAGGTTTTCAAGTCAGTATCTTTAGCTGAGCTGCGGGATCTCTCCTTAGTTTCAAACTTATATTCCCAATTTCTCCTTAGGCATTTCTAGCTCTCCATCATATTTGTATTTTAAGTTTATAGTAATTGGCACCCAATAGTCCGTTTTTCTCTTAGAAATTCCTTCTTGCCCAATTTAGTTAATGCTGCTAAAGAGTATGCCAAGCTCTCAACAATCCAGCTCCCCCTCCCCCCCGCAAAAAAAAAATCACTCATGTTGACATTTTTTTCTTTTGCCCTCTTGGACTTTAATAAATTAACAGATTGTCTGCAGAACCTATCCTTATAGTGCCTCTCATACTCTTTGCATCTTGGTAATTTCTATTGGTTTCTATTATCACTATCTAATTCAGACTCCCTTCTAGTTTCATTTACATAAAGGGCTATCATCGAACTAGCTGTCCTCACCTCTAAGTGAATCTCCCTTGTTATTCATTACCACAACACCCTGTTCCTTTCCTAGCACAAACTTAAATCACTCTGCTTGCTTGTTTTAGCATTTATGTTCTGCTGTGTACTAAAATATAACCTTTGTTAATACAGAGATCTCTTCTCCATTCTATCATTCATCTCCTTCTCACAGTTTGTCATGACAAATGTGCCCAGTAAAAAATACCAAGTAAATGCTATTTTCAAACCTCTATTTTCCATCTCTCTTTACTGAAATCCCTCCTAGAGTCAGCTGTCAAAGAATGTTCCTGTAAGCTTACTTCTAATAAGTCACCTTTCGAGTCAAAACATCTAGCATGTATCAATTGCTTATTAAGTTAGATATCAACTATATTGAATTCTAGCATTCAAGATCATAAGGTCCTCTACAACACTGAAATAAAATGCATTTCTGTGCACATCTTTTTCTAATTCATTTTGTCCATAAATCAAATGTTTTATTTCTGTAGCCCCTCACAGATGCTCTTTAATTTTCTGCCTCTGTGACTTGTGTGCTTAGTGCCATCTTCCAGAATGCCTTGTCTCAGTACCAGTCAGCTTAAGCTCTACTTTTGTTCTAGTAACAAATAGCTCCCAAACCTTAGTGAGTTTAAAACAGCAAAGGTTTATTTCCCACCCACATGCATGCTCATCATGTTTTGCCTGTGGCTTTGCTTTATGTCCCTTGATTCTCAGTATAGGGCTAAGGGGACAACTCCTATCTAGAACATAATATTCTCTTGAAAGAGGGTAAAGATGACAGTGGGACCATGTGATGGTTCTTTTACCTTTTTCTTGGGAATGATGCACATTTTATTAACCAGAGCAAGTCCTTGATAAAATCTGACATCAGTGGGTTGGGAAGTATAATTAGTTCCCAGGGATTGGCCCCATAGTAAATGTGTTTATTATAACACCATCTACTACACTTTCCTATCTCCATCATCAAAACATTAATTACCCAGAAAGACCAGTGTCATTAAGATGATTTTCCAGATTCTCCCAGCTCCAAGTCCTTTGAAGACACAAAGCATTTTGCTATATCTATATTTTAATCTGTACTTTTCTCATGCCTCTCTTCCTCGAAACCCTGCATACAGATTACAAATCTTGCTGTTATCTAGTAACTATGGCTGTGGCATCTCACACTTGGAACAATGCCTTGCACACACTAGATTTTAACAAATGTTTATTGAATTTAATTGATTATATCTTTTAAGACGTAAGTGGATATTGAGTATTTTCATACTGAGAAGAATATGATCAAATTTTATTTTAAGCTCATTAGTGTGATAACTGGAACAATTTTTCCTTCTTTGAGCATTTGGTTTACTGTTATTTTTTTCCTTTTGACAAATAAGTCCCATAATACACAAGAAACATCAAACAAATTATCTTTCTTAGTTTGGTGCCCAGCAGATCAGCAAACTTAAAATGACTTTAGTCCAAGTGTTTTCAAAATGGCTTCTCTTGAAACCATCTTGACTCAGAACAGAAAAACAGTGAAATTGAAATGGCATTTATCATTCTTTTGGTAATGCAGTGAAAAGGACACTGCTTTTCTACATCTTTGAATTCAGTGTTGTACAGTACGGTCAGTGTATTTTTAACATCTAATGTGTAGCTGGAAAAAAATAGTGTCTCAAAATTGTACAATGAACAAATAAATGACTAATTGAATGAATGCATAAATATAAAATAAATTCATATGTTCATAAAAATAATGAACTGCTAGTTAACCTCTGTACATACAGATAGAGCAGCCATCTCAAACATGACATTATACCCAATATCAAGCTTACTTATGTCTTTTCTGCATGAAGTTCACAAATGATTCTATACTGGAAAACAATGAGAACTTTAGATATGGCTATCTCTTATTAGACAATGTGGTCAAGAGTCTAGTCCTTCTTCTTTACAAGAATACACATAAGCATACACAACTATATAATTCAAATATATTAAGGTTCATGGTGTATTTTTTTAAGTATTTATCTTATGAAAAAAACCAAAGTAACATAAAGCAGAATGCACAATAAATATCAATCTGTTTATACAGGGTCCTCTCTAACCACTGGAGCCTGAGTAATGTATGGTATATATCATAGTTTCCATTTCACTATGTCTGCAACTTAGTAAATGTTAATCGTGTGTTTCTTTTATGTCACCACGTACAGCACCACCAGCAGCACTGTGAATGACTTAAGCTAGTAAAATCAAACATTCCCGAGCCTGTTGTATTTGAATAGAACAATTTGTGTTGAGCAGATGAATTTCGGGTCTTCAATCAGAAACAGAACAATAGTCAAGAAAACTGCCAAGTTCCAAACTCAGAAACACTAAGTCAAAACAACAATAAAAATATTCTCTCACTGTTGGCACAAAAAAAGAAATCCGTCTGTAGAAAATTTTTTGTTGGAAGACTTTGTGACTATCAAGGGTGAGTTTCTTATTTTAAATCCTGATTGAAGACAGGATATTTGGTCAGAGACAGTAAGACTAGATAAATCTCAATTTTTATGCAACATTTTCTACTTTGAATCATTCAAACCACAAAAGCTATAAATAGATTACTGGGAAAATCTTTCTGTTTTTACTGCATGCAACTGGTAAATTGTAAAAGCCAAAATGACATCACTTTTATTATTGAAAAACATCATATCAGAATATGGCTCACACAAAGTCTACTGCCAAGGCATTAAATAAACTCATGTCCAGTGGGAGTGTTTACAGAATTAGTTCAATTGAACTCTCAACATGGTAGATAACTAAAACATTTTAATATATTTATATTTGTGATTAGAGTATTGTAGAACAAACCCTAACACATAATGATAACAACAACAATAATACTGATTATTAAGATTTATTGAGTGCTTAGTTTAGGCCAGGTACACCTCCATGTACTTTGTATGTTTCATTTTATTTAATCATCACAATATCCTTTTAAAATAGAAATTAAATAGAAAGAAAAACTAAGGCACAATTTGGCCAAGAATCTTGTGCATGGTCCTATATAGCTAGCTAGTGATGGAGCCAGGATTTTAATCCAGGAAGGCACCAGAAGGTGCATTCTTAACTAAAATACTGCATTGATATGCCTCGCCCAGCCCGTTTCTGTGGTGAAAAAACAATTTAGAGTTTCCATATTGAATATTCACATTGCAGTTTGAAAGCACATAGTATTCTAATGATGGCAGCCTCATTAACATTATAATCCTATACACAAGATTTCCAGCCAATAAACCAACATGGACCTGAAAAAACTTTAAATGATACTCTATGAATGTTGATTCACTTTCTTATTGATTTATGTATCAACTGTTTATTGAATACTCATTGGTTGCCAGCCTTTAGGCATTGTATTCACGTCCTATTGTTACTATAATAAATTATCCCCGAATCAGTGGCTTAAAACAACAAGAATGTTTTCTCTTACAGTTCTGGGGGTCAGAAGCCTAAGGTCAAGGTGTAAGCGGGGCTTTATTTCTGCTGGGGCTTCAGGACAGAGTTCCTTCCTTGTCTCTTCCAGCTTTTAGAGGCCTCTTGGATTGCCTCTTCAAAATCCACCACTCCGAACTCCGGTTCCATTGCTACATCTTTTTTTCTGAATCTGTCTTTATTGCCTCTCTCATAGAAGGAACCTTAAGATTACGTCGGACCCACCTGGACAATTCAGAAAAAAATATGTTCTTATTGTAATATTTTTAACTTAATTACAATGGCAAATTCCGTTTTGCCATGTAAAAGTGACATACCGTATATTTGTAAGTTCTGGGAAGCAGAGTATGAACATCACTGAAGGAGCATTTAACATGTCAACTACACATATAGTCCAAACCCAAAGGGTAACAAATAAGTCCAGATATCGATATCGCCTTGATGACATTGAAGGGGCTATTGAAGGATATAATACAGAAAGCGACACGATTTAATTTTAGAAAGAATGCTTTGGCAGCCCAGAAGGGGAAAGCTATTGGAGACCCTTTAAAAGACATTAAAAGCTTAAGATGACATAGTGAATGTAAGGGTAGAGAAAAGGGCAGCGATCTGAAGGATGTTCAGAAAATAGATCAACTAGAACACAGTGACGTTGTCCAGACGTAAGCATTTTTTCTTTTGGATCTGTAAGAAAAAGAAATGCTTTATTGTATAAAAGGCTTTTAATAAAATACATTACACCACAGTTTTAATTTAGGATAATGCAGAAGATGCCATGTGACAGAATCCCAATAATATATTCATTTCCTGTAGAATGACATCTGGCAAAACTATTTAAAATCATTTGGTGATATTAAATCTAAAATCTAACTATAGGATATTAATTGGTTTCTGGCCTTAGAGAAAGTTTTCTTTTAATCTAAAGTGATACATTCCAAGACAATATATTGTTAGATATGTATGAATTAATAGCACCTGCTCAATTCAGGCTTTCCTAACTGTAAATATTAAGATCCCCTATCAATGTTCATTCTGACTCAATAATATTGCCTTTTTATATCACATGCTGTTCCTGGTGGTATTTTTAATGCCAGTTCACCACAGGTGCAGGGTATTTTTCTCACAGAGTTGCTTCATTCAATAGACACCATTCAAAAACATGCCAAGCCATTCAGAGAAATTCATTCCAAAGAGTTGTTGCCAAAGTTTGTGCCAATGAAGGGAAATTTTGAATTAGAAGAAGAACTTGTGAGAATTTGTCAGATGGCTGGTAGTTGGAATTGGTTTGAAGCATTTTTTTGGACCAGATCGTATCTAGAGGAAATGTAAACCAAACACATTTATCCTTTAATCTGATTTGTGTTACTTATTTTTGGAGAAAAACGTAATCTATATGCTCATGTAAACCTATGTGATTCATTTACACTTCAATTCTTTGAAAGGTTATTTTAGAAGGAGAAGGTTGGTATCAAAAATAACGACTCAGTTTGGAGAAGGCTGACAACATTCTTGAGAGTATGGCAGAAGGGAGAAAAAGAAAGCTTCCAGAATTCCGTTGCTTTATTTTGCAAGCTTAGACACAAAAAGATGTGAAGTATGGCAGAAAAGTTTGAGTATCCATATTTTAGTAACTTTGAAAGTTTTAAAGCCTTTATTATTGGAGATCAGGTAGCAGTAAAATCAAGCAAGGAATAAGAAAGCCACCAATAAGAGCACCTGCTTCTGTGACTACACTTCCCTTTCTTCTCCCAGTTGATTGAATCCTGCAAACTCTGGTGATGCCCAGTGTCCAGAGCACCAACCGTGAGCCAGAGCCTGTCGAGCATACAAAGTATCCATGTTCTTTTACTGTCCACTGGCCATATTCTTCTGTGGTGAAACAAGAGATGGGGAGACCTACCAGGCTCTAGTTTAGTGTTTTTCAACAGCCCATTGGTTCATAGAACGGTGACAGTCAGCCAGAAATTTTGGCTGGTCTGTGAAAGAGTTAACCACCCTGGGGTTGTATGAAGATGATAGACCCAATGATCTTAGTCAAATTTGCTTATGTTCAGGGTGATTTCTGCCTTAGCGGTCCTCGAAATAATTCTCCTACTTTTACTGGTCCCCAAGTGTAAAAAGGTTGAAAACCACTGCTGTGTCATTCCATTTCCTACATTAGATGAATTAAAACCAAGCATGTTGCACAAAGTTACTGAAACTCTTGACTCTCCACTTCCTCAGGCTTGCATTCCTGAAGCATTTCAAGTTTTTACAAAATTTAGTGGGACATGCTCTCTAAGTGTTCAGGTTAGTGGTCATTTTTATGTATTTTAGTCTCCATAGTCAGCAATCACAAAAATATGCTGGGATTTATCAGTTATTTTTAAGATGTTAAATATAGCATAACTTCTCTTCACTATACTTTGGGTCAAAAACATAGGGAAATAGCATTATTAGGCTCCTTTATCTAGAATGGTAACTTTCTTTGCTCCAGAACATTTGTGGATTTTAGATGTAAATAATCCATTTGAAGGTATTAGTTTTACTTGTATCTAATGTTCCTACAATGCCCAGGGAAGACTGAATATACTAAGGACTCGTTAGACTCGAAGTAGTTATTTCCAAGATGCCAATGAAATACAATTCTTCTTCTAAAATGGCCTTGGTGAGGCAAGCAACTGTACTTAGTTTTTTAATGTGATGTTTTTAAGTTAGTGAAGTTTTAAAATACCCATACCCCCAAGTGAAGTACTGTTATATAAACTGGGTGTGTTTTCATTCTTTCTGTCCAAACTGAAAAGGATTTTTTTTTCTTTGCATATCAGCTTAGACACCTTTTTTTTTTTAATTCAGTGGGGAAAAGTTAGGACGAGGTTAGAAAATCGACTGGGAAATGTCCGCTGCCGCAGCGGAAGCTCTGGGCCTTTGCATGTCACTGAGCTTACAGACTTTCTACTTAAATGGGTTGAAACATAGATCAAAGCACCTGCTTACATGATAGGGGCATGAAAAATAGCTTCTGTCAAGGACATTTGACTTTCCGTGTTGTATTTCATTCAACAAAAGTTATTTGGAGTAATCTGAGTCAGACAGTGTGCTAGAGTCTGAGGATACAGAGAGGAGATGATTTTCCTTCAGCTCCTACCTGCCAGAATTTCACTTTTCACCCACCCACACACACACACCACACATGCTGTGATCATTAATAATGAAAAGCTAATGGGTCAGAATCAAGCATCTCAAAGCATATGCTTTATAAAATAAATTATAACTCTTATTGATGATTTTTATGTACAACCATAAAAAATAAATGTACTGACTCATGATTTTTTAGGGTTCAAGGTGTATGTTTCCTTCTGGATACACAGAAGAAGAAAATATAAATGCTTGATTTTGGTCTGATGAGTTGTCTTACTGTGCTTGTCATGTTAAGATGATTTCAAAGTCGATCACTTTTCTAATTGCTATAATTAAAATTACCTGCTCCTGTCCTTCTGTCAGTGAATGGTTAGACAAACAGCAGTATAACCATGCCATGGAAGAATTCTCAGCAATAAAAAGGGACAAACAATTGGTATGTACAGCAACATAGATAAACCTTAAGGAAATTATGCTGATTAAATAAATAAAAGCTAATCTCAAAAGGATATAATCTGCATGATTCTTACATTTGTAAGATAACATAATTATAGAAATGAAGAACAGATGAGTGGTTGCTAGGGCTAGTGGAGGTAGGGTGAATGTGGTTAAAACAGTACAGTGCAAGGCAGCCATGTGGTGGTAGATAGTTAAGTGTTCCGATGTGGCGTGCTTGCACAAAGCTACACATGTGATAAAATTGTATGTGCACATGATTATATGGGTAAATGGTGAAATATGAATAAACTCTGTGGATTTTACTGGGGTTAATTTTCTAATTTTCTTAATGCATTCTACTTATACATGTTGTTAACATTGGAGGGTTGGATGAAGCATACATGGGACCCCATGTGCATTTCTTTGCAAATTCCTAGTAAACCTATAACTTTTCCAAAATCAATTCGTAAAACAAAACAAAAAGTGTACAAATGTGTTGTTCTTTCACCATTAGTGGAGCATGCATTTTCAAGTAATGGTAATATATGTACATATCAATCAAGATGTTCTAGTTTTATTCCCCCTTGAGACCTGTGATATCCATACAGGTGATGGCTGGCAGTCATCAAGCCTATTCTGTCCTTTGGTGCTCCTGAGACTGATGATACAGCTTAAAAATGTTAGTATAATTTAAAATGTTTTTTATAATTTCATTTCAGACTCATAAACAGTCTATATAGTAAATAATAAAATGTCTGAATATCCAAATTCTACTGTTAAAGAAATTATAGACCTGGCCAATTGGCTCAGTAGTGAAGCTTCAGCCCAGCATGTGAATGTCCCAGGTTCAATTACCAGTCAGGGCACAAAGAAGAGGCGTCTACCTGCTTCTCCACTATTCCCCTTCTCACTTCTCTCTCTTTTTTCTCCCTCTCTCTTTTCTCCTCATGCAGCCATGGCTTTGTTTAAGCGAATTGACCCTGGGGGCTGAGTACGACTCCACAGCCTCCGCCTCAGACACTAAGAAGAGCTCAGTTGTTCAGCAATGGAGCACCCCCCCAGATGGGCAGAGCATCGCCCCCTAGTGGGCTTGCCGAGCGGATCCTGATTGGGGCATATGCGGGAGTCTTTCTCTGCCTCCCTTTCTTTCACTGAATTAAAAAAAAAAAAAGAGTCTGTGAAAGTTAATATGACGTGTATAGCTGAAACTGATGTGTAGGTTTAGCAACTCTAAACCCAACGATCTTCTTCTATTGGAAGAGGTTGGAGAAGTAGCCTGGACCTGTGATGCTTCAGCATTGTGAAGCGATCTTCATCACAGCATCTGAAATAACCACTGCCATGGACTGTTTGTACCCCTCAACATTCATACATTAAATCCTAACCCCTAATGTGATGATATTTGTAAGTGGAGCCTCTGGGAGATGATTAGGTCAAACCTAAACCCCAGATTAGTCTCTTGTTCCTTCTGACATGTGAAGTTATAGCAGGAAGACAGTCATCTATGAACCAAAATGTTAGCCTTTACGATACACCAAATCTGCTGGCATCTTGACCTCTCATCACCAACTTCTATAATGTAGGAGAATTTCCATTGTTGCCAGTGTTCTACAAAGGGCTTTATCTTTAGGAACACATTTAACCAGAAAACTGATACAATAGAAAGAGGCTTGGTACTTGCGGTGGGAAGATATGGATGAGAATCCCTGCTTTGACATTTAATCTAACCCAGCCCTACTCTCTCCATCTGTGAAACCCAGTTCCTATCTCACAAGGTTATCTTAAGGATTTCAGGAGTTTAGCATGTGCAAATACACACATCAAATACTTGGCATTGGGAAGTCTGCACAAAAAATTACTTTCCTTCCTATAGCCCCTTTCCTCCTCATCTATAACAGAATCAGTACTGCAGAAGTAAATAAGAAATTTACCAAAGTCTCTGACCACCACAATATGACAGGCACCAAAACTTTCAGAAATCATTCAAAGAGAACTGCCAAAGAACCCTAATCCCAATAGATTTTCACATTCATACATTCAACAAATATTAATTTAATACCCAATTTAATACCCACTCTCCACTTGGCAGTGAGGAATATAAGTATAGATAAGATAATATTGTATATTTACTAACATTTCCATTCTACAATAATCCTGAGTGGCATTATGAGCTAAACATATAGCAATGGATGGACATAGGTCTTTGAAAGACTTGGTACTTAAGAATTTTGAATATATAATGAAGCTGACGGAAAACCACTGAGTGATGTTCTATAAGAAGGTAAAATGATCAGATTTGGATTTCACTTTTATTGCAAGCCAAAACCTATACAGCACCTTAATCTACTTTTCTATGTCTAAGCATAGAAGAACTTGATCTTAAAAGTCAGAAAAAAACCCCAAAAAAACCCACTATGGGCAGGAAAGGAAGAAACAGAAAAACATGAATAATCAACAAGCTATTTTTAGGGCAAAGCAGCCTGTCACTTTTTGTTCTTTTTGCATCCCATATACCTGTGATTACTAAATAAATGTGATGAATAGTTCTCCCCTTCTAGACTGTGTGATCATGAGGGTTGTAACCGTGTGACCTGGTTCACCATTTTATCCCCAGTGCTGAGGGTGGCGAATGGAACAAACGTTTAGTTTTTGAGTGACTGGGCACAGAGGTGAAAGCAGCATACAAACCTTAATGTCCTTTAGAGCGACATCGTTTTAGAGCACAGCACAGTGTTAATAAATGTAAATTGTCTACAGAACTTTGGATTCTGCCCAGAGCATTTAGTTTGAAAAAGAAGTGCAGTGCATAATACATTTTAGAAAATCTCAAACTGTGTCAGTTTTTGTGTGTTGTTTGCAAAGTGGGTAAAATCTAAATCTAACCTGGCCAGAAATTTAGCCCTGAGAGCTGAGGTTTTATAATTCTGGTAGTTATTATCATTATTTAGGATCCTATCTGCAAAATATGTTCTCTTTATTTCTTTTTTCCATTAGGCTTGGGAACTTATGAATTAGCTCTAGTATGAATTCTGAGAAGTCATTCAGTGTTCTTAAAATAGTTTTCATGATTTTTATTTAAAATCAACTTCAATAATTGTGTCTTATACTGAAAAGTCTAAGAATGCCTATGATTATGGGTGTTAATTTGCATGCATTGAAAGCAGCTATCTCTAAGTAGACATGTTATAGCTATTGAGTATTACTGTACAAGAAAACAGGAAGTGAACGATTCTATGTTCTTTTAAATGCAAGAGAAATACATGTAATCAGCTAAAATATGTTCCATTGGGAGTTTAGCCAAAGCTACAAACCCCCGCAGAGAAATTAGTCTACATCAGCCCCATTTAAACACACTAGGATTCAGCTCTCAACAGAGAATGTGGAGAGAACAATTACAATGCGCATATAGCTTATTGCAAAAAAGTATCAAAATTAAGCATCTGCTCTATTATTTGTCAGAATGGTGCTTTTTTCTCTTCAACTTAATCAATATTTTATTTCTAAAAAACGCTATATAATTCTTTCCTCCATGAAGAAGTGATTCTGGATATATAGGGAAGAGTGTGAGATTGCTTGCATTTGAGTGTTTTGAATTCTAAGAGGCAGGTTTCTTTGTTGACTTAATCAACAAGCTAAGCACAACGCTTTCATCCTTCCCAGTAGAAAGCAAAAACCACAGTCATTGCCTGTTGATGCCACATAAATGGCTCTGCCTTTAAAGATCAGAGCTGGCAGTCTGTGAAGGATTTTGTCCTCAGACTTGCTAATCATTTCAAGGTTAAAAAGTCATGCTATCTGCTTTTGCACATCTGAATGCTGCTTACTAATGCTACATGCATATTCCATTAATATTTGTATTGCATGCACCCTTATTATCAGCATAATTACTATTTCTTAATTTTACAGTGCTATGTACATTTTAATGCACTTTAACTCCTACAACAGTTTTAAATGCAAAATAACATGGCAATATTATTTCATTTTTGAGCTGATACAATCAATTTAACAGATATGCCCTAACTCATAGTTGGGCAAAAGATCAAATTCATGCACTCCACAAACAAAACAAAATCAACATAGACAAACAAAATGATGCCAAATTGAAGGCAACTTTATGGAGTAAAACTACATACATTAAAGCTTTCCCTGTTGTTCTCTAATTAAGATAATTTTCTTAGTTTTATTTGTCCTCAAATAGTTCACAATTTTTTTTAAAAAGAAATGCTTTGAAAATAAATATTTGAATTGAAGTGTGAATTAAACATTTTTTATTTTTCAGAAAATGAGTAAATGAAAAGCTATCCAACATATTTTTAGATATTGCTTTAATAAAATGAACGTGTATTGTTATGACCCTTAAAGAATCAGAGATTCTATTATTCTAATGAGGTGAACTCAACCCATTTGAGAAAATGCAATGTTTGAAAAAAGAAAATCCAATAAAAATTAAGAAGAACCTTTCTTTACCTAAAACATGGGGTCATCCAAGCTCTTAAAAACTATCATCCACCAATATAAACATCACCATTAGTCTGGATTATGGCAACAACCGAACTAGTTTCATCATTTTGATTAACCTGTGATTAACTACGACTGTGAATTCTACTCTCTGGTTATTAAACATTGGTTTTATTTTATATTTCTGTAAAACCACAAACAAAACTATAAAATACTTTCTTTTATATCAGTTAAATAACTAAATTTCTATACTATTTGTACAGCCAACAGTCATGGCCGTAGTGGTCATTCACATGCAGGTTCTCATTGAATTCAGGCAGATGGTAAAGAAACAGTGGAGCCAAAAAATGGTAGGCCACTCATTTATTCAAGACTCGCATCGGCCTATGAGCAAACAGGGAAAACACTTCCCTCTTCATTCAGAGCTCACAAAGCTACTGACACATTCTCTGGTTCCACAACCAGGAGAATCTTCTCCAGTTTCTCCTAGAATCAAAGGCCCCACTAGTCTCAGCAGAGCTCGCAAAAGCCCCTCACCTCTGTTCCCCATCTCTTTCTCTCTTTTCTTTTTAAAACTTTTTTGGAGCAAAAGCCTCTCCTCCAGAAAACATTACCATACTAATGGCCCTTCCCAAGCAGGAAGGTAATTTGCAATTTCACAGATCACATACCTGGTGCTGCCTAGAGCCATTTTTAACAATAAAAATGAGCAAACTCAAAAAATACAAATTTTACAAACTCATTTGCCCAACACTATTATGACTCCATAACTCCTAGAGATAAATACAATTTCTTATTTTTTAAAATATGTTTGAGCCTATACTCAATGTCCAAGAAGAACTAAGGATTAGAAGACCTCAATTCTAGTTCCAGTTGGGCTACTTAAGATCTGTGCTTCTGGAGAATCACTTTGTTTATAAAACATAGGCAATAATATGTATACTACAAGGGTGTTGTGAGTATCACATGTTCATTTTGGGGACTTGACTTTTTAGGATAATTAAAGTCCTAATATTCTTCAAAATAAAGTAACTTTGGAGATAGAGAAATTACTTTTTCATTAAAAAAAATGAGGTGCTTATTATTATCTATTATATGCCCAAAATTGTGAAAAAATTTTTATATCCTTTATTTTCAGTTAACCAAGATGTTAGCTAAGATCACCCTCACATTGAGAGTCAAAATTAATTTCAGAACTCACCCTACTTCCAGTCAGTCAGACAGCATATTAAATACAAGCAATGGAATTCCTAGAGGAGCTTTTTCTACTCAAACTCATGTCTAGCTAAAAATTAGTTTTTTAAATGTATTATCCCAATATTTACATACATCAATCCATGTTAAAAATCCTTCTGACTCCTTTATTTCCCAAATAGAACACCTAAATTGCAGAAATCCATATATTAGGCTTCCAAGATGAAGACAACATAAGTACTTTAAATCACTGAAACAAAAACAGTTTAAAATGTGATATTTTACATCATTGTTTAGAAACCATTTAGCTGTGGTCCCACCAGGAGTAGCTCAGAGGTGGCCCATTTTTTTTTTCATACTTAGCCTTTACCATGGTCCTTCTTCTCTCTTTCTCATCTAATCTCTGCTTCTCCTTCTTAACTCTAACCTCCATCTTCAATGCCTATTGCAGTCATTTTCAAAGTCAGATAGTTCACTCCTGTTTGTCCACCTTTGATTCCAGATCATTCTCTGGGAACATCAGCAGCAGGCAAGACACCAGTCTACAAAGGACTTCGTCTACAATCAGTTTAGTTTCTCTGTAAGAGAAACTTTAATGCCAGTGGTTAATATATATATATATAATTTACTCTCCCCCAGAGCTCACTGACATCAACTCTGTCCGATGATTTCCGGTTATCAATGATATTTTTCAGATAAAGACACTGAAGCCCCAATATGTCAACAGTCCCCGGGGCCCTGCGACTAATGAGCGGGAGAGACAGCCTTGCCTTTTCTTTGAACATTGCCTGCTTTGTCCTCATCCTGCCTTACATTCTGGCTCCCATGTTAGCTCCTACTTGGACCGGGTATTTTTTGCTTTGTTCTTCATCTGTTGCTGACTCGGCACTTATTGTAGATAATCTTCTGACAGCTTTTTTTTTTTTTTTTAGTTTCTAAATGTTACTTCACATCCACTTCTCAACATCTCTGTGAAAAGGAGTTCCATAGGCACTAAAGAGATGAGATACATCAGCATCAATCCAATGAGTTAATTCACATAAAAATTCTTTATAAACTATAAAACTTTCACAAATATAAGGCATTACTGATGTTGAAATATGCTAGATATACTTCATTTAATCAATAAAATCATGTGAGTTATTTTAGAGTCTGCAAACTGAATGGCAGCTTATAATATATATAATCTTAGTGGAAACTTTTATGTGACAAAACATCAATACTTATAACAATTTATTATCACAGACATCTAACACAATCCTACCAATTATTTTAAATAAAGATGTGGGATGCATTTCAATGAAGCCAGGAAAATGATCAGAAGAAATAATCTCAGAGTTTATATAGTTTGTTTATTTATTGCATGACCACTATTATTCTCTGTAAGAGCTGGACTTTCTCAGAAAGTCCAAGAGCTTAGAAGTAAATGTATCCATTACTTTTCTTGAAGCGAAACAAAGAAATGAGATATCAATTTGCTTGAATTTCAAAGAAAGAGCATGATATATTAAAACAAAACAAAATGCTAAATAAAAGGCCTTTTATTTGAGGTGCAACCAGTAATAAAAGGAAAAATAATGTGGAAAACTCTTGTAGTTATAAACCTCTGAGATGAATGAATTCTTTACTTGGTCAGTATGAAAGAGGACATATACAGTAATTGAAACTTATCTGTAGGCTGAGCTACTCTCTGATCTAATAATCAATGTCATAGATGATGGAAGTCAATTAACATGAACACTCTTTGGTATAGAAACTGTTCAAGATTATGTAACACTTCCATCTCCTAACCTGATGAGCAGCTTGTAACGGCAGAAACATTTAACCTGCATTCTTGTTATTGAAACAGAGTAAATCAAATGTCTGATAACAAAAAAATGAAAAACACATTCTTCCATAAACTCTTAGAATATGTCAGTGTACAAGACAGGGTTATATTAAAACTGCATGATCACTAAGCTTTACTATTTTTACTTTGGAAATAGGGATGGTGTGAAGGGAGTGAACTCTTAATTATGGTAAAATCATCTGAGTGTGTAAGACAAAGTCATTCTTAGACCTTTGGGCTGCACAGAGAAAATATGATTTTAGTTTTATCTCCCGATGATTCTGATTATTGCTACAGTACAAGGGCTTGATTTCTGACATTTTTCCAATAACCAGATTTGGAAAGAATTCAATAAATTACAATTGGTTGGTTAAGCCTAGAACCAAATGGAGTTACTTGCTTTGAGCCAGAGAAAGATATGAATGTGAGATAATATGGAAAGACTGTTGGCTGACATTTTATATTCATATGTAATGAACATTGGAATACAACAAGCAAGAAAGCTACCCAGAGCAATTGATTCTACTGCATGGTCTGCTGCTATCATAGGCTACTTAACTTATGACATTAGACACTGGTAGAGCAAAGACTTCCCCAATATAATATTTAAATGATTTGCATATAAAAATAGTCATTTATTAGATTTTTGTTGCTTTCCTTATAACTGGCTTAACTTAACTGAAAAATAAAATGGTATTCCATCTTATTTTTACTATAACAACTCATTCTTATAAACTTTATATTTTTCAACACATATCTGCACTGAGTTACAAGTAAAATTTAAGATCTATTGAAGTTCCTAGCTGTTTCATGGGTCATAAAGAACAACACATTTTGTCCACTGTTTTTGCCTCGTCTAAGAAATATTCTAAGTGAAACATGCTGAAATGTAACTCAGTGAGAAAAATGATTGGCCACAGTAGTATCTAAAAAGAAAATGAATGGACAACATGCTTCCTACATCCATCTACTTTTGTAATAAACTGCGTGTGATTTACGTTGAACCACATTGTATATACATCTGAACATTTAGTTATTGGAAAATTATAGGCAAAAATGCTTTGAATGCAAAAGAGTATGCATCATTATATTCTCTGGGGTTTACCAAAACTGCAGCCAATTAAATCGATAATGATTAGGCTAACCTAGCAATTTATAATTTCAAATAAGAACAACTGAAAAATGAGCAACTGAGACAAACGTTCCTTTTTCTTAAGCACACTGTCAATCTTTTTCATAATCTGACTATAAAACCAGAAGATAGGAATTAAAAGTTCACATGAGTTTATGATCCCTTAAGCTCTTTCTGGTCTCACAAAAGTATGAAAAATACATTGAGAATCAATGGATAAAGATTTAGATTTTGGTAGAAACATGGGTACATTTGCAAAAAGCAACCTTAATGTGTTGTATATCAGACACTATATGTCATAAAGAACCAGGACTAACCTGGGTGAGATCCATGGATTCTAAACTTGTCTCTGTTTGAAAACAATCACTTGCACTCACTTTCTGTTTTGTCATCTACAAAATGATTGATTAAAAAAAGAAAAAAGACGATAGTATAAAAAAGAAAATTTCTGTCCTGCTCTTCTCATGGTATTTCAAGACTCAAACGTTTTCCTGCTCATGAATGCATAGCAGAGTGTATAAAGCGCACACCGTGTGACATTAAAAGTCAAAGATATTTGCAGTTAGGAAGTCCAATCTTCCCGAGCTGCAGATCAGCAGCTGAAGATCAGAGACTGATCATTTTGGTCCAAGAGCAGTCAGATATTTAGTAGCTGTGATCTAGCTCTTCTGAAACCTCAAACAAAGATGTTTTGGATGGCTTGCCTTGACCCTCAATTCACAGTATTATCCCAATAACTATCAACACTGTCATTGATATTTTACAGATAAAATACATAAAACATTCATCTCGTCACACTGCTGACCACAACTTTCTTCTTGAAACTTCTCTCTTCTTTGTCTTTTTGACAACCAATAATGTGGTGTACTGCTCTGGTCTTTTCTCTTCCTTCTTCAGTTACCCCGATCACATTTATGAGAATCCTACTACAATTAGTTCTCATCTGTTCACTGTCGTCACTTAAGATTTTTACATTTTTCACTGCCTTCTCCCTATGGATGGCTATAAAATCTGTCCTTGTTACTTTTTCAGACTTAAGTGTTAGTGAGATATGTACGTATACTAGATGTTTTTATTACTCAGTGTTAAAACCATAAGAGTTTTGGACAGCAGTAACTTTGGGATCATGAGTTATGCCTTTAAAAGTCTTAAAGAAAATGACACTCAACCTAGAAATCCTGATCTCATCAAGTAATTAAACCAGTGGGAATAATTACTTGGAACAAGGGCACATTGCAGCATGGAAAAGTAAAAATGTTTTTTTAATGTTATTTATATCAGGCATTATGAGTTGGATTTCTAGCCAAATAAGGGAGAAAAACAATAACAAGTATAGATATGTCTACAAAACAGGGTGGTTGAGAGAGCAGCAAAGGGAAGTGGCAGTATAAAGCCTGCAGCGGCCTAAAGAGTGTTTGGACAAAGAAGAGAAATGTAATCAATGCCCTATCTGAAAAATTTGATTATTAGAAAATATTTGATAAAATGTATACAATTAGTGGAGTATGTAAAAATAAAAACATAGTTACATAAGAAACTAATCAGAAAAAGAAAAAGACATTAACTGTTCATTCTTGTAAATCTAAGAAGATTGGGTGAAAAGAAAGTAAGCATGGCTTATGGAAGCTCCTCTCTCTGGCCAGACAATGACCACTGAACATGGAGGACCCTTCCACCATGGGGACACAGGCATCTCTGTTCACTTGTTCTTACCCTAATCATGAGTGTATTCTTTGCCCTGCTTGTTCACTGGTTTATTAAACCAAGAACAAGTTGAAATCCCATCAAATAGAAGCAGATCAGATTTTGACCACTCTTTATCATTTTCCTAGAATGGACACCAAAAAAAAAAAAAAAAGAAGTACAATCATAATTTATTATTTGAGTTGTATATTTGAATCAGCTATAGAAGTAATTATACAGGCAGAATAATGCAAAGAATATGTATTGTTATTACAGAACAACAACAATAATAATATTGTTATTACAGAACCCCAAAGTTCTGTTATTATTTTGTTGAGAGGATGGGGATGGGAATGAGGAACATTGCTGGGGCTGGACTACTAAGTATAATAAAACTTCTTATAGAAATGAATAGAGAAGCAGTTCATTTCCCAAATCGATTAACCCAAGAGAGACCAGTGTATTTTATTTAGAACAGCAAAGGTGAAAAGCAAAGAAACATCTAAAACATATAAAATGTATTATCTCCAGGGAACAAGACCAGATAATATTAATTTAAAAATTATGAGCTATAATGTCCATCCATTGAAAAAAGAAGCTTTGCAAATTTCTTTAGATGTGTAAATTTATTTTTCTATTTTAATATGCTTCTATAATAGAAATTCAAATATTTGTTTTAAGAATGCTACACGAATAGAAGAAAGCATTACCATTAATTTAATGGCGTACAAAGTGCCTTTACTTAAGCTTAAAGTCTAAAGTGAGGCAGAAAGAAAGTGACTAAAACACAATTAAAGAAAAATTAGTCCCTGGAAGTTTAAAGACCCATTATTTTAAAGTGCTTTCAAACTTCTTGCTTAATATCTTACTTTTATGTATATCTAATTTCCCTGTTTTTCCCAATGTGGAGTGTTGCACCCACACTTAATAAACTTAGGCAAATACTTCATTTACCCAGCTTTTCCCCAAAAAATAATTGAAATGGCATTCTTTAACTGGGTTAATAAAAACAAATGCGAAGTCAGGACCATAGAAAAGAAAAGACATGTTAATGAAAGCATTTATCTAAATGTTATTAAACATTTATTTTTTATACTTAAACTTATTTCTTTATGTTTTTGTCTCCTAAAAGGATAGAAAAATATAAGTGAGGAAATTAGAGCAAAGGCAAAACAAAGATAAAGAAAAGCAGTTAACACAGGGGTTAAATCATTGCTCAATATGGCTGTGCAATTTCTTAAACACTTTGCTTAAAATAGACCCAAAATTTACCTTTGATTTTCAAGCAACTGATTCAGAAAGGGATGGTCACAGTGGAATGACTGAGTACAGAGTGTTATTCTGGGCTGTTTGGCAGCCAGGGCAAAAATGGAAATATGGTGTTTTCAGAATTTCAATACCACTATTATCGTTGTATGGAGATGATAAAGGATGCCACTCTTGGGGTCTGTTCCATGGTTTTTCACATACTTTATGTTAATGTAAAGTAGAATTGCCAGAAAAATATATAGAAATCTTAATTAAATTTGAATTTTTGTTAAGCAATATTCTTAAGTGTAAGTATTTTCCAAATATTACACAACACTTACTTGCACATAAAAATACATTTGTTGATTATATGATACTTGAATTTAACTGGGAGTCTTGGATTTTTCCCCCTTGAATCTGGCTATTCTAATCTATAGCTTTAATGAAACTTCAGAAAATAATACCTTTCAGGTGAATTTCAGGATGTCCATACCTGCTATTCTTTATCTTAGAAGATATAAATTTCCAATAAAATAATATATTGAGTGATCAATTAATTCTCTTAAAAAAGGGCCATCCAAACTATGTTTTCAATGACATTTTATTTTATCTACGTATTTGATCATTTTCTATAATTCACATAAGAAAACTAGATCCTATCCAAGAATACATATATCCAAGAACATATCCAAGCATAAATGCTTTATATATTTTTTTCTGTACCAGTAAATCAAGAAAGGGAGGGAAAGTCAATTATTTAAATCAATGATTTCATAATTCAAGTTATATATTATTTCTCTGAGGAAAACCAAAATGGAATCATGGAGAGAAGACACTTAATAAACCACCCTTTTCTGAATAAAGAGAAAAATAACTGTTCTTACAATCTGAGCTTGGAAACAAGAGTTGTCAGTCTTCTGGTATAAATAAAGCTTAATGCCTGTGCTCATTGTGTGCAGAGGGTCCAGAAGAAATCTACATGCAAGTGAACAAGTACCCACAATTAGGAATGGGAGCTTTTTGTTCAGTAAAATAAAACACACTGGAGCTCGGAGCCTCAGCAGTGGAGGAGGGTCAGCTTATATTTTTGAAAGGATCTGTGCTCTTCACTTGTATGCACAAAATCTTTGAAAAGGAACATAATTAATCCAAAGTACTGGATTTCTTTAACTTGCTCATTTTTTTCCCTCACCTGAGATGGGATTTCTTTAATAACAGAAAATGAGGCCCTGGCCAGTGGTGGCTCAGTTAACAGAATGTTGGCCTGGCAGGCTTAGGTCATGGGTTTTATCCCTGGTCAAGGCACATCCAAGAAGCAATCAATGAGTGCACAACTAAATGGAACAACTAAGTGAAACAACGAGTTGATGATTCTCTCTCTTCCTCTTCCTCTTTTTCTCTCCCTCAAATCAATGAAATTTTTTTTAAAGGAATGTGAAATAAAAAGCATATGGGATACTTAAATCCAACGCAAAGAAACCAAAAGGGGATAATTGTTAAGGGATACCTGCTGCTCACGCTCTAAATTGCATTATACTACTGTGGATTCTCTCCTGAATTAACAAGAATAAGAGCAGTGTTTCATTTTGTTTCCTAAGATGTTTAGGACCCAATTTTGATAAAATTTCAAGTGTTTCATAATAATCCTTGTGAGTAAAATTCAAACCACAAGCCTTCCTCCACTAATAAATTTGAGAATGGGAAATATGTGAGAGATGAGAGTTTTAAGAACCTGGTTCCAAGGCAGTAGTATCTTGTATTATTATATCGATTTTTTTTAAACTAAATTAAATTTCTGGAGAAAGCTACTCTTAAACTCTCATTTTCAAGAAGCCAGATGGGTTCTTTGGTACAAATTCATTCCTAACATTTATCTGAATCTTTCACAGAGACACAAAAATATGGGAAAAGTGAAAAACATAGAAATATAAATAATGTTTTAGAGAACTAGGTCATATTTACCCTAATATCTAAGTCATTCTATTGTAACTTAGAATATGTAACATTAATTTGTGTGTATTTCCAATTTTCTAGTGATTCCAGCGGGGGAAAAATCTTATATTGATATTCAATTTCAGAAAACTCTCCAAGGACATTAAATTTGTTGGACTAAAGCATTTTGCACAATAAATGTGTGACAGAGAACAAAAAAAAACATGAAATATTAAAGTATGCCTTCTTTATTTAAGTCAACACACATATATTAAATATATACTCTGCCAAGAAGTGCTTTGACTCCTGGGCTACAAAGATTTAAAAATAAAAACTGGAGAAAGTGCACCTGTAAATCAATAAACTTTTTTGATAATGAACAACAATAGAAGTATAAAAGTTGAGCATATTCTATTATACATAAAAGTAATAATATGTTTTTTGCATATGCGTGATGTTTACATATGGGTAGACATATATGTTCTTATAGACATATTTACTTCTCTTTTGAAATACATTATAAAACTAAAAAGATGAGCAAACAATCAACATAAAGTGCTATTTTATTTCACATCCAAATCAATTCTCTCCTTCACCTGGTAAGTATCTGCCTCACTGTGGAGGCCAGTGTTCCCATATCATAAAGGATAGGGTTAGTACATTACACCATACATATGTAATGTTTGTGTGTGCATATGTGTGAGTGTATGTAGTTTTGCACTGGGAAAAAATCAGAAGGTCTGAAGTTCAACAGCCTTATTATTGAATCCCAATTTCAACCCTACAAACTATTTTTTTAATTTTATTTATTCATTTTAGAAAGGAGAGAGAGAGAGAGAAAGAGACAGAGAAAGAGGAGAGAGAGACAGGGGGGAGGAGCTGGAAACATCAACTCCCATATGTGCCTTGACCAGGGTTTCGAACCAGCGACCTCAGAATTTCCAGGTCGACGCTTTATCCACTGCGCCACCACAGGCCAGGCCCTACAAACTAGTTTTTTAAAAATCTAACAACAAAAAGAAATTAAGGAAGCATCCCCTTCACCATTGCAACCAAAAAAATAAAGTACCTAGGAATAAATTTAACCAGGGAGATTAAAGACTTGTACTCGGAAAATTATAAAACATTGATAAAAGAAATCAGAGAAGATACAAACAAGTGGAAGCATATACCGTGCTCATGGTTAGGAAGAATAAACATCATTAAAATGTCTATATTACCCAAAGCAATTTATAAATTCAATGCAATACCGATTAAAATGCCAATGACTTACTTCAAAGATATAGAACACATATTCCAAAAATTTATATGGAACCAAAAGAGACCATGAATAGCCTCAGCAATCTTGATAAGGAAGAATAAAGTAGGAGGTATCACACTTCCAGATATCAAGTTATACTACAAGGCCATTGTACTCAAAGCAGCCTGGTACTGGCATGAGAACAGGCATATAGATCAATGGAACAGAACCGAGAACCCAGAAATAAACCCACAGTTTTATGGACAACTGATATTTGACAAAGGAGGTAAAAGCATACATTGGAGTAAAGACAGCCTCTTCAACAAATGGTGTTGGGAAAATTGGACAGGTATCTGCAAAAAAAAAAAAAAAAATGAAACTAGACCAACTTACACCATTCACAAAAATAAACTCAAAATGGATAAAAGACTTAAATGTAAGCTGTAAAACCATAAGCATCTTAGAAGAAAACATAGGCAGTAAGCTCTCTGACATCTCTCACAGCAATATATTTGCCAATTTATCTCCACAGGCAAGTGAAATAAAAAATAGGATAAACAAATGGGTCTATATCAAACTAAGAAGGTTTTGCACAGCTAAAGACAACAAGAACAGAATAAAAAGACAAACTACACAATGGGAGAATATATTTGACAATGCGTCTGATAAGGGGTTAATAACCAAAATTTATAAAGAACTTGTAAAACTCAACAACAGGAAGACAAACAATCCAATCAAAAAATGGGCAAAAGAAATGAATAGACACTTCTCCAAAGAGGACATACAGATGGCCAATAGGCATATGAAAAAATGCTCAACATCACTAATGATTAGAGAAATGCAAATTAAAACCACAATGAGATATCACCTCACACTAGTCAGAATGGCACTCATCAACAAAACAACACAGAATAAGTGCTGGCGAGGATGTGGAGAAAAGGGAACACTCCTGCACTGCTGGTGGGAATGCAGACTGGTGCAGCCACTGTGTAAAACAGTATGGAGATTCTTCAAAAAATTAAAAAATCAAACTGCCTTTTGACCCAGCTATCCCACTTTTAGGAATATACCCCAAGAACACCATAGCACTGTTTGAAAAGAAGAAATGCACCCCCATGTTTATGGCAGCATTGTTCACAATAGCGAAGATCTGGAAACAGCCCAAGTGTCTGTCAGAGGATGAGTGGATTAAAAAGCTTTGGTACATATATACTATGGAATACTACTCAGCCATAAGAAATGATGACATCGGATCATTTACAACAACATGGATGGAACTTGATAACATTATACTGAGCGAAATAAGTAAATCAGAAAAAACTAAGAACTATATGATTCCATACATAGGTGGGACATAAAAATGAGACTCAGAGACATGGACAAGAGTATGGGGGTTACGGGGGGGGGGGAGGAGAGGGAGGGGGTTGGGGGAGGGGATGGACACAAAAAAAACCAGTTAGAAGGTCACAGAAGACAAATGGACTTTGGGTGATGGGTATGCAGCATAATCAAATGTCAAAATAACCATGAGATGTTTTCTCTGAACATATGTACCTTGATTTATCAATGTCACCCCATTAAAATTAATTAATTAATTAAAAAAAATCTAACAACTTAATTAGCCTCTTTGAGCCTGCTTTTCTCCCTTTTAAAATGCCCACCTTTTCATCTTTTCTGTGGATTAAATGAGATATTACATGTAAACAGATGATTTACTCAGAAACCTAACAGACAGTTGACATTACCATTTTGTTGTGGGATGTTAACAAAACCACAAGGTGACAGTCACCTTATTCAACTATCAGGACATTGTCACTAAAGTTCAAAGATGAAAGAAGATCGGAAATGTAATAGAATTTGCACTTGCTATGTTTTTACTTATGCAGCCAATACAGAGATGAACAAAATCTACCACCCTGAGACTCAAAGACAAATCAAAGTGTGATGTTTACTGAATTGCATGTACAAAATATAAAGGGAAAAGTAGAGAGAGAGGGAGGAAGGGAGAGAGAGAATAAAAAACCAAGTCCAAAAGTTATGACTATTTTTTATAAAAAAATTATTAATTTAAGGGAGAGAGAGACAGGAACACTGATCTGTTCTTGTGTGTGCCCTGACCAGGGATCAAACCAGCAACCTCTGCAACTTCAGGATGATGTTCTAACCCACTGAGCAATCCGGCCAGGGCCAGAAGGAATGATTTGAATTGAAATATAAAACGTAATGTATCCAGCCCTGGCCGGTTGGCTCAGCGGTAGAGCATCGGCCTGGCGTGCGGGGGACCCGGGTTCGATTCCCGGCCAGGGCACATAGGAGAGGCGCCCATTTGTTTCTCCACCCTCCTCCCTCCTTCCTCTCTGTCTCTCTCTTCCCCTCCTGCAGCCAAGGCTCCATTGGAGCAAAGATGGCCCAGGCGCTGGGGATGGCTCCTTGGCCTCTGCCCCAGGCGCTAGAGGGGCAGAGCATCGCCCCCTGGTGGGCAGAGTGTCGCCCCTGGTGGGCGTGCCGGGTGGATCCCGGTCGGGCGCATGCGGGAGTCTGTCTGACTGTCTCTCCCCTTTTCCAGCTTCAGAAAAATACAAAAAAAAACAAACAACAAAAAAAAAACTAATTTATCCAGAGGCCACATTTGGCAAAACTTAACTAAGAAGTAAAGAAAAAGACCACTGAGGGTTTGTAAAAATGATGCAATACCTTCATGTATTTGTGGCAGAGAAGAACTCTGTCTTCTTGTCTGCTCAGGATCCATTTAGACTTGTTTTTGTTCTACAATTCAATGCACTTATTTACCTAGTTTTCTAGTATATAGGAGATTAGAAATAAGATTGTCAGGCAAGATAAATTTTATTGTTAGTGGCCAAAATTTTGAAAGCAAAGCAAAGTGATGGTTAATGATATGATAGAAGAGGGAGAAGAAGAAAACATTAAAATCAAGCATTAAAATTTCAAAACAAAAGCAGTTTGGGTGGTTTTGTACAAGAGCAGTTGCCGCTAACATACCTCTCTCGTCTTTATGCATCAGACAACATAATAACTGTATATTACAAACAACATAATAACTTCTCCATGAAGTGATAGGTTAAGTCATCACAGAGAAGGTAAACTATGTTTACTATCTCTTTTAATGAAGTTAAATATGCATTGTTGAATGATACCATTAAAATATTATTTCTTGCAAAGACTAAGTGTTGCATAGTTGCATAAATGTGGGTTTCTTAATCTTTCTGAGCCAGATTCTTTAACTATAACATCCCTATAATAGTATCTATCTAGTGAGGATTGTGCAAAGTTATAAATAGGGTAATAATTATATACCTGCCTAGTACCTGTCCTGGCACATTAGATGCTAATTGGTTAATTTCTGCTTTGAAAGGATTTGCCTTAGTTATTTGGAAAATTCATTATTCCCGAGATTTACCATGGTGAAAGTTAAATTAGTAGTTATTTCATTTTTGTTAAACAGCCAAACAGTTAAGAGTAAAGAGATTAACATATGTTTTAGCCTGTTAAACTGTAAATTGTTACCCTGTCACAGGGGTCCTTTCAGAATTCACAGTGCCTTTAAGAGTTGTGCTAACATGGAGAGAGCACCAGTGACTTTTCATGAATACAAGGTGTGGGTCCGATTTATCACACAGCTGGGGGAACTCATACCCCCTTGTTGATTCAGTAAGCCTGAATAGGGGGGAGTCTCCACCCACAAAAAAGTCATGTGCATGCAAGTGCACATGTTGTAAAGCAAATAAATTTGTCTCATTTTGCATGATATATGCTGGGAAGGATCATTTATTAGCAAAGACTAGGGTTACTACAGACTGGCTGCATATGATTTTCTGAGAAAGCATATAATTTTTTTTTTTAGACTTGGAGCCCTCTAACACAGTGAAACTTCATTTATGAAGGTTAGTCACTCTTTCGCTGAAAGCAACCTTTTCTTTTTTTGAAAATAAAGAACCATTTCCCCTTACATAGACCCTTTTGATTCTACCCTGAAGCAGTGTTTATAGAAGCGCTGTGCACATTGCCCTGTCAACATCCTGTCTCTACAATCTGTTTCACACCAAATGAATGCGGAGGGTACGCCTGGACTCACTGATGGCTCAGTGCCCTCATTCCATTCTGGTGAAGATGAGGCGAGAAAACCTGTTACTGGTAGTTAAAGGGAGTTCAAGCTTCACAGCTCTTTGCAAGTGATTAATCTTCCAGTTCAGTTAATCCACAAGCTTAGTGTCTGACCCTGAGTTCTAGGCCCTCAGACTGAGCAGGGGGCTAATTCACAGATTGGTGGCTGCTCCTCTCCTTTCTGTACTATTCACAGCATACCATGTCCACCTACACACACACACATATACACACACACACACACACACACACACACACACACACACACACACACACCTCTTCCTGAGCATCATGTACAGATTTGAAATAATGCCTTTCACAAGTATCTACTCATCAAATCTTATCTGACTGGTGTTTTATTATGTTTATATACTATAATGATAAAATTAATTAACTATTCAATCTTCTTTTACTTTTGAGCATAAGAGTACATTCGGAAAGCTAGTCAAATGGGTTAAAGCCATACTTGTACTTGGGGTTCAAGGATGATCTTTGTAGGGAGGATCTGGAATGGTCAGAAACAAAGAGAAGTAGAAGGTCAAAAATAACTTATATTTAAGAGTGTATCAAAGATGAAATTGCTAAATCAAAAATGTTCTTCAGGAATAAGGGGCAAGTATCAATCCAGGAAAGGAAATGAAATAAGGTAAGAGGTTGGAACTGAAGGTGAGGTGCAGAAGTCAGAATGGGATAATCGCATGTAGAGCTTCTGACATGGCCGGAGCTGGGGTTCTTTCCAGGGGCCCCTTGTACGCAGTGAGGTGGAATCTGTCTAGGTACCAGATCAGAGTAGCATCCTGCTTTCCTGTAGACACAATGCATGGGCATAAAACATACTAAGAACATATGGTTTAACATCTCAACACATTACATGAAGCTCCTTCACCTATAATATTCCCATACACTTTGAACATTCCTCTATCATGGTAATAATCTATCGATTTTCTTTTGCCTTTTCTTTTTCATTCATCTGACACTTCAGTCAGAATGAGTTCTGGGAGGTGACGGGGGCGGGGTTATTTTACCCTTCTGCCTATAACTTTCAGTGGAGAGCACAGCAGGTTTGCTGAAATGGCTCTTAGTGTGGCGAACTGGACTAATGATGAAGCTAAGTGACCTGGACAGTGTAAGATCAAGTCAGGGAAATGAAGTCACAGAGGGGTGAATGGGGCCTAAATGCACCATTTTATACAAGCCACTTGCATTCATTCAACAAATATGTGCCACACCCCAAATACTGCTATTGTCGTGTTGCCGGCTATCCGTCATTAACCATGCTGTCTTGGTGCCAGTAGTCAATGAAGTTTCCTCTTATAACGTCAGGGCCTGAAGCCAGGGATCAAACTTAACTTAGCCCTCCTGGGCTGCATTTAGAATGAATATCACATCTTGATCATTTCATTGGAATTTTTAGGACAATGGTGTGTGGCAAAAATTAAAAATAAATACATATATAAAATACTTGAAGTGAATTATTAACATTATTTTCATCTAACCTTTGGTAAAAAATTGAAAATCTTATAAAAGATTTTTAAAATGTTTGGCATGAATCTACTTGAAATCCAATAGAGTATGGGCTTAAAATTGTTAAATTAGTCAATAGTTAATGGTAGAGTAAATCTTACCCCATATTCTAATTTAGACAGATCATATTGATCCATGTTTTGTTTTGTTTTGTTTTTTTAATTAGGGTGACTAGCATAAAACTGTGAGGTTTGAAAGTCTGGCATGGGTCAAATCTAGACTACCCTTTGTTCAAACACCTTTCTGCAGCTACTGTCTCATAACAGCCTTCAAAGGAAAGCTCCTGAAGAGCTTTGTGTTCTTCCTATCACTTTACTTATTAACATAGATGGCTTGCCCTACATTGAGCACAGGTGACTTGAGCTTGCTTGCCCCACTATCTCTTTAACCTTTTCAGAGAGGTTTTTGTCACACTCCCTTGAAGAGACTTCTGTCAAAGTCAACAACTGTTTACATTTTGGAAAACATCTGTTACATTCAAAGCAAGTAATAATAATCTTAAACCAGCTTCTGGCCTTAACTGTTAAAATGGCAAGATGCACTAAAAGATGCTGCTGAGAATGGAACCACCTATGCCCTTTTGGATTCCATTCTCTATGATTAGCCAGTGAAGACATTGATATTGAATTTTTTTTAAGTGAGAAGAGAGGAGATAGTGAGACAGACCTCCACATTCTCTCAAACTGGTAGCCCTAATCTAGGTCTAATGCTCAAATACTGAGCTATATTCCGTGCCTGATTCTGGCATATTTGGACCAACTGAGCCACTGGTGGTGGGAGGGAAAGAGAGAGAGAGAGAGAGAGAAGGGGAAGTGGGAAGGGGAGAAGCTGATGGTCACTTATCTTGTGTGCCCTGAACGGGAATCAAACCCAGGAATTTATACGCCAGGCTTACACTCTGTCCACTTAGCCAGCTGGCTAGGGCCAACACTAAATTTTCTGGATTAAATTCTACCACAAAACTTCCACCCTTCCAAACCAAGCAGAGCCTGAGAATGAAGTTAGGAGAGCAAATATGTAATGTGTTTTTCATATTAAAGTTTAAAATATGTTAGTCAAAACTATAAATAATAAAAACATATGTAAATAATAAGCACATATAATCTAGAGATAGAGTATTAATATTTATGTAAAGAATTATTAGTAAGAAAAAAACCCCAAAAATCTCAATTAGAGGGTGGGCAAAGCATGTAAGTGTAAAATTCACACAGACAAAAGTAATAAAAATGGTCTTTTTTTAGGGTCCCATTGATTTAAAAAAGGCAAAATAAATTAACAATAAAATGCTAAGGTTTATGTTTTACACTGGCAGGAATTTTAAACTTTTAAAACTTCATGTGAAGAAAAGGATGCGGAGAGCTCTCTTTCAGTGCAAGTGGGAATGGAAAACAGTAGGGACGTCATGTTTGGGAATTTGTAATATATACTTCAAACTCTAAAATTGTCCATTTCCTTTAACGTTTCATTTCTGGAAATTTATCCTAAGTCAATTTATTATAAACGTACACAAGTCGAGAGTTAAAAGAATGTTTGTGGTTATTCATTTTTACACAGCTGTGGGCCACCCAGGTCCCTTGGAGTACTGACAGAACACCAACCACCAACTAATTCACGGCAGAGCCTGACCCTAGCCACATAGGATCCTTCAGTCGCTGGCACTGAGTCTCACCCTACATAGAAGGGAAGGTGACCCAAGCTGCCCTGTTTGCTGCCTACCAAGACCATGACCACCACACAAGCTATAGTATAACTGCCACCTGCTCTTACCTTCCAAGAGGAAAAGAAATGCCCAGTCCTATAATGTAACCACCTGAAATCCTTCTCATGCAACTCTCAGCTAAATTCTGTGAAACAAAGCTTTCTAGAGACTACTGAGACCAAATTATTCCTCATAATATTTGCCGAACCTGTCAACACATATCATCTGTACTTGCTTGACTTTTGGTGCTGTGATGCATAGAGTATTCTTCACTGAGTCACACTGCCGCACCTCCTTGTTTTCCGAATTCTTTCATTGGGACCTTGGATCACCCACTACCTAACCAGAAGACTCCCCAGTCTCTCTAATCTTCACAGGTCAACTGAAACAGACTCTCCCTGGATCAACACAGCTTTTCCTGCATTTTATTTAGTGGTGTCTTAAGTATTCTGGGTTGAAAGTGTTAGGTAGGTCAGCATCATCTTTTTCTAGTCTAGGCACTTATCCTTACTCTTGATAAATTCTCAGTCTTTGAGACTTGCCCACTCTATCCCTCCTTTGCTCACTCTTCTCACCTTCTGGTTCTTGTAAACTATGCCCCATGCATTATCATCTTCATCTATCTTATTCTCTAACTCAACTCTAGCTTTAGAATCAATATAAGCAACATATCAACATTCTTGCCTATCCAGCACTTCCCTCCTATCCCTTGGTCTCTTCTTCCTCCCAAGTTGCCTAGTGGAACTCACCATGACTTGACTGACACAGCTCCAACTCACAATCCTGACCTTCTGGACAGTGCTCCTTTTCTGTCAACCTCTTTCTTTGGACCCCTCATCTGGACAGGAGGATTCACATTTCCTCTCCATCAACCCTGCTTGGGCCACTTCCCTCTATACCCAGCTTTATTTCAATCTTTCTCTTACCAGTTCCTTAAATTTTCCAGCCTCTTTGAGCCTTGGTCATACATGCCTACAAAAACTTCCATCCTGGATCAATTCATCTCTGGCTTCTTCAACTCAACTCCAGGCTGTGGAGTTGAGGAAGAGAAAGGCTCACAGGATAGCTTGATGATATTTCATAAAGTCAGGGTCCAACCTCACCTCAAACGGGTCAGCACACTGCTTACAACCCTTTGGTCTTTCCCATCAACTTGCTCTCCCTTTGTCAACAGCCATGACTTTGAACATGCTCACACTCTTTATTTATTTATTATTTTTTATTTTTTTTATTTTTTTTGTATTTTTCTGAAGCTGGAAACGGGGAGAGACAGTCAGACAGACTCTCGCATGCGCCTGACCGGGATCCACCTGGCATGCCCACCAGGGGCGAGCTCTGCCCACCAGGGGGCGATGCTTTGCCCCTCCGGGGCGTCGCTTTGTCACGACCAGAGCCACTCTAGCACCTGGAGCAGAGGCCAAGGAGCCATCCCCAGCGCCCGGGCCATCTTTGCTCCAATGGAGCCTTGGCTGTGGGAGGGGAAGAGAGAGACAGAGAGGAAGGAGGGGGTGGATGGAGAAGCAAATGGGCGTTTCTCCTATGTGCCCTGGCCGGGAATCGAACCCGGGTCCCCCACACGCCAGGCGGACGCTCTACCGCTGAGCCAACCGGCCAGGGGCTCACACTCTTTAAACACCTCCTGTACCTCTCAACTTTCAGCAAATGACCTTGTAATTGACTTTGCAAAAATATAAAATTTTTTTAAAGGCATGTATTTTGACTGCTATATTAAAATCAAACCTGCCTGTGTCTGCCCCTCATCTTACTGTTTTCTGCTCTTCAACAGAGGATCCCTTCCTAAACTGCAAAGTCACCTCCCAGATCCTGTGGGTGCTGTGCATCACATTTATCATCCCCTCTCAGGAAACTTACCCAATTTCCAATTAGCTCTGTGGTAAACTCACTATTATTTCCTCTGTGTGCTCAATAACTCCTTCTTTCCAGCTCTGAGACATGCAAATCTCTCAAAAAATGAACCTGATTTCCATGACTTCCCATCTCATCCCCTACCACAATGGTCTCCAACCTTTTTTGGGCCACGGACCGGTTTAATGTCAGAAAATATTCCAGCCTTTAGGGTGGGATGGATAAATATATTACATGACCGAGACAAGCATCAAGAGTGAGTCTTAGATGGATGTAACAGAGGGAATCTGGTCATTTTAAAAAAAATAAAACATCGTTCAGACTTAAATATAAATAAAACAGAAATAATGTAAGTTATTTATTCTTTCTCTGTGGACAGGTACCAAATGGCCCACGGACCAGTACCAGTCCGCGGCTGGGGGGTTGGGGACCACTGCCCTACCGTATTCTCTACTCCTATTTCCAGAGACAATTTCCTGTTTTAAGCATGAGCTCTGGAATCAGAACAACACCGGTCCAAATCCTGTTTTGACATTAGCTATGTGAGTGATCTCTAATAATAACTTGCCTAAGCCTCAGTTTCCTTACCTCTAAAAGAATATATGCCTAGTTTCTGCCTCATTAGGGACATTGTAGAGGCCAAACAAGGCAGAGCATGTAGAGCACCAAGCTCACTGTTATTAATAAGCCAAGTTTCTGGAAATAGTTGAGTGCATGTTCCATCCCCATATTGTGACACCCCTCTTATACCTCAAGGAACTATTCTTTGTATTTCACAACACTCTGCCAAAACTTCTTAAGTTGGCCAGTGATCTTCAACATTATAACTCGGTACTTTTAAGTTTCCATTTAATTTAATTTTTCAAAAGCCTTGAAAAAAATATTTTTTTAAATTTTCTTACCTTGTCCCTCTTACTGACCTTTCTCAGCGTCTCTTACCAGACATAGAAATCTTCGTAAAATATGATTGTTATCTCACTCCATGTTAAGAACGTACTGCTCTGTAAAATAATTGTTACTATGAGTCTAAAATGTATAAGCTAGTTCATTCCTGTAGAATATAAAATATTTATTCTTTTATAGCTAAAAATGAAACCCCTACAACATCACTTGAAGAATAATTTTAAAAAAATAATAGACTCTTAAATTATTGATAAAAATTTCAAACCATACAAAAAGTTGAGAGAAATATATATCTGGCACCTCAAAACTTTACTCTCCAACATAAATGCAATTAATAGTTTTATTTTTTGAATTCCTAAGCAACAAAACAGACCAAATTTTTTAAGGAACAATATCTGAGAGAGGTATCCAACTCTCAAGCAGTGTAGATTCTGATGCATAAAGTCATAAAGCCAAAAGCCCTAGAAAATGACATCTGTTTAGGGCATGGGTTCTTATTTTGAGATGCCATGGATACATGTCACAGTCAGGTGACACCCAACCTGTTTCAGTGGTTTAGTGCTGCCTGACAAATCAACCCAAAATACAGTGGCCCCAAATAACACACATTTATTTGCTCAAGATGCTATGGGTTGGCAAGCAGAGCTGTTCCCAGCTGGTCAGACTTCTTGATAGTCTCAGCGGAGGTCCCTTGTATGGAGGCAAATATCAGAAAACTCAAGTGGTATAAGATGGTAAGAGCTGGCCTTGCTTACGTGTCTGATACTAGAGCTGGTCATCAGCAGGCCCTACTTCTCCTCATGATCCCCCATTCTAAGAAAGATGAGCTGTGGCTCTTACACGTGGAGTGAAGGAGGCAGTAAGAGCATGGGAATAGAAGATGCCAAGTTTTATAAGACAAGTCTCAGAAGTCACATCATACCGGCAGCAGTCTGTTGGTCATAGAAGTCACAAATGCAGACCAGATCCAAGAGAGATAAAAAAAAAATCCACCTTTTGATGGGAGAAGTGAAAAAGTCACAGTGCAAAGGTATGTACCAACAAGGGTGAGAGAAACTGTGACCACCTTGGCAAACAATCAATGTCAACACCATTTCCTGGGACAATGTTTATAAAAGCATAAAATACATTTCACAAAATTACAAAGGAAACCAACTCTAAAGTAATCCAATTACTAAACTATTCAAAAAAACATGTTTTACCATTATAATACAAGTTTTTGTTTTAATCATTAGGAATAGAGTTTCTAACAGAGAATCTAATAGCTACCACAATTTTATAAACTAGTAATGAACTATGATATTTTGAAATATCTGCAATAACCATAATGCAGTTTTTTCTTTAACTATAATATTTTATTGATGACAAATGCATACTTTTGTGGTTTGTTTGCTACATGTATAATCAATTCAAGAAAATGCAGAATTTCAGTCAGAGGTTAGAGAAAATAATGAGTATTTTTCCATCTCAGTCCATGATCCCTGTGACATCCAAGGACCCAGGTGAAATAGCCTGTTTTAGGTAAGTGGCTTGTTTATTATGTGTGTATGTCACTTTGCGCCCCTAAATTAGAAAATGGAATTCAAGTATATCCAACTCTTGCATCTGCAGGATCCATACTCAAACCATTTACATCTGCATCCCCCAAATACTGGGATGTTTTGGTGGTTGGGCTCTACATGTCTTATATCCGAAGCTCCAGGAACAGAGTGACGAACTAAACAAGCAACATCCTGCTCTTTCAGAGCACCGATTCTAGAAAGTGTTATCTTATAAATCAATGAATCGCTCCTGCTGTTACAACTGCCATTAAAGGATCAGTTACAGCAGAGTAAATGTATTTTGTACTATAAACAGATGCTTCGCATGTTACCTAGAACAAAGCCCTGTTGTACTTGGCAGATGTTGGATAAGTACATCTTGAATGAGTGAAGAGCTGTTCTTTACGCCCTAGTAATAATAATACCAAAACTTCAGAAAATGGTATCGCAGCTCTTTTTTCTTCTCTGAGTAAAATAGTTCAAGTTATTTTTCTCTACGATGCCTTTATCAGCAATAGAAATGAACAAGATGAAGTATATTACGTGGTAAGAGTTTATCTGGGCAGAGATGTTTTTATGACTACCTTGTGATTGAACAAAATGTAAGCACACCCTCTAATGATGTTTATGTATTAGTGTGTAGCCAAAGAGATTATTTAAATGAGTACTACATCTGTTAAAATTGTAATTTTCTGTAAGGCAGTTTCCATGCTTACCGTAAAATAGCACTAGCCTGATCTTTAATAGAAGATGAAATTGAGTTTTCATCCAAAGAGTTGATAAACAGTAGAGTATTCATTCCCAGCAAGTTTCTGAAGTTGACCTCATTCCTGGACAGTAATAATAAAAAGACTTTTTTATTATTATTAATCTTGCCTCTTTCTCATAAGAGATTAAAGCATATTTTTTGTACAAATCTTGACTAATATTTTCTATTGCTGTTAAAAGCTTGACAACTTGTAAGGTAAGTGGAAAAAACATGTATGAGTTTAATCAGCCTCAGTTACTTCTCAATTACATAGTAAATCTAATCAATCAATTCAGGCTTCATTTCCTCCCAATCGACCTGCTTCCTTTTATTACAATCAATTTAACTTCTTCTGGGTTTACTATCTTTTCTGTCTTCTCCGCATCTCATGGTTTACACTCTATTCTAGTCCTTAATTACACAATGCACTAAATTGTTCCACTATCTTCCCACTGTTCATATCTTAGAATTTTCTCAATTTTGATTCACTCATGTAATCTGCCTTATTGCTATTTCTTGACTAGTGGAAGATATACATATACATATATACATATATATATATATATGTTTTAGGTAAGTGGCTTGTTTATTATGTGTGTATGTCACTTTGCACCCCTAAATTAGAAAATGGAATTCAAGTATATCCAACTCTTGCATCTGCAGGATTCATACTCAAACCACTTACATCTGCATCCCCCAAATACTTGATGTTCATGGTGGTTGGGCTCTATATGGATGTGTGTCTCTATGTGTATGTGTGTGTGTGTGTGTGTGTGAGAAAATCTACACTATAACCTCTGTACATATACAGGCACAAATTTCTGCTGAATCTTCAATGATTCTTGGCAACCCTTTCCTTTTTTCATTCTTCTTGGCATATATTCTAAGCTTTCATCATGCACTGTGGTAAACTTCCCTATGTTATGCTCAACATTTAAACATGCTTTATAAATCATAGAGAAAATGGAAATCATTTATCAGAACTCCACCACATCTTTTCCTTGGACCCTTTACCAATATATCAATCTTTGTTCTCCTCTTTACCGCCTTCCATTTATACTCAAAGATGGGGATTACATAGCTCCTCTTCAAGGTGAGCTTCTTCACTTTTACTCTAGATTTACATGATCTTCAGGTTTTCCTGGGACATCCTTCCATCATTGACTCCCTGACCCCCTCTCTTCTGGATCATTGAACTTCCTTCTCCCCAAGAAGTTCCCCCTTATGTCCCAAGCAGAAGAATTTCATTCTGCATTGAGAAACAAACAAACAAATGATAAGGGAAACCTGTCTTTAAGTTCTATGTATTTCTAGCACCAGTCCTTGTTCCAGCGTTCTCTTTACATCCAAGTTACTAGAGGGCATATAATCTATCCTTTCTGTATTAGGTTGCTTGATTCTGCAACCTGTGGTAAACTGACTCCTCTCAAACTACTCTTGTTAATGTAATCATCAAATCCATGATCTCAACCCTGGTCCACACCACTTTTCACTCCTCACCTTCCTTAACCTGTCTGCCATGTCAGATACAACTAACCCTTGCTTAACCTGAGATTGTCTGCCATCTTGTTATCTGACTTGTTCTTATTGCCTCTGACTTTGACATCTACCATTTTGGATTATCCATCTCATTCTCTTGCTTAAATTCTTCTTTCTCTGTCCACATATTAAATGCTGTCTTACTTCATTTGCTTCACTTTTCTGAGATGGTGACAATCAAACCTGGGCAACAAGAAGATTAAAAGAGCTGAATCCATGTGTTCCCTAAATATATATATTGAACACTGATACAGCCAATCTTCTTACTCTGAGGACCTCAGTTTCTGTTCAACTAGAGAAGGTCTGGGGGATTCACGCTCTTTTCAAAGATGAAGAAAGGAAAGAATGAAGCAATCAAGGAGTAGAGGAAAGTTTTTGAGTAATTCTGAGGTCACAGCTGTCACACTACCTCTTCCATCTCACTCCAAAAAAATCTGAAAATTCAAGTGAGAATAGGATTACTATTAGGAGGACTTGTTGTTTAGTCCAGTTCATAAATGCACAAACCATTCACAAACTTTATTACCAACACCATTTTGCTTGTGACTGTGTCCTTCCACTGATTAAAATGCACCTGTGTGTCTTGACAGTAAAGTTGGAAACCATTTAATTAGACTATTGATTGACTTGCTAAACATCAATTGACTTTACTGGAAACCTTCTAAAATGTAGAAAATCAAAAAGAATCGCTGTGACTTAGTGTTCAGTTACATTTACATTATTGCTATTAACAAATATATATTTCTTAAAATTATCTACTTCTCACAAAAAATATGTGTTCTTTTAATGTGATGTGGTATCTTGGATTGGAGCCTGGAACAGAAAAAGTATTTAGTGTCAAAACTGTTAAAATCTGAACAAGTCTGTCGGTTAGCTAGTACTACTATACCAATGTCGATTTCTTAGTTTTGAGAAATGGACCGTGATTATGCAAGATGTTAACATTAGGAGAAGCTGAAAGAGGGACATACAGAAACACTCTTTATTCTGTTTGCAGCTCTTGCCTAAGTCTAAAATTATTTCCTAATGCAAAATTTTTTTAATGTTATCTCATCCTTACAAAGACGTTCTCTTGAAATTATTATTACAATTAATAGTTAACTGGTTCCCATACTCGTTATATATTTATCCCCTGAATATATACATTGGGTACAACAAAGAACCTAGATGGTAGGTTCCCACCAGAGATCAGCAGCACAGACTTTAATAAGTAAAGATGAGCTTATAGCCATTCCAATGTAACTGCCTGGCCACGGCGAGGAAAGGGAATGAGGTGCTGGGAGATAAAATTGATTTTTTTACTCCTTCTTCTAGATAATAATGCCTAACATCTATCTTACTTTTAAGATCAAGGCCAAGAACTAAGACACAGCCTGAAGGGGAAAAAAATCAAAATCAATATTATGCATTATATCCTAGCCACATATGATTCATGCTAAAATTAATGCCATGGATATGGGACAGAGCTGGTAATATCAATTTAGAATTATTTCTCAAGATTGGAGTTTATGATCATTTCCATGTGCCAAGGTTATGTTTGTACATTCCTGGGAGAGCCTTGCAACATTAAAAAGTGTGTGGGTGGGTGGGGCGGGGGAGGGAATAATGTGCTAGAGATTAGGCCAGAAATTAAAATAGAGTGTAAGATACATGGAAAATGGTTTTGTTCCATTGTCACCTTCATATTATTGACTGGGCACAAACAGTGACGGTCAGAACTTGAAGGACACACAAACAGCATTAGCTATTCACGCATTATTTATCGAGCACATGTTAAACACTTACTGTGGGCTTAGAAAAGGACATTAAAAGGAAAGAAATCCAATATTTCAGGGCCCAGAAACTTTTACAGAGCGGTAGACTGAAATAATGGCTTATTTTTTTATTTATATAAATCCATAATTCTCACTGACATTAGTCGGATTTAAGAATGAATAGGGAATGAAAAATTGTACTTTATTTCCATTTATACCCTATCCTTAGCAGACTCTGCTCTTTTGGAATGCAATTACATGACTCACAACTTTAATGTGGGCACAGTGGCATCAGGAAATATTAGGAGTGCTTGTGTCACGGCCTGCATCTTAAACTGATGGCATTCTTCTCAGTATGCCCGCATTTCAGATGGGAAAGAACACAATGACAATGTGCCGAGCAAGGGTTAGAAGTTTTTTAACACTAAATGTGCTTTTTATACTCAAATACAGAAATGAGACCCATTCACAGCATCACAGTTTTTAAATTTTTGTAAATATGACCATAAGCAAGAGCTTCCTTGGAAGTTTTCTTTTGAATTATAATGCACACCGAACATTCTTGATACTGACTGCTAGTACTCATTGAGTCCTTACTGTGTGTGCAGCATGCTAAGAGCTCACGTACTTCTCACCAATAACAGCAGGCTGTAACAACATTAGCGTCCCCGTTTGTAACATGGAGATACCAAGCCTTAGGAAGGTAACGTAAATTACTCAAAGTTAAACAGCTGGTAAGTGGTGTTCCATAGTTGAAACTCAGGCTGTCTGAGTCCGGAATTCACACTTATGATCACTCCTCTGACAAGGCTGCTTTCTCAGTTCAATAACTTAATTAGGACTGCAGGATGTCTTTGTCCCTAAAATAATAAACAAAATTGTTCTCACTGCTCAAATACAATTTTTTTTCCCCCGCACAACTCGTTATGACGTGGTCTTTTTCTGAATTCTTTGACCTCCCTTAAGAAAGTTTCTATTTTCCTGCATTTTTCATAAAACTTAATGGTTAAGTCATAAACGTGGCAAAGAGCAGAAAAAGCATTGCATTCAGAAGAAAAAGAAACATCAGGAATAGACAGTGTGAGAGAGACAGCAAGCAAAGGTATGGGGATACAAATCAATTATTAACAAATAATAATAAATAAAAAGTATGGTCTGAATCATTAGAGGGCTGATGTTTCTATGTCAGTCTTGCAAATATTATGCAGAGAGGAAGCAGGACAAATGGTCCTTGGGGCCAAATGAAACAATAATACCCTATAAGGCATCTGACACCAGAGATGCAGCAAGGGACTAGGAAAGCCCTGCACTATGCAAAGAGAGGAAGAATGAGCAAGAAGCTCACCAACAACAACAAAATTGACACTAACATGCATACCATCATGTCTAAGGGAGCAAAGGAAGTGTCATGTTCTGAGATTGGGTGTGGGTACCATCTCCTAGTGCCCCAAATGCTATACTTGCAAGCTTAGCACAGTGGAGTGTCGGCAATGCCGCCAGTGGAGGCTGATATGGCCTGCAGGGTACTCAGTGATCGCACAACAGGGTGGCAGTGAGAAGTCTTGCACTGCCCACGACACAGGGAAAGGGAAAGCTGCCTCCCAAGGAGAAAAGATTTTAAACGTTAAGTAACAAATAAATTTCAGGAGAAGTGTAATGACAGCAGAGAAAATGCTCTCTGGAGAAGTGCTTCCAACAGTGCAAGCATCTGTGAGCATCTCATCCAGGGCTGGAATCTGTGGTCCAGCCAACGATTCCTTGTGATGGAAGACAAGGAACGGGAGGGAGTTTGACCTAAGGAAGATCAAGATTGGGAAAGGAGAAATCCCTCCTCCCTCCCACCCTCGTTCATGTACTAAAGGTGCTCATTATTTGATAATTATTATGCACAATTTTTAGACCATTCAGGATCATGAAGAAATGATTGCTGAAAATGGAAGGCTTTGTCTCTTAATCTCTACAATCCTCCTTTTCCATTCACAAATTAACTGTATGGCCAGCTAGCACCTGGAATTATCTGTCTCCATGTCTCCTGAGTGGCCACGTCTATCATTTTGAAAGCTAATAATCCTTAGCATGCTTAGAAAGTACGGGAAGAAAAACAGATCCTTTCCCTTTAAGGGGGGAGTGACTCTTCACAAATGTTTTAAGTTCTATTATGTTTTATGTAACATTTTACATGACAAGCACCCCAAAAAAGAGGGCTGAAGAAGGAGATGGGAAATGTACCCTCCAAAGACAAGCCATCAGTTGAGAATGAATTCAGGAGAGCGTGAACCCACTCTGTTTCATTGCTGTTATTTATAGCAGCACTTGGGTGAAATCCCGGGGCCCGTTCTCTTCCTGTGAAACTGGAGGTGAGAAGTGTTTCCGGGAAGAGGCCTTCCAGGCAGGCACCTCAGTGCTGGCGGGAAGACGGCACAGGCAGCTCCGATGGTGTCAAAGCCCCCATCTGGGTACACAGCATGGAGGCAGCATCTGCTGATCCGCCCAGTCCGGATGTGAATATGTGGAATCTGGTACCCACGTGTCAGCTTTTCCTCTGGGAAAGGAAGGAGAGCTTGTGGGGAGTGATGATGGGGTGTGTGTGTGTGTGTGTGTGCGCGCGCGTTTGTGCTGAGGAAACAGGATTCTCATCATTTTTTTCATTTGTACCCAAATGATCTTTCTTTCCTTACTGTACTATCTTTTTTTTTTTATTTTAAATTTTATTTTTTTCTTTTTGCATTTCTTTGAAGTTGGAAATGGGGAGGCAGTCAGACAGACTCCAGCATGCCCCCGACCGGGATCCACCCAGCATGCCCACCAGGGGGTGATGCTCTGCCCATCTTGGGGCGTTGCTCTGTCGCAACCAGAGCCACTCTAGTGCCTGAGGCAGATGCCACAGAGCCATCCTCAGCACCCGGGCAAACTTTGCTCCAATGGAGCCTTGGCTGTGGGAGGGGAAGAGAGAGACAGAGGAAGGAGAGGGAGAGGGGTGGAGAAGTAGATGGGTGCTTCTCCTGTGTGACCTGGCCAGGAATCGAACCCGGACTCCCCCACGCCAGGCCAACCCTCTACCACTGAGCCAACCGGCCAGGGCCCCTTACTATATTATCTTGATGATGGATATGTGTCACCTATTTAAATATGGTGCTTTGCTGTTTTTTCTGCAATTTCCTCTAAATTGTTACATGGAACATATGTTACACATAGATTCCATGCCCATGGAATCCATGCTCATGATTATGGAAAGACAATGAGCTTTGGAATCACACACACAGGCGTTCAGAGCCTGAGTGTTCCCATTGTCAATCATTCAGTGACATTGAGCACTGACTAAGTGGCAAGTACTGAAGTACATGGATATGCAAGGCTCACACTCCTGACCTTTATGTGGCAGTGGGATAGCAGACAATGACGAAGTACATGTAACCTAGCATGGGAGGTGGAGTCCAGAGCTGTAAGAATAGGAAATTAGGCCTGACCAGGTGGTGGTATAGTGGGTAGAGGGTCAGCCTGGGACACTGAGGACCCAGGTTCAAAACCCTGAGGTCACCAGCTTGAGCATGAGATCATAGACATGACCTCATGGTGACTGCCTTGAGCCCAAAGATCACTGGCTTGAAGCCCAAGGTTGATGGCTTGAGTCCAAGGTCACTAATTTGAGTCCAAGATTGCTGGTTTGAGCAAGGTGTCACTGGCTCAGCTGGACCTCCCCAGTCAAGTCACATATAAGAAAGCGATCAATGAGTAATTAAGGTGCTGCAATGAAGAACTGATTCTTCTCATCTCTCTCTTCCCATTTGTCTGTTCCTGTCTATCTGTTTGCCTCTCTCTCTCTCTCTCTCTCTCTCTCTCTCTCACTCTTAAAGAAAAAGAAAAGAGAAAGTAAGAATAAGAAATTAAGGTGAAGAGTGCACAAGGAAGGTTGAGTGATAATATGGCACTTGAGCAGAAAATTGACAGAAGGACTAACCTATCAGATCTCTGAGGGCAGGGTGTGCTCAGCAATGGCAAGTGCAGGGTCCAGGAATGGGGGTGGGTGCTGTTGACGAGTAAAAAGGCCAATATGGATGAGAAAGCTGAGCAAGGAGTGCACTCAAGTTTAGATCACCTTGGTAGATGACCTTATTTGTATCCTAGCATTCAACTAAACATGGGAATAATAATATATATCTTTTGAGGGTTATTGTAGAGTAAAAATTTCTGAGGGACTCATTATATAGCTGACTTAAAGTAGATGAGCTGGTTATTCCTCATTTTTTATCCTCTCCCTTTCCAATCTTTCTGTGCTTGGCTCTATGTCTCCGGACCTCAAAACTATGGACCACACATCCCAGGCTTCCTTATGAGCCTGATCAAAGGCCAGAAAGAGAAAGGTTGAGATATTTTCTTTCTACTTATTTCCTGCTTTCATGCTACATTTTTGTCCATAGCTGCATATCCCCCAAGAATTTAGCCTTGTGATATTGTGATTTATAATAATAAACAATATATTTGGTTTTCATCCTTCTTCCTGGCACAGAGCTTCTAAAACCTTTGGGATATCCTAAGTGATAAGAGCAATAAATCTGTCTTTTGTTATTTACAACAAACCCCTTTCTACCACACCTGACTTCATGTTACTGAGATGACTGTTGGAAAGCCCCTGGATAAGCAAAGGCTGAACCAACCATGTGACAGAAGGCTGACACTTTCCGTCCCATCCACTATTCTCATGGAGTGGGGTAAGGAGGGTTTGAGAAGACAAAGATTGAATCAATCCCACTAACCAATGATTTAATAAATCAAGCCTATATAATAAAGCCTTCATAAATATCTAGAAGGATAGAGTTCAGACAGCTTCCAGGTTGGTGAACACATGGCGTGCTCTGAGAGAACAGGGAAGCCTCACATCCTATCCCACACACCTTGCCCTATCTATCTCTTTCATCTGGCTGTTCCCGAGTGATATCCTTCTATAATAAGCCAGTAATCCAGTAAGTGGTTGGTACTTACTGGATCAATAAAACTTTCCTTACTGCAAACTCTGACATTTTGAATTTTGGCCTTTTGAAGGATCGGGTGCATGGACTTGGGATAGATAACAAATAGAGTTAAACTTTAGAATGTTCAGCTGGTGTCACAGAATGGTGGGTGTGTGGAAAACCCACACATCTGGTATCAGAAATGAAGTAGAGTCGTAGAGAAGTATTCGGCATGGAGGAGCCCACAAAATGTGTCTTTTTCTCACGTTAGCCCCTTAGAAGGAGTCTTTCCTCCCTGGTTCCAGTTCTCCTGGACTCTTTCAACACTGTCCTCCCAGTGTCCCTTCTGCCTTATGAGTGGCAGCTGCTTTCCACAGTTGGTTATCTCTGGGAGCAGCATCACCTCTCATTTGTTTGATTGGGTTTTGTTTTTTTTTTGCTTGTTTGTGTCTCTAGCTCTGGCCATGCCTCTATAGGTAGTGATATCATTCAAGTTTCTTAATTTGAACCATTTGGCTTAAGTTTTATTCTTTGCCAGGACCACACTGATACAGTAAGTATTTAATAAATATTATTATTAGTAGTAGTATCATTATTGTTGTTATTTATATATATATATTTTTTTCATTTTTCTGAAGCTGGAAACAGGGAGAGACAGTCAGACAGACTCCCGCATGCGCCCGACCGGGATCCACCTGGCACGCCCACCATGGGGCGACGCTCTGCCCACCAGGGGGCGATGCTCTAGGTGGCAATGCTCTGCCCATCCTGGGCGTCGCCATGTTGCGACCAGAGCCACTCTAGCGCCTGAGGTAGAGGCCACAGAGCCATCCCCAGTGCCCGGGCCATCTTTGTTCCAATGGAGCCTTGGCTGCGGGAGGGGAAGAGAGAGACAGAGAGGAAAGCGCGGCGGAGGGGTGGAGAAGCAAATGTGCGCTTCTCCTGTGTGCCCTGGCCGGGAATCGAACCCGGGTCCTCCGCATGCTAGGCCGATGCTCTACCGCTGAGCCAACCGGCCAGGGCCTATTGTTGTTATTTATACTCTTCTCACCAACTAACTCAATCCGTATGTAAACTGTACTCCTATCATACAGTAGCTATTACAAGAAGGCATAAATTCTCTGGAACACAGCATAGGTGAAAAAAAAAATTTTTTTTCTTTTACCTTTCTAGGTTTTTAATTGAGACCCTCCTGGTGTAAAGGAGAGATTAACAGGACAAAAACAGAAATTTAATAATATGTATTCCTCCTTTATACATGAGAGATACTCTCGAAAATGAATTAACTCCCAAAAATGGGAAGCTAGCCCAAGCGGCCACCTTAAATACCATCTTCACTTAAAAAAAAAAAAAAAAAATGTTTGGGGTGGGGGGGGCCAATTATGGTAGATTTTCAGTCAAAGCATAATAAACAAGGGCATGGTTGTTATGCAGCTTTAACATATTTATTGAATTAACATATTTATTTCTTCATTAATAAGTTTCTAGAGGTTTAGTCACCTTCTCCCTGTTACAGAAACAGAAATGCCTTTACAAATGAAAATTTCCCTTGTAAATGTAAATGCCTCTTGTGAAAGGGTAACTCTTTTTGGTTTTCAGATCTTCTCTGGTGTCTGCTAATTCTTAAAAATAATCAGCCTAAAATAGGCCTTATGACAAAGAGGTATATTTTGGGGTGTCAATTTTTCAATGGCCACACTTGGGATACTGAAATATTTCACATTTTTAGAAAGAAATGTCTTAAAATTTATGATCTCACTAGAATTTCCTTCATCAACATGCCATCTAATAGTTTAACAGCTACATGAAGGCTAAAGGGAAGAAAAACACAAGATACTCATCTCTTTATTCTCTCAGTCTGTATTAGTCTCTTGTAACTGTTGGAGTAAGTTAATAGAAATAAGGAAGCTTAAGGGAACACCACTTAATTTCCTTAGAGTTCTGGAGGCCAGCATCAGAAATGAAAGTATAGGCAGGGCCACAATTTGTTCAGAAGCACCAGAGGAGAAATTTTCTCGCCTCAGTTAGTTTTTGGTGGCTGCAAGCATTCGTTCGCTTGTGGCCGCATCATTCAATGTCTGCCTTCGCAGCCACATGGCCATTTTCTCTTTGTCTTCTCTTAGGTATGTCTTTCTTATTTAGGATAACTATGATCCCATTTAAGACTACCCAGGCAATCTAGAATACAGTCTTTTTGTCAAAATACTTAACTTACTCATACCTTTTACCATACAAGGTAACACTCAGGTTCTGTAAATTAGAACTGCACCTGTCTTTTGAAGTGCCACTATTTAACTCAATATATATTTATTTTATCCTCTGTTTTCCTATTTTTAGCTGCTCTAATACTGTACAACCCTTCTCTCATTTTTAGCTTTTTTCCTTTGGGCATTTCCTTACATTTTAGTTCTTTTCTCTACATGATTCTAGATAACAGAATGACTTCATCCATTTCGTCTTCGATTTCTCTAAAGCTCAGTTTCCCTATCATTTTAACCCAAGGAAGAACTCTTTTATTTATTTTTTCCAAATCAGTTTTGCTTAGTAATATGAAAGATTTTCAAATATTTTCTAGAACTTTCCTTACAGGGAAAAAAAAGTCTTGAGGGAAATTGGTTTATTTTGTCACCTAGAGAGTTAAATACTTGAAATATCAGGAACTCTATGACATTAACTTATATTATCATCTAGAAAAAGCAACATGGACACCTTATATTTAAAAATATTTAACCTTGATCTTTGGCATAAGTCATATTTATGTAAAGTTTTGAAGATTTACCTATTAAGATATAAAGTTTAGTAATATATTCCATCATAATATAGAAAGAAATATTTTCCTACATGTCTATACTTCTTTTCTAAAGTATGTAACTGATAGTCCTTGTTTATTTTCAACCACACACTAAAAAGTTCAGATACTGTGGTGCAGAGAAAAAGAAGAATTTGGTTTTTAATGTTCCTTCTGTCACTGGGAAGGCAAAGGAACAGTTGCCAGTGGAGATGGCGTTCTTGCACAGAGTTGCAGAGAAAGCACTCTCCAAGACTCACATATGGACAAGAGTAAAATTTTTTCGGGGTTGAGATGGAAAGCTGCTCACATGTTTCTAGTGTCTCATTTCTGTCTATCTCACCAAGGAAAAGGTCCAATCTTGTCTTCATTAAGCTCAATATAAAAACCAGAGTCCAGGTAGTCTGTGCTATGATTCAGTCCAATAACTCTGCATCTGGCTAGCGTACTCTGTGTTCCTGGCTGTGCCCTGGTTGGCACTAACTCTGTCCAGGCTTGGAATTCATACAGTGGCCGGCAGCTTGCTGGCTCCATGGGGCTTTTTAGGAAAGCTTGCATGGTTGTTTGGAAAGCTCCCGAACAAATAGGTGAGCTCACTTTCCTGGTAGGAAGAGAGAAGGCAGATATCTCCTTCTATGTTAGGCCTGTGTTTATGTTTGTGGGTTGGAAAAGAGTAGTTTTTCTTTAATCAGTTTCTTAAATCTCTCAAGGCTTGCTTGGTTCCACCCAGTAACCACTCAGGCCCTTCCTCTAGGCCAGACTGACAGGCTTCCATGGTCACCATCTTGGCTCAAGTGGAAGCACAGAAGCACCTCCCCCCATTGTCTGAGAATAGACAGGTTTTCTCCTGGGGTGATGGAAAAACCAGTTCTTCCTCCCTACTGGGAGAGGGAGGGAGTATTAATCCCCTTAGCAGGGCATCCCCTGGTTTTTCGGAACTGTAACATCCCAGTGAGGTAAGCAGACTCCTCAATGTCTGATTTCCTGTTTCTTTCTTTCTTTCTTTTTCTTCTTATTAATATTTAGCTACCTACCTACATTAACAGAATCAGTTAGGCATTGAAGCTTTCTGACCCTCAGTCTCCTGTTCAATTAAATGAAGGAGAGAAAACAAGTTGCTCATCCTTCTCTGAAATAAAAAGCTTTTATTCCATTTCAACCTCAATTTAAATGCTATTTATTAACCTGACAAATGTTTCTTTCCTTGATGAAAATGCTTTTGTAAAAGTTCAAAATATTAAATTGTACTGATATTGACATTTTAAAAGCAACCTAAAAAACAGTAAGATCTTCAAGCCAACATTTATAAATTACTGTAGCTCTTCTTAAGAATTCAAAAGAGATCAAGCTTGTTTGTTTCTTCTTATTTGGATTCATTTTGATCCCCCACTGTGCACAGTAGGGGTAAAGAAGCACTATAAAAAAAAAAGGAGGGGTGGAAGATAAAGCAGATGATCAATCAGTTGACTGAAGGTTTTTGGGGTTTTTTTTTTTTGTGTGTGTGTGTGTTTTTTACTTTAACACAAAATCCAGGTGCTAATTATTATGCCAGCCTTCTTACAGGTTGCAGAGGGATAATATGATAGATATATATGATTGCAGTCTCAGTTGCAAATATTTTTAAAATGTTTTTAATATGACATTATTTTTTAAAAAGTACTTTTTTAATGTTTATTTGATTGATTTTAGAGAGATGTGAACATCAATATCAATCTGTTCCTGTATGTGTCCTGACCAGGGATCAAACTGGCAACCTCTGCACTTTGGGACAATGCTATAACCAACTGAGCTATACAGCCAGGGTTCGCATCATTCTTTATCTCTTTTGGAATATGTCCTCAACTCCTTTCAGTTTCATCTGTTCATCTATTTCCAGTGCCACCTGTTTTAAGAACTGTCTGTTACTTCACCAGAACCCCAAGTTGTGTTCCTTGTGTAAGTTTTTAAAATAACAGCCCCACTAATGCAAAACCTTTAGCCAGACTGCTGGTAGACTTCCTGTTTAAGGCACTGTTATAACAGAGTGAAATGTTCTGGCTTAGACTTCATTAATCTTTGTTCCCATGGCTTTCAGGTGAATAATTTCTGCTTAGTCCTGCATATAGACATAATAACCATTAGAGAAATTCTGATTGTGGCTTGAGCTATACAAAAACAGCCCCTCCCATTAGCCCCTTCTCCTGACCTCAAAGAAGATTGAACTCTGTACTTCCTTAAGATAGATTTGAGGAACCACCAGGACTTCCATCTTTTCAGTTGGCACCTTCTCTCGATCAGTAAACCTTTCCTTACACCCAACTGTGACATTTGAGTTTTGGCTTTCTGAAGCATCAGGCACAAATGTTGGACAGGAAACACTGTCACGGTCCTTTGCCTGTAGAACGCGGGTTTCAGACAGATAAAACTTGAGGACTACTCTTGATTTGGCTTCTGCTGCAGACAGGCGAGCCCTAGGAATGTTGTTTCACTCCTACTGTTCTAGATTAAAACTATCCATTTACCTTTTCACACATTATCATTCTTACGTTTTCACGCATCAAATCATTAAACAAGTCAACTCAGTTATAGACCAACTCAGACCATGGAAAATAGAAAAGGTAAAGGGGTAGCATCTTATTTTAAAATGCTATCATCCTGGGCCAATGGGGAGCAGCAGGTTGCCTCCCTCCTTGAGTCACCAGCAGAGACGCAGACAGAGACAACTGAGCTCTAAACTGTAGTTCAAACACCCAAGGGTCCTGCTCCCTGACTCAAGAGAGATCGTCTTAACTCTTGATCCTTTCTGTGCTTGTTGAAGGTGATCACTATTTATTTTGACAAGGCTGATAAAATATTTCTAGAGTCAGAAAAAAAGTATTTGCATTCCTGAGCTGACTTTGTCAAAAATATAATAGTGAGCACATATATAATAACAAAAATATAATGCTGAGGCATAATTTTTGTCTTACACTTCAAATGTCTTAAATTTTCCAGTGAATTATTGACTTTGTTTAATGTTGTATTTCCTCCTAGAGGTGGCCTCTTCTTTGCCTGTCATCTCTAGCACCAATGAAAGTTTCTGAAATGTAGTAGACCAGTGGTCCCCAACCCCCAGGCCATAGACCGGTACCGATCCGTGGGCCATTTGGCACCGATCAGCAGAGAAAAATAAATAACTTACATTATTTCCATTTTATTTATATTTAAGTCTGAATGATGTTTTATTTTTAAAAAATAACCAGATTCTCTCTGTTACATCCGTCTAAGACTCACTCTTGACGCTTGTCTCAGTCACGCGATATATATATATTTATCCGTCCCACTCTAAAGGCCGGTTTGTGCAAATATTTTCTGACATTAAACCAGTCCGTGGCCCCAAAATGGTTGGGGACCACTGTAGTAGACCATCAAAAAATATTCATTCATTCTATATCACTTTATTCTTAAACACCTACTATGTGACAAATACTCTTCTATATCCTGCGATAGAGTAGTAAAACAAAACAAACACCCAACATCAAGACTTTATTCTTTTCATTCTTTTTGTATGAATTTAGACAAGTTACTTAATCATCTTTGCTTTATGTATGAAATAGAGATAATAATAATTCTTATCTCATTGGTTGTGGTGAGGATAAAATAAGTCAATCTGGTACTTACAATACTGTCTAACACAGAATGTGTGCTAACTAGTACTTATTACTTTTATTCATTTTATTTTAAAATCATTATATATCTGGTTTCCTTATGTTGTTGCTAAGGTCTTTTATCCATCTTCCTACTAGCTGTGTTACATACTGTGCTAAACAACATAAATTTTACCAGAAAACCAATAAAAAATAATAATGTAAATATGCCACTGATATATAATGTCTCTCGTCTCATAAGGATTATATTCTAATAGAGAAAAACAGACAATAAAAAAAACAAGGCCCTGGCCGGTTGGCTCAGCGGTAGAGCGTCGGCCTAGCGTGCGGAGGACCCGGGTTCGATTCCCAGCCAGGGCACACAGGAGAAGCGCCCATTTGCTTCTCCACCCCTCCGCCGCGCTTTCCTCTCTGTCTCTCTCTTCCCCTCCCGCAGCCAAGGCTCCACTGGAGCAAAGATGGCCCGGGCGCTGGGGATGGCTCTGTGGCCTCTGCCTCAGGCGCTAGAGTGGCTCTGGTCGCAACATGGCGACGCCCAGGATGGGCAGATTATCGCCCCCTGGTGGGCAGAGTGTAGCCCCTGGTGGGCGTGCCGGGTGGATCCCGGTCGGGCGCATGCGGGAGTCTGTCTGACTGTCTCTCCCCGTTTCCAGCTTCAGAAAAATGAAAAAAAAAAAAAAAAATAGATATATGTCAAAGGATAGTGTTACAAAGAAAAATAAATGAGATTAAGGGATGGTGGTCTTACTTTAGGTTAAGTAGTTAAGAAGACCTCTCTCATAAGACGGCATTTGAGCAGAGACCTGAAAAAAGGAGGAAGTTAAGTCATGTTTCCATTTGGGAGCAGAGCGAACTAGAAAAGGGAAAAAATACATTCAATGTCTCCATAGGCACAAAAAAAATTGAGATTGTTGAACAATAGTATAAAATCTACTTTTTCAAAGAGAAATGTTTCTATTTTTCTCAAAAAGGAGTAAGTTTATTGTCCCCATTCAAAAAAATTTTAGTAGAAAACTAATTCTATAAAGTATTTGCACACTAAGGTTAGTTAGTGTTATATCAGTGATTGTATTGTAGATGCGTTTTAGTTATTGTTAAAGTTTGTTCAAAATAGCACAACGGGCCCAAAATGGAGTGGCTTATGCTAAGTCCCATGTCCCTAAATCAGAACTTTATTTACTTACAGTTTCACTCTCCCAGAAATGACATCTTAAAGTAGTCATTTAGGAATCTCCTGATCAGTACTAGATAAGTAATCTGTCTGATAGATCCCTGACCTCAATAAAAGGAAAGTAATCTTGCACTAACCAATTCACCTTTGCCTGGTTATCTTTCTTTTTTTTCTCCTTGCTGTCTATAAAAGTATATCTTTTTTTTTTTTTTTTGTATTTTTCTGAAGCTGGAAAGTGGGAGGCAGTCAGACAGACTCCTGCATGAACCCGACCGGGATCCACCCAGCATGCCCACCAGGGGGCAATGCTCTGCCCATCTGGGCATTGCTCTGTTGCAACCAGAGCCATTCTAGCACCTGAGGCAGAGGCCACAGAGCCATCCTCAGTGCCTGGGCCAACTTTGCTCCAATGGAGCCTCGGCTGTGGGAGGGGAAGAGAGAGACAGAGAGGAAGGAGAGGGGGAGGGGTGGAGAAGCAGATGAGCGCTTCTCCTGTGTGCCCTGGCCGGGAATCGAACCCGGGACTCCTGCACGCCAGGCCAATGCTCTACCACTGAGCCAACTGGCCAGGGCCAAAAAGTATATCACTTTATAATGCTCCTTGGAACTCCTTTCTCTCTGCTAGATTAGAGGCTGCTCAGTTCAAATAAACTTTTATCCAAATGAACTCATACAATTTTTTTATGCATCAGCTTACTTTTTAACAATATAACTCCAAGAGGTGAAATCATGACTCCCATGAAAGTGTGAAATGAACCATGAAGGCTTGTCAAAGATTATTCAACTCTTTAGTTCATGACGGAATCAGTAACATATTAAGATCAATTTTAAAAAGAATTGTGGATCTAGGTATTTATACTCAATTTAATAAAGGAAAGTTAGGATAAGTTTACTAGATTCAATACAAAAGTGATTATTGTCTTCAGATCAATAAATCGTAACTTTGGGATTACCTGTATACCAGACAAAAAAAACTGTTTGCCTCTCTACTGGACAGAAATCTGTGTGCTAATGTGAAAATTCATTTAATTGAGATCTTTACTCAATAGTGAACACAGCTTTGGGTGTATTCCCTGCTAGACTCTTCCCTGTCTACAACATTTAGTTCATATTAAACCATAGCTATCTATGATAATAGCTCCCTTCTGAAGTAGGTCTTCTATCTAAATTATTTTAGGCAGTTAAAGGGGGAAGTCAAGGATTTTTTTCTGGAGTCTTTTGTTACATGAAAACAGTTAGCTTAAAATAATAGTATCACAAACGGCATATTTTAGGGGGCAAACTCTCTGTATTCATTAAAATTTAGACAAATTAAGTTCTCTCACCCCTTCCCCAATAACCCTTTTTGTTCCAATCATCTCTTTTGTTTGGTTGAAAGAAGTTGGAGTTGGAAATTGTTTCTTTTGCTTCATGCACAGTCCTCAGAGCTGGAGGAAACAGCTCTCTGAGTTCACTGCATTCCAGTGTTTGATCCAGTTTAATGGATCATTCTTATTAGAAACAATTTACTTCTTATTTCAAAGACATTACTTTGACCAGTAGTTCTAAATGCATTGGGCTAATTAAGTCCACATAGACACAATTGTGCCTTGGAGACTGGATTCTCTCTAGAGAATGTATATAGAAATGCTGTGCTTCTAATTAACAATTTTCAAAGTCCCATTTCCTTCTCACTCTGCAGGGAAGTAAAGGGAAGGTAGGTGAGTTAAGCTATTGTATGTCTTAATTTTTTAATTCCAAGAGCATTTCCCCCTTTCCTTATTGCAACACCGCCTTTCTGTTGCTTCCTGGAATTTAACACAAGCGCAGGAGTAGAAAAAATTTCCCAACTTTGAGTTCCAAGGGATCGGAGGGGGTCACAAGTGTTCAGCCTCTTTTATCATTTCACTGAAAACACTTCCTTTCTCCCTTTTCTCCCTTCTTCAGATTCCTGCCTCCTACCTCCTTGTCCAGATATCAATGAGATGAGGATCATAAGGAAACAATTACCTTCTCATGACAAAGAGGGGAGAAAAGCTTTACACTATTAAAAATGAGGGTAAATATTAACAACTGCTCAGAACGAATTGCGATGCCAGTTTATTAATCTCTACTCTCCACAGACTTGCAAGCTTCTGCAAACTACCTAAATAGAGACTAATAATTAGCTTAAACAGCACCATAAATTCCAGCACCAGAGGGACTCAAACGCTTCTCTGTGGACACAGGGACTCTGTTCAGTGCCCCCAGATTTGCGCTCTGCAGCAAAGCACGGCTCCTGAGGCAACACTATAAGCCAGGCCTTATTCCTTTGACCAGGCTGCTCTGTGAAGTCATTTGCAATCCATTTTCTTTTAATTGGAAACAAATTAGTACTGTCTGGAGAGAACAATGCGAACATTGAACCACAATCTTTTTCGGTGGAGCCCACCACAAACAGTATGAGCAGATTTTTTTGAACACTCCTTTTCAGCTACAACTTTTGAGCCTCCAATTATTTTATGTGGCCTCTAGGGTTCCACTATAAGCAAGCCATTATTGCTAATGTGGAAATCTTGCACTGTTTGGAATAAATTAAGCACATGCTGTACCCTAATTATTTTACAGGTATTGCAGGGTTGCTGGCTAGGCTGTGAGCAGGAAGCTAACTGGAAATTTTTAAAAATCATCTGGTAGACATTAAGCTGAAAAGGTCTCTGTCTGCTCCCATTGCTTAAGCTCTGTTTAGTAAACAGACTGCACACAGCTAACTGCTCTGACTTCTCTTTGAAATGAGTATATAAATAAAAGGCCACCAATGTTGTGTATATTTCCATTTATGAAGCTTATAACCACAGGGTTGTGCTCTCATTAAGTGTGTGTGCTGTGGAAGTGACTGTGTTGAGGATAAATGTCAAATGAGTGCCCATGGGACAGGAGATGAGTCACCGACCTACTGTCTTCAAGAACATGACAATCACTTTGCAAGATCTCTAACTCAAAGGCCATCTTTTAAAAGGAAGTTGGGTGAAATGGGTGGTGGAAGCCTTCATTTACATAAAGCTGACCTTTAGGGGATCACCTTCAGACCCCTGGCATCGGAGTTACCAAAAGTCCTTGTTCAATATTGAGATTCCTAAACCTAGTCTTACCTTTGACCTTCTGAATCAGAATTATGTGGCAGACCCTAGAATCAGCATTCTTGAGCACCCCTGTGTGTTCTTGATTAACATTAAGCTTTAAGAACCATTAGGAGATGTCTTTTTCTCACCCCATTCCCCTACACAGTCTGTTCCAGCTCTTCCTTCATCTCCCAGCCTCCCCCTTGGAGAAGGAGACCACTGGGTAGTCATGTCTGAGGCACATGTGAATCTGTAATAGGCCAGTTACACCTATTAAACTAGAATGATCAAAGCCAGGTTGGTGAATACTTTAGAAAAGATTAAAACATCAATCTTACCAAAGAAAATTGAATTGTCCTACTCAGTAGGCTGAGTGTATTAACACCTTTTAGGAGTCTGAAATACAATAATATTAATACTTGCAATTCTTATAAATGCTGATTGGCAGCTTACTTTGACAGGTAGAACAACATTCTGACAGTATTATTGAGTCAGCCTGTAGCATGCCTCAGCTTACGGCCAAGGCTCTGGGAACAAACTACTTCAGTTGCCCAGACAGAGGGAGCCATGCGCCTAGGGCAGCGTGCGCACACCAGATACCCGTTTCTGTCTCCAAAAGCTTCTAAGATCTGAATAGTCTAGAAAACATTATTCCTTCTTGTTTTGACCCCATTTAAATTTGTATTACATCATTAGCATTATAGGCATAACATTTGCTCAGTAAAATTTACTTTGTTAAATTTCCCCAAAAGCTCAGTTTTGGAGAAAAGTCATTTAACAGTGATGTTTTTGTTTTAATTTTAAGTCCAGGGTGTAAAAACAGAAGTGTTCAACTACTGCAAGAAACCAAAAATGGAATTATTTCACAATCATCACCTAGGATGGGTTTCTTAAAGATAAGGATTATGGACAAAAAAAGAAAAAGGTAGTTCATTGGGAAATACCCTCTTAGGGTGATCTAACCATAGATTCCTAACTGAGTAGGTCATGGTGGGTAGTCACACCCCAGGCACATAACTTTTTGGTTAAAGATTTATCTTTGCCTTAAGCAAGCCTCCTCCATTGTTTTTGTGCATCTGAGTTAACACACCTTTGAAATGTCATAACCACCCTCGAGAGAGTACATAATCTTTTAAATTATCCTGTAATTTGATCCTTACCTTGCTTTCTCTAACCTCCTTAAGTGTCCCTCCTACCCTTAATTTCAAATGCATAAAAGAAACTGCAAAATTGTTATTCTCCTGAGCATTTGATACTTTAGCTCCTTGATATGTGTCATCGGTTTGGCTCAAATAAACTCATAAACATTCTCTACAGGTTTGGACGTTTTGTACATCAACATATTTATGAACTAAGCAGGTCATTTTACAAGAAGATTTGTGATTTTAAACAACACTCTTTTTTTATTCTCTGTGATATTTTCAGGTCCTAATTGATTGCTTATTTTGGAATATTCATTGCAACTGAGTAGCATTGAAGATATTGGTTCAGACTGAGGTTTTAAATGCTCAGAAATTTCATGTGACACTGTACATTTAAGAATCTGCATACATCCTCAAAAATCCAAGACTTCTGAGGTTAACAAAGGGCTTATTTTAATCAGTATACATTCTTTTAAAGCAAAATAAAAAAAAGAAAAAAAAGAAAAAGAACAGAAAAGAAACATACCTCACCAGTTTTTTTAGAATTAGTGACAAGAAGTTTTGCTTAATGAACCTTTAACTGCTTTGTAGCAGTTACTCAAAGAAAACCTTTTATGAATGATCAAAATGCTTTCATTTGTGCTTTCTACAAACAGGGGTGTGGACTATGTTTGCTGAACTTGACTTTGGAACTCCTCCTTGAAGATAATTGGAAAGTCTCTATGCTTCATCAATGTGTCCTGTAAACCATGAAAACATTTCTAAATAAATAGCATCAGTCATTGCAGAGATAAAGACGTACCCTGAATTCTCTTATTCTGACCTAAAGCTAATCCTTGAAGTAATGAATTCTCTGGGATAAAGAAGAGATTCAAACCAGCTCTATCATGCTCTTGCTATGAACTGAGTCCATGAAGATATAATAGTTAAGATACAAAAAGTTCCATCTCTTTTTGAGAACATAAAAAAATAAGGTCTATGGGTGATGAGATTTTTATATACATTTATGTAAAAAGGTTGTCCTAAAAACATACTTCTGTTACTTAATTTTGACAGAAATCCTCATTTAAAGTAAAACATTCTGTTTGGGAAACAGATCCTTGTCATTAGCAGGTTTTGACAACATGAAGCAGAAGGGCCACATTGAAAAATGAGAAGGTGAGAATGCCATTTCTTCCTCTTGCCACTGAACTAGCTTTGCAATGCAAAACGGTGGCCTTAAAAAAAGACTCTCGAAAGAAATTACACACTAAATTTTTAATGAATCTGCACAGTATTACAATTTTAGTAGTGGGTTGAACTATCTCTTTCAGAAAGTTTTTTCTTGGTGGATTATGTCCAATTCAAAATGAAAAAGCTCAACCCACCACCAGGAAATGGAGTACCTAACGCGTTGCCCTGAAATTTATTTGTGTTCTTCTTGTGTCATGATCTCTTTTTACTTGAGGGATCTTGGGGCTTCAAGTTTCCTGACCTCTGTCTCCTCAGCCTCCAGGGAGGAGCTGGTTCTCTTAAGGTCGGGTGCCAGGTTTGCAAATTCTGTTTTCTTTCCCATTAGTCCAGTAAATGCTGTCTTGTTGAGTCATTTGCCTTCCAGAAAGCAACAAGGACTCACAAAAGAGCTTCCATTTTCTTTAGCGGTGATACGCCCTACTTTCCCCCACAAAGCCAGCCTAGCTCACGGTAGAAGCTTGTAGATGCAAATTGCACAGACACACACACCCCCCCCCCCCTACACTCCCCAACGTCTTTCCTTTCTGATCCTGGCTTTCTTGACTCTCAGTTTATTGTTGCTGTCAAAAGGAGATAAGCATATGTTTGTCAAGATTACTTCCTGAAAAAGATCCCATTTCAGACTCATTAAATAAATCATGCCCGAGGAAAAAAAAATTAAGACAGAGACTATTTCTGTCTCTCCCTTCCTCCAGAAAGTGGTTTGCATTAGTAGAGCAGTTAATAAAACTGCTTTGTTCAAAGTGGTCTATAATTCTATATACATATCAATATATAGCCTACATGATTTACATGATAAAGCCATTTCAATATTATACTTTGTCCTGGTGTCCAGACTTTCTATTACCAGTGAACTGCAGTCCAACCTCCTAACAAGCCTGAAAAATAATTAGAAATATGACTGCTTTCTTAGGAGCTCTGGGTCTCGCTCTTTTCTTTTCTATCTGGTAGTAGGCATTGTTAGACTTCAGCCTATTGCAATTATTCTTGAAGCATTTCAATTGTTGGTGCAAAAGTCTGACTTCATCATCCACAACAACAAAAACTTAAGAATATACTATGTACCCAGACATCTATGAGCTGATGAGAGAAGAAAAGGGATATAAAGGATTTATTAACTGACCTTAAGAATATTAAAATTAAATAAACTCTTGAAATATTTAAGGGGTGAACTCTGTGGTTTTTCCTCTGAATGCAATAGAATTCTGGAGATTTTTCTAAACCTGCTTGGGTTTCACAAAGTCTGTGAGATTAAGCCGAATTTTGAGATATTAGGACTTAAGTGCATGGAATCACAGAGGACAGAACATGAGATACGAGCCAAGGCTTAAATAAATGAAGCATATCGTCAAGGCGGCACCCCCAGCATATGTTGGAGTCCGCCTGCTTCCACAGTTAGCCCAGAAAAGATGAAGGAAGCAGCTTGAACAGGCATTATCAGTCTAGTTTATGATGACGTTAAAAGCCCAGCAAAGTACCTTAGATCATGCTCTTCTGACAGTTGCGTCCTGCAAAGAGCAGGTGCCAAGGTGAAAAAAAGTATAGGGAATGGGCGAGGGCAATGCCTCCGTGAGTTAAAGGGGCAGATAGAGCAGGAGTGGCAAGAAGAGCTTCTACCCACGGCAGGTTGGATGTCCATGAGAAAAGGGAGAAGGAAGGCAGATAGGTTAGAAAAGGTCTCTAACTGCAGAGAGCCTTTGGAAAAGTTCTGGCCAGCCCAAAGGATCTCTGATTCAAGGATCACAGGTGTGGGTGTGTGGGGGGGGGGGGGAGTTTTCCTTAAGCAGAAATGGCCAGGCTTCAGTCTGTGCCCATGCACAAATTTGCTTGAAAGGTTTTTGGAGTTGAAACCCCAAATTTTTCAAACTAGGTGTTATAAGCTTTGGGGCTTTCTGACATAAACCTTGCCCAACTGTCATAATGATTACCCATGTGCTTTAAAGCATCTATTTGATCTGAAAATCTGGTTAAGTAAGTTGGTTTTCAGCATCATCTGGTCTATAAGTGGTTAGATGTAGGCTTGATTTAAAACCTTCGTTCAAAGGATTAAATGCCACTCATTTTAATAAACTCACCGATAAAAACCAATATAGCAAGAGGAAAGCAAGTGTAATGATACTCTTGAAATAAAACTCAGGGTTAAAACCCAGAACCATTGCAGTGATAGTGGTGAAAGGGGGGTGGGAGAATACTGAGAAAATGAACTAGAAAAACAAATATTGTGTTCGATACAGAGCTCCATTTTTGTCATGGTAGCAACTAAAACGACTTGCTTTCCACCCCTGTTAGTAAAAACCGTATCTCCCAGGATACTTAATAAAAATTCAATTATCATGATTGAGTTTCGATTTGTAAGTATTTTCTTTTGTTGCTGCTCATAAACAGAGATGCTAATTTGTACACTTCTATATTTTTAGCTGACGTGTGAGACGATATAAAATTTCCTAGATCTGGACAGCTGAGAGGGGGCATGATTTAGACTAAATCTAATCACAAGACAGTTTAAAAGCGGGGCTGGCTTTGCCGCGCTGGGAACTGAGAGGCTGCTGGCTAAGGGCAGAAGCCCTGCTGAGCACCTGTCAGCCCTCTCTGCCGGGGGCCCTGGCCCGCCCACCTTGTGCTCCTGGGATGAGACAATCGTTATCCATCATTTCCTTAATTAGTTGGTAATTAGGGAAGCCATAGGACAAAAGCACTGTTTCTTTCCAGGAGCAGAGAGCAGAGACTTCAGAGGAAAATGGCATTGGAAGCTTCTCTCCTTCCTCTTCAGGACCTGTCTTCTGGATTTGCCCCGGCAATTGCCACACAGCTGTCCAGGTCTATGAGTTTTCTCTCTCTTTTTTAAATTAATATTTAAATTTTTTTCCTTGATTTGAGACAGAAAGAGAGAAAATAGACTCCTCGTTTGACTTAGTTGTTTCAGGTGGCGGTGTACTCTCTGATTGCTCCTTTATGTGCCCTGACTAGAGGGCAAGCCTGCGGGCCCGTGAGGTGGACGCTTGGTCCACTGAGCCACCTAGCCAGGGCTTTCTTCTTTCTTTAAAAAACTTTTTTTTTTTTTTTTTTTTTTAGGATTTCTGACCTCCAGAATGTTAAAATAAAACACAAAGTTTGTGGCAATTTCTTACAGTGGCAATAGTAACTAATACAATTAGATTTTAGGCATCCCGGGAAGATAAAAAGGAGTTAAGAACTACTCACCTCAACTCTCTGTGGGTTATATTAGTCCTTTTATGCATATTCTGGCCCATCTAATTGAAATTAGAGCTGCTCATGAAAATCTTTGCATTAATCACAGCTTTGGGGCCTTGGAACTAATACGTGTTGCTGCATCTTGCCTTTTCGATAGCTCTGTATTCATGTGGACTTAATTTCTCTAACGATTTATAATGATATTTGAATTTGAGTCTTTCTAGTCTTCAAAGACAGTGTTGATTTTGAGAACAAAGGGGCTGGAATAAGTGGAGGTGTTGATGGTTGGGCAAGCCTCCAGAGACGGCAGAAGGGAGAAGCCTCAGGGAGGAAGGTTTTCTGTGAATTTTTGGGAGAACTTCATTCAGCTGGTAACAAGTTCTGCTGATGAGCAAGCTATAATTTGCAGGTATTTGATAGCTGGGCTCCACCTTTCTGCTAAGGGGTACCGGGAACGGGCATGTGTCTGGTTGGCAGGATGCCTAAGTAAATTGAAAGTGTTATCTCAAAGGCATTTTTCAAGAAAGTTCTTTTAGGTAGGTCTCTAGATATGTCTTCAGAATGAATTGCTGAAAAGCCTTAAATGATCTGTTTCAGCATTGACCCCACACACTCCAGACCTCTGTTTGACCCTGGGCATCTCTCAATTCTGATGGAAATGGTGCCTAGGACCAAACATAGTATTATAAGGGTCCTCTGGGTTCCCTGTGAGCTCAGCTCTGAAGGGGGACAGAATAGGCTACCCCCAAAACATGCCTTTTTTGTATAAAGATTATTTTAGGTTAATTATTTTTAAGGAAGAGTCAACACAGGAGAAGCTCTGAAAACCAAGTAAAAGTTATCTTTCTGTAAGAAACAGTTTTGTAAGGAGAGTTTCTATTTTTAAATATATCTACCTTGCTCTACCAGGAAGAGAAGGATGACTAGATCTCTAGAAACTTTTACCAATGGAGAAAGCAAGGACTTAAATCTCTGTAACTCCCATTACCCTTGTTTGCTGTTCTTTGTCTGAAACCTGTCATATCTGCAGACCCTAATATTTTCTTATGTGTTTAACTGGAGGTGGTATTTAAGATGATGGTGTGCACCACTTCGTGGAATTACTCAAGTTTTCTGAGTCTCTCCCATACATTTATAAGAGTTGTACATGCTGTTAAACTTCTTCAAAAAACAAACAAATAAAAACAAAAGAACGGAAAAACAACTTCTGTTTGTTTTTCTCTTGTCCCTCTGTCTGTTTTTATATCAGGATCTCAACCAAGATCCTAGAAGCATAGAGATAAAATTATTTTCCCTCCTTCCAACTCTTAACATACTTCTCAGAGCCAAGGGTTCAAACAATTCCAAAATTTTTCCAATACTTTCAAGGCAGCCATTTGCCCCACTTCTTCCTGACCAGTAGGGACCAAGAAACAATCATTTCCTAAACTTTCATAGTCAATATAAGGAGAGAGCAGGATCTATCTCAAATGGCAGCACCCACAGTTGTGATGAAACTAGAAAATCAGGAGCCAAAAAGATGAATTGGACACTATGATGACATAATTATCATCCCTGTTTAAAGACAAAGAAGTAAAGACTTAGAGAAATTAACTGTGAAAACTGAAAGCATGTGAGTGTTAAATTTGGATTCAAACTCTGATGGGTTTGATTCCTGAACATAGTCCATAGCCCATAATTCCCTTTCTGGTGGCACTTTATAGTGAAGGAACTGGACTTAGATGACAATGGCAATGGCGTGTCATTTACTTGCGTTAGGATCCTCTTGCTTACTGTCCAGTGAAATTAAAAATATAAAAACTGAGCTTTTGAGAGAAGACCTATTACACATACTCAGACCAAGGCTCTGTTAGTAATATATTCTATTTAATAAAGAAATAAAACATCTTGAAATCTCAGAAAGACAGGCTGAATGAATCAAGTGTTGTACTTGGCAAACAGTGAACTTAGCATGTAGTAGATAAAAAGACTAGCTTCAGGCTTGGAGTTAGATTTGAATGCCAGGGTTTTTCCTTTTTTCAGCATAAGACATATTATTTAACTTATCTATGCCTCAGTTTTCTCATCCACAAGATGGGGGTTACAGTGGGTTTATTTACGGGGTTAATTGTGACAAGTAAAAAGAAAATACGGGTATAAAGCACGTTAGCCCAGAGCCTAGGCAGAGTGAGAACTAAGGAAATGGCAGGTAGCATTGCTATCTGTAAGCATGTCTGCAGGGTCAGAAAGAGGCAGCCCCGTGCTCCGTCCTCGGGGCCTAGTCCCTTCCCTCCCACTGTCTTGCCCTGACTCACTTTAGTGCTTAGAACTGTGCAGGGAATATCCAGCCCCATTTCCTTCACTACTATTTCTCAATAGCCTGAAGGACTCAGAGACTGTCAATTTTACACCTTTGTGAAACTTGAGATTCACTTAAAAACAACCTCAAATTAGGAGAAGTCACATAAATGTGTAAATTGCTAAACTCTAGTCTATCTGTCTACGTTGTAATGATGTGACAGGTCGATATGCCCTTAATCGTATTCTTGGGGTCCCTGGGCTCCGAGAACCGAGCTCACAGATGAAAGCTGAAAACATTGTATCTGGTTCTTTCCCCCCAATATCTCACCTTACTTCTTTGAAAAGATTACATCTAATTGTAAGACATAAATATCTTGGGCAGGAACTTAGATGCATTTTACAGTGTGATAGTGAAAATATAATGAATTTAGCTTGGTCCCAATACACCTAAGGCTTACTGCACGCATAATGTCAAACTCATATAGAGTATCATATTTATGGCAATAACTACAACAGTTCGCTCCCAGCATCTGAGTGAGGGGTACCACCAGTACTTCAGAGGAACACAATTCAATACGAAAGTGAAGACATAAAAATTCAGTGGCATTTGCTTTCGATAGGTATATTTAAAACCTGAGGCTTTATGTTTTTAGTAGACAATTATTTCTAGTAATATTAGCATGGATCATAACTTACTATAGATTTCCTTTTTATGTGTCCAGAGAAAGGAGTTCTCTTTTTTCTGGTATAACAGTCTCATCAAATAATAATTTATAACTTTCAACTGAATAAACACTATCAACATAGACTGTACTTTTTACTTTATGTACTCAGGAATATTAAGCCAATTTATTTCACTTCTCATATGTGTTGCCTGTTGATTCAGCATGCATACATGCCATTTTCACAAGGTGAATAAAAAATGTAATAAAAACACATAATTAAGCAGAATTGAGGAACAATGGATCATGTGAATAACAAGCAACTTAGTACACTCATATGTTTCTTTATAGACACATTTCATGCAGCATAAACTGCCTTTCAGAGGAGTCCTGAATTATAATATGGAAAACAATCCCATTCTGTCCAAAATTCATATTTTCATAATTCAACACTGATACTACTTCATACTCTCTTTTGATGTAAAGAGTTGATGAAGACTAACATTTGAATAAAGTAATACATTTTCAGCTATATTAAGAAATAAGTGCTATGAAAGTTCAAATAGCAGTTAACATTAGACCAGCTTCAACCAGTTGAATAAATTACTAGCTAGATATACTAACTAGATGTAAATTGAAATTCAAAGGATTACTGTAATTCTTTTTATACTACAGAGTATACCACTAAATGAGTAAATAATAGACAATACATTTATTGGTTATGTACTGCATGCTAAGTCCAAGAAATGCATTCGAAAACAATAGATAAGGCACAATCAAGAAAGAATCAGACCTGACCAGGTGGTGGCACAGTGGATAGAGCATCGGACTGGGATGCCAGGGACCCAGGTTTGAGACCCTGAGGTTGCCAGCTTGAGCGCGGGCTCATCTGGTTTGAGCAAAGCTCACCAGCTTGGACCCAAAGTCGCTGGCTCAAGAAAAGGGTTACTCGGTCTGCTCAAGGCCCACGGTCAAGGCACATATGAGAAAGCAATCAATGAACAACTAAAGTATCCAACGAAAAACTAATGATTGATGCTTCTCATCTCTCTCTATTCCTGTCTGTCTGTTTCTATCTACCCCTCTCTCTGACTCTTTCTCTATCTCTGTAAAAAAAAAAAAAAGAAAGAAAGAAAGAAAAAGAAAAGAGAGAAAAAAAAGGAAAAAATCAGAAAATGTGTTTTTTTGATGTGAAAAACAAAATAGAATGATATAACATATTTAGTCTTGGACAGACTGGGTACCTCGTATTATTTTAAGTTTGAAATCTATAACAAGGTAGACCCTTTTGCAGTCTTCTAATCTAGTAAATAAGATAATCACTTATTGATTTTAAAAATCAGCCAACAAGGCAAACGGCATAGGCAAAATGAGTACCACACTAATCAGATATGAAAAACCTCACAGTTACAGACAGAGCATGAAATAAAAAGTTGGCCGAGCACAGAAAGAATAAAACTTCAGAATTCTGATAAAGCCACATACTTAATAGTTCCCTGAAACTGTTGAGGGAATGTAATTTTATGATGTTTTATGATTGTGCTTAAACAAGTAGCCGTACCCAGTGGGAAAATTCCTTTCTCTCATATAATCACATCTTTTCTTCCAAGTAGGATTATAGCTAAATTTCGGAGTCGCTTCTAAAACCCCCTCAACAAAGTTCTCAAAGCAAACGAATTACATTTCCTTGATACTGGCTATTAACACAGATTGTCCAGAGCTAGGATTACCGTCTCCCTTTTTTGCCTCAGCATGAAAAACATTCTTGGGAGCTGGATTAAAAGTCCAGATAAAATAATAATACTACTAATATCTTCTGCATCACATAACTTCCCATGCTGTGATATTTGTTATCTAGGTCCAGTGACAGTAACCACAGATGAAGTGCACTTGAAATGAATAACACGTGTAGGCTGTTTATCCCATGCAAAGTGGACCAGAAGCCCTGGAGTTTATTGCTACGACTTTAATAGAGAATTCTTTACATAATGTTACATAAAGTGGCAGAGCTAAAATATACAGTAATTGGAAGAAGGATACATGGAAAAATAAACTCTCCTGATGTTACGTATTAGATTCCGCAGTGGTCTCCGGGCATGTCTGATGATCTTAATTCACTTAGTGTGCTGGAATGATCCTTCTCGTAGGCTTATATCTTCTCTATGTACATAAAGCTGTGCTACTGGCTCAGACATTAAAAAGGAGCCTTGTAAAATGTTTCTTACAAAAATAAATAACTTGAGTATCCAGATATGCGAGGGCATAATTCTCAAGACCCGGCATGTTTAAGATTCACATTCTTTGGGCTTTCAATCTGATGAGGAGAAGAAAACACTGTTTTAGAGCTGAGATTTGTGAACATATACCCAATGAGGAGTGCCTAACAGCTCTCCTTTGCCTGTTGACCATGTCCTTTCGAATTGGAAGGGTGACAAGCTCACCTGAAAAATCAGACATTCAAGTGAAATGTAACTTACAGATACTCAACATGGCGCACAGATGAGACCTTGGCACACATTTTCAGCCTCTGTGTTTTCTGCCACTTGCTCCAAGTCCAGTTTGAGGGTAGTGTTTCCATGACATCTGAAAAAGCACAGAAAGCATTAAGAATGCCATTGCAAAAAGGTTGGACTTTTGTCCTGGGGCATACCAAGATTGGTTCAATTTTTAATTTTTCTGGGTGGATCAAACAAGTGCTCCTAAGAAACTGGTCTAGACCATAATCTGAATTTAAAATAAAACAAAGCAAACAAACCAAAATAAAATAATAAAATAAAATAAAAGATCCAGATTCTTTCCTTTCTCAGGGTTTAAACTTTGGTTTCTATGATCATAGTTTATAGAGCCAGACTTTTACTGTGGATAAATAAACCATTTGGGAAGTTTCTTTTAGGGTGGCAGACGAAAGGGAAGGCAAAAATGAGAATGCATTTATCTGATATTTATACTTTGATCTGGCTCCCGGCAAAACTAAGAAGCTAACTCAGTTTGCCTCTCATCCATCATTCAGGGTTTTCACCACGTCCCTCTGGGTTACACACGTCTCCGTGCTGTCTCCTCCCTTTCGCCTATTTCCTGAACTAGCACTCCAGTGAATTCAAAGTTGATCAAGTGTTTTGAGGACAGGGAACTAATTTGAAGTTTCTGGCTTCTGCAATTATTGCTGCGTAGGTCATAATCAACTTGTAAAATTAACCACATCAGCGTACTGTATTAAAACCCAGTTAGAGAAAAACTTAATTTTATCTGGATAAACTCTGTCTCTTGCATTTCAGTGAGAAGTAAAGAAAAAGGAGAAAGTCTGAATAATGAAAAGTTGACATGACTCACACAGAACACGAGAGCATTTTTCATATAATTATAAGGAAGACCACAGTATCTCCAGGGCTATAGATTTTAAATATCAGTGACTCTGTCAAAACGTGGATTGGGTCAAGCAGTTTCTTCCCAGGATGAAAGTGGTCATTCTGATATGTTTGTAAAGGTCACTCTGTGTGTTTTTATATCTGTCATACATATGTAGAGCATGTTCTCGGGTTTACACTTGCCCTTTAAGTCCCAGTACAGGAAATCTGCTGTTAGGAAAGACTTGTAAAATGTTTATGACATTTAAATCATGTGCAGGATTTCTTACTCAGGAAGAGTGAGCTATAAAATTTGCATATGGTGTCCAACAGTTAGACCCAAAGTCCCGTTTTGGCCTTTTACAACTTTGATTATATAGCTGCCTCCTCCCCTAGTCATTTGATTAGTTTTGCACCATTTTTGTTACCAAATATCACATCAGTTGGGTTATTTTTGCTCTCTGTTATCGACTAAGTAAATGATAAATTATGTCAGCATCCCGCGCATTCAAGTTGATATTGTCAGTGTGATGTGCGGAGGACTTTTTTCCTGTACCTTATGAAAAGTTTTAATGAGTGTCGCTTAAATTGAAAATTTAGCTTCTAGAAGAAACTATGAACTATAAAGTGAACAAGTTCAAAAAAAAAAAGGAAGGGGGCTGTGTGTAGCACATCACACATGTAGCTCCTAAAGAAACAAATTTGGTACCCCGTTGTCACTAGTATTTGTGAGTCACATTTACATTTATTTGTAACCAAGCACCTGTTGATATCTACACAGAAAATATATTTTTCTTAAGGATATCATAAAAATGCTTTAATAAGTACATGCCTTTTAATACATATATTATTTAAACATTTTTTATTAATTTTAATTTACTTTGTTAACATGGATTCAAGTGTCCCACTGAATATAACACCCTCACCCCCCACCCTCATGTCCCTATTTACACCCCATTTGCCCCCTCTTCTCCTAACTCCCTCCCCCTTCCCTTTGGGATTTGCTGTCCTGTTATCTGTATCTCTGTGTTATGTATATATAGTTTCACTAATCCCTTCACCTTCTCTGATCCCGTCCCCTCAACCCCCTTCCCTCTGACTGCTGTCCCTCCGGTCTCTGTGACCCCACCTCTGCCTCTATTACATTCCTCAGTTCACTTTGTTCATTAGATTCCACATATAAGTGAGATCATATGATATTTGTCCTCTCTGTCTGGCTTATTTCACTTAGCATAATAATCTCCAGGTCCATCCATACCGTCGCAAAAGGTAAGATTTCCTTCTTTTTCATGACCATGTAGTTTAGCTAGTGCTTGACTTACGACCACAATTGGTTCTAATAGACTGGTCATAACACGGCTTGGTCATAAGTTGAGTAGGCTATATGTACAGTACTATGAAATGATGTTATAAAAATCTTTAAGTCATATTTTATCAAAATTTTCTTTCATTATTGTTATATATCATAATTTTCTTTATTTTATGCCATTTGTATCATCTGTACACCATTTTGTTTCTTATTTTTACATTTGTCAGGTTTAAGTAAAACACTGCATTACCAGTACAACTAATATGGTTTCTTATTTGCAAAGACAATTTCCTCTTGGTAGACATCTTGGGAGGGGTTTGATGAAAAATATCCAAGACACAAAACACAAATTTCTGTACCGGGTCTGGGATAACAGTTGAAATGGTGCACATGGAGATGGTAGTGCTTCCAAAAGCTGGTCTGCACTGTCGTATGCCCAGCTGGGCAACGCTTGCGCTGCCAGATGTGGAGCAGTTGTGGCTAGCGATTGTGGTCGTTAAGTTGAATGGTCGTAAGTTGCATAGGTTGTTAGTCGATCAATATTTGTATTCCATTTGTGTATATACCACAGCTTTTCAATCCACTCGTCCACTGATAGACCCTTTGGAAAAAAGTCAGAGAAATACATATACTGTCTTCAGAAACAGAGAATCTGGGGAGGAAGTTTCAATTCATTTTGAATCATTAATGTGATCATGAAAAAAAGTAACCTTAATCGTAAGCAAAGATGTGGAACAGAGCTGATGAAAGCTACTGCCTCTACTTTCTCTGAGAAAATTCTCCAACATTGTCCACTTTCAATGGTGGTTATGATTATGATGAGAAAAAACAAAAGTTCAGAAAAACAGAGGGAGAGAGGTAAAGAGTCAATGGTTGAATCAGAACCACCCCGAGGAGTGGTTTGCCTGACCAACCAGGGGTCCACCTCTCCCACTCCATGTCCCCTGGACAGGCTGGGCTGTCCCAGCCCGCTCCAATGGTAGAATCTAGGCCCTGACACAGGGAAGAACCTTCGGCCTTTACCTTTAGAAAACTGAGCATTTATAAAAACAGTATCATCTGGAATAAGTTTGAAAATAAGTTTTGTCCTTCTGGATTCTATTCTATTATGTGTCAGGACTACATATAAGCAAGTGGATTTTGAATGAATATCTGCTTGTGGTCAGGATAACGGTAGACTGTCCAGAAAGATAAAAGTGCAGTCAGCATAGGCAAGTTTACTACCCAAGATTGTGCTATCCAATACTCATGAACAAGTTCAAATATCCAATACAACCAAACCAGAGAAAACATAAACAAATGCACAATGCATTTCCAAAGCATATGAAATCATGCCATGAACTGAGGAACAGATCCCTGAGGTAAGGTATACAGCTGTCTGGATTCATAGAGAAGTATCTACCTAGAACTGAAAAAATCTCTGGTTGGTAGAAAGTTGGGGTAGCTCAGACTCTAGAGGTCATCTGCCCGTATGTAACCTTCCAAGACCATTCTGTGCCTCAGTTGTTTCATCTGCACTGTGGGGAAAATAATAGTAGGTAACATAGATACATAGGCATTCAGTAGTGCTTGGTACTTAATAAAAAAATCAAAATTATTGGCTACTATAGTGCTATTATAATTCTAATTTTAGAAAAACTTATGACCAAAAGATATACTAGGTATCAAGACAAAAACGAAGTTGAAGATGTTTTGTAAAGCAGTAATGGTTATTATGCAACGGAAATGGCGTTCTTTCATGGAGTCACAAAGAAAGAGTTCCAAGAGACCTATGTATGAGAGTTTGTGGTTTGGGAGTAAGATTTTATGAAGTTGAAATATAAGGCTGCCCTGAGTTCTCATTGTCTTGTCTCTGCTTGTCCCACCCAAGAAAAAGTTCAGCCTAGTCTTCATCAAACCCAGGAGAAAGGCCAGTGTCCATAAATACTGTGCCATGGCTGAGTACATGTTTGTGTCCCCTTCCGGCTAGTGTGGTCTGTTCCTGATTACATTCAGTGGGAGCTGTACCTGGTCCCGCATTTGGAGTCCCTGTGGCTACAGGTCATGCAGCTGCTAGGGACTCATGGCTGTATGCTAGCACACAAGCTGTGATCAGGTAACTGGGCAGGAGAGAGAGAAGAGAGAAAGCCAGCTGCTCTGGGAGGCTGAATGTATTATCTCAGACTTGGGAAGAACCAGGTACTCTTCAAACTAACCAATCAACTTCTCAATCTTTTTTTTCTTTTATTTATTTGTTTGTTTATTTATTTATTTATTTATTTATTTTAGAGACAAAAGAAAGGGGTGAGAGGGAGAGGAACATGGATTTGTTGTTCGACTTATTTATGCATTTATTGGTTGTTTATTGCATGTGCCCTGATAAGGGATTGAATTAGCAGCCCTGGCATATCGGAACAATGTTCTAACCAACAGATCTACCCAGCCAGGGCCTCAATTTTTCAATCTTTTGGAGCTGGCACTTGATCTTCCCCTTAACCAATCCATTCCTTAAGTTTTTCAGGCTTCTGTGTCCCTTGTCCAATCTGATCATTTTCCCTGGCTAAACTGAGTATGCAATGGTAACCAACTGTTTTAGTTCCTACTACACATGTCTCATAGTAGAAGCACCTCTCCCTGGCCATCTTGGCTTCTGGGCATGTGCCCAGCAGAGGAATTTCTCCTGCTGTTTATCCCCTACAGTCTGGGTGAATGGGCCATGTTGTACCCTGGGGAGGTTGAAAAGCCGACCCTTCCTTCCCACACCAGGGAGGGAGGAGTGTTAATCCCCTTGTTGGACAAGACCACACTCCCCTGAGGTGTCTGAAGCTATAATTTCCTAATGAAACAGGCCCAATGGATTAGACCCAATGTTCACTTCCCTCTGCTCTCCTCTTTTATTAATAACTAGCTACCCATGTTAACAGATTTACTGGGACAGAGGTGTTGGATAAAAAAGTCTCTTTTTATCTGGATGTCCAAGGACTCAGATACACTTGGAAGAGTTTATCAAGTTCTCACATCGTCTCTTTTTTCCCCCTCCACCAAGGCATGTTTAAATACAACACATTACATATCTACTTAAGCATAGACATGTTAATATAGTATTATTAGTGGCAGTGTGAATGTATTCCTCATGGAAGAGAAAAGAATTGAGAAAATCTCACATGTTCAGAAAATACTTAGCACCAAGAATAAGCCTGGCATTGTGTGCTACTATTAGCCCAAAGGAAAAGTTACATCCATTAAAGGAGACTCATTTTATTTGAGAGACACAATTATATATAATGAGTGAAAGGGTACATGTTTCAATCTTATAATTCACTCCTAGCTAATACAGGTTCTGGCACATAGCAAACATCCAGGAAAAAGAAATACGTTATCACCTCCCTAATTGACTCCCCTCTTCATTTGAATTCTGACTACTGTATCTGTGAAGATCATGTTGACTAAGCCTCCCTAAATTTACTGAAGTAGCCAAGAATTAAGAGGGACTTGATTTATTAAACTCTTAACTAAACACGGGAACCCTATTTCTATTGAGGTTTCTAAGCTTATGTGAGTGCAACAGGGAAGATGTTTGAGGAGATGTAAAATTTTGCATCTTACTTTGTGGACAGGCCCTTGCAAGAATGAAGGGCAAGAGAAATACCTTCTTGGTTCCATCAGAATCTGTGCGGGTATATGTGCCAGAACAGTCACATCCTGGCAAGGAATGCCACAGAAGGTGACAATCACATTGAATAGCCAATGGTGTGAGAGTGGATGCTTATAGCAGAGATGGCCTTCAGGTCAGAAGGTTTGCCCTAACTCAGAGACGGATTGGTTCAGCATTCGCCTGCATTTTTGTTCTCCCAGATGTGAGTCTCAGAGGGCATCTAGACCAGGGGTTCTCAACCACGACACTGTTGATATTTTGGACCTGGTATTTTCCCATTATGGGGGTTGTCTTGTACATTATAAGATGTTTGGCAGCTTCTCTGGCTTCTACTCACTAGACACCGGTAGAACTCACTCAGTTGTGACAAGAAAAAAATGTCATTAGATATTGCCAAATGTCCCCAGGGAAACATTCCCCCTTCCCTCTGAGAACCACTCTAGTTGATAAGCTATAAACATCTATTATATTTCAATGACCTCGCAACAGTAGCAGATCCAAAGCCAATTGCTTCAAGAGGATATTGTAGAGGAGAAGCTGACAATGACAAGGGCTATTATGTTTTCAAGGTAGCAACAAAAAAAGACGTTAAGATTAGGAGCAAATGATTAAACTCACTAGGAAAGGTGTGGGGATGAGCCATGAATGGTGTGTCTTTCCCCAAGGAAGTTAAAACTTAAACTCTCTTTGGATACTGGTGGAATGGGAGTCCTTGGTTGGATTGAGCCATGGTTGGTTTGGGAAACCAGGTGTGCTGGATGCCCAGTCTCTGCTCCGGTAATCCTTAACTCCATCCTCTACCAGATACTTCACCCAACCTTCTCTGCTTTGTGAAGCTTCATTTATTCAATGGTCCACGGTCCAATGGGTACTTGCCAGCAGGCTGTGAAAATCGAAGCTGATTCATTCAGATTTCCTCGGTGTAGAGGGTGGAGGGACAGACTGAAACTGACAATGAGAAACTGATAGTGTGGAGCAGACAAGTCACTGAGTCAATTTAATGGTCACGTTTCAAAGTGAAAGTTCTATGTCCTGATCTATAGGGCGTGCTGTTTAGCTTTCCCAAGCCAGGTTGCCCCAAGTTTCCAGGGTTCATCTGCTGTAGTCTCACAAGAACTCCGGTTGCTGTGCTAACTGAGTGTGTCTCTGTTCTTTGCAGACAGATGTGCCTATTTTAAACACCAGAGTTTTACCAACTCCATGGAAAATTCGAGTAAGGTATTGGGAAAGCCAAGTTCACCAGCATCAAATGTTTTTCTTCTATACCTTCACTGGATGTCAATGTGGGTGTGAAGGGGTTATTCACCCTTACATTACCTTCATTTCTTTACAAACAGTCTTTATCGATGTTAAAAAGAGAAGTATGACATGTATTTTTCAAAAGCACTTATTCAGCGGTGACTAGAAAGTATATGTATAGCATTAATTTTCGTATGTGTGCTGCCTTGGTAAATTGAGTGTGAAATAAATGCTAAATTATGTGAGTACACGGCACTGAAATGTTATTGCAAAAAAATTGCTTTTATTTCACCTGAAACAGTCTGCCAGCCTGACTTAACAAATTAAATTAGTCATGGCAACGAGAGGTAGACCCTGCATTTTATAGCATCGTCAATACTGAAAGCTAGTGGTTAAAGCTACCTCTTGGCCGGGCTGCTTGTTTTTCCAAGTTCCCCACTGTTGGCTCCATTCTGGCCTCCCTGACCAGTTGCATCAGCGGGAGGTTAAAAATCTTCTGCCCGGGAGTGTGTGAGTGGTGATATATTGCTCAGTGGAGGCTCCAATGAGAAAGGTTGCTAAGACCTGGGAAAGGTTGGGATTAGGGAGAGAATGCACATCCCAAATGGGCTCCCTTTTCTCTTCTCAGGCACAACCTGCAGCCGCTGCAGACTGATTCATCGGGATCCCGAAGTGACTCACCAGCTGGGGCAGTACAGGTACGCCTTCGGAAAAGTAGATGTGGCCAGACTATCCCTGGCGTTTTCACATTTGGAAACCAATAAAAAACTACAATGAAAAAAGTAACACAGCTTCACAGGTCAAAAAAATCAAAGAAAATGAAATACATAATCGAGACGGGAGCCCAATGTGTTCAAGATTACAAGCTCCTATTTTGCCTTATTTTTAAAGTGAGTTACTTAGAACAGAGAAGCATACCAGTATGATTTGGAAATGATGTGTGTGAGTGTGTGTCTGTGCGTGTGTGAAATGCACCTTAAATTAGGGCCAGCCTTTTGTAATGAGAACTGTGCAAAGTGCTTCACTAATCGAGAAATGTTATAACTTATAGAGTTGAAAACATCCCCGTAGAATGCTTCGACAATTTGTCCATTTAAGCTGACATAAAATGCTATTAAAAGAGAGGCTCAATATGACAGTCACTTTATAAACTACATTATATTTTAATGATACAGCTGAATACTGTTCTGAATGATGAGAAAATGAATGAAGATAAAAGGAACCACACCGACCGTTTATAATAGGTCCTTTCTTAGTATTTCTATGTAGGCTGCGATCAGTGGAAAGAAAATGTCTTCAAGCACTAAACACCTATACAGTAATATAGAGATCAGAGAGGTCCCCAAAGTGAATTATGTGCACCCTGAGGGACATGTTCAAACTCTCATCACAGAGTCTGATGAATTAAATATTAAAATGTCTATATATTCTTTAATAATATTCTTAATTTCTATTTTGATATAGTTAACAATGTGCTTAAGACACTAATATTTGTATGGGATTTAACAATAACTATATACCTGTATATTAAGGGTGTTTCCTAAAGAAGAAGAAGAAGAAGAAGGTGATTAAAAGTATTTGAGATCACTGAAATAGTTTTCCCTTTGTTAGTTGGTATGCAACAGTCTTTATTTGCATGTAATTCAAGTGACCTGTGATACAACAGCTGCTTTCCAGAACCCTCAGAAATGAATCCTGTGGACAGCTAAGGTTTGTACAGTTTGGCTAGCCAGTCATAGAGGAAACTCTTGGGTTGTTGATGCAATCTTTATTCATCTAAGTGTTATGTATTGATCTTACACACACAGTAAAGGTCTTCTAGTAAGAATGACTTGCTCCTAACAGTCACCACTATTTGCCATGGTTATTATTTTTTTCATGATAAATCTAATAAACACTGAACCAGTCCAAGCAGGCAGGGATTACAGAGTGATATACATGGATAATACACATGAATGGGTCTTTTAAGAGCACAAGTGGCAGCCTGTACACCAGCCTTCATTCCTACCAGTTCATCCCTTTTGGATATATGGGATCTGTTGAATAGTCTATCCCAGCAGCTGTACAATAACCCTAGACAACAAATCTCCAAGTTAATGGGCCATGGAAGCTTTGATGCTTTTATATTAAGCAAGGTCAAATAATCTTCCTCCTCTTATTATTAACTGTGATCATTCTATAAGAACGGACTGGCTTGGGTATATGTGGCACCATGTGTTCTGTCTAGGGAACTGAACGATGTTCCCCCCCAAATTCATATTTTGAAGTCCTAACCTCCACTATGTTACGATATAACTATATTTGGAGACAGAGTCTTTAAAGAGGGAATTAAAAATACATGAGGTCCTTGATGTAGGCCCTTATTCAATATGAGTGGAGTCCTTATAAGAAGGGGATACAGACACATATTAAGGAAAGACAGTAAGTAGACAAGGAGAGAAGAAAATTCTGTGCAAGTCCAGGAGAGAGTCCTCAGAGCAGTGATTTTCAGTGTGCTGCAAGAATTTTTAAAACATGTAAGCAATACCGAACTATTTAGTAGAGGCACTGACCTCTTTTCCTTTGGACTATCAAATTAAAAAATGACAACAGCCAACACGACAACAGCCATCCAATGTGAATGAATCAAAATTATACCTATTTTTATTTTTTCAGACTGGCAAAAAGTATATATTTTTAATGTGCCACAGAATTAATTAGTTTAGGCATGCCATGAGATAAAAAAGGTTGGATATTGGTATCTTGGGAAGAAATCTATTCTGTTAGTGTTCAGAACTGTGAAAAAATAAATTTCTGTTGTCTGAACCACCCAATGTGTGGTATTTTCTTTTGGCAGCACTAACTAACTAGAAGTAACTTTTATTGAGAAGCGTTTGAAAATTAGTTATGAGCCTTTGCTCACAAATAACAACTATTAACAATTTAATGAATATTACTCTGGCCATTTAATGGTACAATTTAGTATTATTCCTGTATTAAACATCCTTGGTAAAACAAATTACTAAGGCTATATAACCTGACCAGGAGGTAATGCAGTGGGTAGAGCATCAGACTGGGACATGGAGGACCCAGGAAGAAACCCCAAGGTCGCCAGCTTGAGCGCGAACTTATCTGGTTTGAGTAAGGCTCATCAGCTTGGACCCAAGGTAACTGGCTTAAGCAAGGGGTCACTCGGTTTGCTGTAGCCTCCTGGTCAAGGCACATATGAGAAAGCAATCAGTGAACAACTAAGGTACCGCAAAGAAAAACTGATGCTTCTCATCTCTCTCCCTTCCTCTCTGTCTGTCCCAATCTGTCCCTCTCTCCATCTCTCTCTCTGTCTCTGTTACAAAAAAAAAAAAAAAGAATTACTAAGGCTGTAAATAATGCACCCACATGAGTTTTTAAACAAAATCTTAGTATTGGATATTTAGGACAAAACTTTATTTATTTGTTTATTAAGTTACTATTATAACTGTAGCTGCAAAAACAACCACAGCAACAAAAACAACAGTTTATCATATAAATTCTTACGCAAGTTCTTTATCTTCTTACAGTAAAATCCAAAGTGTATATTTACTAAGAAAAGGAACTTGAACTAAAGTTTATAAGTTACTATTTTTACTATTGCTTTTTAAAAGATTTGTTCCAATTTCTTTTCCCAGCAGCAGCTTGAGTTAGGATCTGCCAAATTCACAGATAAATTGAATTTAATAAGTTTTCTTAAAATGCATTTGAGAGTAGAAACCAATACCTTATTTTATTTATAGTAAAATTAAACCATTCTACTTTTTTTAGTTATTAAAATGTTTTCCTCTGTGGATCAGTCTTTTCCATCTTTGTCAATTTTCCAATTATACTTTTAACACTTTTACACATAAATATTTAGATAATTTGGATATAATCCTAGTTTGCCTCCTTTCCAGTAATATTTCCTATTTCTAATTGTATTTCAGTGACTAGAACTTTTATAATAATATTGAAAATAATGGTAATACCAGACTCCTTTTTCTTATTTGTTACTATTTTTTTAATGTTTTTATTGCAGTGTCTTATAAATTTCTGTTGATCAATTATTAGTGCATCACATTCTAAATTGATGTCCTGGCCAGACAGCTCAGTTGATAAGAGTGTAATCCCAAAGTACAGAGGTTGCTGGTTTGATCTCCAGTGAGGACACGTGAAGAAACAGATGGGTGTTCCTGTCTCTCTCTCTCTCTTTCCCTTTTTCTCTCATTAAAATTGATAAATAAAAAAATAAAAAGTACACAAATTAATTTAGTAGCTCATTCTTAGTTTTATTAATATTTTTCAGATTAATGTAGTTTCAGATACAGTTGTAAAAAATAATTCGAAGAGATCTTTAGTACTCTTCACCATATCCCTTCCAATGGTAATAATATCTTTATAACTATCATAAAATATCACAACCAAGAAGTTGATATTGACACTAATACAATTCACCAACCTTATATAGCTAGGTTACAAAGGAATACTATGCAATAGAATAAAAACTAACACAATTCTTTGTATATAGAGACAAGTCTTGTTTCTGAAACTTGATTTAATTACATGATAATATTGTATCTTTAATTAAGTTACAAAGCGGTATTTCCCCATTAATAGCCATGCTGCTTATTAGTTAAAAAGAAATTTTTTGTGTCATATGGAGAAATTACAGAGAAGTAATGTTTGGTTTAAAATTTAACAGACTTATTGATAGTTATTTACATCTGTTTAAATGATTAGATACAGTATTTCAAAGTGTTGAAAACAACTGACAACAAAAAGCCATTGATTAAATCATCAACCGGAGCATGCTGTTGGTAGTCTACTACAAAAAGCTGGACCACTCAACATTCTTATCAGTGAATTTAACAAAAAATAGAAATAAGTAATATCCTATTTTATCTGAATCATAACAGATAAGTGCCAATTTAATGTATGTAATTCATTAGACAAAATGTAACCTTTAGTTTAGAAATTAACTAACCATGGTCACATGGTTATGAAGGTAATGGGAATAAAACCAGCTATCCTTTCAAAAGAAAAAAAAATACATAGTTGAAAAGAAGACCCATAGGTTTTATTTCATTGCAATTTCCAAATGAACCTAATCTCCATAGGAGAAATATGATCAGAGTTGTCTAAAGTCCAGATTTCGAATAATCTAAGTAACAGTTGTAGGAAGCTTATTTGCTTGACCAGAGAAAGGGAGTTAAGTAGAAGGTATGATTTCTATATTTAAAAACAAGATTTGTGGATATGGACCAATTCTGGAAAGTAACTTTAGGAACAAAAGGGGATAATTCCTGGGAACTTTGCTAAGAGAGTGCTTTGCTTACAGGTCATATAAACAGAGTCTGATTGACTTCAGCAAACAAGATTGATTGGAAAGATATTAGAAGCAACAAAAACTCAAGGAAGGCTAGAGTCTGATTTAGTAAAAGGCTGAATGTAAGAAAATCTGGGGCCAGAAGACTGCAGGAATGACCTGATTAGTATATCAGCACTAGAGTGGCCTTAAAACCCCCAATTACATGCCTTATTTCATCCTTGTTTCGCCCTTTGCAAGATTTAAAGTTCTGGGACACAGTCCTTTAATCATGTCACGTGCCTGTCCCTTGGGCTGGGAGAGGAAGCATCTGGTGAAGGACACCTGCTACAGCCTCTGAAGTGGGACTGAAGAGCATTTCAGTCCACAATTGCACCAAGACCCCAGACAACGAGAGAGAAAAAACATTGTCTGTTAGGAAAAGATAATGGACCTCAGGTGGTCAGAGAAATCCTAAATATCCACCTCAAAAAACACAAAATTGCCTACATTTAGAAATGTCCCAAAGAAGGACCTGTTAAAATTGTACTCAATGGGTCATTCAGTCTCCCGTCAACGACATTTATTTCAGTTGATCACAAAGTATGTTGCATGTATGTGTTTGTGATAAGCGTGGTCGGGAGCTTGCAATGGTTTCCCTGGGAGGGGAGTGACTCAAGGACTGAATGGCCTCTGGGATTGGTTCCAAGTCAAGCTTTCATGGATAGTAAAGGGCAGCAATTAAGCATCCAATTTGCATAATAGATATTCTATTTTCTCTTGATAACATATTGGGCATAATTTGTGATTTGAGACTGAGGATATATTTTTGGAATAGTGCTTTTGAGGGGTTCAGAGCCACGATTTAAAAGAGAATGTAAAGAACTAGAAGAATCACTTTGCAAGCCACTTGAAGGGTGTCTTTGTGCTTACGAATGTCTAAGCCTATGATTCCAAACACTGGCTGTACAGCTATGTTGATATTTCCAGCTCTAAATCTTATAAAAATTACCTCAATATATGAAAATAAAAAGAATGCTTTAAAGCTACTGATCAGCACATCTAAGGGTGAGGTGTTTCAACATAAAGAAAATTCCTATAAATATTTAAATGATCTTTACTTTATGCTTCTTATATTGAAAGGAAACAATATATTTGTAATGTATGTTTTCAGAATATGTCTTAATTATATCTGAATGCCAAACTGAGGAAAGACCAGACCTCACGATTCCATTGTATGAGCTAGATGTTTCTGAATTTTGAGATGAGCCTTTTTGCATAAATAAATCAAAAAGAAAGTGGTACCTAGGGTAGATTAGATTGTATGTAAATTGTCTATGGTCATTATGTGGTCAAAGAAATGATATTAACAGATTTATCATGAGCAATTGTATGTGTTGGTGTGTGTGTGTAATTCTATTAATCAAATGTTAAGTCTAAAAGATGGTTTATTTTTTGTTTCTGATTTAACAAGGTGACCAGTTTGATTATTCTTTTCTCTTTTTGGAAGATAAAGCCAATAATTTCATTTTGGGTAGTACATCATGAACATTTTATAATCAATTCTAAAAGATTACCCCCAAGGCATCAAGATGAATACTCTTTAATACTACTGATGGCAAAACAGTCCCTGAGAACATGTCTGGTGGGAAGTCTGTAACAGCAGTTTCTATAGAAATAAATTCAACATGACATGTTCAACAACTATAACATGGTGGGTTCCTATACAATTTTATACCTCCTTTTTGATCTCTTTGCTGATAATTTTGCGTATTGAGTTTGAAATGTCTTCCTTCCTAGATGAAGGAGAATGGTCAAGGATAACTTGCATTAACAATAAAAATTATGACTCAAAAGGCTCAAGTCAGCAGTAACATACTTTAAGATCATGTAGCAAGTTCAGAATGAGAGCCTTTAAAAAAATCCATTCTGAATGTATAAATACATCATACTTTGATTTATTCCTAAGCACAAATCCACTAACACTATTTGACAAATGGTGATTTGATAAATGGTGAGGTTTATTAAATCAACTTGATATTTAGAAAGCATAATGACAATATTCGTTATTCTAAAATCTAGACACCTCCCTTTAATGATCAGGAAGTAGGGTTCTCTGTTTTGGACACCTACAGTTCTCTGACTTCAGTCTAATTCTATATGATTGGTGCAACTGTAGTTGATCCCCATAAAAACCCAGGCTGCTGTCGGGAGCCACCCCGAATCTAAAATATATTAGCTTTATTATACAACTTTTAACTTTTTGAGACTTAGAGAAAATTACATAAGAATAAGCAGTATTCATCTCCAAATCTAGAGTTCTTAACACAATGATTGGCACATAACCCTTGCTCATAAGTGCCACAGATCCTAGGATTGAAATTACTCTCAATTAAAGACATGCATTTCAACTCTGTGTGTCCTCTTCTGAAAGAACAGTTCAGAGGAGCGTACAAAACCTGAAGGTATTTCCTTGTGGCTGTTATGTGCTGATAAATGGAAAATAGCTTAAAAATAGGAAACACAGTCAGACTTAAAAGTGTTTCTGATTCTGCCCAAATAAACAGCCAGCAGACCACACACACTTTGCTCCTTCGTTGCAGGACTCAGCTTCTGTGCCTGAAATTAACTGTTAATCAGGTATAGTAAAATTTCATTAAGCCGATGAATGTTTATCTTAAAATAATAATTAGAAAAATCTCTTATCTTTTAACCAAATTGAAAGCCGATAGAAATATTACATTACATAAACCTGGTTGATTCATACTATTTTTAACTGTGCTGTTTTTAATTAATATTTTTATATTTTTAAACTGATAAGCTACTTTATAGCACATTTTATAAAGACTACATTATGATTATTATAACTCTTACTAAATTAAATAAATTAGCATGAGAATATCTGTCGTCCGCATTTGGCACCAGAATTGTGACCATGGACAGGTAACCAAAGTCAGTAGTAATACTGGTGCATTTCTTCCTTTTACCATGAAGTTTTCATGAGCCCTCAGAGAGGTAACAATGTAGGCAAAAAGCTTTTGATGTAAAATATTATTATTGTTACCTTTAATTATAGTGCTATCTGAGATAATTAAGTGCTTTCTCTGAGTGAAAATCCAGAAAATTCACTGAGATTTCTCCGGCTTCTAGAACACCTGTCACACATTGCTTCAGGGGTTCACCATCCTTACCTAATTTTTCTACTCCATGAGCCATCCAGGAAAAATAGAGAATCCCTACATAATCTCTTTTCAACAATAAAACAATTATTGCATTTTCAGGAGAAGCTTAAATAAAGGGAAGGGATTGACTTTATATAAAAGTAAATAAGATATTTAATCTGCAGCGTTTCTTGCCTGACCAGGAGGAAGTCAAGGGCAAATGGATTCTCTGAGCAGTAGGACGGCAACTGTCTTCGACCCTACCTGAACATTCACCACTTATCAAAGAGATTTTACATCATTTTTTGTTTGTTTGCTATTGTTTAATTAGAGCATTTTTTATATAATTTATTTATCAATTACAGTTGACATGTATTATTCTATTAGTTTCAAGGAATACACCTCAGTGATTAGACATTTCTAACTTACTGTGAGATCATCCAGATAAAACTTGTACACATCCAACACCATACATAGTTATTAGAAAATTATTCACTATATTTTTATGCTACACTTTACAGCCCCAGGACTGTTCTGTCACAACCAATTTGTACTTCTTGATCCCTTCATGTTTATCACTCAGACCCCCAACCTCCCTTTCATCTCACAATCTTCAAAATCTTCTCTGTATCTAAGAGTCCATTCCTCTTCTGCTCATTCATTTATTTTGTCTTTTAATTCAATTATTATTTTTTAATTTTTAGAGTAAGTTTATTAAAGTAGGGTGAAAGAAACCAAAAAAAAAAAAAAAAAAAAAAAAAAAAAAAAAAAAAAAAGAAGGCCTAGAACAGGAGAAAGAGCAGGAGAGCCTAGGCGGGGCTGCCTTGGCTCTCTGGAAATTTTATGAAAAAGAAATGAACAGAGAAAGAGGGGCCTTAGCGATAGGTTCAGGAGGTTAACCCAGGACAAGCGGCAACTGCCCACAGCTCCCCTGGCTGTAAGTCTCTGGGGACCCTTAGAGGTTAGGAGACAAACCTCTTAGGGAAGAAGAGGGGAAGGGAAAGGGAAAAGCGAGGGTGTGCTTCCCAGAGGAAGAGTGCCTAGATACAATTGTTGATATGTACTTAATGCTCTTTTATTGTTAATATTTCTTCTTCTTCTTCTTCTTCTTAAAGAGACTGTTTAACATTTCATATAATAGCAGTTTGTTGGTGTTGAAGTCTTTTAGCTTTGTTCATCTGGGAAGCTCTATATCTGTCCTTGTCCTTTAAGTCTAACTGAGAGCTTTGCTGGGTAGAGTCATCTTGGTTGTAGGTTCTTTCTTTCCACTAGTTTGAACATCTTTTGCCAATCCTTTGTTGCTTTAGTTACTTACAAGGGAGCTCCCATAAGAAAGTCAGATGATTTCTCAACAAAACATATGAAAGCACTTAAAATATTTTTTCCATTAATTTTAGAAACAGAAAGAGAGAAAGGGGGAGAGAGAAACATCAAATCATTGTTCCACTTGATTGTTCTATTGTGCTATGCACTCATTGGTTGCCTCTCCAAATGTGCCTTGACTAGGGATCAAACCCATGACTTAGGCATGCCCGGGCAAAGCTCTATCCACTAGCTTTTAAAGAACAAGGGTCCCTGGGCTTCCCCCCAGATCTAAGGAGACAAATCAATGAAGTATTAGTTCCAAACATTCATATTATTTAAACTCCCTCAGATGATTCTGATGAGCAACCAGGATTGAGGAGATCAGCCCCTTGAGAAAACAGCCTGAGTACTGAATTATGATGTTGATGGCTACCAGTATATTCATTCATATTTTCATAAAATTCAAGTTTCAAAACGTTGTATAGGAAATTAATAATGATCTCCTTGGGATAAATGTTCAAAGAAAAAGTACTTACTTTAAGGCCATTTTTTTGTCTGCCTCCACATTTTAAAAGACTCTAGTAGTGTGAGATAAGGATGAATCTTGTTAACTCATAGCTCAAGGGAGCCAGAGTGTGAAGCTTCAGGAAGAAAGATTTAAATATGACACAGTTAAAGGGATAACAATCTAAAAAATTTCAGTAGCATATTGCCCATCACTGCAGGCATGCAGCTGTGCTCTTGGGTCGATGTTGTGAAGGAGACTCACTTTCAGAACATGGATCCACATTCTGATCCTTGAGATCCTTGCTAAGCCTTAGGTTTTTACATTAATAAATTTCAAACTTGTTCATTTTCTTCTTGACTTTTGCATTGGACCTTCTGCAATCCCATATGGCTATACTTTTTCAGGGTTGTTCAGGGACTAAAACTTCTTGATGTTCACTGAGGGCCTGAAATCATAAAATGGAATCCTTAAGCATTGCACATTCTCTTTGATGAAGCAGACTTTCTCCAGCAAGGCTGATTCAATGGTAAGGAGCCTGAGGTGTGTGAGGTATTTGTCTCTGAGGCAAAAGTAAAGAAGCATCAAACACTCCACAATCACAATAGTGACATTCTCATATAATCATATAATATTTTAAAAATCAAACGTAATGCAAACATATCCATGATGAAGGAAATACATTTTAAATGAAAGCAAGATCAATGTTACTGATTTTTCCTTTTACCTCAGACTCTTATAATGGCTCAGAACAGCATACTGCTGCCCATATGAACTGATGTTTCTTCATTGTTCCCTTATTTTGGTGCCCAGAGCAAGATCCTCCCTTGTTCGTCACATCCTAGTGCTGGATTCAGGCAAGAAGACAGGAGTGAAGAGTAAACAGTTTACCTGTGCATGTGCACACACACATCCTCATGTGTGTTGGAGGGACAAGTTCATAACATTGCCTTCATGATTGCAGCCATTTTCCTTTTGATCAGGAATGAGCTGAGCTTGTACCACACATAACATATGACTTTGACTTTAAGAAATTTTGTCTTTAGAAAGGACATCACTGCAGTCACTTGGTTGGCTATAGATGGTGACCTGTCAGTGGCTGGACAGAAGGGTGTAGGTGATTGCTAAACACTTCAGTGATCAACCACATTCAGGTATTTCCTGAAAGGCAGGCAGCCAACTTTGCAGTGAAGTCCCTTTATATCAAACTTGAAACTGAATGCTCCAGTGAAGGATTTGCAAGTTTTACAACTCAACTAGATATGCCAAGTTTGATTCTGAAAAACCAGTTTTAGTGAAAGAAGAATTGGCTGGTGGGCACCCATGTTGGGAAATAAACTGTCTATACATGTTCTGCTATCTCATGAGGGGGCCAAACTTATGCTACTTCCTTTTCTCCTTAAAATTGATGGTTTTGAGTCATATCTAATTTAAGGATTAGGAGTATAATTTAGTAGGAAAAATTTCTTAAGAATCAGAATTTTTAAAGACACTGGCCCAAAAAGACACTTGTAACCTATGTACAAGTTAAGGAAGGCACATTGCAGGCAGCATTAAAAGAAAGAGTTAATTAGCCCTGGCTGGGTAGCTCAGGTGGTTAGAGCATTGAAACACCAAGGTTGTAAGTTGAATCCCCAGTCAGGGCACATACAAGAATCAACCAATGAATGCATAGATAAGTGGAACAACAGATTGATGTTTTCTTCTCTCCTCCCTGCTCTCTCTCTCTTTCCTAAAGATTAAAAAATAAATTTTAAAAGGAAAAGATTTTTTTAAAAAGAGTAATTTGTGTTTCATTTCTTCCTGCATTGTTTTCCTTCTTTCTTCTTTCTTTCTTTCTTTCTTTCTTTCTTTCTTTCTTTCTTTTTCTATCAACATTCACATTTCTTTCCTTTTCTTTTAAATCTGGAGGAGAATCTTGCCACTCATTCATCTTTTATTATAATTGAAATTAATTTAATTAGGAATAAAATGAGAGCTACCAACACAACGCCTGACACATAATAATTATTGAATAATTATCTGAGTTGAATTTAAATATAAGGAACTTGTTACTTGAATTAAGTGATGTTTTTCAGGCTCTCAATTAGATCCTTCTTATACTAAACACCATGTATTTTTTATCTCTTCCTTTATACATGTCTTAGCCTAGGCTAAGGGAGAGCCTGGTACCATCACCAAGTTATTTTTTTGTTTGTTTATTTTAAAATTATTTTTGTTAGTGATTGATTCTAGAGAGCAGAGGGAGAAAGGGAGAGAGAGAGAGAGAGAAGCGTTCATTTGTTGTTCCACCTAGTTCTGCATTCAGTGGTTGCTTCCCATATGTACCCTGACCGAGGAGTGACTCTTCAATCTTGGAGTTTCATGACAACACTCTGACTGTGCTAACCAGCCAAGGCCTGAGGTCTTCTCTTTTTATAAGCCTCTACCTCCACCTTGGCAGAGGTAGATAGGTTATCCAGGTGGCACTGAAAGCTACAGCTCCTGTTTAATCCATATAATTTACCCTTTGTTAGTTTTTTAGATCCAGTGGGAAATAAGGGAAGAGAAATTACTCATTTATTTAACAACATTGTATTGAGTATATTGTACTATATGTCATTGAGGGTGCAGGTGGGAATGAAATAGACTTGTCTGAAATGAAAATGACAATACAATGTATTAGAATCTTTGGGATGCAGCAAAGGCAGTAATAAGAGGAAAGTTCATATCACTACAGGCCTGTAGGAACAAACAAGAGACAGCCCAAGTAAACCACTTAACTTCACATCTTAGGAAACTAGAAAAAGAAGAACAAAGGAGACCAAAACCAGAAGAAGAAAAGAAATAATAAAAATAAGAGCAGAAGTAAACTAAATAGAGAATAGAAAAACTATAGAAAAAATTAATAAAACAAGGAGCTGGTTCTTTGAAAAGATCAACAAAATTGACAAACCCTTGGCAAGACTCACTAAGGAAAAAAGAGAGAGGACTCAAATAAATAAAATTCAAAATGAAAGATCAGAGAAATCACCACAGATATCATAGATATACAAAGAATTATTGTAGAATACTATGAAAAACTATATGCCACCAAATTTAACAATCTAGAAGAAATGGATAAATTCCTAGAACAATACAATCTTCCTAGACTGAATCATTATGAAGCAGAAAGCCTAAACAGACCCATAAGGAGGAAGGAAATAGAAACACCTATCAAGAACCTCCCCAAAAATAGAAGTCCAGAGCCAGTCAGCTATACTAGTGAATTCTATCAAACATTCAAAGAAGACTTGGTTCCTATTCTACTCAAAGTATTCCAAAAAATTGAAGAAGAAGTAATAATTCCAAACACATTTTATGAGGCCAACATAACCCTCATACTGAAACCGGGCAACACAACACAACAAATAAAAACAAAAACAAACAAACAAACAAAAAAACAACTACAGACCAATATCTCTAATAGAAGAAAAATATCTCAACATAATAAAGGCCATTTATGAAAAACCATCAGCTAACATCATATTAAACGGCATAAAACTGAGGAGTTTTCCCCTAAAATCAGGAACAAGACAAGGTTGTCCACTCTCTCTCAACTTTTATTTAACATAGTGCTGGAAGTTCTAGACAGAACAATCAGACAAGAAAAAGAAATAAAAGACATTCATATTAGAAAAGAAGAAGTAAAGGTTTCACTTTTTGCAGATGATATGATCCTATATATCAAAAACCCCAAAGACTCTACAAAAAGACTACTAGAAACAATAAACCAATACAGTAAGGTCATAGGATACAAAATTAATATACAAAAGTCCATTGCCTTCTTATATGCGAACAATGAAACATCAGAAAACAAACTCAAAAAAATAATCCCTTTATAGTTGCAACAAAAAAATAAAATGCATAGGAATAAACATAACAAAGAAAGTAAAGGACCTATATAATGAAAATTACAAAGCATTGTTAAGGGAAATAAAAAAAGATACAATGAAATGGAAAAGCATTTCTTGTTCCTGGATAAGAAGAATAAATATAGTCAAAATGACTATATTACCCAAAGTGATGTACAAATTTAATGCAATTCCCATCAAAATTCCAATGACATTTTTTAAAGAAATGGAACAAAAAAACATTAGATTTATTTGGAACTATAAAAAACCCCAAATAGCCAAAGCAATCCTAAGGAAAAAGAATGAAGCTGGGGACATTACAACACCTGACTTCAAATTATATTATAGAGCCATGACAATCAAAATAGCTTGGTATTGACAGAAAAATAGACACTCAGACCAATGGAACAGAATAGAAAGCCCAAAAATAAAACCACATATATATGGTCAAATAATTTTCGATAAAGGGGCCAACAACACACAATGGAGAAAAGAAAGCCTCTTCAACAAATGGTGCTGGGAAAACTGGAAAGCCACATGAAAAAGAATGAAACTGGACTACAGTTTGTCCCCTTGTACTAAAATGAATTCAAAATGGATCAAAGACCTAAATATAAGAGCTGAAACAATAAATTACATAGAAGAACATAGGTACTAAACTCCTGGACCTTGGCCATAAAGAACATTTTATGAATTTGACTCCAAAGGCAAGGGGAGTGAAGGCAAAGATACATGAATGGGACCACATCAGACTAAGAAGCTTTTGCACAGCAAGAGAAACTGACAACAAAACAAACATCCAACTAAATGAGAGATGATATTTTCAAACAACAGCTCAGATAAGGACCAAAATATACAAAGAACTCTTAAAACTCAACAACAAACAACAAACAATCCAATAAAAAAAATGGGAAGAGGACATGAACAGACACTTCTCTCAGGACAAAATACAAATGGCCAACAGATATATGAAAAGATGCTCATCTTCATTAGCTATTAGAGAAAAACAAATCAAAACTACAATGAGATACCACCTCATGCCTGTTAGATTAGCTATTATCAACAAGACAGGTAATAATAAGTGTTGGAGAGGCTGTGGAGAAAAAGGAACCCTCTTCCATTGTTGATGGGAATGTAAAGTAGTACAACCATTATAAAAGAAAGTATGGTGGTTCCTCAAAAAATTAAAAATAGAACTACCATCTGAACCAGCAATCCCTCTACTGGGTATATACCCCCAAAACTCAAAAACATTGCCTGACCTGTGGTGGCGCAGTGGATAAAGTGTTGACCTGGAAATGCTGAGGTCGCCGGTTCGAAACCCTGGGCTTGCCTGATCAAGGCACATATGGGAGTTGATGCTTCCAGCTCCTCCCCCCTTCTCTCTCTCTGTCTCTCTCTCCTCTCTCTCCCTCTCTGTCTCTCTCTCCTCTCTAAAAATAAATAAATAAAAAACATTAAAAAAAAAACATTAAAAAAACAAAAACAAAACAAAACAAAAAAAAACCCTCAAAAACATTGCTACGTAAGGACACATGCAGCCCCATGTTCATTGCGGCATTGTTCACAGTAGCCAAGACATGAAATCAACCAAAAAGCCCTACAATAGATTATGGGATAAAGAAGACGTGGTACATATATACTACGGAATACTACTCAGCCATAAGAAATTATGACATCGGATCATTTACAACAACATGGATGGACCTTGATAACATTATACTGAGTGAAATAAGTAAATCAGAAAAAACTAAGAACTATATGATTCCATACATAGGTGGGATATAAAAATAAGACTCAGAAACATGGACAAGGGTGTGGTAGTTACTGGGGGTAGGGGGGGGGGAGGAAGAAAAGAGAGGGATCGGGGGAGGGGAGGGGCACAAAGAAAACCAGATAGAAGGTGACAGAAGACAATTGGACTTTGGGTGATGGGTATGCAACATAATCAAATGTCAAAATAACCTGGAGATGTTTTCTCTGAACATATGTACCCTGATTTATCAATGTCACCCCATTGAAATTAATAATAAATTTTTTTTTAAAAAAGATATAAACTTGTCTGTATGTGACTCTGTAAGGTCTTCTCTTGCACTGCAAGGGTGGAGTGGCTTTGGATTTGAATTTCTACAGCAAGAGTGAGAAATAGCATCCTCCCATTTACCTATTCTCCCAGAGCTGTGAATAGACTCCAATATGAATCAAAATAGGAAACATATGCATTTTCAATGGTTTAGTGGGGGAAAATATGAAATTCATTTCCGAAAGTTACTGTGGTTATAACAGATGAGATAAAGACATATAGTGAAAGAATTCTCCACTTTTCAATACCAACATTGAAACTCACTAGCCATGTGACATTAGGCAAATTGCTTCCCTTCAATGCATTCCCTTTATTTTATCTAGCAAATGGGTGGAGTCAAGGAAGATGAATTGAATTATCTCTGTGATTTTTTCCAGGTCTAGAATACTAAATTTAGAACACTATCTCATTTTAGACTTATTATTTGCATATGTTGAAAAAGGAAAAGTGTTTAAAATGGTTTCAGAATAATTTATTAGCATTTGGATCCACAGTAGGCACTCAAATGTTTGTAGAAAGAACGAACATTTTAGGGGAGTCTATTTTTCCCATAAGTAAGATACTTTTTTTTTTTTTTTTTTTTACCACACTGGAGATGTTTCAGTAAGGCACTGACTCACTACCACAGGATTGTGGACTATCGATATCCATGCTTTAGTCCCATACATTGTGTCTGTTGTGTTCATAAGAGAAAATATTGATATCCATTTTAATTTTAGCTGGACATTTGACTGTGTGTCTATAAATAGTGAGTTGAAAATTCTAGGACTACATTTACCTTATTTAACAAATCTATGCTTTGATCTGTTTTTTTTTTTTTCTTTCTATTTGCCTGCCAAGAGAGTTTGCCAAGCTTTTCTTTGATCATCAGTCAGTTAGCATGGTTTTTTAAAGAACATTTTCTAAACCTTCATAGTACCCTTTTCTTTTTAAAATCTTTATACTTCTGAACCTTTTCATAGTAACTCAGTAGGACATACAAATTCCTTTAAAAATATATACCTAAATAATCAGTTTCTTTTTGTAGGTAGCTGCCTTGGGTACTATCTGAAACCATCAAACAGCAACCTGAGATGCATACTGATTCTCTACCTGGATCTCCCCATCATTCTGTTCCATTACAACAATTGTCTTTAATCCCTTCAATTCACTCTCTTAAACATCACTGTTATTATTCTTTTAGAGGTAGTTATCTTAAAATAGGCATTCCATTCTTTCTGTGATATACTCTGCTACTTTTTACCATACCACCACTACCCTTGAATGAAGCAGAATCACTTTTTACCTGGATGGCTACAAAAGTAAGCAAGGCTTACTTACTGCTTCTACTCTTGTTTTCCCTCTGGATTTTCTGAGCACAGCAGCCAGTGATCCAGATAAGTCCCAATAATTCTCAATGTCTTGCCTCATCTGTGCTCACTCCTCTAGGTGGTAGATCTTTAAGCCCATTTCCTAGTTCTCCCTCCTTACTTACCCCACTCTCCTGCCTGTGCCCCTTTCCTTGTGGCTCAGAATTGCTCTACATATGCATCCCTCGAGCCTCTATGCTCACTGTTCCCTCTGCCTGGAAAGTTTTCCCTCCAGATCTGACTCCGTAACGTTCTCCAGATGTCAGATCTCCCCTGGATCTCTGTAATATCTCTTTCCCCTTATTGACATTTTTTATCCCTATTCTCTGTTGAATTCTTTATTCTTGATCTTTGTCAATCTCTAATCTACTATACAGTTTACTAATTTTCTGGCTTCATATATGTCTGCCACTAGAATAGATGTTGTATGAGGAGAAGGAATTTTGTTTGTTTGGTTCACTGCTACATTGCAGTTCCTTCAATCGGAATAGCACATAGTAGACACTCAACTAATATTTATGGAATAAACTATTCTGAAAACACGGAGTATGATGTTGAGCATTTTTAGAAAATGACATAAAATAATATCTATATTTTTTTTTCTTTAATTGGTTGTATTTCAATTATCCTGAAGACTAAAACGATGGTCCATTTTATTTCCTCTTCTTGCATACCTTGCTCCAACACTGGGTCTCAGTACATAAAAATATTTCTCAGTTCGCAAATATTTTATCTTCTCACTCTCTTCTTGTGGTGTGTTAATCCTTTCCTTCCACCACCCATATATTTAGCGATAGTAGTCGGGAGTGTTCATATTGACATTTAGAGACAATGACAACACTGCTGCTAACTTAATCTCTTTGTAAGTTAGTTTTCTCATCTCTGAAAAAGGTAAAGAAAAAGTAGTACCCACTTCACAGATTTGTTGAAGATTAAGCCCATTAGCATACAGAAAGCCTTAGGAATAGCACATGACACACGGTGTCTATAACTGCTAGATAGTATATTATTATCATTATTGTCATATATGCTGAACTACCCATCAGTGTTGCTGCTGTCAATTTCAAGAAATTCACTATCTTGGTCTATGTGAAAGATGTTTGATAGGCTATTTCATTTGATCCTTATTATTTAAAAATTAATAATCCTGAGCAGAAAAGTGAAACAATATGAAATATGGACCTTGTTTTAGCTAGCCTCTGAGATGATCCCCAGTGATTCTCTTTTGGTGTTCACACCCTGATGAGTCTTCCTCACCTACATTGAATAGGGCAGGCGTGGCAATCAAGAGAGTAAAACAGAGATGACAAAGGGTGACTTCTGTGGCTAGTTCATGAAAGATGTTGTAGCTTCTGCCTTGATCTCATGAATCACTTTCTTTTGTGGAAACCAGCTCCCACGGCATGAGGACACTCACTACACCTACGGAGAAGTCCCTGCGGTGAGTAACGAAGGCCTCCTGCCAACAGCCAGCATTGACATGTCAGCCATGGGGATGAGTCTTGCTGGAATCAGATCCTCCAGCCGCGGGTGTCCTTTCCAGCGACTGCACCTTCATCAGCCAGCATCCTGACGACAACCTCAGGGGAGACCCTGGGTAAACATCACCTAATGAAGCCACTCCTGAATTCTTGGCCCACAAAAACTGTGAGAGAATAAGTGTTTATTGCTTTCTGAAGATATTACTTTAGGGGTATTTTTCATACAAAAATAAGTAACTAATCTCATAAACTAAATATATACAATTGAGAAAAAGATGGAAAGCATTTAGCCAAAAAGAAGCACAAAACTCTTCACTTCAATCAAAACTATATATGTGTTAAATAATGAGGAAGAGGAACAATATTTCAGATGATGTTTTCAATGTTAAAAATATGTTATTAAATGCTGAATTAAAAATGTAAGACATGATTTGGTTTTTGGCCTTTTTTTTTTTTTTACCCTAACCTTTTTAGAAATGGAAACTCTGTGTATTACTTAGGCTGCTTTTCTTATAGAAAATAGAGCACGAATCTCCTAGTTTAAGCAAAAGTGATTTCATTGGAAAGTTCTGAGGGGAGCTCATGGAATTACAAGAATATTTGTATGAGCAGTTCTCCGAAGAACCAGAAGGAAATGTGCTTTAAGGGTTTCATGGAGGAATTTCTAAGCAGTTTCTTTTGGGGAGTTATGGAGAGCTGTACTTCTAAGTTTGATGGGCATAAGACTCACTTGGAGGCATTAGAAACATGGCAGACTCCGGCTCAGAGAGTCTGAAATCCTGTATTTTTAACAAGTCCTAGGTGATGCTGATGCTACTACTCCATGGACCTCTCTGAGAAGCAAGTGCCAAGAATAATAACCTTCTTGCCTTACTTTGACCAACTGCATTCAGTCTTTCAGAAATGCCATCAGTGTCTTTGCTTCACAAAGCCCTCCTTTCCCCTTCTCCTTACCTCATTATTTCAGGGACCCTTGCAATACGCTCTCATAGCATGCTGGAACTCACCTTCTCTGCTCCATCATAGCTGACATAACATGCACTTTTTTCTTTCCTACTGGACTACAAGTTTCATATGGAAAGGATTATGTTTGTCACTCACTGTCGTCTTCTCAGCATCTTGCACAGTACATGGACTGTCGTTCAATAAACATTTGAAGCTTGATGATCTCTCAGATGTTTATCACTTCCATTCCCTTTTTGTTTAAAGAATAGCTTTCAACCTTAGCTGCACATCAGAATTATCTGGAGATCTTTTAAAAAGTGACTACTATGAGGATTCATTCTAGACCAAATCAACCAAAACTTAGCTGAACCTATCATCCTGGTATGATACAGCAAATTATGAAAAGAAAGCAGCAATTGTTACATCTTTGCAAATGGGCCCGCTTTGTTGTTTGATGCATTCCAAACGTCTAAAAGGGGGCCTGACATGTAATAAGTGCTATAAGGACAAGAAAAATTAGTTTATGATCATAAAAAGCTAGATGAAAGATCTGGTATTTTTACCACATTTCCTCGGTAGAGAGACAGAGGAGGACCCTTCCAAACAAAAGGAAGTGTGCACAGAGGCACAGGATGTGAATGCATAAAGTACAGTTGGGACATTGTGAACAGCCACACCTGTCTCAAGTGGAAAAAAGTCATATTGGTAAAAAGCTAAGGGTGGATGGATGATTTAGGACCAGGTGGCAGACAGTACTGAGTTCATTCTAGATTTAATGGAACTGAACAGGGTAGTAGTCACACAATGAATGTGGTATTCAAGGAAGAAGAATCCTTCATCCAAAAGTAACTTAGAAGAGGTTTCATCTAGGAGGAAAATGAAAAGAAAGGTGGGGGCTCTGGGTGAAATGATGTCAACTCCTACCTGGTGAGGCTCAACCTCTAAGACTGTCATAATATTAAGGTCTGCAGAATGTGATTTCTGAAACGGTGAGGGGGGTTAATCCATAGCTCATTTGATGGTGAGCTGTAGTTCTGAATTTTAAGTATAACTTTAGGAATAGACTTCATACTTCATAATTATATCTTACACTTTCATGATACCGAGGATTCTTTTAGTATTTATACATGTGTTCTGACTTGGGCCAAAATCAAAGAAGCCGAAATAAAGCAAAGAACCGAGGAATTGTACCCTTAATTATGCCTTCATACAGATGGACATATTCCTAATTTTTAATTGATTGCTCAAATTAAAGTGTTTATTTTAGCTACATTAAGGTATAAAATCAAGAGAAAAATTAGGTGAAGCCAAACTGTCTCACAAGGTTATTTTAAAACCAATGTCTTATATTAGAAATCAGGAACTTTCCATACACCAAACTCTTTCTTTCACAATGTTCCAGGAACTTTAGTTTGTAATTGGAGACTGCCAAAAATGATAAATTCCAGATTTGATATGGTGAAAGTCACCCTCTGATTATATAAGGGTAAAGTCTCAGGCCAAGAGCTGTAATCTTAATGTTCTGAAACTCCATGTAAAAAGAGAAAAACACTTTGAATATATGTACCCTGATTTATTGATGTCACCCCATTAAAATTAATAAAAATTAAAAAAAAAGAGCAAAACATGAAAAAGTAGGCTTTCCCTCTAGGCCATGTGATAGAGATTTTAATTAAGAAAACCAAGGGCCTCCGAGGAAATCTTAGGTTTGTAAGTATTAGGCTGAAATGAAATAGAACTTAACTGGAAATTGATATGAATGTGGCATCTGTTGGTCCATCTTTCCTTCACATTTACCACTTCTTGACACACCCTTGCAACGCCAAGATATAAGAAGGGACTTTAGCCTTGGCCAGTTGGTTCAGTGGTAGAGCGTCGGCCTGGCGTGCGGAAGTCCCGGGTACGATTCCCAGCCAGGGCACACGGGAGAAGCGCCCATCTGCTTCTCCACCCCTCCCCCTCTCCTTCCTCTCTGTCTCTCTCTTCCCCTCCCGCAGCCGAGGCTCCACTGGAACAAAAGATGGCCCGGGCGCTGGGGATGGCTCCTTGGCCTCTGCCCCAGGCTCTAGAGTGGCTCTGGTCACGACAGAGCGATGCCTTGGATGGGCAGAGCATCGCCCCCTGGTGGGCGAGCTGGGTGGATCCCGGTCGGGCGCATGCGGGAGTCTGTCTGACTGCCTCCCCGTTTCCAGCTTCAGAAAAATACAAAAAAAAAAAAAAAAAAAAAGAAGGGACTTTAAAATGTGCCAGATGGAAATTGAAAACAAAACCATAAAAAGATGCTGTTTAAGCTGCATTTTTACATTGACGTATGGATCAATTCTGAACACCTGAAATGCTATAACTGCTGGATATATTTTAAAGAGAGATATACGGGCAGTGAATAGTAGCAATGAGTTGGCATGGGAAAGGAGGTTGTGACTTGAGTACAAAATTTTGAGACAGAAATGTGATTTTTCTCCACCTTTGAGATATATTATTCACCCATAAATTAAATATTACATCTGAGTGATTGGATATTTGTAAACCCAAACAATGAGCTATAACATCTTTTGGAGGAAAATAATTACAAGCAACAACAGTTTTTTTTAATTCTAGGGAATAATACAATTTGGGAGGCATTAATTATATGACAGTCTTAAATCACTGTGCTAAAGTTCAGTGCATTATATTTATATTTAATGCTTGCTTTATTTTTTTTAATTGAATGTATTTGGGTGACACTGACCAACATGATTATATAGGTTACAAGTGCTCAATACTGCAACACCTCTCTGTACTCCCTAATGCTTGCTTTAAATACAGGGAAACTGAGACTGAGAATACTAAAGTATTAACCAAGGACACACAAGTAGTAAGTCATAATAGATCTGACTCTAAAACTCAATTGAATTTATAATATAGTATCATCTATATCTTCTACTATGAAGCACACTCCATAAAGGATAAGGACTGTGTCTGTCTGGATTATTCTTTAAAAACAAAACAAAACACTGCAATCAAAGAGCAATTACATTAGAATCTCAGGGGCTAGGGGCCCAGGAAATTTATTAGCTTTTTAAATGTCCTCAGGTAGCGAGTATGTGCAGTATAATTTCTTTGTTCTCCATTCTTTTGTAGAATACCATCTTGTACAGCTAAAATATCAGGTATCCTTATCCCTATATTTTTCAGATTAAAAGAAAAACCCAAGATTAAATCGTTTATCCAGAGTCATGAAGGAAGCAAGTGGAAGAGCCAGAATTTAAACACAGTTTGCCCAGTTCCAAAACCAATGCTTATTTCATAGCCACTAAATTATCTCCTCTCAAAGGGAATCAGTGTGTGCTCCTGAATATTAATAATCCCCTTAAATTCTTTAAGTGGCAAACATAAATATTATGAGTTTTTGAAAGTTTTGGTGGGAAAAGATCTATAAACCGTACATTATTGCAATTAACCTATTTATCAAGGTGAGTTATTGCACGTTGCATTATTTTATTCCTGAATGTATTACTTTCAAAATAAAAACTACAATTATTTCAGCTCTACTGGAAAATCCTTACAAGACCAAAATAAAACATTTGTTTCTCTACAAAATTCAGAAAATAATATTCTAGGGTCATTTTTTTCTTAATAGGATATTGATTGTTTACTAGGGAAGTATTAGCTCATCCATTTTGTCTTGCAAGGTACAAATCCTAAGCATTTTCTTGTTTATGGTTCAGAGACTTGGGAAGTATTGGAAGCCTAACTTCAGGTCTTGGGTTAAATAAAGCGCCTTTTCAACCAGGCAGGTTTAAATTTCAGTTTCTTGTTAGAGCCATTAAAAGAAAAGTTATAACATTAAGCACTGTTTCCCAGCATCCTCAAAAATGCAAACTGAGGCTCGTGGCCAAAAGAAGAAAAGCCACGGTCCAGGAAAGTGCAGCGCTACACCTTTGCCCGGGAGTTTTCCCCAGTTGGTGTTGAGGATTTACTTTGCTCCTTACCACAAACACAGCAGTGCCCCCTCAGTTGCGATTGGAGAGGGCTTTGTGATGGAGACCTGCGGAGGAAAGGAACCTAGTGTAGCCAAGGGGAAAAAAACTGTCAGTAAATTGAAAGAATGAAAGTTCACATTTCCAAAATTTCCTGGCATTTCAGCCTCCTTCACACCTGAAATCCTGTATTTTTGCAGCCTCTGACCACTTTTTTATTTTTCAGAATAACAATACCAAATACTAGCCATATGAATTTCTATTGCCTGTCCAGAAGCACCTGTGATTTAAGAGTGACCTGTAATCCAGGCTTGGGGATGTTGTGGGTAATTTAATTATTTACACTAATAACAGTCATAAAGTTACAGTGTGTTGGGCACTATCCTTAGTCTGTAAGGTCACTAGGACATAGGCTTCTTGATGAGAAAGATCTTGTCTGTCTTCTTGTTCTCCATTGTGTTCACATGGGAGGCACCCAGTGGATATTTAACGCTTATGTCATGTTTGATCTTATAATACTTCAGACTCTGTACCCAGGGGCCTTTCTCTTAGCAGTAGTAAGGTTTAGAACAGGGGTCCCCAAACTTTTTACACAGGGGGCCAGTTCACTGTCCCTCAGACTGTTGGAGGGCCAGACTATAAAAAAAACTATGAACAAATCCCTATGCACACTGCGCATATCTTATTTTAAAGTAAAAAAAAACAAAACCGGAACAAATACAATATTTAAAATAAAGAACAAGTAAATTTAAATCAACAAACTGACCAGTATTTCAATGGGAACTATGGGCCTGCTTTTGGCTAGTGAGATGGTCAATGTGCTCCTCTCATTGACTACCAATGAAAGAGGTGCCCCTTTTGGAAGTGCAACGGGGGCCGGATAAATCGCCTCAGGGGGCCGCATGCGGCCCGCGGGCCGTAGTTTGGGGACCCCTGGTTTAGAATTTGCATTCAGAACTCTGACTACCTGATTCTTTGTTCTCAACAACCAGTTTACAGTCTTCTAACTAGCTGATCTAATTCTGTTGGCAAATATGCAGTAATAATGTGAGCTGCATTCTACCATTGTGAAGGTTAGTTCTGTTCAAGTCAACTCACAATTACCTGATTGTCTGGAAATAGAGTTAATGATAAGCTGGTTAAGGAACCCTTTACTCTGTAGTTCTCCATTGACAACCTGCATTGGAGAGATTCAATATTTGCAGGATTTCTCATCTGCAGAAATAGCAAAGCTTGGGCTACCTAGCTTCTCAAATGACAATATGTCAACTATTGAGTATCGTTTACTTTCTTTTCTCCCATTTACATGTATGCTAAAGGCAAAGATACTTTGTAACCAAATACAGGACCAAATTCTAACACCAGGCCCCAAGGACTGGAAAATGGTATACAATGCTTTGACCTATGCATTGCACTAAATATGTATACAGTTAGGAATTAATTGCTTGCTGGTTGCCAAGTACAGTTCTAGGTACTGAAAACCCTGAAGTTAATAAATATGATTCCAGCTTTTGAAAAGCTCACCGTTTAGCCCTGGCTGGTTGGCTCAGTGGTAGAGCGTTGGCCTGGCATGCGGAAGTCCCGGGTTCGATTCCCGGCCAGGGCACACAGGAGAAGCGCCTATCTGCTTCTCCACCCCTCCCCCTCTCCTTTCTCTCTGTCTCTCTCTTCCCCTCCCGCAACCAAGGCTCCATTGGAGCAAAGATGGCCCGGGTGCTGGGGATGGCTCCATGGCCTCTGCCTCAGACGCTAGAGTGGCTCTGGTCACAACAGAGAGATGCCCCGGATGGGCAGAGCATCGCCCCCTGGTGGGCGAGCTGGGTGGATCCTGGTCAGGCGCATGCGGGAGTCTGTCAGACTGCCTCCCCGTTTCCAGCTTCAGAAAAAAAAAAAGAAAAAAAAAAAAAGAAAAGCTAACCGTTTAAAGAGTATAGGAACTCATAAAAAATTAATTAAAATAGAAATGCCAGAATCAATTATGTCTTATGTACAAAGGGAGCACAAAGAAAAGAGAGATGACTAGAGAAATTCAGAAAGTACTCTAAAACAATGACCTTGACTGAGGCTACTAGCTCTTTCATTATTCTTCAAAATGGTGCAGCAAAGAGGGAGATTGATTGTTTACTTATTAATAAAGGGACCAATGGAACAGGCAAATGTATGCCTTAGGAAATCATTTTTTAAACTAATAACTAGGGAAAATGTTACTCTATTGACCATATATCTATAGCACATTAATTTCTAATAATGTATACTTTTTAAAAAAGCAATATTGCGTATGGATAAAATTTAACCCTTTTATAAAAAATTTTAATAGTGTGTTCATCCTACTTAAGAAAGTTTCAATTATATTATTTCCTAAATAGCTAAGAAAATTAGGTAGACTATTAAATCTATAGAATTCACCATGACCATCATTGTCTTAATATTACATATGCATCATAATCTGACAATATTTCCTAAACTATTAATAAAACTGGTTCAGATATCACAGTCATAGAAAACAGGCTTAGCTCTTCTCTTGTCTTTTGGCACTTGGAAAAAGTTAGCACATCGACAACAAAATACAATAGAATATAAAAGAATCCATATAACTAACAGACAATGCCACTTTGAATCTCAAGAGAGACTATTTGGGGGGAAGTGGCAGTTGGAAGAGAAAGAAAGAGGGCTGTAGAAAACACTGTACCATCTGAATGGGAACTGGAAAGTCACATGGGACAAGTACGATAAATGAAGCTCTTAGTGAAATCACTGTTTGGACAAAAGCAATGGATCAAAAACTAATGGTCTCAAAGGTGCTTCAGGTTACATCTTTACAACCTGTAACAAAGGTCAATTGAGTGGGAAAATTTGTCAAAATAGTTATTTGAGTATGTGAAAAAAAATCAAGCCACTGTAACTGGTTGTGATAGCATTATATAGACCCAACCTGAAGCTCTCTTTGACAAGCAGAGTCACTAATCTGCCTTTTTGTGCTTTGACCACGAAGCTCTAGGGAAAGCTACATTGATCTCTTTGCCCCTCCACCTTCTTATGCCTTCTTTCCCAGAAAGTTCTATTTTTTTCCCTCTTTGTGTTTCTGTACAAGTTTTCAAAAAAAAAAAAAGGAGTCAAGTGGTGAAAACATCAAGTGGATACAATGCAAACCTGGCACATCTGTAACAGGAAAAAGTGACTTTCTATTGCAAAGTATTCTCCTGGTTTGCCATGTGGCATGGTGAGACAGAAAAAAAAATAATAAATTGAGGGAGGGGCTTGAAATTCTTTATTACTGTCAAAGGTTAGCTAATTCCTTCTAACTAAAATTGTCTGCCAAGTTGGTCTATGCCTATTCATTCACACAGTGCCTGTGGCTGATGTCACAGTCTGATCACAGACCTGTGACAGGGACCTAGATGAATGCAAATCCTAAAACTTAGAGAGAGTTTGCTGTTCCCTGTTCTACATATAGTTTCATAGGAAAACTATCTTCAAGGGCCAGTGTTTTCAATTTGGTGTGTTTGAAGGGGTCATTGTAAAATTACCGAATGGTTCCTCCACCATGCAGCTCCCTGACCTTCTCAGCCATTTGCTTTGAGGAACATGCTGTAACACCCTATAGGCTGAACCCATGTATATAATAAGCTAGCTTACTTCCTGAATAAAGTGGATCTGCATCACTGAACCTGGTCCCCGGAGTTGGGTCTTTGCGTCTCCGCGGACCTCACCCCGGCAGGACTTGTCCACAACACTCTGATTGCTGTGCCTGAACCCCTGGGAGACCCAAGTTCAACCTTTTTCATCTCTCCCGTGGTGCTGAGCAAGATGCCTAGCCTATAGTAGATAAGCAATAATTGACTGTTGAAGTCAACTGAAAAGTTGTTTGAAGCAATCCACAAAGGTCCCAACTGAAAGGTAGTGATGACTTCTCAGTCTATTTGCAATGATATGATGTTAGTAGACAGTAGGACCTTAAATGAACAGGATGAACAATAAAGCAAGTAAATTAAGAGAAAAAGGGGAGAAGTTAAAACACCTGTAACATGAAGTGCTTCCAAAGGGCCCAAGCCACTGAAAACGAGAGAAGAGCATGCTGGTCCAGGTTCAAAGACAGACTCTAACTCAAGGTTCTCACTGTCTTCAGCCCTCTTTGCCCATCAACCCTCTTCTTCCACCTCAATATTTCTTCTGGGATTATTGCATTTTCTCTTATGTGTCCAAATCCTAAACATGGCTCCAGCCTCACCCTACCTGCTGTTCCTTTTCCCCTCCCATCTTTTCTATATTATTTTGCCTATCACTGAACCCAAGCCTAATATGAGATTCCTCATATAAGCTCGGTTCCATATTTCTTTTTTAAAATTCTCCATTTTAGACTGTTCTTACATTTCTGTTATATTCCCTTTCATTGGCTGAACACTTTCTTATGATTAATGCTAATCAATGATTAGCATGAACTACTTTTGAGTTTTCACTCCCAGGAAAATAGTAAAATAAATTATATATAGGTGATTTATTCATCCATATATAATATATGTTTGTGTGCATGTATGTGTGTGTGTGTGTGTATAAATGTTGCATGCCATTCATTCTTGAAGCTGCTCTTCATTGGAGTATATTGTCTGTCATTAGCCAGAGAAACAGAACCAATCAGATCCATCAAGTTATTCTCACTCTGGGATAACACTGGTTCACAAAAACCATATAGGTTTAAAGTGTACAACTCTATATATTGCACCCTCCACAAACTGTCTTCTTACTCTCTGAGATAGCGTATACTAAGGCCCACACGGCCACAGAATGGCCAACAGCTATTTCCATGAGGCATTGCATTCACATGCACAGCAATAAGAATATACTCTTTCATCATCATTGGAGAGAAAATTGCCCAGCAATGAAGCTACACCAAGGAAATTAGAGCACAGAGGCAGAGACGCTGAAAGGGAAAAGAGGTCCCAGTGACATCAAATGCACCATTAGACGCAGGAGCGCCTGGGTCTGGCAGCGTTCCTGGACTTCTCACTTACCTGAACTGTGAATGGAGTGTTTGTCACTTGCATCTAAAAGTGTCACCGGATTCTCCCATTAATCTTGAATGTCTTTGAAGGGCCTTTGAATCAGGACCTGGAATGGTTTGCATGCCGTTTCTGTTAGCAAAGAATAAATTTGAGATAACAAAAGGAAACAACCAATATGCAGTCAAACACCTAGTGAGTGGCTCAGCTAATTATGAAAGTGGCTCTGTTTTATTAATCGGAACTATTTCAACACAATTCGATTTGATATCTTGCCCTATGAAATATTTTCATGTTAATTTGTGTGTCACATAATACTAAATGCTTTATCTAAAATTTTATTACTTGTTCTACTGTGACCACTAAATCCTATTCTTGGATAAATAATTAGGCACATATGACATGCCTTGTTTTGAAAAGTACTGTTGTTTATTTTTCATGTTTTTTGTGGTGTCCATATGCTCATGTGTAACTTGGTGTTTAAAACAGAAATAAAGTATTAATGTTAGACTTTCTAGAAAACAGCTTTAGTGTGTATACATATGTGTTTTATTTAACAGTGGCTAAAATTTTTCTATCTTAGAGCCCTTGAGTTGGTTGTGATTGTCACAAAAACAACAACATTAAATACTAGGTAAATATTTTCTGAATAATTTCTATTTGATATCTCATTAATATTATTCAGAATTCAACTATATAGTAATTCAATCCTAAAAAATTGTTTTAAATAAATAATCAAAATATGCTGCTAAAAATATACATTAACAAATTCTTGTTGGAGTGTTTTGATTTTGGCATTAATCATACTTATAAAATTTAGTAATTATAGCAATTTAAAGATAAATTTTAAAGTAGTTGATTAATAAAAAAAGCTTTCAATATACTGAGGTTCTGAAAAAATGAAATCAAGGTTGTATAATCAGAATAATAAAAATTCCATAAAACCAAATTTACAAAAAGCAATTAAAATAAAATGCTGAGGTAATAAAATTATGGGCAATTTTTACTTGGTTCTTTATAGTTTTCTATGCTCTTTACATCATGGATTATGAATGTATTGTTTAATAACCAGCCCCCCAAAAATCTTAAAATTAAGATCCAGAACTGATAAAGGCATGATTATATAAAGAATGTTATACATTGTTGGCTGCACTATATATTAGTTTACCATTTTGGATTACTGTGTCCTTTGAACAAGCTCATACCATTTAATTAGTAAAGTTATACAATTCTGAAAATAACAAATCCAAACAAAAGAGTTTTATTTTTCAGTGTCATTTGTTAATATCTTAAGGATGTAATCTCTGATGTACCAATTCAGGGACATATAAACTAAATTCAAAATTTTAAAATAATTAGCACAAGATCATAAAAAAATCTTGATGTAACCTAAGATAAAAAAGAACCATAAAATTGCATACCTACTGCAATTACATCTATTTTATTAACTGTACAAAAGGTACAAAAAATTTCAAATACCTATCTTGCTTGACTAAAAAACAAACAAATAAACAAACAAACAATAACAATTAAGCAAGATGTGAAGTTAATGAACAAAGCTCCCCTGGTGTATTAGATAAGCAATTTAGATGCATAAAAAGAGTCCAGCCTGGCCTGTGGTGGCGCAGTGGATAAAGCGTCGACCTGGAAATGCTGAGGTCGCCGGTTCGAAACCCTGGGCTTGCCTGGTCAGGGCACATATGGGAGTTGATGCTTCCAGCTCCTCCCCCCTGTCTCTCTCTTCTCTCTCTCTCTCTGTCTCTCTCCTCTCTAAAATAAATAAATTTAAAAAAAGAGTCCATATTTTCTAAATTTCTTTAATATAAGATAGTTTCTCAAACTGTCTTTTTTATGGAATAGGGCAAAATGTTTAAAAGAAAAAAACAAACAAACATCACATGAGACACAGATGCAGAAATTTCAAGATTGTGTTTTTAAAAATTCCTATGTTTGATATCTAGATATCTGTTATGGACTGAATGTTCACGTGTGGAAGCCCCAGTGCAGTGGTATTTGGAGATAGAGCTCTGGCAGGTAATTAGGGTGAGATTAGGTCATAAGGTTGAGAACCTCATCATTGAATTAGACAATATATAAGAAGAAGAACAGAAACAATGAGAAAGCGGCTGTTTGCAAGCTAGAAAGAAAGCTCTCACCAGAAACCAAATGGGCTGGCACCTTGATCTTGGACTTCTCAGCCTCCAGAACAGAGCAATAAATTTCTATTGTTTAAGTCACCCATTATATGGAATTTTATTATGGCGGCTTGAGCTGAATAACACAACATCTTAAGATAGTCATGCTGCATTATAAGTAGTAAAGCTGTGAAGTGATTTAACCTATGTCTTGTTAGAATGGAAGAATGAATAAATACATGAATACATTTGGGTAAAAAACAAGGAATGATAAAGATGTAAATTTTAAGGGCAAGATATTAGAGTATATTATCTGTCATGATTCTTATTTGCAAATGAAAAATCAAGTTATTGAAGCCAAATGAGGAAATTTATTGGCTCATACACAAAAAGTACAAGCTGTAGCTATAGATACACTGGATCCAGGAGCTCAGTTAATGTACTACGGAATCTGTGGTATCTTTTCTCTTCCCTGACTCTCCTCGTTATTGATGCTGCATCAGGGGGCTTGTTCTTCCTGGGGATGCAACGGCTGCTTGTCACTTAGCATGAATATTCTATTTTATGAGCAACGCTAGAAGAAGAATAGCTTTTTCCCCCTCCAATATTTCCTCCAAAGGACCTAGAAATGATGTCCATTAACCTGGGAAACTTGGAAATCAAATGAATAAATAAATAAATAATAAATAAAATAAATGGAGTGTAAAACTAATGAGTGGTTATGACCATAGGTAGGGGGGATTTCTGACACTGTAGGCCTAGTGTTTAATATGTTGCCTGAGATATACATATTTGAATAATAAATAAATCAGTGGAGTACTAAACTAATTAATTCATTCATTCATCATTGAATTTATAAAACCATGAATTAGTGAGTCTTTAAGTGGTTCAATGAGTTCCCATATTATTAACAGAAACCTTTTTATGGACTTAATTTTCATACAGGGTTAATTTATTGTAAATCCAATTGTCCTTTCACACCCCTGGACACATGGAACAAACTGCTACATCACTAATACACATGATGTTTCCATGATGGACAAGGGAGAAGGCCATTCACTGGTAAAGGCAGAGGCTGCACTTAGTACGCTGAGCTGCCTGCCCAGCAGGTGCAATGACCACTCTGTATTCTCCAGGAGATGGGATTCGCTCTCCTTATTAAAATTGCTTCAAAATAGGTACTATCTGAATGGCAAGAGACATCACAGTGCAGGAAAACATTCTAGCTGTTTTGGCGCTGTACACCAGAGGTAATGAATGTACAATGAACATAAAATTAAATTAATACCTTGGCTTACATCAAAACATAGGAGATTCCCTGTCAATCATCAGATGCAGGGGAAGTTGAGTGATTTGCTTGGGATCACCTCATAAAATAGTGACTGAGATGGAATGATAACCTTGGTCATTTAGCTGCCAGTCCAGAGTCCTGATTGAAGATTACTATTTAAAGTGCAATTCCATCAGTGGTTATATATTTTAATGGTTTCTCAACCCTCATTGTGCATCACAAGTAAAGGAACACCTTTGAAAAATTCCTGTGTCTACAACAAACCTCCAGGTAACCAGATTTAATTGGTCTGGGTTGAGGCATTATTATTAAAAAAAAAAAAAAAAAAAAAGGTAACTATAATGTGCAGCCACTGCTAACAATATTCACTAAGAAAGTTGGTGTCAAGGATACAAAAAAAATTCTATTTAAAGGTTTTCTCAAAAGTATTAGATAATCAATCACACTTTACTATGTCCTGCTTGTGTATTCAAACAGGGAATACAATTTCTAAACTTAATGTATTTTTCCAACAGAGATCTAGCAGAAGGAGGCATCAGAAAAAATGGCTGATGATTAAGAATAATACACTTTTCACAGAGGTTGATTCAAAATGACAGAGATTTCTAAACTCCCTCAGTCAAATTTGCTTCATTGCACTTTGTTATGACATTGACATTAAGCCAAAGTATTCCATCTAAACAATAAAGTTGACCTTAGCTGTATTTTTGGATTCTCCAAGTTTGTTGATCTTATTATGATATTTATCTTATTTGCACTTCAGTTGACTGTGAGATGATTGCATATTAATTCATATGCTCTCTTGCTACGTATTAACAATTTGGAAGGTTTAATTTAATGTTAGCTTGTTCAAGTGCCTGGACATGCACAGGTAAGAATGCGCAGATTTTTAATCTGTTTTCGTAAGCCGCAGCTGAATTAGCATTGCACATCAGTGTATCATTTCACAGTTTATCCTTTTTCAATCAGTTTGCTGTTTCACCTTGTTAGTTCTGACAGAGGCGAAGTAGAAATGCCAAGAACTATTGAATAAACGCAGCACCGAATTACCTATATTTCTGCTGTGAACAACAAAATCCAATTGGGTTTCATGGGTAATGTTGCTGCTCATTTTACAGGACATAATTAGAACTGATGTTGCTTTTTATCTGTAAACTTTCAGGATAAAGTAAATGCTCATTTTTAAGAAAAGGGGTGGGGAGAACCCTTTTGCATTTAATCATGCTCAACAAGCTCTTTAGACCATTTGTTCAGAAATTTCTCTAATTAGAGCTTGCCTCCCCCCCCCCCCAGGTAATGCAGATCTACCAGCGGGTATAAATTAGGGACATTATGCAATTAGCACTAAGACCACAAATGGAAGTAACAGCTGGGTGACTGTGAAGGAAGCAAATAAACAGTTCCTAGGTGGCTCCTTAATGTATGAAGGAGGAAATCTTCTGTAAGAATGTGCTGCGGTGACTGGTTCCTTAGCTCAACTAACGGAGTCTCTATCTATGCATTCATTTTAAAAGACTAACGATGAATAATACTTACAATTTTGTTAACAGATAAGCCTATGTAGCTGTAACTCAGAACTGGATTTGTTTTTATTCATCTGAAACCTCCTGAATATTGTTTGAACTAATTTTACCCCACACACACATACACACACATAAAGTTGGGAGATAAAGCAAAAGATATTACAGTATTACCCGACCATTCCCCCGGCAGAATTAAAAGGCTTATTTTGATAAGAGCCAAGAGCAATGCTAAGACGACATGATTCTCTGCTTAAATCCAAGTTTGAAAACTAGCCCCAGTTAAAATACATTTGGCATTTTTTTGTGGAAATATGTGTCTCAGGGGACTTTCTTACAAGCTGAGTTTTAGCCATTGTTATTCACACACACCCCCTTTCTTGTTCTACCTTATTAAATTAGCTTCCAAAATTTAGTTCCAATATCATTGTTAGGAGCAGGTTTTCTGTTTGTTTGTTTGTTTACCACTTTCTGAGTGAGATGCTGGACTTTTCTGAGTGTGTACCTCCCTTCTCACCTCTAACATCATAGCGGCGATGCGTACTTTGTGTCTAGAAGACGTGTCAGTCCTTATACCGGAAGACACTGAGGATACACGGCATAGAGGCACCTGGGTGTGAATGGTTTGTTAGCAGCACCTTTTTGTTTTGCTGAGCATCTCAGATTTGAGGGATAATATGGAAATGGAGCCAATGCCATTTCTCGCGTTGCCAATAAGGAATCTTCTTTCCCACTAATAAAAAGGGGAGCAATGTGTAAGGAGTTTCATGAAACATGCCAGGTCTGAATGAAACTGAGAGGCAATTTAAAAAAAAATAAATGCTCAGTTTTCATCTTTATGGAAAGCACGAAGTAGTTCATTTGCTGCTATGTTTATATATCAGCTCCCCCTTTTAAGTAACATTTCAACCTCAGATAGCATTTTGATCTCAACAGGGGACAGCCACCTAAGTTGTTTTTAATTGCAAGTAATTTGACAAGCCTCATTTCATCATGGCGGCATCCTCTCCCCCATTGTGCTCCTGAAGCCCCCATTTACACGAGCAGGAGTTTCAGCTAATTAGCCCAGGTGACATCAGCCCAGAAGGGACATTAAAATCTAAGCAATCAAGAACAGTTAGCAAGTCAAATGTTCTTTAGAATCTCTATCACAGAAACTCACTTGTAACAGCAACACTCACTTTGGGGGTTCCTGGCCCAGGCCTCCTCATACCACTTGACAAGCCAGCAGGATAATGAATGGTATAAGACCAGTGTTTTTCAACAGCCACACAGTTGACATTTCTGGTCCAATGATTCTTTGTTGCGGGGTCTGTGCATAGTAGGATGTGTAGCCACATCCCTAACCTCTACCCACTAGATGCCAATAGAATGTACCAGTGTGACAACCAAGTATTGCCAAATGTCTCATGGAAGACAAAATTAACCCCCATTGAGAACCGCTGCGTTAGGCAGACCATACATAACTTGATTTGGACCAGAATATTTTAAACACTAAATCACTCTGAGCCAGAGCACTCGAGCTGCAAACCTCAGCAATCCTGGATTTAGCTCATAGCATGGCCTAAATCCTTTAATCGAGGAGATACGCTCATCTGAAAGACCTGTTGGTCAGTCACAAGTGCAGACAGATTTTAGTTTCCATTGAGACCCAAAGTCCCATCTTAATGGGTTGTAGTAAAGTCGCAGAAGAGAATACTTAATCAGACTGAGCCTTGTTCTTTGACAGAGCTGGTCTGCTTTCATCTAAGTTATACAACTCCTCTTCACACATCCGTTAAGGAGGGCTATACTGGAAATTGATGTGGATGCCATGTTGAGAAGTACAAATTAGGAAAATGAATTGAAACATTGATTGCCCATTTAAAAATATGGTATTTATAGCAATCATTTTGGTTTAAAATTTGAGGGAATTTGAGAAATGACATGGGATTGACCTGGATCAAACCAAAAGTATCAAAACAAAACACAAGGCATGAGCTCAGACCCGTCCAGATACTAGCGTAATTGCAGGTCAGTAATGCCCTCTAGACCTTCGTTTCCACTTGGCAGAGAGAGTAACGCAGTAGAGAAAGTGTTTCTGAACTCTGTACCTGCCAGGCATAGCTACTGGGGAGGGCAGAGACCCCCATACCTTGCTTGACTTAGCCATAGAGATTATTTATAGTGTTTACCATCAGAGTTTTACACAGTTTGGATTTGTGTGTTGAACTTCCACATATTATACTGTCACAGGTAGGTAATTTTGAAGCAGACGTGGAGATGGAGTTTGGGGTACAAGGAATGTATCAGGATGAGCACCTGTTCAAGGAAGTTAATAAAATGATAAAAATGTAGGTGTTCTCTGAGGAGGTTGTTTTCAATGTTTGTTTGTGTCTTATTTGTTTGCAGCGAAGTTTTTTTACATTTCACCTGGCTCTTTGACTTATATTCAGAATTACAAAGGTACAGATGGAAGAAATCAAAGGTATAGGAAGACAAACTGATTAATATAATACTTTCTTGGTCCTCCTAAATAATCTTAAAACTCTTAATATGTTTCCTTGTTACCTATCCCCATATAATCCAAAAGTTAAACCTTGGGATCTCAAAGATTTCAATACAAGGATGTCAAAGTATTCATCCACAAGGCACTCATAATGAAAAAAAATATAATTAAACTCTGAATGCAGATACAAAATATGTAATTCATGGCTTGCACAGCTCTGGCCAATTCCTCCTTCTCGAACACTGTCGACAAAACCAGCAGGATTAAAAGCTTTCAATTCTTTTTTGGGTAGCTCCTTGTCAGACAGCAGCACTCGCTGAGTCCTGAGTCTTTAAAGGGATTTCCCGTCACTCGCTAATTCAACATGGGTCACCGGATAGCTTGCAAGAGACTGTGAGAGTGAGCAGGAAAGGCTGTGTGTGTCAGAAATACGATACACCAGTTACAGTGAAATTCCACTAAAATAAAAACATTCAGATTACAGCACAGACCTCACACAAATAGGATTTTAGAAGCAGTTTCAGCCTCTTCCTTAACTGAATCTGCTTTGAAAAAAAGTATGAAACGACACAAATGAGCATGTTTGAGTTTATGAATTCTTCAATTCAAAGGCAAAATAAGTTGGGCATTTAACCAAAAAGTACATGGTTGACTCTGGTTAATTTGGAGATATTATTAAATCATCCCAAGTTTTTCTGTGGCATTCTGATATGTACCAGTTGTGGGTTTTTTTGTTTGTTTGTTTTTTTATTTATTCATTTTAGAAAGGAGAGAGAGGGAGAGAGAGAGAGAAACAGAGAGAGAGAAGGGGGAGGAGCAGGAAGCATCAACTCCCATATGTGCCTTGACCAGGCAAGCCCAGGGTTTCAAACCGGCGACCTCAGCATTTCCAGGTCGACGCTTTATCCACTGCGCCACCACAGGTCAGGCCCCAGTTGTGGTTTTGTAAGAAAATGTCACTGGTGCCCAACTCTGAGATCCTGATGCCTCCTTGAATGTTTTAAAGCAGGGGTTGGGAACCTATGGCTTGTGAGCCAGATCTAGCTCTTTTGATGGCTGCATCGGGCTCGCAGACAAATCTTTAATAAAAAAAATTTAAAATATAAAACATTCTCATGTATTATAATCCATTCATTTCCTACCGCTCATGTTCATGGTTGCACAAGGCTGGAGCCAATCACAGCTGTCCTCTGGGACAACACCAAATTTTTATTGGATAATGTGTAATGTACACAGGTCATTGTGAGGTCAAGAAGTAAGCTTCCCTCCATTTAATCAAGTAGTCAGCTAGCTAATTGCAGAAACTCTTTTGATGAAGAAGATGGCTAAAAGAAAAAAAGATGAGGATTATTGTACTTTTCAGCAGGAATGGACAGAGGAATTCACCTTTGTGGAGAGAGCAGGTTCTGCAGTGTGTCTAATATGCAATGATAAAATTGCATCGATGAAACAGTCAAATATAAAGCAGCACTTTGACACACACCATACTACATTTGCATCGAAGTATCCAGCGAGGGTCAGCAGGAAGAAAGCATGTCAAGAGCTACTGTGCAGAGTGCAAGCTAGTCAGCAGCAACTCTGTGTTTGGACCCAACAATGTGACTGGAATTCGGCTAGCTTTGCTGGTGCTTTAGCAATTATGAGAAATGGAAAGCCATTCAGAGATGGGGAGTATGCCAAAACATTCATGCTTGATGTTGCCAGTGAACTTTTTGATGGCTTTTCTGATAAAGACAAGATAATCAAACAAATAAAAGACATGACTCTTTCGGCAAGAACTGTTCACGATCATACCATCATGATGGCAAACTAAATCGAGGCAACACAAGTGAAGGACATAAATGCAGCACTATTCTTTTCTCTCGCTTTCGATGAGTCAAGTGACGTAAGCCATTTATCCCAGTTCAGCGTGATTGCAAGGTATGCTGTTGGTGACACATTATGTAAGGAAAGTCTTGCTGTTTTGCCTATAAAAGAGACAAGAGGGGAGAATTTAGTCAAGTCTTTCACTGAGTTTGTTAAAGAAAATATCTACCGATGGATAAACTTATTTTGATGTGTACTGATGGTGCTCCGTGCATGTTGGGGAAAAACAGGATTCATAGTGCTTTTTTGTGAACATGAAAAGAGACCCATCCTAAGTTTTCACTGTATCCTACATCAGAAGGCACTTTGTGCTCAGATGTGTGGTGAGTAGCTTAGTGAGGTGATGTTGCTGGTCATTCGGGTGGTCAACTTTATTGTTGTCTGAGCTTTAAATGATCTCCAGTTTAAAACACTGCTGGATGAAGTTGGGAATAATTATCCTGGTCTGCTTCTGCACAGCAATGTGCATTGGTTAAGAGGGAAGGTGCTCAGTCATATCACAGCTTATCTGAGCAAAATCCAGACTTCTCTTGAAATGAAAAATGTTGAGAATCCTGAGTTAGCTAACACTGAGTGGCTTCTGAAGTTCTACTATCTCGTGGACATGACTGAATATCTGAACCACTTCAATGTAAAAATGCAAGGCATTGGAAATACAGTTTTATCCCTTCAACAAGCAGTGTTTGCATTTGAAAACAAGCTGGAACTCTTTATTATTGACATTGAAACAGGTTGTTTACTACACTTTGAAAAACTGGGAGAGTTTAAAGATGCATGCACAGCAAGTGACCCTGCTCAACATCTTGATCTCTAGCAGCTAGCAGGCTTCACATCTAATCTCCTACAGTCATTCAAAGCGCACTTTGGAGAATTTCATGAGTGTACTTGTCTTTTTGAGTTGATCACCCATCCACATGAGTGTGCAGTGGACAGTGCCGACCTGAGTTACATCCCCGGTGTCTCCGTCAGAGATTTTGAGCTACAAGCTGCTGACCTGAAGGCCTCAGACATGTGGGTGAATAAGTTTAAGTCACTAAATGAAGATTTGGAAAGACTTGCATGACAGCAAGCAGAGTTGGCAAGCAAACACAAGTGGGGAGAAATGAAAAAACTTCAACCCGCGGACCAGCTGATTGTCAAAACTTGGAACGCACTTCCCATCACATACCACACACTGCAGCATGTAAGTATTGCTGTACTGACAATGTTTGGCTCTACGTATGCATGTGAGCAGTCTTTCTCACATCTAAAGAATGTTAAGACCAACCTACGATCACATTTAACAGATGGAAGTCTCAACACCTGCATAAAGCTTAACTTCACTACGTATCAATCAGACTACAAAGCCATCAGCAAAACCATGCAGCACCAGAAGTCGCATTAATGGTAAGAAGTACTTTATTCATCATTGGTCAGCATAACAACATTATTAAAAAGAATTCAGAGACTTATTGTACTTTAAAAGTGTTGGTCTTACATAAAATGCACACATTAACTTGTATTTCGTGTTAAACATATTGTATGGCTCTCATGGAATTACATTTTAAAATATGTGGCATTCATGGCTCTGTCAGCCAAAAAGGTTCCTGACCCCTGTTTTAAAAGCAGATCAGGCTCAGCTTGTGCAGATAAAAATTACTCTGCTCTCAACCTTGTTTTCTTCCATCCTGGAGAAGTTATCATGGCGTATCCATCTGAATGACTCACTCTCCTCCATGCTCTGGCCTATATTTGACCCACCATTATTTCTTGCCAAGATTATCTCAAAAAATGTCATTTATCAGCTAGTGCGGGGTCCAGGGCCAGATTTTGTATGTGTTCAAATCCTCCCACTACCCTCAGGAGACTGCACAGTCCCTGTTATATCTTCCTCTTTTCCTCTTCTGTCTTCCATCAAAATAAATATGCAAAAGTCGTTTCTAGAGTAGAATGCAATTTAAAATTTCCTATTGAAGTTCCTTCAGAGCTTCATTGTAAGTATTGTTTGTAGTTACAAAGTGTGATAAGCCACCTCTCATAAACAAAAAGAAAAACACATGAGAACAAAAATAGGTATCAGAAAATCTACTCTCAAGGTTGATTGAGGCAGTTTAGTTTCTTGTAAGAAAGATGTTTTTACATCCTTTTGTTTTTTGAAGTCTAAAGTGACATAAGAAATTATTAATTCAATATATTAATGTTAGTAGAATTGATAATATTTTGTTTGAGGGCATTTAACTTCATTAGACCATCCGCAAAGAGATTTTTAAGTGGCAAGGTCTCTATATCACCCACAAAAGTTGTTAAGAGTATTTGCTATAAGAGTCATCATAAATACAAGTATATTTATTCCCAAGTTTCCTTCAAAATACAGAGGAGAATTTTCTTTTTATTTTCTTTTTCTTTCTTTTCTTTTCTGTTTCTTCCTTTTTACTTTTTAGGTGAGAGGAAGGGAAATAGTGAGGCGGACTCCCACATGTGTTCAGATTGGGATACACCCGGCAACCCCATCAGGGGCTGATGCTGGAGTACTGAGCTATTTTTATTGTCTGAGGCTGATGCACTCCAACAAAGAAATCCTCAGCACCAGGGTCCATGCTCAAACCAGTCAAGCCATGCCTATGAGAGGAGAATAAAGAGAGGGAGAGGGAGAGAAGTAGATAGTCTCTTCTCCTGTATGCCTTGACCTGTAATTGAACCCAGGACATCCACATGCTGGGCTGACTCTTTATCCACTGACCTGCTGGCTAGGGCCAAGAATTTTCTTTTCTTTTTATTTGTAAGTGACAGAGAGAGAGAGACAGAGAGAGACAGAGAGAGAGAGATAGAGGGATGGACAAATAGAGAGAGACAGAAAGAGAGAGAGATGAGAAGCATCAATTCTTTGTTGTGGCACCTTAGTTGTTTATTGACTGCTTTTTCATAGGTACCTTTACCAGGAGGCTACAGTAGAGCAAATGATCTCTTGCTCAAGCAAGCAACGTTGGGCTCAAGCCAACGACCTTGGGCTTCAAGCCAGCAACCTTCGGGCTCAAGTCAGCCATGATGGTGTCATGTCTATGATCCCACCCTCAAGCTAGCAGCCCTGCACTCAAGCTGGTGAGCCCATGCTCAAGCTTGATGAGTCCTTACTCAAGATGCAGATCTTGGGGTTTCGAACCTGTATCCTCTGCTTCCCAGTCTGATAATCTATCCACTGCACCACCAGTGGGTCAGGCAAGAATTTTCTTAGAAAAAATAAATAATATAGTGTTCTTGACCTTCAAAATACTTGGCATCATTATTCGGAGAATGTGAGTGGATAATAAGTGGTTCTTTAGTGGCTGCAAATCTTGTATCTTTTTCCAGACCAGCAATTTTCAAACTTTTCACCTCATGCCACACATAAACTAATTATTAAAATTTCTGCAGCACACCAAAAATATAAATATTTTTGTCAATCTCACCAAAAAATACGTACACTTTTAATTCATTCACACCAGATGGGTATTGTTGTGTTGGCTGTTATCATTTTTTCATTTGACAGTCTAAGAGAAAAGAGGTCAGTGCCTGTGACTAATAAGTCAGGTATCATATGTTTTAAAAGTTCTATGGCACACTGGTTGAAATTGCTGTTCTAGACCAAGCTACTTACTCTTAAACTGTTCGTCCCATCCATGTGAATGTCTAAACAGATCTTAAATAGAGTCTTCTCCTTAAAATTAATGATATATTTTTTTTCTTTTTGGAATCTGTCTGCTTTCTCTTTCAGGGAAAGAAAATGATTTCCAGAGGCAGAAGTGATTTTTGGTGAATGCCTTTGTTGCCTTGTTGGAATTCTCATTACCATAGAAACTCACAATCATAATCCTAAGAGTTTTAGATGAATCGTATCATTAAACTATTCTAATATGGCCCTCTGGAATAATGAACACTTTGGACCTTTTTTCTTAGCCTAGGTACAGTTCTCCTACTGGAGCTGGGCTTTGGGACATGACAAGATGGACATTTGGGGGCTTGTATTGTCTTTCCTGCTACAGAGGGAGCCCCGTCCAGAGGAGAGATTTACTGACTTTGCAATGGGTACGAATTAGTATTTGCACAATTTCCCTCCAAGTTAGTCAACCAATTTAAAATAAAAGTATTATTCTCTTTTAAAAAACCTATTTCTCACATATGGTTTTGTCACCCATATTAAATTAATAAATTCATTAATAAATTATTAATTTTTAAATTATTTTGCAAGTATGTCCTGGCTAATTAGATTTTTCCCATCTTCTGCATCTCATTGAAAAACAAAAAGCTTAGAAATTGCTCTACATGTTCTAAGGAGAGTCCTTCTTTTATTGCTGCATGTTTGGGACTATTCAGGGTATGAAATAAAAAGTGTAAAGCCAAAAGAGAAAACAGCTAGTGTTTAAGATAAATAGATGTAAGAATAATACCAAAATAAAGGTGTCACTATCCTCAAATGAAATTGCAGAGATGAATGCTAAAGAGAGTCTATAAAATAATTTTTACAATCTAATTCAAAGAAAATTTATTGATAAATTTGAATGTTCAATTGGACAGATCCAAAAACAAAGTTTTCAAGATGTTTGTTCTTAAAATTCTACTTGCTCCTTTTATCTTAATTGCTTGAAGTATCATGTCTTATTTTTTTGTTTGTTTTTAATGTTAGATTTCCCAGCACGAAGGAAATAAGTTGATGTTTAAAAGCTAAAAAAAAAAATTATTTTTTTTTCTGACAGAGACAGAGAGAGAAACAGATAGGGTCAGACAGGCAGGAAGGGAGAGAAAAAATTTTCTTTTTTTATTATTTAACACACTTAAAAATAATTTAGGCTTAAGACCTAAGGTATGGTAACTGCTTTATTTCAATTTTCTTTTTCCTGAACTAGCATTAAAAAAAAATACCAGTAATATTTGACATTTTAGATTATATTCTGAAAATTAATTAGAGTCCTCTTGCATATTTTTATACAAATCAAATAATGAATATTCTGAATCTTAATAATTCTTAAATAATTTTCAAAGTGCCTAACAAAATTAATGCTTATCAAATTAACTTTAATTGATTAAATTACTTCTAATTATGAAGACACTAAAAATGCGGAAAAAGATTAAGGAGATAATAGGGGTATTCTCACCTTTTTGGGAAGATTCTGGAAAGCCATTGCATGTTAGATGCTATACTGAGCTGAGAAAGCCTCACAAAAACATTGAATGTAAATAATCTCTTCTTACAGCCTCACCAAATTGAAGCACAAATTAAGGCCACGCATATTTAATATTCCTAGGAAAAGAGTCTGACTTTTCTGCTAGCCTTTTGCCCTCCTTAGATTCTACTCACACAATCGTCACAAAACACTCCAGGATGCTTTGTCAGCCAATAGGCCAGTCCTGGTTACTACAAATTCACAGAATATAAACCAGAAAACCTGTCTGGCTGCCTGAAGGCCATCTGCCTAGTCACTGGCTCTTGCTGGCTCAGACTGTTGAAATGGGCAGCTCCACTGGCTTTAGTGGAAGAGTTGTCAAAGTGTTGGTCTACCGTGGTGTGTGTGTGTGTGTGTGTGTGTGTGTGTGTGTGTGTGTGCACGTGTACACATGCAGTGTGTTTGAGTATGTAGGAAACTATACAGATAAAATATGTCAGTTGGCAAATAGGAAAAAAGGGACAGAGAAAGAGGCTGATTGTAGATGACCTTGTGGTCTAAGCTTGGGAGCTTGGACTTTGTAATAGACACAGAAACCCTAAAGCCGGGGTGATAAAAATCAAATTAAATGTCAGTAGTCCACTGCATTGCAATTTGAAAAGGGCACTTACAGGGCAAAGAGTTAAAATACAGATCTAAGGAGGAGAGTTTTGTAAATTCAAAAAGAACCTGAACTAAAGCAGCTTTAATAGGAAAAGGAAGGAGCAGAGAAACAGAAATTCCTTTACAGGCTAAGATTTTATAGTGATTGAAATATTTTAGATTTGATTGTAATTCACATATATGAATTTGAATACCCTCCCTTTTAAAAGGATATCATTTTATGTAGGATTAATAGTAAATAGAGCTGTGGTTTTGAAGTTAGCTATCCGACGATGATTTCTCTATAATTCAACAAGGAGTTTTTTACAATTATTTTATTTGTTGGGCTCAGATGAACTTACCATCAGATTATTTATTTATCAACTTTCACTTAATCAGTGAGAACTGCCCAATTTGATGAAGATGATCAATAAATATTTATTGAGATTAAAAAAGCTAAATAGCATAAATAAATCCTCTGGGTTATTTACAGTCAAAGAGGGATTTGCAGCCCTGGCCTGTTGGCTCAGCGGTAGAGCGTTGGCCTGGCATGCGGGGGACCTGGGTTCGATTCCCGGCCAGGGCACACAGGAGAAGTGCCTATTTGCTTCTCCACCGCCCCCCCATCCTTCTTATCTGTCTGTCTCTTCCCCTCCCACAGCCGAGGCTCCATTGGAGCAAAGATGGCCCGGGCGCTGGGGATGACTCCTTGGCCTCTGCCCCAGGCGCTAGAGTGGCTCTGGTCTCGACAGAGAGACGCCCCGGAGGGGCAGAGCATCGCCCCCTGGTGGGCAGAGCGTCCAGGGCATGCCGGGTGGATCCCCGTCCGGCGCATGCGGGAGTCTGTCTGACTGTCTCTCCCCCTTTCCAGCTTCAGAAAAATAAAAAAAAACAACAACAACAACAAAAAAAAAAAAAAAAAAAAAAAAAGAGGGATTTGCCAACATTTTAGGCTGACAAAAATTTGTTCTTTTGGCCGTGGTAATAGTGGGAGGATGAGAAGAGACACTAGTGGTCACTGTGTCACTGGCTGATTGGAGAGCTGAGAGTGTACAGAGGTGGGGTTTGGAGTGGTCACTCAAAAACAGTAAGAAGTTGTGACTCTGTGCCAACTGTTTGAATGTTTTAAATGCAACCGGCATGATCATACTCGGTGTGACCAGACTACTTGGAGACAGCACAGGACAGCCTCCCTCAGATTGACTGTGTATGTATTTTGATGCACAACCTCTTTATTACTTAATCCCTCTTAACTGAAATAGTGATGAATGTCTCTTCTCCAACAGTCTTCTTCCAAATATAAAAAAAGAGAGAAAGAAAAAGGAATTCATAAAATGAAATCTATATCACTGCATTGGTAAGGATCACTGGGAAAAAAAAACATTAAAGTATACTGTCAAACTAAATGCTGAGAGATAAAAAATAAAAATAAAAATAAAAACAAATAACAAAATGGAATGACAATGATTGCTCATAGATTTTCCTTCCATTAAGGGACTTAAACTGATTGTCAGTGCTTCTTCCTCTTTCTTAGAAAATTATTCTGAGAACTGTTCATTTTCCTCTTGTAATCTATTACAAGGGAAGGATTGTATTTAAATAGACTAAAAATTAAAATAGATGAAACGATTAGAAAGCCTTGGGAACATACATTGTGAGTCATAAAAAGACATCCTTTTTTCCCCCAGGGCATGTGGGCTTTACTTTCTGACTCTCTGGGATGCCTGCAATTATAGGTAGTCACTTAGTAAAAACGAGACGCAACTCACCTGCTCCTTTTTCCAAAAAGGCAAACACAATGTACACAGAAAACACTGGCTTCCAACATTGTAAATTAAATGTATTCGTGAAGGTATAATGTGAATTCTCTCTCAAGTTTTCTTAAATTAATATTTACTATTGTGAACCTGGTTGTAAAATTTGATTGTAATATGGACTTATGTAAAGATAATAGGGGAAACAGAAATAAAACATTCCACGGTTGTCTTGGCTCTGGACGCCGTCTCTGAGCAGGACTGGTGCAAGGCAAGGCCTGCTAATCATTGCTGAAAGAACATCTCCAGTGCTTCTGTGCCAATGTATGGCTTGCACATGGTTTGGAAGCATCAAGACTTCACCTTTGATAAGTATGAAAAATACTTCTAAAGGAATGAGTTCTTTCGGTGGTCATCTGGAAAACAGGACAGACAAGCTCAGCTTATAGTCGACCCAGAAATAAAGATATGGGTGGGTGCGTTTCTCCAGATCCCATTGCTCCCTTTGTTGCTTGAATCAATTAGGCTAGAGACAAGTTTTGAACCTGGGACCATTTAATAGAAAAGAATTTCATTCAAATGCAAAGTTCTTTGTATTTCCATAATGCTCTGTTAACATTTCCATGCTGAGAGCGCTGATGGGCCTACTCCATGTCTTCGGACACATGCTAACATATGTATCTATTTCATTATGTTTCCAGATAAGACGAGATAGGAGTTAGATCATTCGTGTTTTAAAAGGAAACTCACCATTAGGTAGCACATGTAGGAAACATATGGCAAGTCGAGGAGCACAGCCATTCTCTGCAGATTCTCCTGCATTTACCAGGGTAGAATGAGGCACATACTAGAAACGAGTTGACATTTCATTTCTGTTACGAACAACAGCCATTTTAGTAGAATGAATATTTATTTTAATAAGCAGCATAATGATCCATTTATCAATCATCATCCCTCAACGGAAACCTTGTCCCGAAAAGTCTATTTCAAGGTTTTTTACTGAGCTATCATTTGATTTCAGATGGTTGAAATACATCATTTATCTTACATGCTAGATATGCTCCTTAGTCCACAGTTGCTGTTGAATTTATCTTTGTATACCTGAAACTTGGCATGATTTCTGTAACAAAAGAAATATTCAATAAGTATGTTTTCATTGTTTTGTTTTGGAATGAGTACTTCATTCACATTTCTATTCGTAAGAACCAATCTCTTCTGTTGGAGGTATATATATATATACACACACACACACACATTAAAAACTAAATTCTCTGTCTCAGCATGTACATGAACAAGACACAAAAGGGACAGAGAGACTGAAGAAGATCAAGTCAGAGCAGAGAAAACAGTCAATAATTGTTTGTTTTTTATATTTGGTAAATTCTTCCTTAATAAACTAATACATCCTTGTTCTTTTACCTCTTTATCCTCTCTTCTTCTTCTATCATCTTTATCAGATGAATCAATTCTTCTAGAACAAGTCAATCAAAATGAAAATTTGAGCAGAAACATGAAAAATAGTGTTCTGTCACACACACAAACCCACAGAGACACACAAACACAAACTTTTTATACAATACTAGAGATAGGTAAAACTTAGAGAATGTTTTCTCCCCCCCCACACACACACCCACTCTTCACAGGAGAGTATCTATAGAGTGCTTTGACTGGGGAAATCAGTTTTTAGACTCAAACACACCTAGATTTAAATCTTGAGACTTCTGCTGCTTTCTAGCTCTGTGATCTCAGGCACGCTACTTAACCTTTTTAAATTTGTTTCCCCAGCCCTGGCCGGTTGGTTCAGCGGTAGAGCGTCAGTCTGGCGTGCGGGGGACCTGGGTTCGATTCCCTGCCAGGGCACATAGAAGAAGCGCCCATTTGCTTCTCCACCTCCCCCTCCTTCCTCTATGTCTCCCTCTTCCCCTCCCGCAGCCAAGGCTCCATTGGAGCAAAGATGGCCCGGGCGCTGGGGATGGCTCCTTGCCCTCTGCCCCAGGCGCTAGAGTGGCTCTGGTCGTGGCAGAGCGACGCCCCAGAGGGGCAGAGCATCGCCCCCTGGTGGGCAGAGCATCGCCCCTGGTGGGCGTGCCGGGTGGATCCCGGTTGGGCGCATGCGGGAGTCTGTCTGACTGTCTCTCCCCCTTTCCAGCTTCAGAAAAATACAAAAAAAATAAATAAATAAAAAATAAATTTGTTTCCCCATCAATTAAATTGACATAATGACTCTAATTTATAGGGTTGTTACTTATGTTAATAAATTGAAATGCCTAAGGTTTTGGGTTGCTGTGTATAGAACACTAATGTTCAATAATTTTAACAATTATTTTTTATATATTATACATAATGAGTTGTTGTTTTTTGTTTGTTTGTTTGCTTATGGATTTATTCTGAATGTGTTCTCATATACATGTTCTTACTGGCTTTACATTTTGCAAATAATTATTCCCAAAGTCAATAAAATCAAAGCCCATTGAACTTTGTCTTTTAAAGGCATGTGATGAATAACTAGAGCAGAAGTAGTGTGAAATTATGAATGAAACATTGCATAAGAATAAAGAGACCCAAGTTCAAAGCTCTTATCTGACACCCTTGGACTATATGACTTTGGATCAATCACCTGGTGTTTTCTGACTTTAATCACTTTACCTTACAAATACAAATAATATCATTTCACCTGGAATAAGGTATTAATCTGGTCCAAACCCTGAGTTTTTCATGACTACAAAATGTTTTCCATATTTATTTCTTTTGTTTATTTTTAAGATGAAATGATCATGAACCAAGTGGAGCGATAGCAGACCATCATTGCCCAACAAAGCCTTCTCCAATGAAGAAAATGTTCTGTAACAGTAATCAATATGGTAGCCACACATGGATGACTACTGAGCACTTGAAATATTGATAGTTTTATTAAGGAATTGAGTTTTTATTTTACTCAGTTTGAACTCATTTGAAATGTCATTTAAAGAGTGGCATGTGCCTGGTGTTATAGTACGGGACAATACAGACTGGTCTTTAGAAAAGCATCAAGTCAGCTGCCTCTCTCAGCCCTAGCCATTGCATTAAAATAAATTTGGTAGATTATTAGTAGAGCTGATCCCTTTTTGTAATAATAATATACATGTCCTCACAAGAACAAACAGATTATTTTGGAATGGAATCCCATTAATATGTGATAGATCCGGCCCTGGCCAGTTGGCTCAGTGTTAGAGCGTAGGCCTGGCATGCAGGAGTCCTGGGTTTGATTCCCGGCCAGGGCACACAGGAGAAGCGCCCATCTGCTTCTCCACCCCTCCCTCTCTCTTTCCTCTCTGTCTCTCTCTTCCCCTCCCACAGCCAAGGCTCCATTGGAGCAAAGTTGGCCCGGGCGCTGAGGATGGCTCTGTGGCCTCTGCCTCAGGTGCTGGAATGGCTCTGGTTGCAGCAGAGCAATGCCCCAGAGGGGCAGAGCATCGCCTCCTGGTGGGCGTGCCAGGTGGATCCCGGTCGGGCACATGCAGGGGTCTGTCTGACTGCCTCCCCATTTCCAACTTCAGAAAAATACAAAAAAAGAAAAATATGTGATAGATCCTTGACATGGGAAGTGGTAACTTTATTTTATTCACTTTCTAACATGTAGTTTTTTTCTAAGTACTTTTTCTGTTGTATGGAAAAGGATTGTTTCTGCCAATAGTCTCTCATTTGGAAGCCAAAGGGTTGAGCTTCCACTGAATCCTAACTTGAGTACCCTTTATCCCTGTCCAGTATCAGGGCGTAAAAAGGGTGGATGGAAATTTTGCACAGTAAATTTTCAAACTGTGATATGTATAGCCAGACTTTAAGTCATTATATGGAACAAAAAAATAAATAAATAAAGACAATTAAATTAAAAGACAGGAAGAGTTGTTGATGCCAGAGGCTTTAATAAGAATTGTATTCAGAGGGAAATATCCCTTAAATCCACTTATCAGTTATGTATTGCTGAACCTACATGGTGGACATAAAAAATACCAGCCTAAATCCCAAGGGAGTGGAGTGAGATTCTCAGAGCAACTCAGAGAAGGGCTGCTCAGATCTCTACTATGGAGACACATCTGGATGAGTAATAAGCATTTCTATTAAATGAAGTCACAGAAGAGTCGGTGTGGGTGGGAGGAAAGGAAGAAAAGTAGATGCATGAGAGTTCATATTTCTTCCTGTGGAGGAGTTTGCAGGTTGTCTTGCTCCACCCCTCTCTCACCAATGCTCCCTGCCTTTTCTACAATGAAGAAGTACTGCAGCTTAAAGCCAACCTTCCAGATTCTTGGAGGGATTTCTGCATAAACATTTTTTCTCCTTAGATAAGCACCAGCTCTTCCTCCTTCTCTCAGTGTGAATCACAGCCTTCACGACTGGCTTTGCAGCAGCAGGCAGGCAGACTTGAAGGGAAGACTAAGACCACAGATGTCACGGCTCTGACTCATCAGCCAGCAGACCATGGCAAGCCTGTGTCTACCTACAGCTTCCATGGTGTGGAGCAAATGGCAGACCACTGTTCACCTGAGCTACCGCTGACTCCAAGGTTCTAGCATTGTCCTGGAAAGAGAGAGAGAGAGAGAGAGGAGGGAGAGAGAGAGGGAGGAGGGAGAGAGATAGGAAAGGAGAAAATAAAAAACAGTGTGCAATTTGGCACATATCACACTGATTTGACAGATTTGTGTCATTCAACCTTCAATCTTCATAAAATCCACTGTTTTCCATCCCCATTTCATGATGACATAATGAAGATCTATCAGGTTAGGAATCTTGTCCACTTCACACACATGAAACACAGTGGCAGCTGCTCCATCTGAATCCAAACTCCAAGGGCTGAAATTTTTGCCGTATTATCTTGACTTAGAATAGTATGAGCACAGGGGTACATTCTGGATGTGAAAGGGATGTACGCTGGGGGTAGAACACAGGACTCCCCAAAGAACAGATGGGCAGAGTGTTTCCAAAATCAATGGGCAAGAGAGTGTTTACCAAGTTTCTCAAAGGAGGGGGAGCCTGTGGCACAAAAAAAAAAATAAATCAAAAGAAAGAATGGTAACCTAAGGTGCTGTTACAGATTAAAAGACAGGATTCCCACAGTAAGAACCAATAAAAACCTTATTGGGGAGTGAGCTATTGAAGAGCATACTCACCAGGTTCAAGGTCAACAAGGTGATAAGATGAGCAGCATCAGGAGCTCCTTTCTTTGTGACAAAGTCCAGAGAGACATGGGGTTAATTTCATCTCCTAGACCAGCACTGTCCAAAGGAGCTTTCCGTGACAAGGACAATGTTCTATACCCATGTTCCCTGACACAGGAACCGCGGGCAACAATGTACTTGAAATGTGGCTTGTGCAACTAAGAAACTGAAGTTTTAATTACATTAAATTAAAGTTTAGTTTAGACAGCTACATATAGCTATTGAATTGAGCAGCACAAACTAAAAACAACAGGACTACAAGGAGAGGCAAACTATACACAGTTTAAGGTCAGATGGTAAGAGAAAGAACCTAAGTCTGAAAGTATCAATTGTAAGTATCTTGTCGGATTTCAGATGGGTTGGCTCACTAGGAAAAGCCCATGTCCCAGGCATTGTCCTGGTGTCATGAGGAGAAAGAAAATTCTCACATCAATCTATCAATCTTGTCAGGAAACTTGACAGATCTCTTCTTCTTCGTTAATTTTTAAGCTTACCTTCCTCCTGTTTTATAAGCATAGTGAACACTACACTAGAAACAGCAAAGATGATCAGTAATAATAACAGAAATGCTCTCTCATTATTTCATGCCCCTCCCACTCCACCTTCACCTTCTTTCCTCACATTGTCAAGCGACTTTGAAAGGCAGCACCAGGTGACATGTTTTCACATCTTGGGGCTCTATTCACTGGCAGCACCTTGATTTTGGACATCTTGGTGAAAATAGGGGCTTTTGCATTATGTGAGAGTTTTCTAGTTTTAGCTTTTACATTTAACTTTTTTAAATTTACTAATTTTAGAGAGAGAAGAAGTAAGAGAGAGAGAAAGTGGGAGACAGGAACATTGATCTGTCCCCGTATGTGCCCTGAACAGGGATCCAACCAGCAACCTCTGTGCTTCAGGACAAGGCTCTAACCAACTGAGCTGTCCAGTCAGGGCAAAGCTATTACATTTAGATCTTCGATTCATTTTGAGTTAATTTTCATATATGGAGTTAGATAAGGGTACAATTCCTCTTTTTTTTTGCATATAAATATCCAATTTTCCAAACACAATTTGTTGAAAAGACTGTCCTTTTCCGAGCGAACAATTTTGATATTCTTGTCAAAAATCATTTTGACCAAATCTGCAAGCATTTATTTATGGGCTTTCTATTCTATTGCATTGTTACATCTGCTTAATATGCTATTCTCACAGTATTCTGATTACTGTAGCTTTGTAGTAAAATTTGAAATCAGGAAGTATAAAGCCTCCAGATTAGTTCCTCTTTTTCAAGATTATTTTTGCTATGTGGGGTCTCCACCTTAGTACTTGCTCATTCTTTGGCTAAAAACCCTATGCACATCATCCTTGCCTCACCCAGAAACTGCTACAACTCCCTTTTCTGTATCACATCACACTATATAGTTTGAACATTTACCATCATGCTTCAGTTAGAGAGCTCTGCTTGTCTTTACTACCTTCCGGGGAAGAATCTACGTAGCATCTTTTCTTTGCTTCAGTGCTGACTGCCTGGTCCATGATGGAGCCTCAGTAAACATTTGGTGAATGGTTGAATAAATGCAGCTGCTCTTACAAGAACTACCGCACCACTTTGGTTCAATACTAGCAGGGAGAGGAACCTCCAGGACATTTTTGTTAGGAAGTTGAACACTGCCCCGTTTTTTCTCCCCTGCAGAACAGCCCTGAAACTCTTCTCCCTTAGGCATGCATTTACTTCTATTGGGGAGAACAGTGCCACCCTGGAGATGATTTCCCCCTGGTAAATGCAGTTGGCACGCCTTCCGGAGGAGAAGGGTGGGGCCCCGGAGAGAGGGAGGACCACACACAGGCAGCAACACTCAGAATTTCTCATTCCAGCTTCACCCCCTGCTGCACCCTCTTCAAGAATGTCCTCAGATCTGGCAGTTATTTCTGAGCTGGTTATTAGAAAACATGTGAAGTTCCCAGAAAATGTGTGATTTCTCATGAAACATCCAATCTCTGCGCATTTTCTAGAGTTAGCAAGCATTTAGGACCAATGTTCTCTTCCTAGAGGAATGTGGTGGGGTAACATGAGGGCTTTGTTGATTCCTCACAATTTATATATTTTTTTAAAAAGCGAAAAGCATAGTTTCTTGCAAAAAAACATTGTATAATTACTGGGAACCAGGAAAGTAAAGTCATGAGAGTGAGTTAGACCTCTTCTTATTTATTGGGCAACAATTATTTACAAAGCATATTTTTGTTGTGTAAGCAGCATACACAAGAAACCAATTCAGTAATGATAATACAACAACTACTAATAATGATGCTGAAAGCTAATATGATATTTTACTACTTGTTTACTATTTGTTGGCCATTGTTGTAAGTGATTTGCATATACTAACCCACACAGTTCAATAAATCAAATATTAATATACAAGGACTTAATCAAAGAAATCAATCACTTAATTTAGGTTTTTTTAATCCTTAGTATTGTACAGATGACAAATATAAGTCCCAGAATGGTAAAAGGTCTTCCTCTCAAGGCCCTGAAGTTAGTAGATGTAAGAACCAACAATCCAGGGCATTTGAACCAATATTGATTAATTCAAACAAGTTCTATGGGTGAGGCTTCCAGTGCTGAACACGCTGTTTCACCTCCCATAGTTCTCTTGAAGGCCAAATCCCAAATTCTGAAACCCTGTGTAGACAGATATATATATATTTACCCATCCATTAAAGTGTTATTTCTAATGCATGAATATAAGTGACTAGTATTATATATAAAAGTATATATAATTTATGTCACAAGTGTAGAACCATTCCTTAAGCTGGCCCAGGTCAAGTCAATCTTGCCCCGATGTGAAATCATCATGTGCATACTCAACATCTCTCTGCACCTGTGTTCGGTTCTGATTTTAAGAAAAGGAATCTGTTCAGTCATCCAGTAATCAGATACAAGCTCCCATCATCTGTCTGGTGTTGGGTTAAGGGCCAGGTAGAAAGATGGACACACGACTCAAGGACTATCCCACGGGTGCTTGTTGTCATAAAAGAGTGCATTTTCTATTTCTAGTCTCAGCTATGGTTTTCATTGGCTGTCACTCTTTATGCAATTTTTTCTGTCTGTATCTTAAGTGTTTCTTTCTTTTACCATGACTTTGTGAGAAGCACAAGTCATAAATACCGATAAAAAATGAGAAAGAATGTGTTAAGGAGTTGGAAAGTCACAAGCTTTTGAAAGTCACAGTGAGAAAGAGAAAGTAACTATTTGTAAATATAGGAAATGTTTGAAGAGATCTGAAGTCAGTTGAAAAATGAGAGAGGACGTTGGGATCACATGTAGGTCAACCAGGTCTCTCTGGGGTCAAGTATTTACAGTGGTGTTTATTTCCTGCTTAGAAGATAAAGCCACACCTGGTATGTATGGTGGTCTCTGGAGAAATGGGGAAGGTTGTTGTCATTAGTACCTGGGTCAGACTGGACCTGGGTCATTTAGTTTAGTGACTGGATGTAATTTAACCAGGAAGAAATATTAGGCTCTTTTTTGAAAAAAAAAAAAAAGTTAAGTAAAAAAACTAGGATTGTACTTTAAGAAATATGACCACGCAGCAAATATATAAGACAAGAGGAGTCAAGGAAATTTGACAAAGCAAAGATTCACGGGAGGAACACTAGAAGTGTGATAGATTTAAATGAAAAGAAACTGTTCCCACAAGTGGTTTTGTTTGTTTGTTTCTTTGTTTGTTATAAACAATGAGTATGCTAAGGTTTAGACAAGTGCTATGTGGGTTTAGGTAAAGGGATAAAGAATGCTGGGGATAGCAGGAAAACTGGATACTGAGCAAAGGGAGGACCAGAAAGAACGGCGATTATACAGGAAAGTAAAACTGCATATTGTGGAAGCTCAGCATCAATTAAATATCTGAGCTTTATATGCACGTGAGAACAAACAAAATGTCAACGTCTTGTTGCCTGATCGGCTCTGGAAGCCTCGAATCTAAAGTGGGCAAGCTTTGTATGCTCTGCATTCAATTACTGCTCGAAACTCTCTTTGACCTTCAAAACAAACAGGGCGTTTTACAGAAATCCGGAGAGCAGAGAGGAAAGGCCCTTGAGTTCCATCTGACATTACACTAGATGTTCGGCCATGTGATCCCCTCTATCAAACAAAAGAGCCAGCTGCATCTGTGTCATCCAAAATCTGGGGTTCTTTCCAGTGAGAAACCTCAGGAAAATCACAGCAAAAAATAGTTTATTTTCAATGAAAATAGAATGCAGGCTAGAAGCAAAAACCCTTTGCCTTTCAGTTGTTTAGAGACTCATGTACATAAAAGAGGAATCTTTTCTTAGAGGAATTAATATAAGGAAGTACCTCAAGGGGATATGTTTCAGGTTGGGAAAAGGGAACAAAAAGAGGAAGAAGGAGAAGAAGAGGAGGAAGAGGAAGTAAAGGATCAATGAGGGAGGGAAGAGGAGATGGAGAAGAGAGAAAGATTAGGAAAAAACATTCTTCCTGTGTTACGATTTTTTTTTATTTATAAAATTTTACCTCGTAACTCCTTTGGGGTAGATTTATAATTACACACATCTTAGAGAAGAGAAGTGCAATGCTTCCAGAAGTAAGGTCAGTCGCTCACAGTCTCATAATTGTCCCACTGAAGTCAGTGTGTCACCAAATTGCATGCATGCAACATAAGCTCAAAAACCAGGAGGGCAGGGGGGAATTTTTAAGTTACCTTCATCTGTGTCCCTACTGCCTAAAATAGGTATGTGCTTTACAAGGACTGAGCATACCAGAGCACCCACAGAGGTGGTTTTGTTCATGGGGAGAAGTTTGGAAAGGCAAATGTTAACCAAGTATATCACACATTATATTTGAATAGGGTACCTCAACATTTTTTAAAATGCCCTCTTCTCTTCCAATCCTGCTCAGTTTTCTCCTTCAAGGTGACACAGTTCATCTGAATTCCAACACAAAGCGATGAGAAATGTACAAGCTCGCGAGGAAGCCAATAAGAGGAAGGAAGGAATTTTGAGGTGGGGAAATATCTCCCACTAGTTTAAAACTGCAAACAGAAAGGACTGCGTTTCCAGTGGCTCCTAAGACAGGAGTCTCTGTGTCCCACTCTTTGAGAATGATTAATGCATTCACCTCCCATGTGCCACTTTGAAAACACACCAACGTGCTTGGTTTGGCAGACTAGTAAAGGAAGAACTGTTCATACGGAACAAAAAAGGCTGCTGTTCGCCAGTAGCTATTAACTCGTGGCTATATCAACACTTGTGCTGTTAACAATAATCTTATCCAAGAGTCTATTCTTGTAGAACCTCGGGGGTTGAAGAAATATTATATTGGCATCATCTCTAAGCCTATAAGCAGCAATATGTTTTGACAGAATGAAGCCACACAATTCTCACCTAGTGTTGGGTTTACTTTCTTATGAGATAATCTGAGGCTGGAAATAAGAAATGTCTCCCCCTCCCTTCTTCAAAGAAATAGGTTTTACACTCAAACTCTGAAAGTTTTAAATGTTTCAGGACTCACAATTTCTCTCAACTCATACTTTCTGATCCAAACCTCCCACACTCAAGCATTTTTTAACCTGTGCTCACAGGAGCACTTGACAGTATTGAGGTGGTCTCAAGATTACTTCTATTCTGTGACCCACCAACTACTGTTGAAATATCTCTTGTTGTCAAATGTTGGCTCTTATTTTGGGGAGAAAATGCAAACCTCTAGTTACAGTGAAGGTTTTCTGATCTTGAAACAATGCCCAGAGCTAGAAAAAGAAAAATCAGAAGTAGTAGCAAGCTCAGTTTATAATAAAAAGTAGAAAAAAAATAGCTTATAGCACAGGTAGAAAAGTTCTACTGGGAAGTAATCATTTCTGTCTATTAAGTCAAACAGAGAGTGTAAGGAGAAGAAGAAAAGTATATAAACAGGCAACAGTAAGACTTAAGTACTTACCTTACTTACCTGACTCTGGCAATTTGTAGCTCTACTTTATAATTTATCTCTATAGTTTTAATTTTTACTTCTTCTTGGGACTCTTGTGTCTTTTGTTACACACTTTTGCACAATAAATATCCACTAAGTATTTACTGGGGACATAAAATATAGCGGGACTAGTTCCCTGCATCCAAGAAGCTCATGTTCTGTGTGTGGAGGTAACAGCAGAGAATGATATGCCAGGGATATGCAGGACAGGCTGTTATGGGACCCAAACATGGGCTTCTGACTCCAAGAGGGGGCAGGATAGGGTGAGACATTTCAGTTGAGTTTTCTAAGATCAATTCCCAGAGGAGGGAAAAAAAACAACTTCCAGGAATGAATTAAGAGCATGTAAGGTCAGAAAGGTAAGAAATTCTTAACAAAATAGAAGTGGCTCAGTAGACTGGAAGCAAATTTGTGTTTCTCAGCAATGAGGAGCCATCTAATTATGGTGTGTTACAGGATGCAGGGAGGAGAACTCGGATGGTACTGCCTTCATATAGTGGTTCCATGTGGCTATACAACCTTACACATATTATTTGTACTTAATTATCTATTCCGAAACTATTTACTGCACACATACTATGCAGCAGAACTGAGTCTGATGATGTAATGATAAGGAGAGAAAGAGAATTAATTAGATAATACAAGAAAGAGGTGCTGAATTTTATAAATTATAGACCCCAACAATGTGGTTGTTGTCCTTACATGTGGTTTGATGGCAGTGGCTTCATGTTCACAGTACAACTTGCTGGTAGTTGCCTTCTAGAAGCCCTGCCTCTGTGACTCCACCATCGTTTTAGATATAGACGTTCCTCATGGAAAAATCAAAGAGCAAAGGAGGCACAAGCTCAGAGCCACCATGTTCCAGTCTGGTTGGCCCTTGTCCTGACACATTAAGGTCCTCAAAAAAATTATTTAATTTTGATATTTAGTTGCTTGTCTTGTTTACTATTAATATTTCAGCAAGTGGATCGCACATGATGCCCATGAAGATAAATTCAACTCATGTTTCTTTGGTTCATCAAAGCTAAACCCAAGAATTTATTCTGCTTTAAGTCACCACCTTTTTATGAACATGAGATCTTTGCACAGGACTCAGCTAGATTCTCAGAAGAAGATAAAATTAATAACAAGCCAAATGCTTGGTGGGAAATTAACAACTGCTAAAATTCGCTAAGCACTATGAAGTGATTAAAGCTTCATATCTATGAACTCTTTTGAATCCTCGTTGTAATCATATGAGGTAGGCACAAGTATCTCCACCTTACAAATGGAATACCTAAGGCAGAGAGAGATTAGGGGATTTGTTCAAAATAACAGTCTGGGTCTAGCCTTTACACTAAATCCCTGGCCCATGCGTGTTCTTGGAGTGGAAGTAGTTTGCTCTGCCTAAAGCGTAAGGCTAACCATAGAGGAACATCGAAGGGGAAGAGAAGGAAACCTACTTGATAGGACCGGGAATACTGAGCGAAGAGCCTCAGACATAAACCACTGCGCAGGGGCGGGAGTAATGCGGGGAGAGCCAATCAGTCCAGCAGAGGAAATGTCAGCTCAATTTGGCCAGTTGCTCTTTTTTTCAGGAAAAGCGGTAAATATCAGATGATTCTCCCTATTACTAAATGTCGACCAATATACATTTTTTAAACACCACAGACCAAACAAAACATGCTTGCTGAGCAGATGTAGCCAGATTGCAATTGAGTGACATCTGTGCTTTTAAAACCAGTTCACTGGAAATTTTTTTCACCTGTGGAGCAACTATAAGCACATTACGGTTTTAGAAAGATAAATCTAGGGGTTTTACCAAAAAACAAACAAACAAAAAACAGAGTTGGGGGGGGGGAGGGCAGTTAGAAGATTATTTGCCATAGGAAAAATATGACAAAGGCCTGAGCTCCTGGCAGTGAGAAAGGCAAGCCCAGAGAGAGTTTTAGAGTATAATCGATCCATTAAATGTGGCCGGTGGATGAGAAAGAAGGCATCCTTGATAATCTAGGACCGTCCAGCTCTCGTGATTAGAAGACAGATGGAGACAAGAAACATGAAAGGCAGGTCACCTTTCTGAAGCAAAAATAGTGAGTTCAATTTGAGAAGTATTGAAATAGGGTTTAGGAAGGAGTCACAGAGTAGCAAGCTTTTCTTGGCTTTCCTATTGTAAAGAATAATCATTCCTTAGATTAAGTCACATCTGATCCACTGATCCCAATGACTTCCCTGGACACTAAGAATTTCAAGAATTGCTTTAGGAAAAAAACTGCTTATTCCTTAGCGTTTCAAACACAAAATCAATTATTGACATGATTTAATAACAACAGAATCGTAAACAAAATTCTTTTAAAAGGTTTTGCACATTGCTACTTTCTTGTAAGTTTTTGTTATAGTCTCTTGCCTGCGGGTATCACCATCCTGGGAGGCAAATCTACCAAAGGGAAACGGGGTGTGGTAGGGACAGTTTTGTTTTTAAAAATCAACCTGGAAAAAAAATCAACCTGGAACCTTTACTTTTAGTTCAGCATTGTTTTTTTTATAGGTAGGCAATCAAGTTTCCAGCAATTTGTATTATTTAGTGATCACAGTGTACATTATTTTTGACCATAATGCTTTATGTGTTGCTGTTAATACATTTTAAAGGACCTTGTCATCAAATATAATAATACATTTATGAATAGTAATTGGAGAATGAAATTAAATTAAATTTTTAGTTCCTTTGGTTTCTGTGAACTTTATTTGATTGGATTAATTCCTTGGGGATAAGAGTGTGAGTCTGAATGTGTGGTGTGTGTGTGTGTGTGTGTGTGTGTGTGTCTATGTGTAACAACCTCTCCCTCTCTTACCAATTGAGCCCTTTGAAACAGGGCTCAATCCATTCTAAAAGAAATCTGGAAGCATATAAGTGGAACTATGTATTGGCATCAGTGAAAATTAAGTGGGTGATATTTGATATTTTGGAATAAATATATATGTACAAAGATAATTTTATTCATTCAGTAAACATATTTTTCTCACATGAAAGACATTGTGCTAATAGGTACTGAGAAACTGGGTAAGAAGAAACGTAGTTTCTGGCTAAAAGCAACTCACAATCTGATGACAGATATGTAAATAATTGTAGTGTGAGGCAAAAAAAAAAATGCCAACAGAGAAGGAAAATGTAAATGGAAGACTATGAAAGTTATAAATTTGATGAGTGATGGTTGAAGGTCTTGTTAACAAAGCATGAACTTCTCCTGTTTACCCTGCCTGGACATTCCTTGTTGACTTGGCTAACTTCAACCCAGAAGATTTCTCCGAATCTCCAAACTTTTATACTTCAGCATTGTTCCTTTTTTTAGGTTTTTTCAATGCTTTGGTGTGTGGGGAGGAAGGGAGGGAGAGAAAGAGAAAGAGAGGAAGAGAGAACCATCAACTCATTATTCCACTTAGTTGTTTTGTTTAGTTATCCACTCACTGACTGCTTTTCAAAACAACCCTGACCAGGGATCAAAGCCACAACCTTGGCGTACAGTGAGGACAATAATCTATTCATTGGGCCATCCAGCCAGGGCCAGCACCATTCCTTTTTTTGTGACAGAGACATAGACAGAGAGAAGGACCAATAGGGACAGAGAGATAGGAAGGGAGAGAGATGAGAAGCATAAATTCTTTGTTGTGGCACCTTAGTTGTTCATTGATTGATTTCTCATATGTGCCTTGACCAGTGGGCTACAGCAGACCAAGTGACTCTTTGCTCAAGCCAGCAACCTTAGGCTCAAGCTGGTGAGCCTTGCTCAAACCAGATAAGCCTGCATTCAAACCGGGGCCCTCGGGTTTCAAACCTGGGTCCTCTGTATTCCAATCTGATGCTCTATTCACTTCGCCACCACCTGGTCAGGCAGCATCATTCTTTTCTAAGAAACAGCTTCAGATTTTGATCAATAAAACTAATGTGTTGGGGAAATATTTCTTTCTTTCCAGATCTTTAATTTCAAGAATAATTTATAGCTCATAAAATTAGCTCTTTAAGCATACTCCATCTCTCCTCCTGATTTGTGTTCAGGAGTGCTAACACGCTCACAGATATTAATGAGGTGTTTTCTCTCTCTACACTTTAAACAGCACCAGCCTGACCAGGTGGTGGCATAGTGGACAGAGCGTTAGATTGGACCATGGAGGACCCAGGTTCAAAACCTTGAGGTGGCCAGCTTAAGTGTGGGCTCATCTGGTTTAAGCAAGGCTCACCAGCTTGAGCCCAAGGTCTCTGGCTTGAGAAAGGGGTCACTCGGTCTGCTGTAGCCCCTCCCCCAGATCAAGGCATATATAAGAAAGCAATCAATGGACAACTAAGGAGCAACAAAGAAGAATTGATGCTTCTCATCTCTCTCCTTTCCTGTCTGTCTGTCCCTGTCTGTTCCTCTCTCTGACTCTATCTCTGTCTCTGTCAAACAAACAAACAAACAAACAACAACAGTAAACAGCACCAAATGTTAATTAATGCTCAGCCAGGACTACATGAGTCTCTTTTTATAGCCATATCATTTGTTACAGTCAGTGTGCATGGACCACTGCAGAAGATCATGGCCTTTATGACTTCCCAGTGATTTACTGAGATCATGGACGCTAAGTGCAAATATGGTCCTGCAATGACAGTGTCAGTGTGTGGGCGGGTACGGGGGAGAGATCCATGACTTTGTCTTTCCTTGGATTGCATGCAGGATGCTCACCTTTTCACTGTGCAGAGCACCATGTTCAGGAGTTAACTTCGTCCTAAAGAAATGGAAAGGGGATATTTTGCTTCCTCACAGTCATTTAGGGGACTCTCTCAAGGTCACAGTTGGTAGTTAAAGGATTTCAATTCAAATGTCATGGATTCTGATTGAAAGTCTAATTATATTTCTTTTTACTCTTTCTTCCACTATTAAATATACAGATGTTAACCTATTTAATCCTCATAAAAGCCCTATGGCTTCTGGCATAACAGCCTGAAGTGTTTCAGTCACCCACTTCCCAGGAAAGCTGGTACAAAGTATTTTTTAAGCAACCATTAAAAATCTTATGGTGCAGGTAGTGTTCTTTTTATTCCTCTATTTACAGATGAGGGATTGAAACACCGAGAATAAGTCACTTACTCAAGGTCATGTGTGCAAGCTTGCATTTGAGCTTATTGGTTGGATCCAGAGCATGTCCTCAGCTTGAGAAAGAGCGGTGATGGACAACAGGTTTTAAATTATTTCATTATTTAAAATTTATATTTTTTATTTATTGATTGATTTTACAGAGAGAGAAGAAAGCAGAGACTCACATACAGAGAAGCATCGATCTGTTCCTGTATGTGCTCTGACTACAGATTGAACCGGCAACTTTTGCCTATTAAGATGATGCTCCAACCATCCAAGCTATCCAGCCAGGACTAAATGATTTTATTCTAATAAACAGTAGTATAAATGAGATATCATTTAACTCAGGCTTAGTAGTCAGGCAGAGGAAGATGTTCAAGCCTTGCTTTTCTATTCATCAGCAATGTCACCTGGGCACAAAACATCATCTAAGCCTCAGCTTACTTATCATGATGAAAGAGACAATAAACTCTCCTTGAATTAATGAAGCAACTAAGAAGACAGGGGCTTTAAAATGGCGGAGCACCTAACACTTGAGACACATGGCAAGTGCTCAGTCTGCCAAATTCTCCCTACCTTAGTCTCTTCTTCCGTTCCTCCTTCCACAGGTTAAAATACATTTTTACAAAGTTGAGAAAGCTCACACAATATGGGTTTTATGTGTAAACTAAGGATGTAAAACTAAAGAGTCAGTTTCTCTGCCAACTTAATATGCCAACCATAGTATGACGGATACTAGTTACCAAAATACAGTGCAAGGGCAGAATTCAGATTTTCAAAATGCCCTTTTAATAATCTGTCTCATAACACTTCAGATCCTCATTCACAAGGAAGGTATAAAGGTCACAGAATGTGGACAAGAAGAGGACTTGAGGTAGATTTTTATTTTATTTTTGTTTGTTAGTTTCTTTGTTAAAAAAGACTAATGTTTTATATTGGAAATTTACCCACCTCCCTAGAAGTGTTCTTCCCTCTTCTGCTCATTCTGTTCATCCCGGGAGAAGGGCGTCTGGCACACCTGGTGGAGAGCTTCAGGTCTTTCTCTGATTGCAGAGGACATGAAGGCCAGGGGTCTGCCTCTCATCCTAAGACATCAGGGGGAAAAGGGGGCAGAAGAAGAAGTGATCATAGGAATCAAGGATGAGCCTGTATCCCAAGAGCTGGTCAAAGTTATGGATGAGTTAGGAGCTCCTGTGGACCAGAAGTGAGAGACAGAGCTCATGGAGCTGTTTTTATTTCCACCCAGGTGAGTTTTTAAGAGATAAATGGATCTCCAACAGGAAGAGGTCTCTGTGGAATGGAGCTCTGGAGAAAACAGTGGCTAAAAAGAGAAATCACAAACATCCGTGAGGTAAATGTTAAAAGAACTTCACATAAGAAAAATAAAAGTGTTAATTTTACACATCTTATCAGACAAAGCACAGAAAGTCATCATAAAACCTTATCTGAAAGCTAGACATTCTCTTCCCTCTGATTGTTCTCTTTTCCCTTCCTTTGGAACCTGTGAGTCAAGATGACACAGTAGTAGGAAGACAAAGGCAGGGCAGCTAGTTGGGAAAGGAAGGAAGTTTCCCTTTAGGGTAAAAATTAGTGAAATGATAAACCCCTAAGCTCAAATATTTTAAAGTTCTGCACTGTTAAATTAGCTATTATTTTTATTATTATCATCATCATTATTATTTTACTTTAAAGCAACAATAGGACTTTTTTTATTTTCCTGAGAGTGAATATCAGAGTAATCTCGATTTCTGACTCTAGTTCTATGGACTGGAAATAAAATTTAAGTTCTTGCTCCTGACCAGTCGGTAGCTACTTGTGTCGTCCTGGAGAGATATGAAAGAGTTCTCTGTCTCAGTTTTCCCGTATGTAAGTTAGAACTGATAGTAAGTAAATTACCTTTATCTATAACCAAAGAATACATGCTGGGAAAACATAAAATGTGTCAAAAGGAAAATAGTGTTAATCAACTTTATGTTTTTTTATTGGGCTGGTATGAAGGACAGCTCATCTTTTGCCAGAGACGTGGACCAAGATATCATCTACATGGCCCGTTGGGGAAATTGATGTACATTTATATAATAGTACCCAGAGGACCCAGTGAAAATAAACAATGAAACAGTAGAACCTCAGGTGACCTCTTTTCTGTTTTGATGGTAAAATGTACGGAATAACCATAGACTGAATTTTCTCAGTTGCAAGCTTTTTGTAGAGGATGTTCCTCCTTAAACTGTTTTGTTGCATAAGTAAATAATTGTCTAAAATAGAGAGATTGTCTCAGGAAACCTATCATGGAATCCTGGATCTGGTTAAAATGTAGACTCTGACTCAATAGGTCTGGGATGGGATCCATAACTCTGCACTGATAACAAGTAACCAGATACAGACTACTCTTGATCTGTGAGCCTTTCTCTGAGTAATAAAATTTTAAGATTCAGCCTTTTCATTACTGAGTTCATAGTCAAGAAAAACTTTTGTACATGGACACCAGGAGACAGGCACACAAATATTTCTAGCAACGTTGCACATATAAAGTGTAAAATTAAATAAGTATTAATCAGTAAAATTGAACTCCCTTAATAAAGTTTTAGGCATATCCATACAGTGGAATAGTATGCAACGGTGAACATGGATTTTACAGAGATCACTTAAATGTACCCACAGAACAAAATAAATTCTGTAGAACTCTACATAAAGAACAACATTTTCATCAACCATACACAGTAATAAAAACAGACTATATTATATTATATTACAGACATAGATAAAAACTAGCTTTAAATAACTAGGAAATAATAAGAACAAAATTCAAGATGTGGTATACCATATATTCAGTGCGTGCTGGGGGAGGCAAGAAACGGGATCATATACAAGTAACTTAAACAGGTTTTATAAAGTTCTATCCCTTAAATTAGTATGTAAGTTTATATCCGTAGTGACTCTGCTTCCTGTCTTACCTATTGCCTACAGTCTTTTAGTTATACCACATAGTGAGAGAAAAGTTAATAAAAGGTCGGGAGAGAAACAACCTATACTGGAAGGAAGAACAGCCAAAGAGAGAAGCTTGAAACAACAGTGTTACCTGTTGCTGCATATGTAGTTGAATAGTTTGATTACTTTCATCAAAAATGCAATGTGGGCCCTGGCCAGTTGGCTCAGTGGTAGAGCATCACAGAAGTCCCGGGTTTGATTCCCGGTCAGGGCACACAGGAGAAGCGTCCATCTGTTTCTCCACTCCTTTCCCTCTCCTTCCTCTCTGTCTCTCTCTTCCCCTCCTGCAGCCCAGGCTCCACTGGAGCAAAGATGGCCCGGGCGCTGGGGATGGCTCTTCGGCCTCTGCCCCAGGTGCTAGAGTGGCTCTGGTCGCGACAGAGCGACACCCCAGATGGGCAGAGCCTCGCCCCCTGGTGGGCGTGCCAGGTGGATCCTGGTCGGGCGCATGCGGGAGTCTGTCTGTCTCTCCCCGTTTCCGGCTTCAGAAAAATACAGAAAAAAAAAATGCAATGTGGGCCCTGGCCAGTTGGCTCAGTGGTAGAGCATCGGCCTGGTATGCAGAAGTCCCGGGTTTGAATTCCGGCCAGGGCACACAGGAGAGGCACCCATCTGCTTCTCCACCCCTCCCACTCTCCTTCCTCTCTGTCTCTCTCTCCCCCTCCCGCAGCCGAGGCTCCATTGGAGCAAAGATGGCCCGGGCGCTGGGGATGGCTCCTTGGCGTCTGCCCCAGGCGCTAGAGTGGCTCTGGTCGCGACAGAGCGACACCCCAGATGGGCAGAGCATCGCCCTCTGGTGGGCGTGCCGGGTGGATCCCGGTCGGGCGCATGCAGGAGTCTGTCTGACTGCCTCCCCATTTCTAGCTTCAGAAAAATACAAAAAAAAAAAAAATGCAATGTGACCTAATAAACACGAGAGTGGTATATGAACTGGCATAAGTGCTCTCTCTAAGTTTGGTGGTCAGATCGCAGTCACTCAGGAAAGCATGTTCTTTTTACATGAGAAGCTTCCAATAGAAACCCATGAATTATGCACACAGATGTCTTTGGTTTGCTGGAATATTTAATTTTTTAAAAAAAATATTAGATGCAACTTTTCTAATGGGAAATCTAACACTCCAAATCTTTGGATTTTTAGGTGTCTTTTTTTTTTTTATTATTAAGTGAGAGGTGAAGAGGCAGAAATAGACTCCCACATATGCCCCGACTGGTATCCACCTGGCAAGCCCCCTACCAGGCGATGCTCTGCCTATCTGGGCCACTGCTCTTTTGCTTGGCAAGCAAGCTATTTTAGCACCTCAGGCTATGCCATGGAGCCATCCTCAGTGCCCAGGGCCAACTTTGCTTGAACCAAGCCTGGGGTAGGGGGAGGGGAAGAGAGAGAGAGAGAGAGAGAGAGAGAGAGAGAAGGTTGGGAATGGGTGGAGAAGTAGATGGTTGCTTCTCCTCTGTGCCCAGACTGGGAATCAAACCCAGGACTTCCACACTCCAGGCCAACGCTCTACCACTGAGCCAACTGTCCCAGTCCCTTCGTATCTTGACTTATCAGAAACTCTGGCACAAACTGAGCCCTTCTCTTAAGCACATCATGCTCCCAGCTGGAGCAGAGGGGTCTCTGAGACACTTTGATGAGTCCGTTCACTTTTGCATGTGTCGACCTTCAGCAAATTAGACCCTAACCTACTCAGTTTCATCTCAAAACTTGGCTTTTTACTATATAATTTGAAGAGCTAATTGTACGTGCTTCAGGGAGTTTTGCCAGGTAAAACACTATGCCGAAAGACAGGCATTAAGTAAGATCAAAATAAATATTAGTGAACACAATAAAATAGTAAGCATTCAATAAATATTAGCTTCTGCTGCTATTATCGTACCTTTTACAACCATTGTGATGAAAGATTATATTTGTACATCTATGCAAATCTCTAAAAGCACATCAGGATAAAAGGGAGGTACATAATTAAAGTAACCTTCATTCCAGACTACCAATGGACGGACAGGTTATTCAGGGACTCTGAGGGAGAAGGCAACAAAAACTTACCTTCAGGTAAGATGAAGAGAATATTAAAAGAGAATAATTTCAGGTTATAGTGAAGAAAGAAAGAAGAAAAACAAAGCAGATGAAATATATAGTGATGATCAATTGGTATAGAAAGAAGAAAAAACAGAGCGCCTGCCAAGAGAAGCAGGCTGTTCACATTAGAGACATAAATTTGGGAGAGAAAGGAAAGAAAGGGAATAAGAGAGAGAACAAAGTTATGACTAAATAAATAAAAGGAAGGAGAACCAAAAAAAAATTAAGTTCGTAATAAATGAAATACAAGTCCTAAAAAATAAAAAGAAGAAGAAATTAGGAAGAGATACTGTGCTCCGTGAATGTGAGTGCAGGGAGAAGACAGTTCTGGAGAAAGGACTCTGAGAAGAAGAAACGAAGCTGAAATAATTAAAAGCAGCCTAGATATTTTCAGTTTCCAATCTACTTAAAGAGAGCAATGCAGGGATAGGGGGGACAAAGATGAGAGATTGGAGCACAAATCAGAGAGCAAACTGAGGCCTGATTGTACTGACAGCATCAGAGTGAAGGAAAAAGAAAAGGAGGTCAAGGCTAAAATAGTGACTTCCTCTATAAACATCTCGTAGTGTCCATGAACAGAAGAGAGTGGGCTGGGTTGAAGATTAAAGTGGATGGCAAAAAGAAGAAGGAAAGAGAAAATGGATAAACTGTTTTGATTTTAAAGGCAGATTATTATTATTTTTTTTTTAGGTGAGAGGAAGGGAGACAGTTAGGCAGACTCCCACATGCACCCCAACCAGGATCTACCTGGTAACTTCCATCTGGGGCCGATGCTCGAGTATTGAGCTATTTTAAGTCCCTGATGTTGATGTGCTCCAAGGGAGCTATCTCAGCGCCCAGAGCCACACTTGAACCTATTGAGCCACTGGCTGCAGGAAGGTAAAAGGAGGAGATGGGGGAGGAGGGGGAGAAGTAGACGGTCATTTCTCCTTTTTGCCCTGACTGGGAATGGAACTCTGAACTTCCATATCCAAGCCGATGCTCTATCCACTGAGCCACCTGCCAGGGCCTGAAAGATTTTTGTTTTTCAGTATGTGGACTTCTGCCAGGAAAGAGATCAAAGGTGAAGAACTCAGAGATTCAGCGTAAGACTTCTCTCCACAACCCAGAGATGGGGTAAACAGTGAGTTGGTAGGAGAGGTAGCCCCAGCCCCAGTGGTCTGACTTTCAACAGGGCATCTTAGTTCTGTTAAAAATGGTATGAGGAGCCTTGGCCGGTTGGCTCAGTGGTAGAGCATCGGCCTGGCGTGCGGAGGACCCGGGTTCGATTCCCGGCCAGGGCACGTAGGAGAGGCACCCATTTGCTTCTCCACCCTCCCCCCCTTCCTCTCTGTCTCTCTCTTCCCCTCCCGCAGCCAAGGTCTGTCTGACTGTCTCTCCCCGTTTCCAGCTTCAGAAAAAAAAAAAAAAATGGTATGAGGAAAGGTGCAATAGTTAACACAACAAAGGAAAGAGTCCTAAAATGGCATTTTGAAATACATTTGAGAAGTTACCAAACAACTAGATGTGGCCAACCAACATCACTGTGATGACCAAAATGATTTTATTAGAACAGATCTTAATTAATCTAACAAACGGTGTGGTGCAGCCCAGGCAGTCCTGGGTCATAAGGTATTTGGTGGATTGCAGTCTGGTTCATGACAAGGGAGGACGTTGCTCAGGTTAAGTTAAGAAAACTTTGCTGGAAGGTGATGTCAGTGAAAGTTGGAAATGCATAAGAATATGTTATATATCAAGTCTGTAACCATCACCCTGGGAAGGTGGAAAATAAATTAGGTTGATCAGGTGCTGAGGTGGAACTATTTTTAATGCATTTCTATGTAAACTTTTCAGAATTTTTCCAAAGAAAAAAACATGTTCAATTTGAAAGAAAATAAATGTAAAGATGAAAAAAAGAAGAAAAAAAAAAAAGACAAGGATAAGCCGGATGGGCCCTGTCATATCTTATGCAGCTGAGATTGTTCTGGAAATAATGAATGCAAAAGAGATGAGAAAATCTAAAATATGTGACAAGTATACAACAAAATATGGAGAAAATACAACACAATAGAAAAAGAAAAAAGAAAAGCAAGATATAGTGAGATGGCATAGGGTGACAGATGATCTTTGTGCTTATTATTCAAATGTCACAACCAAATTACTTTTTTGAAATCTGCATCTCTAGTTTACAAATTAGAACACTGAGAATTAGGCAGGTTAAGTAACTCATCCAAGGTCACACAGCAAGCAAATGAAAGAGCTCAAATTTAATTCACTATCTTCCTCCTAAGCTTTTATCTACACACCATTGCCTTTCAAAACAAAGATGTAAAAGAGAGGAATAAAAGGAAGGACAATTATATTGAAGCTGTACCATTGAAGGATGGGTGTATTGTCTGCAGAGCGTGAGGCAGCAACAAATTTAAGGGGAAAAAAAAAAGAAAAGGAAAGAAATGTTGGCACAATTTCCCTTCACTTGTCAGTTTAAAAAGAGCCTTTTACAGTATGGTGTTGAAGTATATCTGACCACCTGAATGTTTGGGAGCGGAGCAGCGGGTGAAGCCGCCGCGCTAATGGCACGAAGCTGCAATTCTGGGCTCGAGTTCTCGTTAGGGAAATCATTCTTGCTGAATAATACATAATTAAAGTAGATGAAGTGTTACTTGACTTCCCTTTTGCTGCTATTCAAATATATCATTGCCACTATGCATAATTAAAGAAGCAGTTATCATTAAAGCATGCCAACGGGCAGCTCCGGGTAACACTTACTCACTGTCTTCCCTCAAAGATCACCGGGAGAATGGTGCACCTGATTCTTTTCATTCCCTGAGAAATCCTGGAAGGTCACATTGGATGATTTAAAAGTAAAGCATCATCCTTTTTTATTTTTTTTTCTTCTCCTGATGAAATGGTGCCTATACTTTGGTTGGAAAGGCAGTCAAACTTTTTATGTTTCAAGGGGCACATAATTAAACAAACTGATAAAATAAAAACATAAACATTTAAAATGTACTCTTTTAGAAATGCATGAACAAGTAATACATAAAATATGATGCTACTTTTGTTTAAGTCCATTTCTTAAAATGTTTATGCATACAATAAGATGAAATTTTGCATGAAACATATTAATGAGGCATCTAGCAATATTTATAAGCCATATTTTTCCTTTATTTATTTTCGGATATTTCTACAATAAAAAATGCATGGAAATAAAGAAATATTTATAAATCTTTAACAGCTTGGATTCAATTTCAAGTCGCTCTTAGAAATAGAAATTAATAGAATGATCACACCAACTAAAGTTGACTTTAAGTGATTTGTATGAGGTAAAATGTTTTTGTACTAATTAATGCAGGATTTATGGAAATTTATGCATCAGTTGAATACCGCAAGCAAAAACTATTGTAAGCAAATTAAGAATGTAATCGTAGGAACAAAACTTTAAAAGATATCTATTGTACTAATTACAATCATATTAATATTTATTATTGTATTACTGTATTAATAATAATAACCACCAATGTTTACTGAGGTTACTGTATAGCCCATATTTTTCTAAAGTGTGTAACAGTTCTAAACCTAAGAGTTCACATTATCTCAATACACCAAGGTTGCGAGTTCGGTCCCAGTCAAGGCACATTTGGTGTACAATACTGAGTACATGAGTGGGTGGGCCAGCAGATAAGTGTTTCTCTCTTCCTTCTTCCCTTTCTAAAATCAATAAATAAAATTCCTTGAAGCGTTTAGATCATCATGAGAAGTAGATGCTGCAATTGTTCAACGTTCATGAACAGTGAGGCTGAGGCAATGCTGAAAGTGGTTTTGATAACATCTGTGTCAATTAGCAATAAGTTCGTAAAAACAATAACACCTTGTGAGCACATTGAAACAAATCAGGCAGGACTGACATTTTTTACACCTTATTGTTCATTAATCACTAATCCTTGAGGATCTTTAAAATAATTTCTAATTGTGCATCTAAAGAAAATTAATCATTCTCTTTTCACTACTGAAATAAAATAGTTTCAAAGAATCCTTAATCCCTGTCACCATTCTTTAAAATATGTTTATATGATTGAAATCCTCTGAAGCTAAAAAATAAAAATAAAATTTTTCAGAGTTGAAGTAAAGAGTATATATATTGTTGAAATGTCTCTTGGGGACTTTTACTACTATTACTGAGATATGATGACTACTATCTTAATTCAGGCTGCTATGATGTGATCCCATATGGTACGGCTTATCAGTAACAAATTAATATCTCATGGTTCTGGAAGCTGGAAGTCCAAGAACAAGGTGCCAGTTTGGTTGGGTTTTAGTGAGGGTCCTGTTACAGGTTGTAGGCAGCTGAATTCTCCTTGTGTTCTCACATGGTGGAGAGCCAGCTAATTCACTGGGGCCTCTTATTAAGGCACTAATCCCATTCATGAGGACTCCATCCTCAAGACCAAATTACCTTCTAAAGTCTCCACCTCCTAAAATAGTCACTTTGGGGGATATGATTTCAATATAAGAATTTTAGATGGACACAAACATTCAGGCAATTGTCACTGCAGTGTTAGCATGTAAATTATATATAAAAAGAAAATAGATTCCCAATCATCTTCACTTTCCAGTTTACTATAATTGAATGCAATTGCATTTGTTTTGAATCTGCATATTTTCAGTATCTGACATCTTCCAAAATACAAATACTTCAATATATATTTTCCTCTTTTTCCCTCTACTCCTCCTTTATTGCATCCTTGCAATTTCTGAGGGAAGGCAGGAAGTACATTTGTTATCTTGAGTTTAGTACTGAGGTACTTAGGTTTAACTTACATTTCCATACCTGGGATCCAGTGGCTATCTCCATGGAAGTGGAATCAAAAATTTCTACATGGAGAGATCTGTTCTTTCAAAGGATCAGAAAGGAAACAAGGGAAAAAAGAGACCACTTCTTGTCTTTCATGGAGCTAACATTCTATTGATAGAGGCAAAAATAAAATAAAATAAATAATGGAAAAAATAAAGACATAATAAAAAATCAGAGTGCTAAAAAGAACTATGAAGAAAAAAATTTACAAAAGCAAAATTAAGAATGACAAAATGGGTGGAGGGATTAGATTAGATTTCAAAAGGCCTCCCTGAGAAATTGTTATTTCAGCTAAAACAGGAAGTAAGAGAGCAAACGATCTCAAAATCTTGGGAAGAGTGTTCCAGATAGAAGGAGTATAAACAAAGAAGACAGTTGTCCATAAGTATTAGAGTTTGTTTGACAGTCAGCATGAACCAGACTCCTTAGTTATTGGTGATTCTGGCATAAGGGACCCCTAGTACCTGGGACACCCAGGAGTTTCTCATCCCATGACTCCCTTATCAGTCCAGTAAAGATCCTGAAATCCCAAGAGAGTGCCAGGACTTCTCTGGAAAAAGTGGTCCAGGCAGATGGCTTGATGCCATCATCATCTGCTCCTAACTCTCATCTTCTTCCTGGCCCTCCATCTGCCCCTGTACTTGCCTCCTGCCACACCCCTAACACCACAAAGCATAGCTTGTGGTCTCTAGGTCTCCAACTGCACCCTGTTTGCCTTCCTGAGAGACCTCACACTGTACCCACCAGCCCAACACAGGAATGGTCAGTGTGCATAGAGTCATGTGAGCGAGTAAGAGAGCCCAAGACACAGATAGCCATTGGCCCATGTAGGATTGCAGCACATGGTGCTTAGATTTCATTCTGAGTATGACGGTGACCACTGATAAGTTCTCAGTAAGACTGTAAAATTGTCTACTTTAAAAATATCACTGAATATGACTATAGCTGATATTTTGAGAATTGACTGGAGGCAGGGGAATCTGCCAGTAGCACATCTCAGTGCAGGTAAAAGATGTTTGTAACTTAGTCCAGGTGTTAACAGAATAGATGTTGAGATATGGTGCAATTTTGTGTGTGCGTGTTTGTACTAGGAAGGTAGAGCCCATCAGAGTTACTAATAGATTAGATGAGGAATATGAAAGATAAAAAGGAGTCCAGGATTCCACCAATGTTTGATGTCTGGATATATGGTAAGTGCCAGGGCACAGGCTGAGGTGGGGAAGACAGGTTTCTAGTGGATGCAAAGCTTTGCTTTGGACATGCTGAGTTTCAGGAGCCAGTTAGACAATTAAGCATAGTTAGCAGCGCTCTGGCTGCTGGGACTCAGGGGACCATCGGGTAAAGAACCAGATGAGGAAGTCCTGCCTGGGCAGTAGACACAGTCTGAATGAGGTCGCCGAAGAGAGGGGTATTCAAATCAGTAAGAACAAAAAACTTGCTCAAGCCTGTGTTTCTATGGCAAAAGGTATGGTAATCTAGCCACAAGACCCTGATTTGTGGAATATGATATATATGTCACTTTAAAGAAATTAGAATGTTCATATTCCCACCTGTGATTGTCAAGCAACCGCCCTGAAAAAGCAATTATTTATTTTTTCTACATAAATTTAAGTGTGACTACATGAATGCCCTACAGTGTTCGTGATTCATTTTCTTTTTTTTTTTTTGAATTTTTTTTTTATTTTTATTAAATTTAATGCAGTGACATTGATAAATCAGGGTACATATGTTGAGAGAAAATATCTCTAGATTATTTTGACATTTGGTTGTGCTGTATACCCCTCCCGCAAAGTTAAATTGTCTTCTGTCACCTTCTATCTGGTTTTCTTTGTGCCCCTCCCCTCCCCTAACCCCTCTCTCCTTCTTCACCCCATCCCCCCTCCCCCAACCCCCCGCCCCTGTTGCCATCACATTCTTGTTCATGTCTCTGAGTCTCATTTTTATGTCCCTTCTATGTATGGATTCATCTCAGTTTTTTTTCTGATTTACTTATTTCACTCCGTATAATGTTATCAAGGTCCATCCATGTTATTGTAAATGATCCGATGTCATCATTTCTTATGGCTGAGTAGTATTCCATAGTATATATGTACCAAAGTTTTTTAATCCACTCGTCCTCTGACGGACGCTTGGGCTGTTTCCAGATCTTCGCTATTGTGAACAATGCTGCCACAAACATGAAGGAGAAAAACCATATGATAATTTCAATAGATGCAGAAAAAGCATTTGATAAAATCCAGCACCCATTCATGATCAAAACTCTCAGCAAAGTGGGAATACAGGGAACATACATCAACATGATAAAAGCCATCTATGAGAAACCCACAGCCAACATCATACTCAATGGGAAAAAATTAAAAGCAATACCCTTAAGATCAGGAACAAGGCAGGGGTGCCCCCTTTCACCACTCTTATTTAACATAGTCCTGGAAGTCCTAGCCACAGCAATCAGACAAGAAGAAGAAATAAAAGGCATTCAAGTTGGAAAAGAAGAAGTAAAACTATCATTATTTGCAGATGATATGATATTGTATATAGAAAACCCTAAAGTCTCAGTCAAAAAACTACTGGACCTGATAAATAAATTCAGCAAAGTGGCAGGATATAAAATCAATACTCAGAAATCAGAAGCATTTTTATACACCAACAATGAACAGTCAGAAAGAGAAATAAAGGAAACAATCCCCTTCACAATTACAACCAAAAAAATAAAGTACCTAGGAGTAAACTTAACCAAGGAGACTAAAGACTTGTACTCGGAAAATTACAAAACATTGATAAAAGAAATCAAGGAAGATACAAACAAGTGGAAGCATATACCGTGCTCATGGTTAGGAAGAATAAACATCATTAAAATGTCTATATTACCCAAAGCAATTTATAAATTCAATGCAATACCAATTAAAATACCAATGACATACTTCAAAGATATAGAACACATATTCCAAAAATTTATATGGAACCAAAAAAGGTCACGAATAGCCTCAGCAATCTTAAAAAAGAAGAATAAAGTGGGAGGTATCACACTTCCTGATATCAAGTTATACTACAAGGCCATTGTACTCAAAACAGCCTGGTACTGGCATAAGAACAGGTATATAGATCAATGGAACAGAACAGAGAACCCAGAAATAAACCCACAGTTCTATGGACAACTGATATTTGACAAAGGAGGTAAGGAAATACAATGGAGTAAAGACAGCCTCTTTAACAAATGGTGTTGGGAAAATTGGACAGCTACCTGCAAAAAAATGAAACTAGATCACCAGCTTACACCACTCACAAAAATAAACTCAAAATGGATAAAAGACTTGAATGTAGGCTGTGAAACCATAAGCATCTTAGAAGAAAACATAGGCAGTAAGCTCTCCGACATCTCTCGGAGCAATATATTTACTGATTTATCTCCACGGGGAAGTGAAATAAAAGACAGGATAAACAAATGGGACTATATCAAACTAAAAAGCTTTTGCACAGCTAAAGACAACAAGAACAGAATAAAAAGACAAACTACACAATGGGAGAACATATTTGACAATACGTCTGATAAGGGGTTAATAACCAAAATTTATAAAGAACTTGTAAAACTCAACACCAGGAAGACAAACAACCCAATCGTGATTCATTTTCAACAGTGACTTCAGAAAGTCCTGGGAGGCCGGCACAGTCACTTATAAAAACTAGTGACACAATTGGGAAGAAAAACTGTCCTTTTGAGTAAATGTTTTATAAAGGCAATTAAAGCAGAGAGATGTGTTCATGGGCTTTCACCATCAAAATGACGACAGATCAAATTTATTAAATATGTAATTTGGAAGACAAGCTGGCAATAACAGTAATAAAAATATGAAAATAACTTATTTTAGAAGTCTGTGCTGCTTCCAGCCCTAAAAAAACTAAAGAGTTTATTATCCAAATATAAGTAGGAATTGAAAATTATGTTTTAATTTTAAATTTCTTAGAATTTTAACTTCATTTAAACTTGTTTAAATTTTAATTTCATTTTTTATTTTAGGTGAGAGGAAGGGAGATAGTGAGGTAGACTCCTGCATGCACCCTGACTGGGATCTAGCCAGCAACCCCCATCTTGGGCTGATGCTTGAGTAGTAGCTATTTTTAGTGCCTGAGGCTGATGTGTTCCAAGGGAACTATCCTCAGCTCTTGGGACCATGCTCAAACCAACTGAGCCACTGGCTGTGGGATGGGAGGATGGAGAGAAGGGGGAGAGGTACAGGGGAGAAGCAGATGGTTGCTTCTCCTGTGTGCCCTGAAGGGAAATCAAACCAGGGACATCCAAGAAACAAGAAACAAGAATGTGACTGTTGTGTATATGATCACATGATCAGTTATTCTAATTGCTTGGGACAGAAAATATTGATATAATTTGTATAGAATCTGAAACAATAGGATAATGTTTAGGAGTTAGTTTTTGAAAATCAACACAACATAGATAGGTTTTAATAAGAATAATAAAGATTATTAAAACTTACATGCATACAAGTTGTTACAAGAAGCAGATGTTTCATATATATTTAAATCAATATCTTCCCTTGTTTTGCAAAGTCACTTGCTTTTATCACAATTAATTGGTTTTAAAAGAAAAATTTAAAAATACCCTTTAGGTTTATCAGGATGTGAAAGATACCAAAAGAACTGTGAAAATTCAAATAATACTTTTTCTTAATATTTTTCTCAAAAGTTGACTCTTCTTTTTTTTTAATTAATTTTACTAGGGTGACATCAATAAATCAGGGTACATATGTTCAAAGAAAACATGTCCAGGTTATCTTGTCGATCAATTATGTTGCATACCCATCACCCAAAGTCAGATTGGCCTCCATCACCTTCTATCTAGTTTTCTTTGTCCCCCTCCCCCTCCCCCTTCCCCTGTCCCTCCTACCCCCCTGACCCCCCTGTAACCACCACACTCTTGTCAATGTCTCTTAGTCTCGTTTTTATGTCCCACCTACGTATGGAATTATGCAGTTCTTGTTTTTTTCTGATTTAAAAAGTTGACTCTTCTAAGATTCAATCCTATTTTTAAGAAAGTAAGTGTCTAAACTGTTTTCAGTTCAAAAAATAGTTTCCAAACATTGTGTCCTGAACCAGAAAGTATCACATCTGACAGCATTTCAACTATTTTGATATTCTCTGATGAAATGAGTTGAATGAGCCTATCCGCCTTTGGACGAAGTGTTTCACCAGCGAGGAACCGGCGGCTTGCAGACCAAAGTCGGCCTCACTGTATATAAATACAGAACGTTATAAAGTGTTTGCAAATCTAACAGAAGAGCAGCAACAGCAATGCGAGGTGATGAAATAAGAGTGTTTTTGACCCCCGCATGGGATTAGCTCACCCAACGGCGAGAGAACGACTCTAACTCCCGTGGGCAGCTCCATCCCTGGTGTCACCCTCAGGCTCCGCTCAGGTTTTTGTGTCTTCCCAGGATTGGGCAATATTCTGAAATGTAAATCCTCTGATTTCCTTTCCTGCCTCCTCCCAACATTCCTGAAACTCCCAACATTACACTGAAACTCCCAACATTACACTGAACTCTCAGAACTAAGGAGTAGATCTTTGTCTTCAGTTCATTCAACACCAAAAAATTACTATCAATATTAGCATACAAGCCTACCTACATGGCGCTCTCAGAATGAGAAATGGGAGAGATTTATTTTAGCAGGATTTTAATGTGTGCCCGCTTGCCTTTTAAACTCTGCAATATCTTTTGTATTTAAAAATCACTACATAATACTTAAATGACTATACTAATCAGATCATTCTATTAGCTTGAGTTATCTAGTAAGACAATTATTTTTGAAAAGTAAGTGAGTTTGCTTACTTATTATAACTGGAAAGTGCTATCTAGTTAATTCAAACATTTATAATTACAGGTCTTTTAGTAACATTAATTTAGGAAAAAAATAACAATCACAATTTAATATTAGTCCAAACTACTTATAAATTAAATGGTGAAATGTTTCTAATAGATTACTTCCCAAAAAATACTTACTAGGCACACAGAGCAAGAACTCAAGCCCTGGCCAGATAGATCTGTTGCTTAGAGCATCAGCCTGAAGCACACAAGTTGCCAATTTGATCCACCATCAGGGCACATACAGGAACAGATTGATGTTCCTGTCTCTCTCTCTCTTGCTCTCTCCCCTCTTCTCTGGCTAAAATAAATAAATAAATTTAAAGAACCCAAAAGACCCATTCTCTGTGGTTTTCGAAGTTCAGAATAGTGCCTTTGGCCATGCAACAAACAACAGTGGTTCTCTATGCATAAACCTTTGCTATTCTGCCATTAGAATCAGTGGAAGGACATTTGAAAAGTAACAAACACCCACCTCACTGGTCCTCTTCATACTTTCAACTATAAAAAGATAAAATAAGAAGTTTTTATGTGATCAAATAAATTCACATCTCTGAATGAAGGAAAAAAAAATAACCGATTTGCTTTCTGAATATATTTTACCAATGTCTGTATAGAATGTGATAGTTATCTACTGTGCAAACCGTATCTTTTTATAAATGTAGTAAATGTAAGGCTTTCTATGAGTCTGTGTGAGTCTGTGCAATAGCTGGAAAAATGGCATGTTAAAAGGAGTTTATTTAAATGTCAGTGTCTTGCTAATGATGTGCAAACCACATCTATGGATCTATCTAAATGAAGATAGGCTCTTAATGTGTTCAGGTGATAACAGGAGGGAGCCTCTTATCTGCTCATCTGTACATTACTTTTACACAAACTGTAAATTAGGGCAAAAATATTCATCGCTATACATTTAGTTCTCTATACTACTAAAAGAAGTATAAACACAGTTGAGATTAAATGGCAGTTAAAATTTTTTATTGAGTAATGATTCTCTCCCTCTTCCCTTTCTCTCCTATAGATAAATAGATATTGATACCAATATAAATGGGTAGATCATAGATAGGTCGTAGATGTACATAGATAGAGCTAAGATACATAGATCATAATATAGATTAGATAGTAGATATAGATACATCTAGGAAATATCACTGAGAAATCATAAATATGCAGATATAGATAGATCTATTACATATAGATCAAAAATAGATATATCATAAGTAGATCTAGGTAGAGCTATGGTACATCTATAGATAAATGTGTGGTCTATTTATTTATATTTATGTATGTATGAAAAAGAGAGCGAGACAACAACGTTGCCAACCTTTCTCCAGGAAGGGCCAGATGGTTCACATTTTAGGTTGTATAGTCTCTGTCGAAACCACTCAACATTTTTGTTATAGCACAAAAGTCATAAGCAATATATAATTAAATAAGTGTACTTGTCAATAAAATGTTATCTATGGTTACTTAAAATGGAATTTCACACAATTTTTATCATGAAATGTTCTTTTTTTAATCATTTAAAAATGTAAAAACTGAATTTAACTTGCAGTCCTTCCAGAAAGAGTTCTCAGGGCAGATTTGGCCTGTAGGCTGTCTGTATACCTTAAATAACACATATATCTCAAAGCATCTTATTAATATATTATTACTGTATGGCTATATCATTTTTTTCTCACACCCATCTTTAGAGTAAATACAAAGTTTAAACAACAAAAAAAGTTAAAGTAATTTCAAAGCAGAGACATATTATAACAAAGGAAATTTGATTGCACTAATTGGAATATAGTCAAGAGAGCAAAACTCACACCTCTACTATAAAAGGAAGTGCAAAGTAAGACCATGTCTCAGCTAAATGTTTCATTACAGGATAAGACCTATAATTACTCAAAATAAGATCCTGGTATTTTCACATTATTATAAATATAGTGCAATATTAATTTAACATGATATTTTTTTTACAGGGACAGAGAGAGAGTCAGAGAGAGGGATAGATAGGGACAGACAGACAGGAATGGAGAGAGATGAGAAGCATCAATCATCAGTTTTTCGTTGCAACACCTTAGCTGTTCATTGATTGCTTTCTCATATGTGCCTTGACTGTGGGCCTTCAGCAGCCCAAGTTACTCCTTGCTGGAGCCAGCGACCTTGGGTCAAAGCTGGTGAGCTTTTTTGCTCAAGCCAGATGAGCCCGCGCTCAAGCTGGCAACCTCAGGGTCTCGAACCTGGGTCCTTTCGCATCCCAGTCTGACGCTCTATCCACTGCACCACTGCTTGGTCAGGCTAACATGATATTTTTTATGCAAACACATTGAATTTGCTTTAAAAAAGTGCTACTTTTCTTTAAAAAGCTGTCCTTGATAATAAATAAGAATTACATTTAAAAATTGAAGTTTTCCATATATGATAAAACCTGAACAGAAGAGAAATGTAACATTCTTTCTAAAATACATTGTTTTATAGACAAAGCTTCTTGAATTAATGTTCAAAAACCCAAATACCCAAGTCATCATTTTATACAAAAGAAAGAATGAATAAATAAACACATGTTTCTTTTGTAAATGTCATTTGGTATCCAGGTCACTGATATAATGTAGACAATGGAAAAATTTCTCTCTTCAATTCAATTGAAATTCTTAACCAGAAAGTTGGAAGTGTCAAGTGCCTATTTCAAGAGGGTATTATAAATTTTGTTTTCTGTGAAATTTTGATATTCAAAATGCTACCAATTTTTGTTTCTTGGTGGTGGTTGGGGTGCAAGTATTTCTGTTAAAGACTTAGAATTTTTAAGAACTAAGAACCTCATTGAAATAATTTCTCTCTTTGCCACAAAGAATTGGAAATGGGCCAGTTAAATGTACAAGCCCTTTCTGGAACCTGGTTGTCCTGTTACAATCATAAACATGTATCAGACATTTCTCTGCCTTTCATTAGCAGAGCAGCTGAAGAGTTTCAGAATAACAAACAACAAAACAAAAAACCAAAAAGGTACTGCTTCATCTTTATTCTCTTGCTACCAAAACAAACAAGCAAAAACATCTTTCTTATTGGACGATGAAGTTAAAATTTTATAACAAATTGCCTTGGTTAGATGGCTCGGTGGATAGAGTGTCAACCCCAGTTCCATCCCAGTCAGGATACATGTGAGAAGCACCCAATGAGTCCTGTAACTAAATACAAAAGCTAAATTAAACAATGAATTGATGCTTCTCTCTCTCTCTTTTTTTCTCTCTTCCTCTCCCCTCTCACAAATAAATAAAAATATTAAAAAATAATTTTAAACAAATTTGTAAAAGAAGAGAAAGTACAAATCTACTCCAAAATAGTATAAAGCAAAATATATAGCTTGTACTTTGAAAAGAGACAGTTTAGAACAATCAGCTTGGTTTACATTCAAAAGTGTCACGTCTTTCTTTGTATTCATCTGCTAGGTATTAATTTATCTCTAAGAGAGAAGAAAATAAAGATCACAGAAGACAAGGCTTTTCTTTCTCTTGAACAATTTTGAATCCTTAATTGTCTTATAATCAGCTACTCTCTGATTAAGAAACTATTATTTCTTTCTAACAAATGACCTGTTATGGCTTATGAAAATGCATATATAACAATATAAATATGAAGAAACAAAAAAAAAAAAAAAAAAGGAAGACCGAGGGAAACTGAAATTGCGTAATTATTGGAGGTGGTAAGCAACGAACATCAATTTTGTCTGTTACTAGTTAAATTATAATTGACCAGTGAAATTATAATTTCTTGGGGAAATTTCTGACTGTCCTGATGAGCCAGAAATCCTCTCTCCATACTGATTTCCCCAAGATTTCTTGGCTAATGCACTGTCTTCTTTGCCTTGTGACAGTCTTAAATACCACCTCCTGAGTGACGGCAATTTGACATATAAAATGCCTTTAGAAAAAATTCTTGCCAAGAAATTTATCACAACATCACAGAAATTTAAGGAGCCTAATTGTGAAATAAGTACTGCTTATAACATACCTATAAATCTTCTTAACTCTATCAGCAGAGTCCAAATACACTCGTCCCAGTAAGTCTGCTGATAAATGCAGCTAGGCTGAGCGCATTCATGCTTTCTAAAATAAAAGTCACGTGTGCTATTCTTCAAGAAAGGTAATAATAATAATAACAATTTATTTCACAAATACTTATTGAGCACCTGCGTTCTATTCACCAACATGAATCATAAGACTCTACAATTATTGCACTGTACTTGATAAATTCTAAGAGTGCCCTTTGAATACCGCCACAGTTTATCGGGGGTTGGCCGTGATTAAGGTGCCTTCCACAGTATTTCACTGTGGGCTTGTCAGCAGCACCCTTGAACCATTATGAACTGCTTAATAAATGAGGGTGATGGTATTACTATTGATGTGGATGGGTGCCCTGCTGGGAATCTGCAGTGTGTCTTCTCCACAGGGGAATTGCACTCATTATTACAGTAGAAATTGAGGAAGTCCAGTCATTGGTGACTGAATGCATGTTGTCAGCAGATGGAACCAAGACTGTCCGAGGCAGACAGTGTTGGTTCTGCTGCCTGCAGGGCTGATCTCTAGCTCCCTGGGTCTCTGTCTCTTTTCTGGCCATTAGAACCCATTCTGCCAGTAAAAATATCAGGAAAGGCAAGTCCCTGGGAGTATCCGTTGGCCAGTGATAAACAGGAGCTGGTATAAAATATCCCAGCTGTCTCATCCCTGGGATGGGATGACTCGGAACCTCACATGATGCTCTGGCTCCCAGGGAACCCCATCAGAACTAAATTGCAATCTATCTCATTGGGAATTGCTTTATAATACACATTTCCTTTGTTTTTCCTGGCCTTCCTTTGCCTGTTCCACTTCCTCGCTTCACTATTCAGTGTTTCCAGGGACCATATCCCAAATAAACAACTTGCAGTTGAAACCTTTTGTCTGGATCTGTTTTGCAACTTGGTGAAACCAGACTAAGCCGACCGATTTCCCAAAATATCTTCTGAGCATGAAGAGTCCTTCTTTTATCTACCAATAATACCTGTTTTATTTTTAAATAAACCCTTGAAATGTATTTTCTCTTTCTCTGAGATAAAGAAATGGAAGAAGGTCCTGGCCGGTTGGCTCAGCGGTAGAGTGTCGGCCTGGCGTGTGGGGGACCCAGGTTCGATTCCCGGCCAGGGCACATAGGAGAAGCGCCCATTTGCTTCTCCACCCCCACCCCCTCCTTCCTCCCTGTTTCTTTCTTCCCCTCCCGCAGCCAAGGCTCCATTGGAGCAAAGATGGCCCCGGGCGCTGGGGATGGCTCCTTGGCCTCTGCCCCAGGCGCTAGAGTGGCTCTGGTCGCGGCAGAGCGACACCCTGGAGGGGCAGAGCATCGCCCCCTGGTGGGCAGAGCATCGCCCCTGGTGGGCGTGCCGGGTGGACCCCGGTCGGGCGCATGCGGGAGTCTGTCTGACTGTCTCTCCCCGTTTCCAGCTTCAGAAAAACAAAACAAAACAAAACAAAACAAAACAAAACAAAAGAAATGGAAGAAGTGCTTGAGTATCCAACCAGTGTCCTTAAATCAGTATGCACACCTCTGGGATAATAATATAAGGTGAGACACTCAGGAGAGGTTACAGTGAGTTCTGACAAAGCACTTAGAAAGGACCCAAGTCCAGCCAACCTCTGTTAGCCAATGCCTTGCTATTCTTAATAGGCCAAATGTCGTTGCCAATATTTGTCTTGTCTAAGATTTCTGACAGCCATTTATTAAAGTTTGTTTGATGAAGTGAAGAAGCATAGAACCAAGACCACGATTTAAATTGGACTGTGTCTTTCCTACCCGTAAGCACTTGCCCAGATCACTTCTGTATTCTCTCACAATTTCCTAGACCTCACATGAAAAATCTGATACCATCTACCACTACCAAAGAGTGCTAGCTAAAAGAGACATGGCTGTAACAAGATATAGCCTATGCAGAAGGTGCTTACACTATTTTGATAGTGGGATCGCCAAATCATTATCAGTTCTCAAGCAACAGTCTGCGGATTTCCATTACCCCTTTAATTTCCCAAGACTTCAGGGAGACTTTGATTTCTGGAATTTCACATGTGCTCTGAGGCATCTGTGTGCTGGTTCTGACACTAATACAAGATGTGTTGAGTCAGAAAGTCCTGAAACATGTAGATAGACAACGTGCTCGAGTGAATGAGAAAATCATGAAATATAAAAATATACGGATGCTTTCATAGTTGACAGCACCCATACCCGGTCTCAGAAGAGATTCAACTCTACAGACTGCACCTGCCCAAGTGAAGAACACCAGTGTTATAGGAGCTTTCAATTTCAACTCTTGTTAGTTTGAGGACGTGAGTAATGGTGACAGGAGAAATGAGAACGGAGGAATCATGTTTTGTCATATGTGTTCCAGTATGGCGAACATTTGTCTCAATGGTCCCTTTTCATCTCATTATCCACTACTCACTTCCCACTTCCATCCTTAACCCAAAAACACATTAAAAAATATCTTTTGATCTGTTCAAAAATACCCATCCATAGAAAAGATGAGGGCTTTTAAAAGCTAACATAAATTAGAGACATGAAGATGACCTTGTTATTTGCACAAGAAGTTATTAACATTAGGAGTTGTGTGTGTGGGTGTGTATTGAATTATTAGATATCAAACACTTTAGCAAATTAACCTTTGCCACCAAGTGCTTATATGCCCATGCCTCTACTATGATTCAACATGGAGGATTAAAGATCTTTCAATTCCCCAGCTCTGCACCTGTCACAAATAAATTTTTTTTTTGTATTTTTCTGAAGCTGGAAACAGGGAGGCAGTCAGACAGACTCCTGCAGGCGCCCGACCGGGATCCACCCGGCACGGCCACCAGGGGGTGATGCTCTGCCCCTCAGGGGCGTCACTCTGTTGTGACCAGAGCCACTCTAGCGCCTGGGGCAGAGGCCAAGGAGCCATCCCCAGTGCCCGGGCCATCTTTGCTCCAATGGAGCCTCAGCTGCGGGAGGGGAAGAGAGAGACAGAGAGGAAGGAGAGGGGGAGGGGTGGAGAAGCAGATGGGCGCTTCTCCTATGTGCCCTGGCCGGGAATCGAACCCGGGACTCCTGCACGCCAGGCCGATGCTCTACCACCGAGCCAGGGCTTGTCACAAATAATTTTTAAAAACATAAATGGCATTAGAATCTGTATTACACTTTCAAACTGGTTTTGTATCTGACACACTTCTTATATAAACTGCCACATGATCCAGTGATCAGCAAATCAGATTCAGTACCCAGCATTTACTTTCTTCTCACTGCCAAAGGAACTGTCATCCACACCCTGAACATCCAACACGTCCATGATGACCCGTCTGAAATAATGTTATCAAAAATAAATGGATCTCGTGAGGAAAAAGCATGAAATGAAATCGAGCCCATGAGATTGCTTCAGGAAAAAACTATGAAGGCAATAACAACAGCGGTTCAGTGGGTATTAAAAGAGAATATGGAGGAGATAATTTTTGCATTCAGCCTCTGTTTCTCCTTACCCTCCGTCGTCTCTCTTACTGCCGGCCTAATTGTCAGCCTGTCTCTAGAGTTTCATACCTTCCCCAAATGTGTTTTCCCCTCTTCCTTATCTCTGCAGAGCCATCAGTCACACAGAAGATTTGTAATGAACTTGCTCTCTGCCAGAGCAAGAAGAAAAAAAAAAGTGACATCATTTTCAAAAAGGGGACTATCAGTACTTTAATCTCAGTGAGACAGAAAATAGAACAAAGGGAATGTCTGGCAGAGCTAACAGGGCAGAAGGACGGGGATGGGGTTCACGCTTTCTTTCTCTTCCCAGCTTCAGACTCCCGGCTTTAGAAATTTGGAATGCATTTGTTTCTCATTCGCATTGTGTCCTGCGGACCATGCAAGGTCTTGCCTGGACGTAATTACTGAACAAGGGACACGGCATTCTCTCTGACCACTTTTGTGAGTTTGACGGGATGGAGTGAGGATGGAATGTTTGAAAGCTGATAATAGAGTTAGAACATGTATACAGCATGTAAAAAATGTAATGTAAAGTAGCTAGCTTGTGAATCTGATTGGGCAGGAGTATTCTAGCTGTATCCAAATGTAAATAAACTAAATATGAATGAGAGGAGATGGCATGGAAGGGAAAAAAGAGCAAGCGTTTTTTTTAAATCATAGACATGTGAATCTAAGATAATTTCGGAATCAGTACTGAAAGTTCAGAAGCTAAGATATTAAAACACTTGTTTATAATACATTGAAATATGTAATCAGAATTATTTTACAAAAAGTGAAATCCTCAAAATAATCAACTTGGAAAGCAATGTGAGTTCTCTCCAGTTACCATGCTTTTGGGAACTTTGGGACCATGTGCAGGAGATTATCAAGCATGTACCATTTATCAGAGACATGTGATGAATCACCCTGAGAAAAACAATCGCAAAAATTTTCTTTTTAAAGTGGAGCTGGGACGGAATCAGATGTGTGTGTTGGGCAGGAACCTCCCAGAACACATGCTCAGGTGTGGCCAGAATGTAACTTTCTTTATTGCTCTATCAATTTACCTGGACTCTTTTTACTTATCAGCTACTTTTACATCCCCCAGCATGGTGAGAATCCAAGAGAAACCTCTGGGTGTTCGTCTGTTCCTCTCTGGAGTAAATGGAAACACTGGACCACTGTAGAAGTTTTTTGCCTAGATTGAAGAGGGCACATTTTCTACTCTACTGCTACCACATTACTCTGGCATGATTGGAGTTGAGAAACATGGGGTCTAATAGACTTTCACCTCCTTCATTTCATCCAGGCGAGTAAAGCACTGGTTCTTAGATGACTGTTGGCTCTAAGTCCCTCCAGACAGATCTCTGAGATGTGGAGAAGGAGAAGGTAAGAGGGTTCCGAGCTCTCTATCAAATAGCCTCACAGCTGCTCACTTTAAGGCTCTCCTCACTGACTATTCTCCTCTCTCCCAGTCTAAATACATTTTGTTTCTTCTGTGATCACAAGAACAGAGAGAATGTTTACCCCCAATCTAATTATTTAAAACCCAAGTCAAGCATGCCCAGGGCTTTTGATATTAAAAAAATCTTGAGACTTTGAAACAAAAACAAAAACTCTCTTTTCTACTATTCTTTCTACAATGAAGTCTTAAAAGTTTATTTTGAAACTTAAAAATATTAAGTTTGACCTCTTTTGGTTTCGTTTTGTGTATTTTATTTTGTATGTCTTCTAAGCATGTATGTCCTAAATTAAAGGATATCAAAAAACTTCAAGGAAATATTATACACTAATATTTCAGAATACTCTTCCTCTTTCTTCCCCTCTATAAATCTTTCCCTTCCATAAAAAGAAACATGTGATTCTTGCCTGCTTATTTTACGCCTCTTCAAGAAAGAGTGAGTTAGGTTCTTATCTTTAATCCACATCTCTAAAACAATAACTTCCACACAGAGCAGAAGAGAATATATATCTAAACTAGAGTACTCTATATTGAGATAGTCTAAGGTTCAGTACATTAATCCACATAATGAAGTAAAACTATGTAGCCGACAGAGAATCCATCCATTAAGCTGAACAGTATCCTATGGACAGATGCCAGTGTCACAGGGCTTTGTCCAGACAGAGTCCAATTGAAGCTGTCAGAGCCTCTCAGGAATGTGTACTGAGAGGCACCAAAGTTAAACTGTAGTTAGCAGTAGGCACTTGAGTTAAAAGACCATGTGGAATAGGGCCAAGTGGATACAAGATGAGTATACAGAAGGACACATAGACCCAGCTAGAGTTGAGGAGAGGAGATGGAGAGACAGACACAAAGATGTAGAGGGAGGGAAAATACATGCAAAGATCCACGGAAATCATGAGAGGAAATGAGAGTTGACAGACTGTAACTAATGTCTACTCTATACACAACTGTGTCTCCCAGCCCTCCTGCTCCCATCTTGGTCTTATTTTCTCCATAGAACCTATCAGTGACCTCCAGGCTATATCTTACATGTTCATTTATTCATTTACTATCTTTTTGTACACAAACACACACATGAGCGAGCGAGAGAAAAAGAGTACCGAATCTGTAAGAGATGTGATTTTTGTGTTTTGTTCACTGGTATATTCCTAGCTCTGAAGCAGTAATAAGGATTTCAACAATATTTGTTGAAGGAAAGAAGAAAGGAAAGGAAGAAAGAAGAGGAGGAGGGCGTAAAGGAGAGCATGAGAACGATGACAATTGCCTGGCTCATCATTCTGCAGACTCAGAGTACTGGCTCTATTTCCTGCTCTTGGATTCTGTGATGTTTCCCTGTTTTTCCCCCCAGTGCTCCCCTTTCCTGACTTGAGGTCAAGAAATGTTTTTCTTCACTTGCGACCAAATGAAAGCCTGACAAACCAGGCATACTGAGTGACCCTGGTCAGTATCTAGACCCCTTTTCTTTATTTCAGATGAGGAAAATAGCAAACTTTCTCATCTTTAAATTATCATTAAGCTATAACATGCCACCTGGAACCATGATCTTGTTGGAAGAGCGTGGTCAAGGGTGCTGATCCAAATCACAAGGAGAGACAGTTAAGGGAGAGGGGGTGAGAGGAGAAATAAGAAAACACACATCCATTACATCCACAGGAGCAGAAAAATTAGTATCTGAAGAAGCAATTAATTTTTTCTTATCTATGGCCCTGTCTTCAAGAGCAGCGGATAACTTCGTAGTGGTCCCTGAATGTTAATGAACATACTAGCAGAGTGCTTATTAAAAGTGGAGGGTCCATCACAGATATAGAGAACAGATTGATGGTCGTCAAAGGTGAAGGAATTAAGAAGTACAGATTGGCAGTTATACAATAGTTGTGGAAATGTAAAGTCAGCAAAGGAAATATAATCAATAATATTGTAATAACTATGTAGGGTATCACTGGGGTAGTGAAAATATTAAGGGAAAACTTTGTAAAGTATATGATTCTCTAACCACTATGCTGTACACCTGAAATTAACACAAAATAACATTGAATATAAAATGTAATTGAAAAAATACAATTAAAAATAAATTTTAAAATGGAGAGTCCAAAGTTCAATCCCCCAAATTCAAATTCTGCTAATATATGTTGGGCGCTGGGTATCTATGTTATTAGTGAAAACACTAAATGATACAGGTGATCTCTATGAAAGTCTGAATATTTGTGCCTCTCCAAAATTCACAAGATGACACCCCAACACCCAAAGATGATGGTATTATGATGTGGAGCCTTTGGGAGGTACTTGAGATACATTAGAATTAGACCATGCTGGAGATTTGACCATGGACTTCATAGCCTCCAGAACTGTGAGATATAGATGTCTGTTATTGATAAGCCACCTAGGTGTGGTATTTTATAATAGCAGCCTGAAGAAACTAAGACCACAACAGTGCACGTGGTCCTCTAAATGCACATTGAGAATAAAAACAGCTCTAGGGCACCACGTTTCCAGAACTTTAACAGGGGATGCCTCCCATCACCAATTTCCAACTTCCTCTGAAAATACCCTCAGAAATCCAGAATGAAAAGATAGAGTGTAAGTCTGAATGAGATGGAAAAGATAAGATTTTAAAATGAAAGACTTTGTGGTTAAATTTATTGTATAAAATATTCTATCTTTACAGCTGCGTGGGCAAGGACATAATCAAAATTAATTAATTTGTTACCAGTGACTGGCATATCAAACTCATTGTCTCGAGTCATACCAATTTCTACCCAGTTCCCACAAATTGTATTATTTCACTCTCTTAGCCTTTACTATCAGTTAGAGCTTTAATTCTTCTTCTTGCAACTAACTAGGCTCATGTTCTCAGATCAAATGCCTTTCATGAGGTAAGTTAGACTTTTTGAGAGAGTGCTGGGCACTCTGAGAATAAGACAACGCTGCAATGAATGAATTTTATGTAAATTTTGGGTCTTAGTGGTCATTTTACCTCAGAGGCAGAAAAGCAGATCATAATGTAAAAGCTGGATAGCCACTGGAACCATTATAATCTCATCCAATAAAGTTTCTTAAGTCTAGGGGCTGGATCTATGAATAAGTTTCCCTGAATCCATAGACTTACATAGGTTACTGGTAAAGTTACATCTTAGATCCTATTCTTGAATGTATTCAAACTCCAAGTCCTTCCATTTCTCTCATTCCTGATTCTTCTTCTTAAAATAAGACCTGCTGAGAGCAAAGAGTTAAATCTGCCTGCAGAAGGTTCTGTCGGATGCTGAGGATTTCATCTTTCATATGTACCTGCCTACTTGATTGAAAAGTAGTATTTTAGGCTTTAGATAGAGTTACGTATATAGAAAGATAAAATAAAGAAAGGAGTATTTCTCACTTATAGACTTACAAAATATAGGGCTATTTGCAAAATGTATAAAGAAGGATTCTTAGACGTAGGAGCAGTTTACTATTCCCAAAATACAGACTATGTCCTGGATAACCTTAAGAAGATGGAAGACTCAGTCAAGGCCAATCTATAAAGACAGAAGGGTAAGAGAAGTCATTTTGCAATTTGTTTTATCATCTCAAGATTTATAAAAAGTGGTTCTACCAAGAGCATAAATCTTTATTTTTTTTTCCTTCTTAAACTTTTCCCTTCTGTTTTAAACTTTAAATGACAGGTGGTCTTGAAAAATGTTGAATTAGGATTTGACAAAGTCAAGTCCTCTCTATTTGACTGGTCCTACAGTTCTAGCAGTCTCACAAATTAGTGCCTCAATTGTCTGAGATACGTAAAACCAAAGTAGTAGCAGTGCACACTCACAACCACACTAACATGCTCATGTTCTTATACACAGAGGCATGAACAAACGAACACGCAGACACACTACCACTTTTTTTTTTTTTGCTATAAGAGGATTTAGTCTCGGAAAGCCCTGCTTCCATATCTCAGCAAATTCTTCCTTGTAGCATAATGTTCACATAGCCTAGCAGAATGCAAAACCAAGGTAGAATGTATTTTACAAGAAAAGGGAAGACCCTGGCCAGGTAGCTCATTTAGTGAGAGCATCTTCCTGACATGCCAAGGTTGCAGGTTTGATTCCTGGTCAGGGCACTTACAAGAATCAACCAATGATGACATAAATGAGTGAAACAAGTCAATGTCTCTCTCTCTCTCTCTCTTTTTGTCTCTCTCCTTTCTTCTCTCTCTAAATATAAAATTTTAAAAATTAAACAGGAAAAGAAAGGTAGAAACTATCTATTTTTCCCCAATAACAGATTTTCCATGATTGAATCTTAGTAGAAAATAATATTTTTATAAATTTTTAGAGTTCACAATGTAGTTTCACAACAAACGATTCATTCATTCAGTAACTATCTATCAGACATCCTCTTGGTCCAGACTGTGCAAGGGTCTACCTTTGCCCTCATGGAGGTTATATTTTAGGGGATTGCCTTGTTTGAGACCCCAAATAATTCCATATGTGAGACACATGACTTGGGCCCAGATTTCAATCCAAAAAAACTCTGTACTTTTATTTGAACATGCTGTTTCTTTGACAAAAATTTAATAAATGAAAAAAAAAAAAATAAAGTCATTGCAAGAATCTCAGTGAATGTCCTAATCTATACTAGGAAACATGCAAGGAGAAGTTTAGCAAATGGGTAATTGGTTTTGAAGTCTATATACCATTAAGTAGTAAATCCAAACATTCCATGAAGGTACTCAAAAAGAAGCCAAGTAATAGTCATTCTTTATAATATCTACAGAGAGTACAGAATGTGACTTTGCATATCCTGCCAAGGAGTTGTAATTAATTTTGTTTGGCTCTACTCTGTATTACAACCGGGATATCACATAGGAAAGAATTTCTGTTTCCCATTACAATTGTACTTATTTAGTCCCCACCTGAGTGCAAATGTTTTCTTAACCAAAGTAATTAATATTACAGCTTTTATTCCCTTAATAAACATTAGTATTTTCCACTAGGTTTAGTTTTATCTATTTTTCAAATATTTATTGATTGGAGGCCTATCAGCACTGATTACATTAAGGGGAAATCTCCAGCTTGTCCCTCATTTATTTTTACCCATGACACATGAAGCGTTCATTTCCATCCTATAGTTGGCTCAGCTTTAAAGATTTGGGGTTTTTTCTGGCTAATTCTGTATGTAAGTTATTCAAGTATGAATTAACCAGTGCGCACATAAGGTAATATTATATTCTTGTGGTATTAGATTTTATTTGAATTTTTTGAGAAGAGAATCCCATTTGATTGCAAGACCAGTCATTCTTCATGCGGGTAGCATTTGGCTCACTTTTTCCTCTTTAATGTTTTCCAATATTTGCTATGCTTTTATTTGTAATACTAAAGTCATTATTCTTGTTGTAGTTGCCAGATTAGCATTAAGTCTTTCGTTTCTAACAACACAAAGACCCATACCAGGAATATAGTTTAAAAAGAAAAGAATTTGTAACTATAAATTAAACTGGGGTGGGAAGTGAGGGAGGGAGAGAGACCATGATAAACTCCAAGTAATGTGCAAATAAAATTAGAAAATGTAACAGAAAAGACCCCCAAGTCACCAACATAGTCATTTAGAAATTATACATTAAACTTTAAGTGAAATTTTTTCTAGGGAATAACAACTTTCACCTTTATTCTGAAGAAAACTTTTAAGCTAGACTATAGTTTTTCTTACTCCAAGATTATTTTGGGCTATTGTAAACCTGAGTAAACTTGTCTTACATTGTGTGGTTTTAAGTGTCAGACAACTACAATAACAGAATCTTAAAATCAAAACTCATATATTCACAATTCTTAGAAGAACAAATCTAATTCCTAAAGATGCTCACATTCTGTAATCCTATTGGGCACCATTTAGAATTAGTTTGTACATAGAATAAGACTTTATCATCCTATGGAACATTTGTTTTCAGGGCATTGTGCCCTGGAAGAGACCTGAGATAGCTTATCAGCCAGAATTTTGTCAGGAGAAACTTCACTTACCACTTATGAGAGGAATTTGATGTAAAGAATTGCCATCTGGATATGAAAAGATGCTCAGCTTCATTAGTTATTAGAGAAATGCAAATCAAAAATACAATGAGATACCACCTCACCCCTGTTAGATTAGCTATTATCAACAAGACGGGCAATAGCAAATGTTGGAGAGGCTGTGGAGAAAAAGGAACCCTCATACACTGTTGGTGGGAATGTAAAGTAGTACAACCATTATGGAGGAAAGTATGGTGGTTCCTCAAAAAACTGAAAATAGAACTACCTTATGACCCAGCAATCCCTCTACTGGGTATATACCCCAAAACCTCAGAATCATTGATACGTAAAGACACATGTAGCCCCATGTTCATTGCAAGCACTGTTCACAGTGGCCAAGACATGGAAACAACCAAAAAGCCCTTCAATAGAAGACTGGATAAAGAAGATGTGGCACATATACACTATGGAATACTACTCAGCCATAAGAAATGATGACATCAGATCATTTACAGCAAAATGGTGGGATCTTGATAACATTATACGGAGTGAAATAAGTAAATCAGAAAAAAACAAGAACTACATGATTCCATACATTGGTGGAACATAAAAACGAGACTAAGAGACATGGACAAGAGAGTGGTGGTTACCAGGGGTGGGGGGAGGGAGGACGCAGGAGGGAGGGAGGGAGAGAGTTAGGGGGAGGGGGAGGGGCACAGAGAAAACTAGACAGAGGATGACGGAGGACAATCTGACTCTGGGTGAGGGGTATGCAACATAATTTAATGACAAAATAACCTAGACATGTTTTCTTTGAATATATGTACCCTGAATTATTAATGTCATCCCATTAACATCAATAAAAATTTATTTAAAAAAAAAAAAAAAGAATTGCCATCTAGGTATTACAGAAATAAAAGACAAAAGGGGAACATGGTGGATTTATAAAGGTAATTATTGAGGCAAGCAATGATCAACCCTAGGGTTCGGGGAACAGATGGAAGAGGAAGGTATTGTTTAAATTTAGCAGCTTAGGAGATGGTCCTATAGAGCTTGAACCCAGAGTTCTGCAGTGGGAACCTTCCTTGGTTGGTGCTGGTGCATGCAGAGCTTAGAGGAGGGACCACATGAATTTGGGACCTGGCCTAGTTGGTTTAGAATAGCTGAGCATGCGCTAAGACACTGCTTCTAGGGTGGCAGCTATTAGATCTACTGTCAACGCCAATGGGAAGAGCTACTGAAATGGCGACCTTTCTAAGAATGACAGATAAGACCATCTTCTTTCCTTCTGCTCCTGCCTTCCAGTCTTCCTTTTGGGCTCTCTATTGGCAAAGCCAGATAGAAACCTGCTGGTTGAGAAGTGTAGTTCTCTCTAGAAGCCCAAAGCAAAATACAGCTGGAAGACTTTCAACCAGAGAGAAACAATAGCTTAAAACCTGGCACAGAAGGAAAATAACGTATGTTACTGTGTCAGCCATGTGTCACTCCTCTTTGTAGTTATGACAGAGAAACAATTTTGCAATAGCTAGCATTAAATAGTTGCTAGACTCTAATACTACATAATGTTGTCATTTAAGATTTTTTTTCATTTTTATTTATTGAGGTTCTTGAATATTACTGAATTATAGGCAAAAATGGGAAAAACAAGGTTAAGTAAGAATTGAATGGAGAATGCACAGATACTATATTATGTTTAGTATGATATTTTCTTGAGCGTAAAGCAGCAGTGTGGCTCAGCGAAAGCCATGTAACCTTTCTTGGCCTCTATTTGCTCATCTACAAAAATAAGTACTAATGTCTCTAACTCACCATCAAATGCCTCATGTGGCATCTGTCACACTGCAGGCATTTAATTAATAAATGAAATAAACACAAATACGTGTGTAAAAAACATGTAGTAAAAAAAAGTGCTTTTTAGTTATTTGGTCTTCTTTGCCTGAATATAACTAGACAGTCCTAGCTTTTCATAGGAAGTTTAAATTAATAGCATTTCAAAAGGGGAAAGAAAGGATTTGCCTGACACAATCGTAGATACTTTCCCTTCCTGAGTACTGTTTGGATTTGCCTGATCTAGGCAGGCTTATGTGTGAATGTCTCACTGTGGGTCTGTCTCTGGCTCGCCTAAATCTGCCTGAGAGGTAGAGCCAGACAGCTGAGTCACTTTCTAACAATTGCCAACTGGGGACAGCATTCCAAAGCCAGACAAATCCCTGCTTGGTCGTCCTTCCTTTCTCTCTCTCTCTCTCTCTCAGAGATCATCATAAAACTATGGTATAATTTTCTATCTATTGTCATAAGACAATGATTCCAAATGCTGGGAAGGTGAGTAATTACTTGGAAAAGTAAACTTGAAAGTAGAGAATGGAAAAAAGACCCCGTTTGAGGTAGAGGTGAGGAAAAGCACGGGAGGCCAGAAAGCACACCAGCAACAACTGCAGAAGGTAACAGTCACTGCTGGGTCTGCTGTCATTTAAATAAGAGTGAAAGAGAACGGACTTCGCAGCAGTGAGACACCGAACTGCGCATGACCAGACTCACACTGGCTTTGGCTTTGTTTTCTCACGCTCAATTTCTCCTCCCAATAGCCCTACTCATCTTTTCTTGCAGACAAATGGAGGCTCGATTTCCTCAGGACTCAGCCAGAAAACTCAGCTGTTAGAAATGTACTGGCTGATAGTCCTTCTGGCCCTACTTCTGTGCTACTTACTTGGGTCTGCAAGATCTGGAAAAGGAAGGAAGAAGAGGGGACCCATGTTGGGAAAAGCAAAAAGAAAAAAGAAAAAATAAAACAAAACAAAAAACCCAGCAATCAATAACGGTGCTCAAACACACCCTTAGCATTAATTAGATTTCTATGCAGTAACATTTATCTATTATTAACTACCACTCCACCTTGGCTATCTTTAACTTTGCTTTATAAGGTGGACCAAAAAGTGTTATTTTACTAGAGCTTTTTTAGTATTTATGAGAATGTGGTCAGCCAGGGACTTCCTATAAATAACAAATAATTGATGCTTTGTCTAATTTACCTGCAGAACTAGTGTCTGTAAGATGCCATTAAGACCAACAGATTACTCTGTTTATCCAGACACAACAGTACTTCAAATAAAAATAAAATTTCTAATCAGGCTGATGGTTGCCAGAAGGGAAGGGCGTTGGGGGTTGGGTGATAAAGGTGAAGTGATTGAGAAGTACAGACGGGTAGTTACAAAATAGTCCCAGAAATGTAAAAACAAAACAAAACAAAACAGCATAGGAAACATAGTCAATAATACTGTAATAATTCTGCATGGTGCCAGGTGCTACTTGAGATACCAGGGGCACCACTTAGTAAAGTATATGATTGTCTAACCTCAACACTGTACACCAGAAACTAATACAGAACAATATTGAATGTAAACTGTAATGGAAATATCAAATAAATAAAATAGAATCTCTAGTCATAATAAGGAAAATAAAATGATGGTTTCCTTTGAAGTTCAACAAAAACACCTGCAGATGATGGAAATTATTTTGACTTCTGGCAGACTAGAGAAGGGCAATGCAAGTTTTCTAAAAGGTATTACTATAAAGAGTTAATCATAATTTAGAACTTACTTGCAGTCTTTTGGAAAATTAGCTCACTCTTCCTTTTATGCGATGAGTTGTTAATATTACATGAAATAACAAATTGGCATCCTAACTAAACAGAGATTCTGGGAAGCCATAAAAAGAACAATGGGGACCTGAGCATGGGAGTTAGGATTCCACTGGCAAATGGGGAATTCTACACAGTGTGAAATTAGTCATGGTGGCTTCCTGGTTGAAGACACTTCAATCCCAATTTTAAAAGTCATCATTACACACATCTTTTTGTGTTTTTTTTTTATCATTGTATGCGAGATTCAGTTTGTCAGAAGGAGAGCCTATTATTCTATTATTTTTACATGCTTAGGAATCTCACACTTACCCAAATGAAGGACCAATGTGTGGCCCTACAATCATCCCAGCAACGGCAAAGCCGTTCCAGAAACATTCTTGACAGGCTTGAAGTGGATGGCATGTCCCGACGAATGTTCCACTGCCCCCTACACCCTTCAGTTTCTGAAGCCCTTACTGCCTGGTGTCAAGCAGAAATCAAACTCCCTACCACCTAGCGAAGATGTAATGAATCCACAGAAAATATCGTGGACGTTTCTGCTGAGCCCTGCTGGAGGCAGGAAGGCATATTAACGAATGGAACTCTAAACAGAAGCTGAAGTCATTTATTTAAAATGGAAATCAGATGGCCTCTTAAAAAACCTCCAGTGGGGTGAGCAGGAGTAATCTGACCCAGGCCTCATATTCACGGTTCCAAATTTCGGCTTTTATTAGTACCCCCAAATGATGCTTTTTTACCTTATTATGAATTGAAATGTGTTTCGCCACAAATTCATAGGTTGAAGGTCTAACTCCAAATGTGACTGATGTGTTTGATGATATTTCCTTTAAGGAGGTAATTAAAGTTAAATGAGGTCATAAAAAGGGGGCCCTAGTCTCATGGGACTGGTGTCTTATAGGAAAAGGAAGGGACACCAGGAGTGAGGACATAGCAAGAAGGTGGCCAACTGCCAGCTGGAAGAGAAGTCTCTCTAGAAACCAATCTGGCTGTCATCTTGGTCTTGGACTTCCAGCCTTCAAAACGGTGAGAAAATAAGTAAATTCTGTTTACATCACACTGTGGTATTCTTCCATGGCAGCCAATGCAGACTAATACATACCTGTAGTCACAGAAGAGTTACAGAAGGTAACCTGACGTACTGAAAGGAGACGCTTGTCATTCTTCACATGCTTGTCCACTTTTGACATCAGCTTGCCTGAAGCCAATACTCACAATAGCAGCAGTGTATTTAGTTCTTTCTCTTGATGGGTGCTGTTCTGAACATGTTAATTTCATAAAGTCATATTACCTGTTTCATAGATAAGAACAGGAATCAAGGCATAGAACTGATCCAAATTTAAATAACATCCTCTGAATGTTATAATTAATAAAGTGAGCTATAGAATAACATGTTTAAAAATCTTGTTAGTACAAGTGTATCACTGTACATTTGTGTTAAAAAGTATTATGTCTGAGAATATTTTATTAACAAACATGTAAATTTTAGACTTTCCACAACTTAATAAACTTCTGGTCATACATTTTATAATACATTGAAAGGAAAGAAAAGAACATTTCTATGAAAATCACTACAGAGATGTACTGAGTTGTAGCCATTAAGTACATTTATCTAAACGTGAAGGAAATCACTTGTATTTGAAAACAATTGTGAGATTATGTAGTTAAAGGATTATTTAAGTAAATCTTTAATAAAGAAGGTAATCACTTTTCCGTTTATTTGCTGATTTTTTTTAATATATCTCTCTCTGCTTTAAAGTTGAGTGCAAAAATTGTCTTTAGAATCCCAAGATGGGCTTTGATGCCAGCATACCTATTTCCACAGAAAAGGAAAGCTAGTATAAACTTACTTTTTTATTTGTCAGCAAGGAAAAATGTAACTAATGTTGATCTTTCACTGACAGCAGTTGTTTGGAAGGTTCCATAGCTTTGATTAATATTTCATCACTAGGGCTTTCGAAGCAAATATACAAACTCAAATTACTAAGGCTACAATGAATACAAAAACATGTTACTGTTTTATTTTTTACATGAGCGAGGGGGGGGGGGGAACAGCTATTGTATTAGGAATAAGCAAGTGCAGAAAAGAGAAATTTCATTTTCAGTTAGCTTTTTAATTAACCATTAGCCACTCACACTATGAGAAACTACAGTATGGAAGGTTTGTTTACTAACTCTGGTGCTAGGCTGGACTTAAATGGTGGCTCCACTTCTAATGTCTGTGTGACATTGAGCAAGTTAGTATTCCTTTTAGTTCCTCAGTTACCTTGTCTGTGAAATGGGGTAATAGCAGTATCTATTTTATAGGAATTCTTGGCACCTTAAATGAGTTACAACAGATGTACTGCAAAGAATCGTACCTAGCACACAAGTGTCCCATATGTGCTAGCGATTTATAGTTCCTATAAATACTGTATGCCAAGTCATAGTTCAATAATGTTCACCCTTGTATTGAACAAATACTTATTAAGTCTATGCCATGGCCAGGAACTGGCTTTAAACAGTTAAATAATTCAAAAGAATTATTGTCTAGGATCTAAACACATAAATTGCTGATAGGTGCTGTCTACTGAGCTATCTATTAGGACACGAAACTGGGGAATCTAAATGAGTTCTGAGAAGGATTTTCTGGAAGAGGTATTGCTGGAATTGAGTTTTGCAACTTTGATGACTCAGAGTTAGAAGAATATATGGAGATAGCTTTTCTTCACAGAGGAAACAACATGGCAAAGACATAATGTTTCAAGGAGTTAAAAACTAAATATAATTGTTAATAACTTATGATCATACATTTGCGCCATGAAAAAAACCACACAGACAATTAAAAACTGATCTCTTAACTTCTCACAATCCCTCCTTTTCTTCAGCACCATGGTGGTCCCTTTCTTCTGGAGTCAATAATGGAATTCTGACTATGGGGGAAAAAGTATGATAAATAACACTTATTCCTCCTTGTCTATATTGGATCAACATGCCCAAATTATCAGGTCAAAATCATCTCAGCTGAAAGGGTGTCATTAATTGGACATGATCCAAAATATACTAATATTGGAGTAAACTTATTCCACCTGCCGTCGAAAATGTTGTAATATGCAGGGCAAAGGTGGCTAGGGAAAGTGTTAGTCCTGACACCATTATCATAGATTGGAATTAAAACTCAATATTAAATGGTACCATGCTGTGCAGTAAATTTCACATCTGGTTAAAGAATACACATTGTCTGAATTATGGAATGAGAAATTGTAAACTAAACTTCAATTAATGGCAGCTTTTTATAACCCAGCCTGCTCTCAATGCAGACAAAATTATTGAGACCATGGCACACAAAAGCCTGAATAGCTGCAGAAAGATTCAGGATGGGAGAAATCTTTAATTATGCCAGTTTTATAGCAGGTCAGAAAAGCCATCTCCTCACGTGGGCCTAAATCAACAATATTGCAATGAATAATTTATTCACTCCTATTTGAAGCCAACTGACTGTTTTATGCCTGAGGAAGAATAGCACAGGGCTTTGTAACTCTTTACCCTGATTGCTTGTAATGCTCATCGATCTGACAACAAACAGTGAGTAAATCTGTTCTTTAGCAACAGATGCAACTAAGATGTCAATTAAAAATGACTGAGCAGAAATTGGAACATGATTACCAAATCCATAGTACCCAACACCAGCATCGATTTGTACATAGTTACTTCATTGAGAAGAATGAACTAAATGAAATACTCTTTCAAAAAATTGAAATGTAAGGGGTATTTTATGAGAGATTTGCGAGACAATATTTTTTCTAAAACAAAAAAGGATGAGTTTCTCACTGTCATCCCTGAGAATTCAGTCCATGTACCTTCTAATTGTTTTTTCTTCTCTTAATGAACAAAGATCATAGAGTCAAATTTCATTTGTCAGTTTCGTTGACAACTTGTACAGTTCACTTCTAATGCTTCTTTACTGTTACAAGAGCTCAATCTGAGACAGCAAGCTTACGCTGTTAAGGGGGAAGTCAGATACTCCCATGTTACTATTTAAGACCAAAGGGTAACATAAGAACAAATGAGATATATGAGATGAGTTCTATAAACAGTGATTATTTTCCAGAAACCACTGGTGAATAAAGAATTCTGCTCTGTACAGAAAAGGAAACCGAGACACAGGCAGCTAAGCCACTTGTCCAGAGTAAGATGTGTCATTAGAAGTGCCTGAGTCCTCAAACCCCAATCTGAATGATTCTGTGGTTGTCATTAATACAGTTCATCAAATATTTATCGCTCTCCATTTTCTGGGCATTTGGTAGGGTTGCACTTCCTGGTTCCCTTGTGTTTGGGGGGACCATTGGTCTCCTGTTAGTCAATCAGTAGTGAGCACAGTGACACATGCTCCTTCCCAAGTAAATCATATAAGGGCTGGTGTAAGAGCTGTGTTTTCCTCTGCCCATGAAACCATGAGGTTCTAGCTTGTGGCTTTGCTGTCAACCTGAGTCCCAGAGTGAGAGGAAGCAGAACCGAGTCCCAGTCCACCTGCCAGGAAGCACTGGAGCCAAACAAGTTTTTCTTATTCATAGACTCTGGGATTTGGGGTTTTTTGGTTCCCACGGCCCAACTTCACCTACCCTGATGGATAAAGACCACAAAAGTTATTCTGCTCCTTAACAAAGCCCTCCAGTGGGGATATTATCATAAACCCAAGTTGTGAGGGACATAGCGAAAGCTTCATGATGGCGCTAGGATGAGATTAGGGCCCGAAGGAATGGGAAAAGGGGCTGCTTAGAGAGGAGCCATTTGCAATTCCAGGAATAAGCCAAGTGGGGAGACCAATGCACTTGCCTTTTTTGGAAGACCATAAAACAAATTCCCAAAGAATTCCAAGTGTCAGGAAGCAGTTGGAACTTAAGACACCACGAGCTGCGGAGTGGCACTAGTGCAGTGGGAACTAACTCATAATACCTCTTCTCAGTGTAAAAGGGCCCACTTGCAGATAACTGCACTTTTATGACCATCACATCATCCTTGGAAATACTTTACAAGGCTAGTACCTCCACAACCCTCAAGATGAGAGGACATTATTACAATCTCTCTTCTAATTCTTTGCACGTGTTTCTAAAATAGCATTTTTGATAGTAAACCAAACACATGTGATGTCTTAAGAGCCCTCATTGGGCTATAAACCCTCTTGAAGGAACATTTGAACAGGAAAATGTTAGTTTTAATTTTTTTTTTCAAAAAGCATCTCATTCCAAAATGTGTCCAGCCATGGTTTTCAAAGGATAATTTTGGGCAATGCTGACACCATTTGTGTTGGACTTGGCACACATTTGGTGGGCCTTTCTGTCATTGCACCGGTGCTGGGACCTAATGAAGAGCCGTGTCCCTGGGACCCACGAAGAGGCAGCTCATAGCTCGTGGGAGGCACACAGATGCTTCTGCAGTCCAGACTGAACTTGATCGAACTTTAAGAAGTCATGGAAATGGATCTGAAGAGAGTGGCCAGCGGGAGGGGAAATGTAGCAATTAGAGAAGAACCACCAATTTACCTGGTTAATGGAGTTTATTAGCAGAGGTGGAAGATTAGAATCTTCCTAATCTAGCAACCAATTCTATCCAGCTTAAACTAAAGTTTTGCCAATACTTATTCTGGAAAAATGGGGGCATCCTCATTATTATATTTTTTCCCTTGAAGCTATAGGTTAGAATAGGTCCCGTTAAATAGGCTTCCATCAAAATTTATACAGTGCAGCATCAGTGTATTTTGCATATTACATTATAATTTCTGCTTCTGTCTGTCTGACTGTTCCATGAGCTGAAAGGCACCTGAGGAGAGGGACCTTTTAGTGTCATCGTTGTCTCTCCAGTGCCCAGGATGATGACAGACATAAAGTAGCTCAAATCAAGTTTATTCATTAAAAAAGAATCAAGGAAAAAATAAATAAATAAACTTGAGGGTCAATGATACACCTATTAAGAAGGTCACATATTCTCGATTGTTTTACAGATAACTTCCAAAAGAAGTTTTTTCAACTAACATTGGGGGATTGTTACAAATGCCTTTATAGATTCTGTTTCACAGATTATATTCTCAGCTACATACATGTCACTGCCTCAAAATCATCTCATTTAACAATCGACTGTCTGACCAGGCAGTGGTGCAGAACATAAAGCGTTGGACAGGTACACAGAGGACCCAAGTTTGAAACCGAAGGTCGCCGGTTTGAGCAAGGGGTCACTCACTCTGCTGTAACCCCCTGTGTCAAGGCACATATGAGAACGCAATCAATGAACAATGAAGGTACCACATTGAAGAATTGATGCTTCTCATCTCTCTCCCTTCCTGTCTGTCTGTCCCTATCTGTCCCTCTCTCTATCTCTCTCTCTGTCTCTGTCACACACACACACAAAAAAAACAATCTATTATCATCTTTGGTGTGTACGTAGATGAAAACTAAAGCTCAGAATGGTCATGTGCCTATAGAAAACAATCTTTTCAGGAGGCAAGGGTATGTGCTTCAAAGTTGAATGGCTTTATTATAATAATAGCGAGACTGATGACTCTGAAGCATGAGTAATGTTTTCTCTACTATGTTAATTCCAAACAATTCAAAATAATATTATTCACATGAACTTATGGAAACAACATATCCTAATCATGAAGATGTTTTAAATACAATTTTATGACTTAAGTGTAGTGTTATCTCTAAAAGCAAAGATTTAGAAAGAAACGGCATGGGCTCAGATTCCAGCTCTCTATAACCTAAGGTGAGATTTCTGTCTTAATATCCTCATTTTCAATATGTGGATAATACTCACTTCAAATGGTTGTTGACAGAACTAAATTATTAAATAACTATAATTACTAAAGTTAGTAGTTGCACATAGTTAATATTTAATAGATATTAGCTATTAGTTTTATCCTCACTGGAACTACTTGAGTCCATTTTTAGACCATTATCACCAATGTTACAGAGAACAGAATAGGAAACTTCTATTTTCTACATATTACTATAAGACTGTGACTTTAGCATGGAAAACCCATATATGACCTGGTAAATTTTTCCTGGTCTCTGAGCTCAACTCACCTTGAACCTGATCTTCAGCTATGTTGAAGTGTTTGCCTGCCCTAATAAAAAACAAGATCACTAGGGTTTTCAGGCCTTTGCAAAGCTACTTATTCTGCACAGACTATGATCTTCTCTTCACTTGTTATCCTTCTGAGAAGACTCTTATGCACCCCCTGCAATCAAAGCTGGCTCAGACCTTTTTCTAAGTACTCATGCAGCCCCTGTACCATTGTGAGCATCCTTATATGATTCGAGTTTGCCCCCATGCTTGCTGGCCTCTGTAGTGGACAACATACTAGTCAGGGGTAGGAGCTGTGTCTTTTCACTTTTTTTTTGTCACTTCTAACTCCACATCTGAAACATCAGAGCCCTTACATGGTAGACTTTGAATAAAAACATGGGTGAGAAACATCTTTCAAGTGGATTGAACTATCCCTACTCAACTGCTCAGAGCAGTACTGCAAAAGCATTTGCAAACCAGAGCACACAGCACAATCAAGGCACAGATGGGCAGTTTGTCCACCTGAGGCTAAGGCTGCAGTTCCCAACCAGATGACAGAACTGAAGGAGCACCAGTTCTCCACAGCCAAGGCTGGAAGGAGCTCTGGTTTAAAGCACAGAGTATGACAGCTGAAATGTTTTCTTTTTACTCTTCAAACAACTTCACTCTGTCTCCTTCAAGCTACTCTCATAAACTAAAGGTGAGATTCCATTGTGACGAATGTGGAAGTGGCATGCTTGATTCACTGGACACAACCATCAGCAGGTCCAAGCTCTCCGCCCTCTGCACCACCCAGAGATAACCATCAGTATACTCTTGACAAGTCACAGCTACTTTATTTACCAAAAGAGGAGCTGATAATACCCATGTGACGACTGTCAGGATGATACCATAAACTCAATTTGAGATAAACAAAATTCTATATAAATATAAGAATGAATTGTAAATATCTACTATGTGAAATAGTGTTATCCATTGTAAATACGTTGACTTTATAATTTATCTTGTAAACCAGGACTTGAATGAGAATGAGAATGGAATGAGATGAGAATGGAATGAGATGCTGTTAAATACAACAGGACAGCAAGCAATCACCCGAATTCTTCAGAAACACCATCCCCCAAATCACAATGAGTATTCTAGAAGATGCTATCATTTGAAATGTTTCTTTTAGTGGAATGTTTTTAGCAGTGCAACACTGGAACTTTTTTAAAATTTATATTTGGGCCTTTTTTTTCCTTTTCAGAAGAAGTAAAGCAAGATATTTGTATTATATTCCCTCCCTCTGTTTTCCTACACCTGAACCATAGTGATGACACCTTGATCCTGTCCATCAGACATTCTTGGGCTGAACCAGTAAAACGAGTGAAGCAGAGGCTGTTCATTATCCTGTCACAGTTACACTGTTTTCAGAGGCAGCAATCGTCGTGCAAAGTGCTAGAACCCATGCCCGGAGACGGTGGAATGTTATCTTCAAAGGGCCGGCTCACCAGCCTGACTATCAATGTCTTTTCTGCTTCTTTGACATCCAAGACCAGGTCTGTGACCATCACCAAGGATTTGGGAACTACCTTAAACCTGTATACTCTAATGCAGTTATTTTCTTTTTAAATTAGCTAGATTCAGTTTCTGTCACTTTACAACTCTAATCTAGAAACACCCTACTAAAATAAAATAACTGTTACAAATAAAGCAATCAAGGAAGTGAAAGTTATACAGCTTGCTTTTAGTCTTGCAGCAAAAGAGAGAGTCAGAACTAGAAGCCAGACTTAGAGCTCCCCGTTCAGAGGGCTTTGTGCTCAACCCACGGCCCAGCACAGTGAAGATACCCAACTGACATCAGTTTGACTATTTTGCCTCTTCTTGTTATACATCTTTTAAGTCATTGTTTCCACAAGGCTACTGTTTTAATAAATGACTGAGAAAAGTGTTCTTATATGATACGGTATGGTGCCATTACTGGATCAAAAATTTGGTAAGCTTTGTAACTGTGGTTAAAAAGCTAAGGAAAAAAAATCTAAGATAGTTTTGTAGAGCCTTTGTTTTTCAGAAAGAACACATTTTATCTTAGAGAATAAGAGCTAAAATTAATTGATGTGCTGAAAAAATAATTATAGAGTTGTTATATGGGTAAGACAATTTTTTTTTCTACATGAGGTTTTAAAGTTCTCAGAAATACAACATTTTATAATGATGTGTTTTCCTTGAAAAGTTAGCAAGAACGGGGTTCTTACTTTGTTGAAAAGAAATACCAGTGGAATGAATATTCCCCTCCTCTCTGTTCATGAAAAATATACCTTTGTTATGATGTCTTTAGATCATGTATTATGGGTGGGTCCTTTCCTTTGACTAGACCCTCCAAGTCATCACGTCATTCCAGCAGGACCGTTGTAACCTACATTTGTTGTTGTCTATAATACTACATATACTACATCTTCCTTTCCTTTCCCTCTTACTTATTGGGTATCAAATGTGTTACCCCTTCAAAAACCGTTGCCAAAATAATCCTAATAGGGCCAGGGCAATGAACATATGGAAATGCATTTATTGGTACTATTCCCGTCTCTTTGCCTGGCTTAGCTTTTCTGAGACCCTTCCATGATCTGAATCTCTCAGCTTTTAAAACCAAGAAGGCCACTCTAAGTCCAGAACATCTGCCCCAGCTGCATTTCCCATTTTGGCCCCGGGCTCCAGGAAGTACTTGAGCTCCCAGAGCTGCCAGGACGTACATTCAGAAACTTGGAACCTGAGTTCCCAGGGAACGGCTTCCCTCGCGGTCTCCTTAGACTTCTAAAATTTTCCAGGATCAGCAAAAAAAGAGAACACAGAGCCATTAAACAAATTAGTCTGAAATCTGTTTAGAGACCAAGAAGGGGTTGTCACACATCTGGAAAAAGAGTATAGGGTGGGCTGGGTAGGGAGGGGGATCCTAGGAAAAGGAAAATATTAATTGAGCAGATAAAGAGAAAAGGGGAACAGGGAAGTGTGGACACAAAGTCATCCGCGGTTATTGCTAAGTTTACAGAAATGGAGAGTGTGGCTCTTGCCAGAAGAAACTCACTCCAAGGCACAAAAAGGTTGCATGTGCGTTTGCCTAGTTCTTACCCACTTGCTGCCTCGGCTCTCACACTCACCAGAACACGCCTTTGCTTGTGTACCCAGTAGGGCAGACAGGGCGAAATCACCTGAGTGCTGCACAAGGCCACCTCTTTGCTGCCTTGCTTATTCTGGGCCCCAGAATTTACTGCTAATCCTTGGGCTCCAATTTCTACAACGTTTACCATTCATGTACACATTTGGTAACTCAGGTGACCCTAATAAGGAATATAGAGTAGATAGTGACCATGTGGATTTTAGAATGAGATATAACTGGGTTTGAATCCAAGTTTCGTCCCTTATCCACTTCTTTGTGTTATCTGTCTATATCTCGGATTCCTTACCTGTGAGACGAGGATAGTTGTGGCACTATCTCACTGGGTTATCATGTGCATTGTGTAAGCAAACCTACATATAGTGGTTAGACTAGAGCGCAGTCCAGCGTGAGCGTGGTGTAAATATTAGCTCTCGTTGTTATCAGCTGGGAATCCCATGCTGTTTCAGCCCTTCCTATCTTTTACATGGTTACTTATTATGAATTAGAGATAATTCTCCATCACAATTCTTTCAGTTACTCCCAGTTCATTGTATACTCACTGTCCAAGCATTCGTTTTATCCATCATACACCCCTCAAAGTGGCACTGACTGATTACCAGGACCACATTTTTCCCCTTTTAGTCTTATACTCAGTGGGGAGTTGGCTTGAAATAGACTCCATGGAATTTTGGAAGATGATGGAAATGTTCAAGAACTAGATTATAGTGATGTAGATACACACTCTGTACATTTATTTGAAATCATTACATTTTAACTCTTTCAATGTGTGAGTTTTATGGTATGTAAATTATTACCTAAAATGTTTTTTAAAAAGACAATGATTGTTTTTAAAAAGTTTCATTATATTCTTTAGGGACAAAAAGGCATAGAACTATCAAGAGTCACTATCGAAAAAGAAAGGAAGTAAGTAATACTACATTGTTGCATTTCTCTGGAGATTTTTTTATTGTTGGATGGCTCCATTATTTACTTTAGAAATAGTATCACCATTTCTTGGCTACCAAAGGTCTAAGTCAGGTAGTACTTCTGAAATTGGTTCTATTTTCCAATTTAAAGAGCAGAGTGAGTAGAAAGGGGGAGTTGGGTGTAAATTTGAGAAATCTTGAACTTGCCAACATTTAGATGAGTAAAAGTGCCAAGAAAAAACTGTAACATCAAATGAACAAATGAGACAAATAAACAACAAAAACTCATAGACACAGACAACAGTATGATGGTTCCCAGAAAATAAAAGGGGTGGAAGGGAGGTAGTTAAGGGTTAAGAGGGTTCTAATACATGATGACAGGAGAAGATTTGATTTTGAGTAGTAAACTCACAATACAGAAATTGTATTATAGAATTTTACTCTTGAAACCTATATACTTTTATTCACCATATTAACCAATGTCAGTCAAATACACTTAATTAAAAAAGAAAACAAAAACTATATGTATATCAAAAGATGTAGAAGTTATTTTTTTTAGTGACAAGATAGAATTGGGTTTTATATAATCCTTTGCCTTCTTTGAATTTCATTCAATGCAAAGAGGCTTACTAAAAGAAAATGTTATTACTAGAAGCAAAGTTGATTTTAGCAAAATCTTTACTTCTTTGAATAGCAGAATTTACTTTAAGCCATACTGAGATGATCTATAAACTATGGGAGGGGGGAAGATGAGGAGGAGGAGGAAGTTGAAATTGCATCCCTTAACACATGACTTATCAGAGCAATGACAAGCTTCCAGCTTCAAGTGTGCCAAGAATTTTACTTCAAACATAATCTCCAAGAACTATTTCAGCAAACCTCTTTTGTATTTGGTATTTCTATTTACATTTTGGAAAACTCTTGATCCATTCAAAAAATGGCTCATTCTCTGTACTGAAACTTGCATGAGTAGGGTGGATAGGGGTTGTTGATAACTGTGAATGGTAGATTCTTCCTCAAACTACAGATTAGATTTGAATTAAGTTAATAATTGCAGTTTATCTGACTGCATGCACAGTAACTACAAAGACAATCTCTGTGGTTGTCATTTCTTTTTTAGAAATACCAAGAGAAAGAGAGAGAGAGAGAGAGAGAGAGAGAGAGAGAGAGAGATTCGACTTAGGGTGTGTTTAAAAAAAAAAACCAATGAATTCATTCATGTTCCACTCTCATCTCTGAGACCATGTTTCATTGAAAAGTGAAACGTCAATCCATTTAGCTCCCTGTACATTGCCTCACTGGAGGCATCTAATTAAGAGCTGTGTTGCATGACATTCTCCAGGGTTGGAAATTTGTTTTTCAAAAGAATTGAAAGTTGACTCTAAGTACCTGTGGGTTTTAGAGCGTTCAGGGAGAGTCAATGCAGCATTGGGTCACAGGGGAGGGGACTGGATAAATTTCCACTGAGAGTGTGCCCGGCTGTACAGGTGGCTGCTTTTACTTTTTAATAAGAGCACTGCTAAAAATGGATCCTGTCTTTCCTAGAAAAAGATTGGCCTCTTTAAAGATCTGCAGAAGTGAAGGTACCTAGATATCGATTTACTGCAAGTTAATGTTTACCCATATTATTGATTGCCATGTGAGGCACAAAACAGCCGGTGACTCGGTTTGTGAGGCTTTATCTCCTAGTCACTAAAGCTCAGAAGTAAGTCCCAATCTGAAGAAATTCATTTTATTCTTTCTACCCGTGAAATTTACCTCTTCAACAGAACCCCGACCCTAGGTCACTGTAAATCAATTACTAATATATCTGAGGCACTTTTTCTTTCTCTCCTTGAAAGTACCATTTGAAGAATTAATTTGTCTCTGGCTTACCTTTGTCTAAGGTGTTTGTCTGTGACTTTCCTTATTCATTTCACAAGATGACTGGGCATTAAGTTTACTGGATGTTAAGGTGTCTTGGGATGCAAGGAGGTTAAAACATGCAGTGGATTAAATTATTTCAAAAGCTCATACAGATGTTAAGCAGCATAAAAATGACTGAATAGCACCATGAAGTGTTTGGAACAGTGTGACTTTATTTCATTTACTTTTGTTATAACTGTTCTCACTATAAAATTGTTCAAAGAGGATTGTAATAAAAGGTATATTTTATAAAATGATTTTCATTAGAATAAACACAGGAAGTCAGAGCCATAAATTAAAAAATGGTGCAAATACTTCAACCACGAGGAATAACAAAAGTAATATCAACCACTTGACTTTTGAATCAGAACTTCCCGGCAGCTGAATGATAAAGGAAATATAACAAATTATACACATTTTTACCCCATAGAAATTAATATAACATTTATTTCCATGAAGTGTTCTCTGTTATCATATCCTAAAACAGAAGCTTAACCCAAAGTATAAATCTTAATCACAATGTTTGAACAAATTTATGTATATTCCAAATATACGTGTAAAAAAATCCTACCAACTACTGATGAAGCGAGCCTGGAATACATATTTTTAATTCCTCTAATTTAAAGAAGATAAACATTGTTAGAAAGAATTTTATCATATGTAATCACACACACAGAAGGCACCATCAGCAAAATAATTCTAATTTCATAGGAAATTCAAAAGCAAATCTCATTTGGCTGTTTCTGGGATCAGTTGTTGATCATGGCCAATGCCATTATATTGAAACGTCACAAATAAGTAAATAAGAATCTAAGCTAACCAAGTCAATTTATTTAATTTCTATTTTTAATTTTTTATTTAATTTTATACAATGGTATAATACGAGTATTTAAAAGATGAAGTAAGTATAATGACCCCAAGATTATCTATAATAGATATAATTGCTAATATTGGAGTGTTTTGTAACATGCAATTCAAGTATATATATTTCAATTATTACTTAACAAAGCACTCATACATTTTAGGTACCAGGTGAGCAAGGAGAATGAACTATTTGTTTTGCAATTTGAGAATCAAGACCAATATTTTCTGTAAGTTGGTATAGCCACTATAAAAAAAAGTTATAAATGTTCTTAAAAAATAAATATAGCCTGACCAGGCAATGGTACAGTGGATAGAGCGTCGGACTGGGACATGGAGGACCCAGGTTCGAAACCCCAAAGTCGTTGCCTTGAGCATGGGCTCATCCAGATTGAGTACGGGCTCACCAGCTTGAGTGTAAGGTTGCTGGCTTGAGCATGGAATCATAGACCTGACCTCATGGTCACTAGCTTGAGCCCAAAGGTCACTAGCTTGAAGCCCAAAGTCGCTGGCTTGAGCAAAGGATCACCTGCTCTGCTGTAGCCACCCTGCCCCACCAGGTCAAGGCACACATAAGAAAGCAATCAGTGAACAACTAAGGTGCTGAAACGAAAAATTGATACTTCTTATCTCTCTCTTCCTGTCTTTCTGTCCCTCTCTTTGACTCTCTCTATCTCTGTTAAAAAAGAAAAAGAAAAAGAAAATAGAACTGCTTATGATCCAGCACTCCCACTTCTGAGTATATATCCCAAGGACGTGAATCACTATCTTGAAGAGATTGCTGTTCCCCTCTGCTCAGTGCAGCATTATTCACAAATCCAAGATATAAAATCGACCTAGGTGTCCACTGACGGATAAATGGATAAAAGAAATATGGTACAGATGTTGCTTGACTATAATGGGGTTACATCCCTATAAACTCGTCATAAATTGAAAATATCACAAGCCAAAAATACACTAAAAACACCTAACCTAGCAAACATCAGAGCTTAGCCTCGCCTACCTTAGATGTGCTCAGCACGTATATTAGATTACAGTTGAGCAAAATTACCCCACTGCCGCTGCCCAGCACTACAGGAGAGTGTTGTACTGCATATCATTAGCCCAGAAAAAGATCAAAATTCAAAATTAGAAGTATCGTTTCTACTGAATGCATATTGCTTTTGAGCCATAGTAAAGTAAACAAAAATAAAATAGCAAGTCAGACAGTTGTAAGTCAGAGTCCAGCTGTATTTATACAATGGAATGTTATTCAACCATAAAAAATGAAGGAAATCTGATCATCCTTGAGGATGTTATGCTAAGTGAAATAAGTCAGGGAAAGACAAATACTCTGTATTCTCACTTATGTGGAGAATCGAATAAAACCAAACTCACAGAAATAGGGAACAGCTTGGTGGTGACAGTCAGCAGGGAGTGGGGAGTAGGAGAAATGGGTGAAGTTGGTCAAAAGATATAAACTTCCAGTGATAAGATGATAATGTTCTGGGGATGTAATGTACAGCATGGTGACTGTGATCAACTACACTGTATGGTCAACTTGAAAGTTTCTAGGAGAGTAGGTTTGAACAGTTCTCAACACACACACACACACACACACACACACACACTGTAGCTAAGTGAAGTAACAGGTATCTTAACTAACCTCATCGTGGTAATCATATTGTAATACATACAGGTATAAAATCGCTACATTGTACATCTTAAGCTAACACAAGGTGATATGTCAATAATGTCTCCATAAGCTAGAGGGCAAAAGAATCCAACTTCTCATCTGAATGGAAAATTCCCTAGAGCCACTCTGAGGGAAAACTTAAGATCTCCTAACAGGCAAAACATAGCCCTTTCCAGATTTGTATAACTTGTAATGAAATGCTTAATGTCCCTTTTTCTCTTATAAGCTTTGATATTCTTGAAGGTAGAAATTTTGTTTATTTTACTATATTTTAATCTCTGGTACCTGGAAAAAGATATAGTCCAGTGTAGGCATTTAAAAAGTATTTGTTGTATTAAACTTAGCACTACTTTATTTTAAAAGCAACTTTTAAATATTCATTCCCAATATCACAGAAGGGTAAAACCATCGTAGACAGACTTTAAGAAAATAAATAAAATGAAGCTGTATTATTTTTCAGTTCTAAACAGGTGACTTTGATGTGCCCACCAATTCCATTAAGATGCAAAATGCACACTCAGATCACTGTTTCAGTTCATCTTCCGAATGGAATTTTAATTTTTTAAGTCTTTAAAGAATGGGGTATTTCCAGTGTACATTCATTTTAACTATGATTTGATTGGAACTAAGCTGTTGTTTCAGACAAGAGTGGTGAAGCCATGCATGGTTCACAATAGCCCACTACTTTCTGAGCTTGTTTTCCCCCTAGATACTAGATCTCACTATCTGGTTTAGAGTGCCTCAGGACCAGTTATTCAGTTGGTTAGAGCATAGCCCTGACATACTGAGGTTCAGATTTGAATCTCAAGGCACAAACAAGAATCAACCAATGATGGCATGAATGAGTGGAACAAAGAACCAGTATTTTTCTCTTTCTTCCTTCTTCTTTCACTAAAAAAAAAAAAAAATCAATAAAAATAAAGAGATAGTATTATTTTATGAAAGGAAAGTACCATTTCATTGTGTTCAATACTAAAAATATTTATAAGCCTTAAAACACATCTCCAGTCCCTAAATAACTGCAAAGCTACCTTGAACTATCACTAAATTTGATTTTTATAAGATGCAATTTCAGAAACTGTAAAGGAACAAAGTATCTCATGGAATAATATCTTCTCTCTGGCAAGTACTGTATCTTTTTTTTTTATCTTAGCCACAAACCTATAAGAGGAAGTGTTCTTACTATTCCATTTCACAGACAAGAAATCGGAGGCTCCAACGTTTGGTCAGAGTGCTAGTTAGCAGTAGGTTACGGGATAAGATGTTGAAATAGGCTGGGTAAGGTGGTAGTAAAAACAGGTTCAAATCCCATTAGAAGGAATAAACTAGGTTTACTTCTTCTGCAGTGTGGGTTAACTGCAGCTCTGTCCAACATCACTGTCACGTTTATGCTGGGACCAAGACAGACAGAGAAGCCACAATGTGGAAAGCTGCATTTGTGCAGAGAACTCTGAAGGGTTTCATGTGGCAGTTCAATGCCAACCCAGAGGAGAAATGCATCACTTCCTCTCTCAAATCATGGATGGAACTAGGAACAGAGCTTTCAGAATGAGATCCAGAAATCTATTCCTACCATGTGCCTGACAGTTGACACACTGGGGTCTTATTCCCTGGTCTTCTGCTCCTCTCAGTACCTCCTGTCACATTAACCTTAATTGTTTTCAAGGGACTTCAAGTGGCATCTAACAAAGGCAACACAGAGGAGCTGTTGGATATGTACAGCTGTGAATATTCTTGAAAAGGCAGTTCTGTTGCACTTACAGGTGTGACCACGGCTTCCTCGCACAAGGACAAGTGTGTAGTTTGTACAGTGCACGAGAATTCCAATCCTGGGTCAAACAACCTGCCTCCTTAGCTCTCTAGCTGTGTTCATTTAAACTTAGTATTTTAACCTTCTTCAGTCTTTCCCCCACTATTAAAGTTAATATAGAAATAATACTTAGTTCAGAGGCTTGGTGGGAAGTCTACATGAGACAAGGCATGGCAGGTGACTTTCATAGTACAGCACATAGCAGGTGCTCAACAAACTTAGTTTCAGTATTATTAAAAACATTAGTATTCCTTTCTTCATTGTACCAAAGAAATAATGATGTAAGCCTTGGTCATTTCCAGAGGATAGGCTGCAAGAAAGGGACTAACTGGATCAAAGTTTATGAACCTGCTGAGGGCACTAAACTTGCATTTACATTTGAGAAAGGTCATATCAATGCACATTCCCAACAATATTGAAAGAAGTGGCCCACCTCACTATGGCACAACCACTACTGTGATTTCAAACAACCACCCAGCGTTTCCTCTGGGATTCTAAATCTGCCCTAGAGGCATTCAAGTCTTTGTGTTTTGAGGACAGATATTTCATTTGAAGGAATAAGATGTCAGCCTTCCTGCATTTTTCAGTTCATTGTAATACAAGAGTCATCCAATCAGCTAACAGACATCTGAGCATTGTGAATGAAACACAGCCCCATTGTTTGTGGTGGGCTAGAGGACTGAAAGAATTTCTAGCAGAGAAAATATCACTGACAAGAAAAGTAGTAATTAAAAATTCTGGCAACTAGAAAAAGCTTGAAGATTTAAACACAACACAGCAAGAGGCACAGAAGAAAGTCTGCCATTTTCTTTTTTTTTTTTTTTTAATTTTTTGTTTTGTTTTTTTTTTGTTTGTTTTTTGTTTTTGTATTTTTCTGAAGCTGGAAACAGGGAGAGACAGTCAGACAGACTCCCGCATGCGGCAGACCGGGATCCACCCGGCACGCCCACCAGGGGCGACGCTCTGCCCACCAGGGGGCAATGCTTTGCCCCTCCCAGGTGTCGCTCTGCTGCGACCAGAGCCACTATAGCGCCTGGGGCAGAGGCCAAGGAGCCATCCCCAGTGCCCCGGCCATCTTTGCTCCAATGGAGCCCTTGCTGCGGGAGGGGAAGAGAGAGACAGAGAGGAAGGAGGGGGGGTGGAGAAGCAAATGGGCGCTTCTCCTATGTGCCCTGGCCGGGAATCGAACCCGGGTCCCCCGCATGCCAGGCCGACGCTCTACCGCTGAGCCAACCGGCCAGGGCGAAAGTCTACCATTTTCAGACATCTTTCTAGGGTCCTTTTGGCCTGTAAACCTGAAAAAGAATAAACTTGTAAGCCTACATAGTGTCTTAGCCACCTGTGGACACTAGACCTACAGAAGATGAGCTGGCTTGCTCACTGTCAAATGTATAGGCAACAGCATGTGCAAAAATAGAAGCATTAGCACAGAGCCTGTCTTCAGTTACATTTAACTATATTTGCTGGGCTATCCGTTGTGAAGGTTTTACTCAAACAACTCTGTAGTTAAAGCAAATTATCTGTACAGAAGCACAGATACGAACTAACTCCAGAGACCCAGAGTAAAGTGCCAGCGTTTTTCTTGGAGGTAAAAGGCTAAGGGAGTTCAGTGCTAGCATGAGAGAAAAAGGTTATTTTCACAGGAATTTGATAAAATATTTTCCACTCTTGCAAGTGGAGCACCTGCTGGACCAGGTGGGCATTTGAGAGGATAGCTACAGAGAAGAAATGCATTAGTATTTTTTGCAAGCCTATGCTCACATCTGTGTGACATTATTATTTTTTCCCCTGTTTCTGTCTGATGGGGAAATATTCCTGATGATCTTTTCCACCATTTTAAAAGCCAATCTTGTATTTCAGCCTTGGAGGGAGCAAGCTCAAGTGTAAACGTTCCTTCAGGTCTAAGTCTCTTCTATTTAAACAGCTGTACAACAAGCGATAGAAGCACCCAGACTCTTGCGTTGTTAGCAATGAGCCTTTTGAAGAGCAAGTCCCCAGATGTCCTAACATTTCATACTTAATCTGCACCCACAGGAAAAATAAAAAAATAAAAATCCAGTTGGGAAGTTATTTGTATTCCAGTGGATTAAAATGTTTCCCTTTTGTGTTAAAGAACCATAACCACTCAGATAGCAACCTGATTTCTCCACTTTCTCTACTATGAATGTGTTATTCTAGAATATTCCAATACTGGTAATGCATTTTTTCAACACACACACTGAAATATTTCAAGGATTGAAGTCCTGAAGAGCCTTTCACCAAATCATGCTTGAAAATTTTATATTTTCCTGGGGATTAAGTTCTAAAATTAAACCAGCCTCTCTGTTTTGATTCTGAAATATTGTTCATATTTATTAGTCATTCTGCTTCTGAAAATGGCATCCTAGGAGCCCCAGAGCATTAAGTCTATGCTTTGAGTCACGTATGGAAAGGGAGAGGAGATGTCAGACCCAGAGAAAATGTAGATCATAGTAAGTATGTTGATATTCCATGAAAATTAGTTTACATTGGCCAAGCACTGTTGGGTTTTCAAAATCTACTCTGGCTGTTCACAAATATGGAAAGTCAAGAGATGGAGAGCTGACATGACGAAGACAAATGAGTCAGAGAGCAAAGCCTTCCAAGGGTTTGTCAAGGGCAACTGCAAGAGTCTCTGTGGTCGTAGAGGAAAGTTAATCCAGATTGGTAGAGAAAACTGGGCGATGTTCCATAAGCTTTTCACACTCTTCTACATCAAAGAGCTGATTAAATATGAAGCAATTCTGGCCAAGGTCTGCCTAAGATAGTATAATTGCAACTCCTAACATGAAAACTGACATCCATAGTTAGACGTTTTACACTGAACATCAATAGTTAAAAGTTTTGATTTCCTTTTATGGAAATATCTACAAGACCCAAAGTCCCAAACCTTGGATATATTTTCTCTTCTCCTTCTCTTTCTCCTTCTTCTTCTTTTTAGAACTAGAATAAGCTATTGAAACCAAAGCTTTACTGCTTGGAAATCACCTTTTTGGTTTCCAGTAAAATTAGCAACAGCAGTTAAATAGTGGGGAAGTTGTTCAAGACCCTTCTTCCTACTTACATCATCTGTGAGAATTTGCCAAACATGAATACTGTGGCTACTGAGTAGAGAATATTATACTAAAAATGTATCTATAAACCCATTGAAATGTAAACATTTTATATCCCCCATAATGGAGGCTTTGTAAGAAATATGGACATTCAGGTCCACCCACACGCACACACCCAATTCCTGGCTGTCATATGGACCAAAACTTTTTCTTTTCTTCAAAGTAGATTTTTCTACTTTGTTGACATAAGCATAGCTTTAAACGTATTTCTTGCTGCTTTGTTTTCTGGTCACCATGACTGTAAGCCTATCTGACTCGATTGAAGTTCATAGAAAATGTTTTTTTGTTTGTTTCTTTTTTCCTGTCCCCGAGCAACATATCTATCTCAAGTGTCTAGGAATGTGGTAATTTTTAAAGCAACAGTTTGTCTTTGGTATTCAGAAATTACTGACTCATGTTTTACTCAATAACTTTTTCAGTGCAAAAGAAAACTTTTTCAGTGTAAACAAAACACAGCAAGTCCTTCACCTAACTTGCAGGTAAGGAATGAATGATGGTATTTGCTTTAAAAACCTTTGAGTTTCACTGTTCTCCCAATATAAATCCTTTCTATTCAATCAAAAAGAAAGAAAGAGAGAAAGAAAAAGAAAGAAAGAAAGGAAGGAAGGAAGGAAGGAAGGAAGGAAGGAAGGAAGGAAGGAAGAAGGAAAGAAAGAAAGAAAGAAAGAAAGAAAGAAAGAAAGAAAGAAAGAAAGAAAGAGAGAGGAAGGAAGGAAGGAAGAAAGAGAGGGAGGGAGGGAGGGAGGGAGGGAGGGAGGGAGGAGGGAGGGAGGAAGGAAGGAAGGGAGGGAGGGAGGGAGGAGGGAGGAAGGGAGAAAGAAAGGAAAGAAAGAAGGAAGGAAGGAAGGAAGGAAGGAAGGAAGGAAGGAAGGAAGGAAGGAAGAAAGAAAGAAAGAAAGAAAGAAAGAAAGAAAGAAAGAAAGAAAGAAAGAAAGAAAGAAAGAAAGAAAGAAAGAAAGAGGGAGAGAGAGAGAGAGAGAGAGAGAAAGAAAGAAAGAAAGAAAGAAAGAAAGAAAGAAAGAAAGAAAGAAAGAAAGAAAGAAAGAAAGAAAGAAAGAATTGCTAACGAGATGGAAAAGCCTTTATTTAAGCAGCTTGTTTAAGTGGGTTGCCGCTGCCTCTTGATAATCTGTAAAGAAAGTGATGAGAGTGGATGAGTGAATTTGTCTAGAACTAGAAAGCTATGTTACTGCAGGATTGATGATGCAAGGTCAGGATTCACAAGGCGCAGCACAGAACTGAGCTAAGGATCTTAATGTGGCATTAGATCAACCCCAAGTCGGCAGCAAGTTAAAACATCAGGACTAGCAAGAACAGGGATCAAGGTAGGAGGGGTATGCTTTGAGACCCACTGCGTTCAAATAGTACATGAAGTCTCCAACTATTTTGATGCACCTGATTCATGATTACCAGACACACAGCCTGCCTGCCTGCCTTTATTCCTTCTCTCCTTCTTATTCCATCCTTACATGTCATGTGTTCTGGTGCTACACCAGGACTATGAGGACAAACTGTCACAGGCTCCACCCTAGAGGATTTCTTACTTTATTACCTAGACTGTGATTTTTTATCTTTAATGTACATAGGCATCACTTAAGGACCATTTTCAAAATGCAGAGACCATAGTCCTGGGGCAGGTTTCAAGAATCTGCATTTCTAATGAGCTCTCAGTCCTCAGGTCCCCAGACCACTCTCTTAGACACAAGCCTCTACTAGGGACCTTTTAAACTTGGGGTTGGTGGTGTCTGTATGGGTTATATCCTCAACCCTGTTTTGAACTTCATTCTTAGGTAATCCAAAGGGGGAAAAACAGTAATGGGTTATCCTCCTTACTAAAAAAATATCTGAGAACATTGACAACCAAGGAAAATGAAGAATTGGTACTATCCTGATAAGCAATAAAGAAATCATTAGTAAAAAAGAACATAGAAATTATAAACTCACAGCAAAAGATTAAGGATTTTGAAATGAATAGAAATACCATAAACTGGATTTAGGCCTTAGTACATTTCAATAATGAGCAATGTTTTCCCAGATGTCTTGACCATTCTTTTTATGCACAACATAAAGGGCAGAGGATCATAGGACAATAATATGTGGTGATAAACTTGTTTGATTACACTTCCCAGGTGCTGCTGGGTCCAATTATCTTGGTGCTAAAATACCCTCTAATTGGGTATGAATCACACTTCAGAGTTAATTACACTGTATACCACTATATGGGATTGAAATAATTAGGAATGTTTTCATTTCTCAACTGGCCTAGAAAAAAAAAAAGTACGTGTATTTCAAGTTTCAACCCTTAGAGGTTTCTTTAAAAACTCATGAGATCAGCTAGATTTGAATTTATGTAAATTTCTAACCCTAGAATCTTATTGAGACCATGAGCCTCTTATCATAACCTAGATACTTTGATCTACAAAAGCATAGCTATCCATGCCTTATGAGGAGCATGTGCCCTTTGAAACTTGAAAAATCAAAACACTATGGGATGTTCTGTTATATTAAAATATTGTGTTCTATTATATTAGTCACTTAAAAGTACTATCTTGAGGAGCTCATCATCACAACAAATGTTGAATTATCAAGGCCATTGCCTTACAGAATATTGGTTACATAACATATGAACAGGATTCAGAAAGTTGGAAGATTAGAACCTAAGTGATATCAAATTCTAAAAAAAGAAAACTTTGCAAATACAGTAGAGTTGAAATTCAGTCTATCACAAAGAGATCTAGCAACCCATCCTGACAGCAAAAATAAAAGACATTTGACTAAAGCCCTTTGTTATTTAACTTGGAATATAAACATATACATAGATATGTGTGTGTGTGTGTGTGTGTGTGTGTGTGTGTGTGTGTGTGTGTGTGTGTGTGTGTATATGTAGCAAGCAGGCAATTTAAAATGAGCTTGGTTGTTAATCAAAGGACAAATAGATACAGAAAGATGATAGTGAGTTAGAGGTCAGCGACCTGTTCCCCAAAGCCTCTTGATCCATTGTCTTGGAAGTTCGTGGCCATGTTGACCCTTTCCCTTTGGACTAGTTCCTGACCTTGGTGTAAAGATTTATGATATCGGCAAGGTTTTTGCTGATGCAAGTATTTCTCTGGTCATTATCTGACTCATTCATCCTGTCCCTGGTTTCTTCCATTACACTTGACCTGACAAGCTTCATACTGCTGCTATCTTCCTCTCTTACTGTATCAATAGTCATGTTCCTTTCAACCAACACTTTCTGCTGTTACTCATTCCATGCATAGCAATGCTTAGAAATTTAATGTTCAATCATGATAACTCATCCCAAAATATGGTATACTATACAGCAGCTATAAAATAAAGATCAGAGGCTCTCTTAGAGTCTCTGCCTTGCAAATCATTTCAGAGTCAGGATTTTTTGATAAGGATTTTTTTTTAACTTGTCTTCTCTGTCTGCAGAATAATTTGATTCACCTAAATCTTTGAGTTACATATTTTTCACCCACTGATATTGGAATATAATTTTCAGTAATTTTTCCATATCATGCCAATGAACCATTTCACTAACCTGAGCCAAAAAATCTGAAAGTCACCAATGGTGTCAATATTTTACATTTTTAGTTGTCTTTTGTAGCACTGTCACTTTGGGAACAGAAAGTGTTTACAAATGACATGTCATGTTTGATAAATAGATTCTTGATTCAATAGCTGTAAAACATAAACCATTAGCAAGAATTAATGTACCTGAGAGCCCTGTTTACAGGTAAAGATGAAAGCATTTGAATACTTGCGACTTTTTACTTGTCGTTCTTGCAAATTCAGTCCAGACCCAAGTGAAGTTTAGATTTCACTTGGCTGCATTTAGAAAATGGACAGCAAAGGGGCAACCTGTTGTGATGCCTGATTTAATCATCAAAGCCAGATAATTATTCTTTTATAATGAAAAGAATAAGTTACACTGGTTACATTTATTTTAATCTTGTTAATTTGGCAAAACTGGCATATAGATTGTGATCACAAGTAAAGTCACTTTTCCTTGAAAATTTTATTTGTTTTTATTTTCTTTTACACTCTAAACAATACTTGAAATTTCTAAGACCCAGTATATATCATTTTATATGCTTAGAAAAGTCAATGTAAGTATTTAGTGACTTGCGATTCCTTTTTCTATTAGTGCTACCAGAATGTACATTCTTTAATTCATTCAACAAGCATTTAATGAACATCAGCCAGGAACCCCTGACACACAAAGCCAAGGGAAGTCAAGACCTGAGCCATGAGAACTTCTTTACTGGATGAAACAAGAATTCATTGAATTTACATTATATACTATGACATGTTCTGATAAAACAGAGGAATACCAGATTTAATCTGGAGATCGGGAGTTTCTTCCTTAATTAGATGGCATTTGAATGAGACCTGGAAAGGAGAACTATTTAACCAAGTCATAGGAAGACTTGCTTTGCAGACAGAAAGAGTGTGAGTACATCTGAGATCCCACTGTGGAAAGAAGCATGTCACATTGAGAAACACCGAGAAAGGCAATGTGTTTGAAGAGAAGGGGAGGGAGGCCGTGCTCTCACTGTGTTGATCCTGCTTTGCCCACCTTCTGTTCTATCTGCCCGACCCTACCTCACCCACATACCGGGCCAGCTGCTTCTGAGAAAACAGGTTCCAGATCGCCTGACAGTATAAGGCTTGCACCGATACCTGGCAGTCGGCCTCGACGGTTCAGATTCCGATATGAAAACTGCCGTTCATTCTAAGCAGGTTCCCTGTCCTCACCCTGACTCCCTTTCTCAGCATCTCCAGAGTCCCTTTTACACCCAGAATGGAGCTGACAGCTCAGGATTTCATCCTGGGGCCTGTTTTGGAAAGATCACTCTGAATGAAGATCTGAGGGACAGAACAGATCTGATTGTCCCAAATTTGTGCTCACGCAAATTCTGTTGTAGCTGGCCTTCGACGTGTTCTCAGAATCTAATAATAACATAAAAATGAGACAAGCATCTGTCTCGAAGAACTTTGAAAGGGTCTTTCTTAAAATGTGTTGCGATGGCAAATTATCAGAGTTGAGATTTAAGTTCTTTTTATGTGTTTACTGGAGGGATGCATAATAAGGTTCAGCGAACACAGCTCTTTACATTGTTGTGGAAACTTACATGTTGGAACCCTTGTAAGTATACAATCATAGGACGGGGGTCTGGTAGATGTGTGCCCCATGTGAGGGGTGGAATAATATGCCCTTTACCAAGATAAATTCAACATAATAGATTTCATATAAAAATGATAAATATTAGAGTATAAGCCCCTGACAGCCATAGATCATATCTCATTTGCACAATAAATGTCACAATTTAGGGAAAAGTAAATTTGCTAAATAAAAACAATCAAGACTAACTGAGCCCTGGCTGGTTGGCTCAGCGGTAGAGCGTCGGCCTAGCGTGCGGAGGACCCGGGTTCGATTCCCGGCCAGGGCACATAGGAGAAGCGCCCATTTGCTTCTCCACCCCTACGCCGCGCTTTCCTCTCTGTCTCTCTCTTCCCCTCCCGCAGCCAAGGCTCCATTGGAGCAAAGATGGCCCGGGCGCTGGGCATGGCTCTGTGGCCTCTGCCTCAGGCGCTAGAGTGGCTCTGGTCGCAATATGGCGACGCCCAGGATGGGCAGAGCATCGCCCCCTGGGGGGCAGAGCACCGCCCCTGGTGGGTGTGCCGGGTGGATCCCGGTCGGGCGCATGCGGGAGTCTGTCTGACTGTCTCTCCCTGTTTCCAGCTTCAGAAAAATGAAAAAAGAGAAAAAAAAAAAAAAAAAAAAGACTAACTGAGTGGATGACTAGATACCCCTGAGTGTACTCAGCACCCTAAAAGTTTAATCTAGAGCGAACTCTAATATAAATAATAGACTTGGGATGATAATGATGTGTCAGCGTTGGCTCATCAATTGCAGTAATATGCACTCTGGTGGGAAATGTGGATATTGGGTGAGGTGATTTGTGTGTGGGGACAGGGGCACATGGAAGAAACCCCTACCTTCCACTCAATTTGCTGTGAACTTAAAACTGCTCTAAAAAAGTCTATTAAAATATTTTTAAAATTTAATCTGGTGAAATTAAATCTTAATTGTTATGGAAACCGTGTTATTTTCCATCACAGTGTAAATTTAGGTTTAGAATATCAGCAGCATAAGGCAGTTTGTCCACTGCTAGCTCAGTGTATCTGCTAAATGGGTGTGAGTGACAGGTGTTGCTGGGCCATTTAGACAATGCCTCCTGTAGACTTAGCACCGCACGAAGTGCCACCATATGTATGTTTAGTGATTTCACAAAAGAACTATATGACACAGGTCATTCTTTTATTCCCAAGTTTTAGAGGAGAAAGTGAGACTCAGAGAAGTTAGTAAAATTCCCCATAATCACACAGATAGCTTCTGTTAGAGGAATAAAAATAATTCTTGCACACACCTGGGTAGTTCACTCTTAGGGTTGGCTTTTAGTGAAGGGTGGATACACGAGACAATTGAAAGAAAAATCCCTTCTTACCTAAATATGCTTCGCTCTCCTGGAAAAATAGAGTGTAAATGCAGTTTAGGAAACTGGACTTGGAGATAACCAGACATCCTAATGTGGGATGGAAACATTAGGTCATAAAGTAAGCTTAAATTGGGTAAGGATAGATACACACAAATGTCCCTCATTTGTCTTGCAGCTGTTGAAGACCTAGGCACATGCCTCTCCATGCCCCAGTGGCTAGAAGCAAAATAGATTAGGCACAGGAAAACACGGGAGCAAAGGTACGCAGATGTGACCATACATATTCAGGGCAAAGCAAATTGTTGTTCAAGATACATCTTCAACCACTATCTTGAAAGCTGCCCATTCTGAGTTTTTACTACTATTAAAACGAGTCCCAGGTAGCTATGAAAATCCCCTCACAACTTTCTGACGCTAGTGTGTCTCCGTATGATAGCCAACGGGACAAAAGAAAGGTTTTGTTAGTATCCTCCAGAAGTCTGCAAAAGAAGGAAAGAAAATTTTAAAATGAGGTCAGACTGAACCAACAAAAACAAGCGTTTGAAGGTCTACGTCAGTAAACGGACTGATAACATGTGGCATTTGTAGAACAATCTTTGGGAAAAAATAAACCCATAACAGCTTAAATTATCTTCCCCACTTCCTAGGGCATCTGGGCCAAGTTCCATATTTGATCAAAAGAAGTAATTTCTTCTCTTGGGAGAACAGACTAAGAAGTAGGTGGGGAAAAAAAAACACAAGCAAAGAAATTCTTCATCATCTTTTCAACAGCCAGAAATAAAAAAATATATATACATTTAATTCCATCTGGGAGCTGGAGTCATTTTTCAAAATCACTATTAAAGACACTGTTGTCTTCTGTTTATCTTCCAGGTGTCTACTTTCTCAAGGTAACAAAAAGGTTCACAAGGATTCTTATCTCAAACTGATTAACAGATGCAAACAGAGCCAGGCATATCTGGGCTACCACCAGGCCAGTCTGACTAATTGCCCTGATAGATCACTCTCCTGTTGCCTGATTTGTTCTGGAGCCCAGCATAGCTGAGATAGCACATGTTTAACCCCTGACCTTCCAGCTGCCCAGACCACGTTGCACTGAAACGCACTGTTCTCCATCATCACTTCCTCCCAGTGGCATCCAGGGCAGGAGATCTGTTTCTAAGCAAATAGCAAGGGCTCTGACCCTGTCATGAGTCACCAGTCTGTCTACCCACTTCCAAGATTCCCCCTTCATATATTTATTCAGCTTGTCAGAGTTCCTGGCACAGGGGATAATGATATTTGAGGTAAATAGGATTCATGCTAACTCTGGGAACAAGTATGTCATAAATCGGAGATGGCTCGGATAGGCTTCCAATGAACCAGTGCATTCTGTTTTACCCCCTTTCTTTTTTTTTTTTTTTTTTGTATTTTTCTGAAGCTGGAAACGCGGAGAGACAGTCAGACAGACTCCCGCATGCGCCCGACCGGGATCCACCTGGCACGCCCACCAGGGGCGAAGCTCTGTCCCTCCGGGGCATCACCCTGCTGCGACCAGAGCCATTCTAGGGCCTGGGGCAGAGGCCAAGGAGCCATCCCCAGCACCGGGGCCATCCCAGCTCCAATGGAGCCTCGCCGCGGGAGGGGAAGAGAGAGACAGAGGAAGGAGAGGCGGAGGGGTGGAGAACAGATGGGCGCTTCTCCTGTGTGCCCTGGCCTGGAATCGAACCGGGACTTCTGCATGCCAGGCCGACGCTCTACCACTGAGCCAACCGGCCAGGGGGCCAGGGCAGTTTTACCCCCTTTCAAAGTAACTTTTCTTTAAAATTTCTTTTTAATTTTTGTTTTTAATTACAGTTGGCATTCAATATTATTTTATATTTGTCCTAGATGTACAGCATAGTAGTTAAACAATTATATAATTTACAAGGACATTTCCCTGATAATTCTTGTACTGACTAGCACCATACATGGAAAATTTTTTCTTTAACCAAAAAATGACAAAATAGCAAAAAGCCACCGAAGAAACAACAACAAACATTTCAGGGCCACTCTATATGATGTAGGGAAATACCTAATAATTCTATGCCTCGGGACACTGACTTAAATTACTGGAAGACAGGAGAAATACTGATGCTAACAGCAAGAGTGAGAAGCCAATGGATTTTACCTAAACTGGGTCACCGTTCTCTTAGTGCCTGAGTTACACACCTTGCTCTCAGGACTTACACTGATCGAGTTTGAACAAATAGCCCCAACACACACTAACTCAGCTGCTCACAGCCTGGGCTGCGCGTTGCTGAACGGAAATTTCACATTGAGCAAGATTATAGAAACATCTCATGGAAACAGCACAATGGCAAATGGTGGTTTGTATGACCGTTTGTGTTAATTAACGTAATTGTGTTGTTTTTACAAACAGGTTGGAAATATATATTTTAAAAAGAGAGAAAAAACCATCATTACAAGTATATTTGCATTTCCACTCATTTTCTTTCATTATTTCCAACTTAAATGAAATAGCATAGGCTATTGCATTGGGGGGAAAAAAGATCCATTTTGGTACACATTGCATTTCAGTTTTCACTAAACTAAACCATTTCACACTGAATCAAAGCATTATGGCTTAATTATAAAGTAGCTTTTATCTCCCCAACACTCTGTTCAGTTAGATCTTTATACTTTTAGTAACATTCAACCCCCTTGAAAACAATATACTTGATCAGTGAAATTAATTCCTTAGTACCACTGTTACCAAAAATTATTATCCTTCCCTCCTAATAAATTCTTCATATTTTCTTCTGCTTTTTAAGGAAACAAGATTGCAATGCTGACGTAAGAAATGGATTGACAAGATATTAGAAATGCCTGTGGGGAGAGAAAGATGAATAATCCAAGTTCTGTGTGTCTGTGTATCTACTTGGAAGGGATCCTGCCACAGAGGGACCCTCACTCTCAGATGATCAGGGCTTAGTCTCATTTAGCTAAATAAGCGTCTAGCATATTTTCCTGCATCTCAGATTTGTCTTCAATGGGGTTAACGAAGCCTTTCTAACCAACTTCTGCAGTTTAATTGTGGTAACGTGCTCAGCAGAGCGACTGGAATTAAAGAATAGCCAATAATTGATCCATAGGCTCTTCCTATCCTCTTTTATAAAACTGACCAGAGAATCCGTTTCACTCCAATTTACCTTCAAGATCCTTTAAGAATAACTTAACCGAACTTCTGCAGGTTTTGGAAGGCCTTGATCTATAGGGAGATGGCTTATCTTCTGCAAATAAAGAAAACGAATGTTAAACAGGAACAAGTGTTGTTTCACTGAAAGATATAAGGAAACTTGGGTGAATTTCTAGGAGCAATAACAAAAGTGGAATCCTTTCTGTTTATTAGAAAACTTGGAAGGGGGAAATGCCAAAGGGATTGTGTGGGGATGAAGCACAGAGGCCAAGGAGTCCCAGGGCGAATAGGAACGCCTCAGGCTGCGAGGAGAGGACCAACTCTGGGCTACTTACTCTCCTCTGCAGCCAGTCTACCGGGAGCAGTTGACGGAAATTTAAGACTTACTTCCCTCATCTCGAAAATGAGATAAACATATTACTTTTACAGAATTATTTACTAGGATTAAGTGAGATAATGCAAACAAATCACTTAGCCTTGTAGAGAAGACAGATATAAAAATGCTATTAATATGAAATAATATTCAGAAGTCATGGAGAATACTGTTGGTTCTTTACAGAATGTTAAGATCTTCTCACTCTCACACATTGCAGTCTGTTCAGTCATCTCTCAAATATTAATTCCTGACGAGAAAAGTGTCTTTGGCAATTTCTCCTTTTTGGTTTCTTATCTAATTCTCCAACCAGTGGAGCCCATTCAAGTTAATGTCACTCTAGCATCCCACGTGAGGATGAGATCCAGAATGCTGGATTAACGAGAAAATACTCCTTTCATGTTTTTATGATTTATGTACACAAAGCCTAAAATTAATCACATCTCCCAACATTTGGATCCAATAATACAGAGCATTGGGCAAATAATTTACCAGATTTTTAATGAATCCAAATAAAGTTTGAAAAATATGGGAAAAATGAGACCAAGATTTTTTTTCTACATTTGCTGTGTATCTATCTATCTAATCTGGTGTAATGTTTTAAAATAATAGGTGTCTAGGCCCTGGCTGGTGGCTCATTGGCTAGAGCATCAGCCTGATGTAAGGATGTCCTGAGTTTGATTCCTCGTCAGGGCACACAGAAGAAGCGACCATCTGCTTCTCAAACCCTTCCTCTCCTCCTAATCTCCCTCTTCTCCTTCTGTAGCCAGTGGCCCAATTGGTTTGAGTGTGACCCTGGGCGCTGAGGATAGCTCTGTCGGAGTACATGAGTTTCAGGCTCTAAAAAAATAGCTTAATAATTGAGCATTGGCTCCAGAATAGGTTGCGGGTGGATCCCAGTTCGGTGGATCCCAGTCAGGGCACATGTGGGAGTCTACCTCAGTATCTCCCCTCCTCTCACCTAAAAGAATTACAAATAAGTAAAAGAAACAGGTTCTTAGTAAATCATTTGTTGTTGTAGTATCTAGTTTTGTTTGCAGCAAAAGGAAGTTAATTACTTGGCTCTGTGATGCATTTCACTAAATGAGAGCTATCACCTTGCCAATTTCTGTACAAGTACATTGTGAGAAATGACTATTTAATGTACTAACAACTAACAGACACCACATTACCCAAGGACGGCTGTGGTGTTGGGTTCAAGGATTTAACGTCCAGTAATAATATTATTAAACCACTGCTCTCTATTAAATAAATTTAACTAATTGGATTTTCTTCTGTATATAAAAAAAAATAAGTGTCAGATAAATGCTATAAATCTGAAAGCAGAAAAGTAGAAAAGAAATAATAATTTAGATCCCACAATGAAGTGTTTCACAATTTTTGTTTAACAAAACATATTTTACCCTACTTACACCTTGATCTATAGGACCCCACTGATTACAACACTATAAATCGTGCGAAGAGCTCTACAGAAAATCATAAAAGGGCAGCCAGGGAGCCTTATATCATAGAGTCCCTTGGTCCCTAAGACTCAACCAGGACTTTGATATTTAGTTTAAACACAACCATATATTTTTATTAATAATAAATAGAGCCACTTGTTTCAATTTCATAAGCCCAATGCACCAAACCTGGTGAGATTTCTATTACCCATGACTTGGATATTAATCCTTTGATTAAAAAAAAAAAAGTCTTCATTTTTCAAATGCTGACTTAATGCTGAAACAATAAGAAACAAGTTTCCCAGCAATTTTAGCACATGGAACTGGAAAATAAGAGTGACCCTTCTTTGTTCCTGAGAAGAGCTATTAAAAAATGCTTTTGGTACAGGAAATGCTTTTTTACTCCCTGGATATTAGAGGATATCTTCAGGAAACTCAGCAGATTAATTACATGAGCCCTGGCTCAACTTTATTTAGAACTAAAACATCAGCTTGAACACTCATCCAAAAGTATAAAACTCCTCTCCCAGTATTTCATGATGCTGATATTCCTTATTGGAGTATTTTGCCGTTGGCAAAGGAGTTTTTTCTTTTCTAAAACATCTTTAGTTTGTGAATAGTGAGCCAAAATAGAGGTAAGAAGAGAATGTTGGTTAAATTTACCTAAAATTGTTTTTAACATGAAACAACAAGAGTAAAACAGTGATGTGTTTTCTAAATTTACAAAGTGATACAGAGACCTCAGCCTAGAAGCTCTTAAAATTTCAATTTGTGTTGACTTGACGGCTCTGTACAAGTTGTCTCTGACTTCAAAAGCCCTGTTTGAAGAAATAGGTGTCTCTCACATTTTTGTTTATGTATTTGTTTGGTAGGTGGAGAATATTCCGCATTTTGATAATATTTCCACAAAAGCCACAATGTTGCCAACTGTTTCTAAAAGATCTCCCAGGATGCGTATTTCCTCCCACTTCCAATAGAAAAGTTACAACTTGCATGCATTTTGCCAAAATTCAAGCCCGTTCCCTTTGGCTAAGACTTAGAATAACCACATGACAAAAGTACATATTTCACAGTGACGGCTGGAAGCCCAGGGCTAAGCATGAGAGAGAGTGCGATCAGGGTCAAGGGGAAGGCAATGGAAATAGAAGATCTCAGCTTGGCTTTTAGGAAGCACATTTTCTGACTGCAGAGCTAGAACTGATGGGAAGTAAATAAAACCCCATTGCTGAAGCCACATTTCAAGTGCAGATGGAGGCTATGGTGCAAACAAGAGGGATGCAGAGGAGAGAGTGGCCTCGGTTTACAAGACAAGGAGGTCTTCTAGGAGAAGTTAGGCTGAGGCAGGTCTAAAAGAAGGTGTGCAAAATGAGTTGGAGAGCTAGGAGAAGCTGGAGGGGAGGCAGAGCCACCGGGGCAATGGGTGTAGATGTGGGGAGCACTGAGACAGGACTTCCTTATCTACCTTACCTCTCTGTATTTTCCTGCCCGTTTCCCATGCTCCTACTAGCACACAGGAACTACCTGGGGAGAAATGATGTAAACATAGGATTGTGCTTAGGCCTATATATTCTTTGGACGCTCGCCTTGAATACAAAAGTCGAAAATACGTATTTCGAAATGGTTTTTGGTTGTCCTCCAAGGTGAAGAATACTCCGGTGATATTAATTGAGCTGAAACTTGGTTTCCTCATATGTAAAATGAAAATACTGATAATAGAATCGTGAGGACTCATTCATTTAATGCATACAAAGAATTGAGCCGAGTGCCTGGCACCTAAAAAGCATTCAATACCTGCCCATTGATAGGACTATAATTGTGGAGGTTCTTTCTAGGCATGGAGACACCTTGGCAAGACTACATGACAACGACAGAATTTTCCCTTCAACATTCCGCACCAGGAAAGCAGTGGATACAAAGGAGCGATGAAGTAATTCCTAATAAAATAAGGGTGCATTAACTTTACAATGTTTCTGTAAATTGGGGGTGTGATATCTGAGGACTGAAATGTCATACTTTACTTCCTAACCACCTTCTGCTTGAGTTACAGTGACAATGCTAAGTTTTTACAAGAACACAGGTCCTATGTTGGGTCCTCCACAGGTGACTATCCTGTGGCAATGTGAGCACCCAGGAGAGAGTGGGAGAGTCTGAGCTCTCTGAAGTTATGCAAAGATCACTCAAAAACTCGTTCAAAGACAAAAGAGACAACCGTGAAATATTTTCCCAGCCAAGAAGAGCAATTGGCATATAAAAATAATAACCCAAGTGTGGAAAAATGTATCTTACCATTTCTTATTTTAGCCTTTGTTTTATTTCAAATAAAAAACTTGAAATATTACCTTGTCTGCTGCATTTTTTAAGAGAATTCACCTCACATGTTGAGCTCCAATGGCAGTGTTTTAAATGCACTAGATATGAGAAGAATAAAAACACGGTTTTAAATGTTTAAACCTCCTGGGGTCTGGGACTGTATATTTATTGCTCAGACCTTTACTTGGCTACCTCCTCTCCTATAAGAACCAGCCCAAGCTGGGAAACTTGAAAGGTCTGTTTATCTCCATGGGTAATTTGTAACCAATCTGGAATAGCTATTTTCTGACAAATGAAACATCGCAAAAGATGATTTTGTTTAAAAGATCAGATCCTAATAAAAAAAAAGACTATAAAGAGGCTCTACGAGTCGAAAGAAATTACTTGTAGCCCTTTGGGTTCTATAATTCCTGAAAGGTCAGGTGCTCTGTCCTTAACGGGAGTTGGTGCAGGAAAATGGCAGCCTACTGTGAAAACCAAGGAAGAAATTGTCAAATCACTCGGCTAAATTCTAGCTGCAAGATTGCCCTTTAGCCTGGCCATGTTGTTTAGACAGCAAATTTAAATTTCCCTAACAGAAAGAACAACAAATTTGGAACACCAAAGTCCCTGCTCCCCAGAATCTAAACCGGCTTCTAAGTAGAAAGAGGAAGAACCGATCTGGTGATTCTCACTTTCTCTCTCTTTCTCCGTCTCTTTTTAAGCCAAACAAGTTTATTTTTCAAAAACCCATCTATGTGAAGGGAAAGAGAACTCAGAGAAGCAGAGGTAGGCTCTGATGAAAGATTAGACAACAAACTGGAATTTTTAATGACACCTTTAGAGTCAAATATGTTTTTCACTAGCTAATTAAAGTGATCGTAAATGCCATTGCGTATTTTCACTTGAGTCAGCTAAGATGAAAATGGCCAGTCTCTAAATCCTGCGGCTGTTTCAGGAATTTAGTCATGTTGTGAATGGACAACGTATATACTATTATTTTCTAGGCATAGGTCCACAATCTGCTTGTGATCTATCTATAACTAAATTTTAGTGGTAAAATGGGAAAAATAAAAACAGTGTTCAGAAAACCAACTGTCATTTAATACACCATCACTATGTATTTCTTACCTTTTTGATGTAAAAATGTCTCATTTTTAGGAAATGTTGGTGATAGTAAATAATTGATTTACTCTCCTAATGTCTTTAAAGCATACACTTTGCATGATATTTTAATATTTTTACTATATTTTAATCTCTAAATCTTTTTACTTATTTAAAATTTTCAAATGTTAAGAACCTTCCAGTATATAATCGAGACATTCGACTTACCACCATTTTAGAATGGCTTAATTCACCAGGAAATGTGTTTTATTTGACCTACATTTGGGATGCAATTTCAGTAAATACCTTTAGATAATATTGTCCATTGTGTGCTTTGGGAAGCAGAAGTCATTATCTGTGTATGCATAAACATAGAATCGGGCTGTGACATTCTGACCTTCTGCAGCTTTGAAAATCTGAGATGCTCCCAGTGGCCACTGAATCCAAGGATGATTTTCTTCTGAGATCTCCTTTCCTCTGAGGATGATTTCACAGATACTTGGTTCAGAAGAGACTCTTAGAACTGTTATTTTTTCAGTTAAAAAAAAAAAATTAGCACAGAGTGGTAGCGGCCCAGGAACCCATAAGAGATGAGAGCCGGTTTAACAAAGAACCAAAAAGTGCCTCCAGGGATATCATGCTCAGTCAATAGATGCATCACGAGCCTGACACCCAGAAGTGTGGGAAGAGTCAGTATAAGGATTGTAGATTGGAAATAAAATGTCATGGGCTGACAGGTTTAAAATCTGACTGTCTGGTATGCCTGTCATCATTCATAATAATGTGAAAATGACCAGAACCTGGGGACAAAAAAAAAAAATAACATCTAGTTGTTGTGAGTGTAAGCAAATTCAGGGAGTAGAATGCTCTAAGCTGACAGAGTCAAAGCATCATGTTCCTTTTCAGTGGCCAAATAGTATAATGAGAAAATACTTCCAGTGCTTAGTCGTGAGGCTTCTTGCCCCTTCTTTCTGCCTTGTGTCTTCTGCCCCTTCTTGTCTTCTCTATCAGGATTGTGGAGAAGACAGCACAAACTGGATAGGTGAAATTTAGAACTTGATGGTTTCAAGTCCCAGGAAGAGCCTGCAGCAGGGTCTGACAATTGGGTTAGCACCACGCAACATCTGGTAGGAGTTAGGGGATTGTCACCCATTTATCATTCCTCCGATCTCCAATGATGGAGAACACCCTGGATTCAGTGTCTCAGAGCCTTTAGAACCACATAAATCTTTGGCACCCACAGATATGTCAAGATGTTTCTCTAGCTGTCTTATAATTATGGACAGTTCCCAGAGACATAAGGGTAGTATAGATAATGCACCTTATGGCCAGCATAGTTGTAATTTCGCATCAGAGGTCATCAGTAACTCTCTCTGCTACTCATCTGAAATACTATATTGTAAAGACATCAGCTTCTGTGGTCTGAGTAATATCAGGACTTCCATTTAGTTATATTCTGTGCGTTATATTTTGCTTTTCCTGATGGTAAAGTGGAAAACAATGGTTTTGAGTTATTGTATAGTTATTTTCAAGATGATCCTGTAAAATAAAATTGTCACATTCCAGGGATAAACCCATTTGTGAATTCAATAATTTGGCTGATTTGAAATATGGTTCATTCAAGCATTTGACCTGGAAATCAGGGTGTGGTAAGGAGGGAGATTTCTCATCTGTCTGATACAAAGTTTCTACATTGAGTTGACTTTGACTTTGGCAGCAGTAATATTTGGGGAGAGAATTCTAGAATTCGTCAGGGATGCCACACTTCTGTCTCTGCTGGGGTTTTTTTACCCACAGAATACGGCTTTCAACCCAAACCCATGGGAAAGAATCAGACTAGTATGAAATATTCTGACTTTGCAGCCCAGTTCCAGCCTTACTGATTTGCGTAACTTCCAGGGATTGTTTAGAGTCTGTGGACCGAAGACTCTCACAGTAGGACCTAGCAGTAAACATCCTCAAGCACCTTGCAGCACTGAGCTTCGATAAGGCTGGGAAACCTCAGACCCTTTCACTATTCTTCATCTTTCCTCCCTTGAAAGAGGGGCAAGGCTGTCACTGACGAAACTTCCAGGTCTGAGATTCCCTTTTTTTCTGACATCTAACTCAGCTAACTTATAATGAGCCTTATACGTGCAATTTACTTTCACTTGTCTCCCTTGAAGCTATTATTATTCCACTTTTACAGATTTTAAGACAGCACTCACACTGAAGTTAGTAAAGGGAGCCACACAAGGTCGTATATCTACCCAATGGCTGAGTTGGGATTTCAAAGCAGCATGGAATGATTTCAAACCCACAATGCAGTCGACCACAAGTTAAAGCCAGCTTAATTCTCATGGATGCTGTCAGGAATTGATCTTTGTGCCTCTTTGTCCTTAGAATCTTTGAGGAGTGCCTGTGGCCTTCACTCAGAAGATTAGTAGACCAGCCCTCTTATCCTTCAAAGTTGTTTGCTCAATCCAGGTCTCCAGACCGAATCTTCCCAGGTGGGATCAATGTGATTCTAAGTTGTCTTTGAAGCTGGGACACCAGGCAGGTAAACCTGATGATAATCCTGTAACGATGGCCATTCCTAAAAACTAAGTTTACTCTTGAATTTCTTAAGATGTTAATATAAACTTACAGTGTTGTTTTCTGCCCCAGACTTTATTCCAAAGTTTCGAAGCTATAGATATGACTAAAACCCAAACACTTATCTTCCCTTCCCTCCAGTTTACCTTCTCCTGATACACACAGGGAAGGAGGGGTTTTATCTTACAAACTTCATGAACTATTGACCATAAATTAGTGCTTTTTTACCCTGACTCTCTAAGCTTGGCTGAGGACCACCACCAACTCCTAGTAGAATGCCACTCTCTGCATAGGTGTCAATGGTAAATGTGAAGCCATGCCCACACCATAGCACCTGATATGGTGTATTGTCAATGTATCCAACTTCAGTAAATTACAACAAATTTATCAAAATGATAACTAAATGTGAAACATAATTTTTCCTACAGTCCAAGTGAGCTGTGACCCGATAAATAATGTTTATTTTGCCCAATTTTTAAACAAATGAGAGATAAACAATTAAGCCAGGCAAATAGAGATCGAGATAAATGCTTTATACTGATAAAAACTGGACTGGGGGATGTGGCTTAGATATATGATCACAGTAGACTTCCTACCACTGAACTTCGGGATGAGCCTGATGCCCCCAGGTCAGGCAACACTGAATAACCACAGCCTTGCCCGCATTGTCCAACATGGAGCATGAGGACCAGGCCGAAGGGCATCCTCTCTGTGAACAGGCTAGTTCTCAAAGGGGAGCAAAGGAGAGGGTTACCTAGTGCTCATGGATTTCTTTACTCAGACTAGCATCTGACATTAGAAACCAGAAAAGTGAGAATGAAGTGAACCCAAAAAAGAGATGGTAAGCATCTTAGGAATTAAGCATCTCACAGGAGGTTGATATAAATGCCTACCGATAGATGCCCTCAAATTCTAACTTTGTTTGGGTATTCATCACTTTCCTATTAATCTCTGAAAATGCTACCTTCTTCTAGCCTTCTCCTAGACTCTACTGTAAAATTGGTTGTCAGCTATAAGGAAAACATTAGCCTTCTGGACAATGGATGTCCTACATCACAATCTCTCCCCTTCTCTTATTGAGTATATTTTCCCTTGTGAGTTTCACAGGCTATAATAATATCCTCAAAGGGACCCTTTCAAAGGAGTCAGTGATGTCACTTGGCAATCCAAGTTCCACAATGAAATCCAGGGGAGTAAGAGGGTGTTGTTGGTGCAATCTTGGCTGCCCCAACCCTCCCAGGAAAGCCAGATCTTCCCCCACTTCCCCATTCCTCGGTGTCCTTAGTGGTCTATAGGTAAACGTTTCTGTTCTCTTATGTCGCTAGTTGCCTGGCAGTAAATATTGACTCTCTCCCAGCCACAGCCAAGAACAGATTCTTCCAGTTAAAATGTCATACATATAAGTTTACCATTAACAGATATAATGACCAGGCAAGTTAGAGTAATAATCTTTTAAAGTTACCACCATGATCTACTGATTTAAGAGTGTTCTTTCCACACTACTTTAGTTTTTTCTTTATCTTTTTTTTTTTTGAGAACTGAATCACAGGTTTCTGGACTTTTGTGTGGAATATCCAATTAGAACTTGCCAATAATTTAATTTAGTTGTCCTAAAGAGTCATCTAAAGTCTGCTTTGATGTCATCTTAGCTGACAACCCTAGCTGAGGACATACTGATATCACATTTATGGCTATGTCCCTATTAACCATTTCAGCATTTCATTGTTTGTCCTGACTTACAGAAAATTTCTTTTCAAAAAGCAGGTGATAAGTCATTAAGGGCATTGACCTTGACTTACACGTCTCTCAATCTCCTATATGTGTGTTCACAGAATGCTAATTGATTGGTTGAAGAATCTGTCCGCGAGCTGACACTGTGTTTGTACATAATACTGCCTAATTTTTCTTTAATTATCCATCCTTCTTTAACAGGGTGTCATGCTTTGATTCAACTAAATCAGGATGGTTGGAGAAAGAGTGGAAGGAGAATACTAAGAAATAGAAGCCAGATAATTAAAATGATTTGGCCCCAAAGGAGCCTGCTAATTAGCTGCGTACGTGGAGCAAAGAAGTTTAAGTATCTTTGACATTTAGTCCATAGAGGTTTCCATGTCGTGCTGAATTTTCCAGGGCTACTTTGACAGTTTCCCTGGTCTGGGACATCAGCCGTAGAGTTAAAATGCTGAGGTATCAGGAACCCTAGCAAGTGAGACTGAACAGATTTTAGGTGGGATATAGAAATCTATATTGTTAGCATGATCCTGGAAAATTTTGAGAACCCCCATCTGAGAAATATATCTCTAACTTTACCAACCATCTTTCTTGCTATTTCTTCCTTACTGTTTTATCCACCCCCTCCAGGCCTAACTCCAGCAGATGCATGTTTATTGAGAAGAATGTTTGCAAATAGCCAAGGAACAATCATGTCTTCAAAAAAGAAATATTTATTTATTTGTTTGTTTGTTTATTTATTTATCTTAAGTGAGAAGCGAGGAGGCAGAGAGACAGACTCCCACATGCAACCGGCCGGGGTCCACCCCGCAAGCCTCCTAAGGGTCTATGATCTGCCCATCTGGAGCCGCCACTTCATTGCTCAGCAACGGAGCTATTTTTGTGCTTGAGGCAGGTCATGGAGCCATCCTCAGCTCCTGGGGCCAACTTGTTCCAATCAAGCCACAGCTAATAGAGGGGAAGAGAGAGACAGAGAGAGGGAGAGGGGATGGGATGGAGAAGCAGATGGTCACTTCTCCTGCATCCCTTGACTGAGAATCAAACCCAGGACATCCATACACTAGGCCAACACTCTATCACTGAGCCCACCGGCCAGGCCCCAAAATCTTTTATTACAGAAAAAATGACTGAAGTCTACCACTATTGCCACTGTAACCACACCTTCAGGAGTGACTCAACATTACAAGCCCTTTCCGGCCACTTATTCGCAGTACAACTCAGGATCTAACGTGTACAACACTCTACCTACTTTACAAGCTTTTACTCAGAAGTGAGAACCAATTAGGATGCACTAATTTGAATGTGTTTCTGACATACTTTATAAGATAAATGACAGCAACATATTCTCCAAAAGTGACAAGAGTTCAGAGGAAAATATTGTCCATCAACAAGCAGGGTGAGATAACCTTGACCTAGCCTCACAGCATTTAATGTCTAATTTATTTATGAATTCACCCTCTATTACATGCTGGGTTTTTTTGTTTGTTTGTTTGTTTTTTTACCACAACTAGATTATATGCCACTGAGGGCAGCAATGTCTACCTTGCTAGTTCTTATCATTTTGGCATCAGTACCAGCTCTAGAATCTAGTAGATGCTCAAAAAAAGTTAGGAAAGCAAAGGCCCTGGAGAAAAGCACAGGAGATTTCAGCTACCTAGAGCAGTCATAATAATATCTTTTTTGATATAATGATCAGTCATCAGAATGTCTTTTTTTATTACTATTATACCTGTAATCAACTTCCATTAGTAAAAAAGTGAAAAACGAAATGCCATTCTTGCCTAAATGAGAAGACGGTATCTGAATCACATCTCGGCATGTTTCAAGGACTGGCTATTACACACGAAATGCTTAGCACAGAACCTGGCACATAGAGCTGCTCAATAAAAAGTTAGTACTCTCATTATCACTACCATTATTGTCAATATCAGCCTTAATTAAAAATAAACATTCAGGAACTGATGTGTAATTACAGGAGGGTTCCTCAGCAAGAAAAGCTGACTAAGGATATAAACCCTCAGTAAAACCCTCTGCCTCGAAAAACAATATGGATAAGTTTCTCTGGTTTGTAATTACAAAGTTTTCTCTGAGTTAGCAAATACCTATGGGCTTCTGATCATTTTTTAATAAATCTGTGTTCCTATAAAGCACACATACTGAGAACACTTTAAGAACATAATTAAATAATCTTGTGGCATTTTGTGAGAGAACATATATTTTAGGAAAAAGGAAAGATATATATACACATATAGATGTCTACGTGTATATATACAATCACTCGCGTGTGTATGCATGCATTTGTGTCTGTATTGGAAGAAGGGAAATTTTTAATTGATATGATCTAGAGTTCTATCTCAGCTTTTTTTTTCAATGTCCTCAAATTCTTTGTATAGTTAGAGACATATACCCTGCCCATAAATTTCAATGTTCCAAATTTTAAACCAGTATTAGACTGCAATAAATTCCTGTTTACCACAATCCAGATGACGAGGATAGAAAAGTACCACTAATGGCTTTTACGAGGTTCTTGTCAATGCCGCCCTCCAGTTTCATGTTTAACGTGAGGGAAGTAAGTAAACACGACGTTAAACTTTGGTCAGACGGAAACAACTTTCCAGGGTCTGTCAGGAATCAGCAATTCTGCCCTAGATTTCTTATCCCGTGGTTGCTAACTCTTTCTTAGGGATCACTCAGAGAAACTCGTGAAAACTGTGGGCTTTCTCTGAAGAAACAGGGCTTTATACATGCACATAAAAGCTGGCATATAATTTCAGGGTGTTCACAGCTTCTGCGGAAACTGAGTTTAAGGCAAGGTTGGCACACTAAATATTTCAAAGATTTCCAGCCGAGGTGGACTGCCATTTCAGGAGATACTCTTCCCTTGCCAAATGTTACCTTTTCATTCAATGACTCTTGGTAAATAGCCATCACGAGAGCCCAGAGGGGAACACGTGTCCTATGCTCGCTTAGAAACCATAGACATAAAGCTGAATGCACAACTCTGGCCCATTCTTAAGGGTCATGTCTCATGAACACTTTTTTTCTCTTTGAAAATCTGAGAACTATCTTTTTATTAAATTGTGATAAGCAGAATTTTTATATGGATGCTCTTTAATTATCAGCATGTCAACATTGTGATGTGTTAATTGCAAACATGTGCTCCATGCCCTGAGTAGCTCTGGCACTCAATTAGCTTCTAGGACAGTCACACCAGCCAGCATAAAGACCGGAGCTCAGTCCCTGAAGGAATTCAAAGCTGTGTGAAAGTACTAAAGGGACTTCGAAACAAGGACGTAACACATAAGCGTATAGCATGCACCAAATATACCTCGAAACATTTGGTATTGCTATATATGTCACTAAAGGAATGTTCAGTATGTTTTAGATTGCCTAATGGGTGTCATACATGGGGACTTAATTGCCATGGCAACCTGGGGATTGGCCAGGTATTGCCCACTGGTTTTCAACAATAGAGAACAGATTGGGAAGGTCTGAAACAAGGACTGAGGGGGAGACTAAAGCAAGGACAAGTCCTCCTCTCCTCCCTCTTCCTTGTCACAGCAGCAAACTTTGAAGTGTATGTGTCAGGCACTGTTCCGGGGCCTTTGCATAGATTAACCTGGGTACCCCTCACAACCACACCATGAGTAAGAGTCTACCTGCATTTCACCGCTACGATCATTGAGACCTAGCTCATTCAAGATCTCAGGGCAAGCAAAGTGGAACAGGCAGGACCCCACCCAGGCACGTTAAGTGCCAGAGGCTGGGCCTTTAAGCACTGCATTATTCTGTTTAGGGGTCTCTGAACCCTGGCTCTGTGCTAGATACAGTGCTTGACTCTGCAAAAATGGAGCTCACAGTGGAAGTCCCACTGTGGGAGATGGTGATTCCAAGAACGGTCACAGCAATGTTTCCCATTCTGTGTGCCCTGCAGACGTGTGTTCTTGCCACAGTCCATTTATGGTTGGAATTTCTTCTTTTCTCCTGGAATTTGGGTGGGTTTTATGACTGTTTTGACTAATAGAAGACAGAAAAAGTTCTCCTGCCTGTGCCTCCTGGGATGCTTGCTCTTAGGTCTCTCTCCAACTACCTGCAGCCAGGCTGAGAGAAGCCAAACACATGGGCAGGACACATTGTGACGCTCTGGAAGACGGAGCCAGCTGAACTCACAGCAAGCTGCCAGCAGCCAGCGTCTGATACATCTGGTCCAGGACAGCCTTCAGACAATGCCAGCTCCAACTGTCACCTGACCACATCCCATTAAGACCCCCAGCAAGACCCCAAGCTGAGCCCACTCAGAACCATGAGAGATAACAAATGCTTGGTTGCTTTAAACCAGTGAATTTGGAGTGATGTGCTATATAGCCATATAAAACTAAACTACCCACCTGCAAGAAGGTGTGTTGGGAGGCAGTTAAGTGGTAATCAAATCAAACCAAGAAATACAGTACCAGTTACAGTTATAATAAACAAAAGAGATGCTGGAAACAGAAAGCAGCACCACCTACCTCAGACTTGGAGATGGGAAGGGGTCTGTAGAAGGGACAACAACATACAAAGATAATAGGAAACAAGAAAGGAGAAATGGGAGATGGTGAAAGGGAGAGGGCTAGGGGGAAAGAGAATGGGAAAGAGGAAAGAAGAGAGAAGTTATTGAAAAGAAGTGCAAGAGAGAAGATGGCTCATTCTGGGACAGGAAAGGGGGTGTCTTGGCTGAAGAAGAGTGTGATAGAGGTGAGTCTGTGGCAGGTGGGATGGCCAATGAGTGGGAGAGGGGCTGGGGCCTTGGGTGGTATGCTGAGGGTCTTAATCTTTATGCTGAAAGTAATGGAGAGCCAATGAACCTTGTAAAAAGAAGAGTTCGCTGAGCCTATTTGTGACCAGCAGGTTTCTCTACCTGGCAGCAGTGCACCCTGGGTGAGGGGCAAAGGCAGCTAAGCTGAAGAAAGGGCATTCTCTCAGGAGGTAGACCCAGACATATCGAGAGGACAGAGGACGAGGGAAACTGCAAGTGCGGTTATGAGGCTGTGTGGAGGGTACTTTGGAGAAAATTAAGGAGATGGACACTCTCCAATACCTAGAGACCAACGAGATGAAGTCATACCTGAAGCCCCCTTGTCAGCTTTGAGCAACTCTTGGCTGGTGCTGCTACTCACCAAGATAAACAACAGAGACAAATGAACAGAGTTAGGGGGGAAAAAGGACTGGACTTTGAACATGATGGGTCCAGTATGACCTGGTGGCATCTCAGCAGAGATGTCAAGCAGGTTGATAAGCAGAACTCTTCTGAAGTTCAAGATGGAAGTTGTCCCAGACATACGAAGCTGGGAGTCATCACAATGCAAGTGACTGTTAAGTTGCAGGAGTGATCAGGAACTCCCAGATACAGTGTTATAGTGCTTAAAAATTGCTAAGGAGTGACCCTTGTTCTAAATGAAAAGTGAACACTCATCATTCAAGTCAATTGTTTAAAAAGCTTTAAAAGGTAGACCCTAGTGGTAAATGAATACACTTCAGCTTTCAAATTGATGGAGGAAATCTCTCTCATCTCACCCCTACAACCCTGTTTCCTTTTTAGCAACTCACAGTCTCAATCCTGGTTACATTCAGTTCATTTCAGGACCTAGAACTTGATGTCCCTCTACTTTGAGTTTCTGGTCATACTCTTTCCTGCTTGCAATGCTACTCCCTTCCCCTCCTTCACTCCCCTACTTATTAGGTAAATCCTGTTCATCACCTCTTTCAGGAGACTGTCTCTGAGCTTATAAACGGGGCTTCATGCCACGCCAATGCCTTCTCATAAGCCTTGTGTGTAACTCCTCACCCCATGCCACACACAGGAAAACTGATGGTTCATAGGTCTGTGTTTATGCCACAGTGGTCACCCAATCTTTTGCTTTTGAACCCCATAAAATGATTTACAAAGCCATAAAAATCACACACAATTTTAAGATGGCATCAAAAATTTTTTATCATAAATTTATATAGTTGCTAAGTGTATAATTTTTGTGTTTTATAATTTATCTCATAAATGTGCCCTGTAGAACCTAAATAATAGCAATTTGACAACTCCTATCATTCATTTTAAATCATTCCATCACTTATCTTTAAACTCATAATTTAATTTCTCTTCCTTTATTGAATGTGATCCTAATGTAATGTTTTATGAATGACAGTCTTTAATTCATTGTTCAATAATATGAGCCTCCCACAAAAAATATATATAGATAAGTTAAAATTTATTTACAAATTTTGATAAACATTAAATGTATAAATATTACATTATTTTTGATTCTAGATTGAGGGATCATCACCATTATCAGTAGTGTTCAATTGACCAAGCAATGTGATAAATTTATGCATTTTGCTTAAAAATTTTAAAATAAAAGAGAAATTTTATTGTAAAAAAAATCCATAGCAAGATGGACTGGGAAGGAATCTATTATTTTCTAAAGTGCACATATCACAAATAAATGTTCATTGTTACTAGAATAATCAGGATTCAGCATTAAGGTTCCCCCCTCCCCATTTTTCATTATTGTCACTGATTTTAGATGTCATAATAAGAAAATTTGTTACCATAAGTAAAGACTTGGGAATAAAAAAGAGTTGGGAATCTCAACTCAGAGACCCAATTTTTTTTTCATTTCAAGATAAATATACGTAGTGATCTACCATCTAAAAGTATTTTTTTATGATTCTTCAACTCAATCAGAAGGCTATTTAAGTTTTTGAGCAATGAGCAAATAATTGAAAATCACCGGACTTGCAAAAGAATCTGTTACATTAGTCCTTAGTTATTCATGTTCTTACCATTATCTGTTACCTGGAAGAACTTACACCTCCAGGGAAAATCCTAGAGACTATTTTCTAACATGGGAAAGAGCTATTAGGGCAGAGGAGGTTGTAAAGTTCCATTTCAGTCAGATTAATTTTAGGAACATGTATGAATGAAGCGGACTGTCCAGACACACATGTCTGTAGAGCTCTCGTTCTCTCTTATCTACCCTGAAAGTTTACACGTCTCCACAGTGCACTCAGCCTGGCTTAAAGACCACTCACTGCCTGTGTTCCATTAATACAACTTCAATGAATTATTTATCTAGTTATGAGACTCTAACTTTCACGAACATATGGCATTTTCCTTCCTTACCATTCACATGTAAGTTAGAGACCTTTAGATTTCTCAATTTTCTAAAACATTCCAAAATTTCTCAGCTTTCAAACCTGCAGTTGTTCTTTAACAAAACCCTGTATAGAAATGCAATACAATGCTTCCAATCCTTCTGAGAAAGGGTGACAAAAAGCCTATGGCTCTGTGATAATACACTAACCTTACCTTTTTTTAAAGTGTGGTTATTAAAGAACAGATTAATTAACACTCCTGGAGCTAAGTTCTATTTACAAGGTAGAGAGCTCAGTGGAGCTGGCTTCTGGTCTACATCTGAATGATAAGTTGCTAATTAGCTTTGCCTATTATTTGTGGGAAGGAGTTTATTCTGTATATGAGTAGAAGGCATATATTTGAGCTACCTAATGAGAAACTTGATACATTGCAATTAGATAAAAATATGTAATAATAGAAGAAAAACTTGAATAATTTGTCTCTAAAAAAACTTTTGTTTATTCTCTTTTTTCTCTATAGTTCTATTTTTCTATAGCCAAAAACTAAAGAAGGAAGTCTTATTGTAACTAGAGCATTTTCCCAGGGCTTTTTTTCCCCTGCCTGCCAAGCACTCCTTTGTCTATAAAAGTGAAGACTAAAATTGATTTCATTCAATTTCTTCTAAATCTGCTACTGTAGTTTTATAAGATGGCAAAAACCATCAGGTCTGCTGCCTTAATGGTGAAAGACTAGCAGAGGTTTCTGGTTTACTTCATCTTTATAAGCCTACCATAAATTTCAGGACTGGCCTTCCTATCTCTATATTGTCTTGTTGACACTCCATGGGTAACATCTCTGATCCCTGTGATATCCTCTTTTCTAAAGAAAGCACTGAGCTTTATTACATTTCCTTTTTTTTTTTTTATTTTTCTGAAGTTGGAAACAGGGAGGCAGTCAGACACACTCCCGCATGCGCCCGACTGGGGTCCACCTGGCATGCCCACCAGGGGGCAATGCTCTGCCCATCGGAGGCATTGCTCTGTTGCAACCAGGGCCATTCTAGCACCTGAGGCAGAGGCCACAGAGCCATCCTCAACGCCCGGGCCAACTTTGCTCCAATGAAGCCTTGGCTGCGGGAGGGGAAGAGAGAGACAGAGAGGAAGGAGAGGGGGAGGGGTGGAGAAGCATATGGCTGCTTCTCCTGTGTGCCCTGGCCGGGAATCGAACCCAGGACTACCGCACGCCAGGCTGATGCTCTACCACTGAGTCAACCGGCCAGGGCCTCCTTTTTTTTTTTTTTAATGACAACTTTTGTCTTGAAGACCCTGATTTACAATCCCAAAATGAACAGCATTTCACAGAAATCACAGCTTCTATTATTTACAAATGGATCTAGAATACTAAGACACATGTACACAATAGTTGATAACATTTCAGGAAGAAGTTGACCTAAGTGTTGGCCAGACAAGTGTAATTTCAAGTAATATTTATTGTAACAAGTAATATCATCTCCATTATACACTTGCAAAACCTGAAGACAAGATAAGCAAAATGGATGGGGTTATAAGGCTAGTAGAATGCAGATTTAGGTTTGCTGACTCCCAATTCAATGGCCTTCTGAGGATAGCACACTGTAAAATCTCTTTAGCTCTAGAGAGACACACTCACGGAGAACATTCAGAACCTGATACCTCCCTTCTCTTCTGAGTATAAAAATAGCACAATAATAATAGTTTGGAATTCACCAAGAATATAGAGTTAATTTAAGTACCTAAACGTGTGGCAGTTATTTACATGTGGATTGAGGTGACTGTAAGTAAGAACAAATATGAGTGTTTCAAAAATGTTTATCTTTTAGGCTCCCAATTAAAAAAAAATGATAAAAAAGGAACATTGAACACATTCTCTTTACTAACTAATCTTAGTCCCTAGGTGATCTCATCTGGTCTCCTGGTTTTAGTTACTACCTGTACCTGTATTCAGGTGACTTCTGAACTTAATACCACCCGCTATAACTGTTCCTTGAACTCGAGTCCTAAATACCTAACTTCATGCAAGGCACATACATCTGAATGTTTAACAACAACCCAAACTTAATATATCCTAAACTGAGCTTTTAATGAATTACTTCCCTCTAATTAACGTATGTCTTCTACAGTTTTTCTATCTCAGTTAATGAAAACTCCATTTAACTGAAACCAAATAATTGTATTTTGCTCACAAACCAGATACTGTCCGATAAATTTGTCAGTTCTACTTTTAAAATATATTATTGAACTTGTTTACAAAACAAAAAAAATAATTGGGGCAGATTAAACAACTGATCAACTATACCATACACAATTTAAGGTGCCATTTCTCTTAGTTCAGGTTGGTATGACCAATATACCATAGACTGGGTAGCTTAACAAAAAATACTTATTTCTCACATTAGGAAGTCCAAGATCAAGTAGCTGACAGATGTAGTGTCTGGTGAGGGCCCTCTTCCTGGTTTGCAGATGTCCATCTTCTTCTTGTATTCTCACATGGTATAAAACAGAGAGAGAAAGAGATAGAGAGAAAAAGAAGAAGCCAGCTCTCTTGTCACTCTTCTCATACTGGCACTAATCCCATTCATGACATCTCCACCCTTTGGACCTAATTACCTTCCAAAGACCCCACCTCCGAATGTAATCAAATTGAAGATTTAGCTTCAATGTATAATTTACAGGAGAGACACAAATATTTAAGGCATAGCCTCATCCATAAAAGACACTACTTATAACATGACATCTCTTACCCACACAATGCTAAAGAATTGTCTAGGAAAGCCATATTTTATTCCACGTGATAGTGCTCCTCCTGGACCAAACTATAATAATTCGAGCAGCCATGAGCCGCAACTCAAGGTCAGTGAAACCCACAGTTCCCTTAATTGAACTTTCATCACTGAAGCTTCATTCAAGAAAGCAAGTTGAGCCAATCAGACTCCTCTTTACAGCGTTTGGTTTTGGAAACCTGAATGATTGAGCTGACTGATAGAGTCAAGGCAGAGAATGGCCCAGAGATGACAATGAGGGTCCATGTTGACAGCAAAGGTAGGAAGGAGTGTAGAACAAAAACGCAAATGCAGAGAAGTTAGTTTAGAGGGAAATTTAACTGGCTCGGGAAAAGCACACAGAGAATAAATGAGGGACTTTCTAAACATAGCAATCTCTCTCTAAATCACTGTTTTTAAGATAACTTGAATAGAACTCTTTTTTTTCTTGCAAACAAGCCAGCCTAACAAATTCATCAGCTAGCTGTATCATGAGGTTATATTTATATTAACTATATAAAAAATGTGTCTTACTCATGCATCTGAACAATGTTTGTTAAATCAGGTGTATTTGCCTGAGGGTGTCAACAAACAACAATGTACTGAACCACAGTTAAATGACTAAATGTTTAGGTCAATTGCAGAAAACTGTGTGCTGTTGAATGCCATTTTGTTAAAACAAGCACATTTAATGAACTACTCCTTGCAAATGAGCGTTGTCTGTGTAGAAACCTAGAGAAGTTTAGAACTACGCAGCAATAATTTATATTGAACTGGCAATACTAGGTATAGCAACTTTGTGATATTTTATTTTGTTCTTAATCGCCAAGTACATATATTAAGCTAAAGATTAACTATAACAAGAGGGAGATGGAGAGCTATTTTTTAAGGGAATAGAAGCTCTATCTTGATTGGTGATGCTGATTTTCTGACATCTTTTGTGTGAAAAGGACAAAGAAAAAAATGGATACTAGAGACATTAATTACATAGAATCTGTCACTAAGGAAGGACACAACCAACAATTTTACCATCAAAATGCAATCCATAATCAGGGTGCTTCACTGTGTGATTGCACCCCTCATAACTAATTAATTAGATGCCAACTGTTAAATGTCGGAGCCAACGCAGACTCCACGCGTCTACCTTCTCCATTTTCAACAAAGACATTTATCAATAGATTATATGTATCTCTTCAATTATTTTTGGTCAGTTTGACTTTTGCAATAAATCATTTTTTAAATGATGGCAATTAAAATTTCTGAAGCCTTTGAGTATAAATTTGTCAGCTGAAAAATTTGAAAATGTGATCAGTGGTTTTGTTCTGTATATCTGTGGGCTGTTCAGAAAATTCTAAATACTTTTGTCACCTTGAGTTAAAATTGCAATAAGTATTAGACCCAGAAAAGTCTTATGTAGAGGCCAGATTGATACATATTTTTGTGCACACGTGGTTGACAATTTCTGTTGAGAGTAACAAAAGAAATTGAATATGAAAAGGAATGAAGTTTAAAAAGTTGTCTTTGGACTTCAGTTTTCAAACTTATTAAATACAAGATAGGTTTTAGGGGAGGTGGCTATTTTATCTGAACCTGGTTCTATTTTCTGTTTTCTATCTTAGCTATTAACTAAGTTAAAGTTATTATGTAAATAATAGAAGCCTTAGAAACCCAGGATAGCAGCTTTTGTGTATGAATTTATGCTGTTCTGTTTAAAGCAAGCCATTCAAGTGTTCAACATCTTCTTTATTTTATCAGTGATTTAGGAGGAACAACTAACTGCCTCCTCAAACGTTTCATATTGTGTGTGCATGAGAGAAAGTAGGGATAAGGTAGGTAGTCTGAAGGCAAAACAGAAAGAAGCATTGCTGGAATTTATAGTCAATAGTTTCTTAGAAAATGTTATACCTAGTGAGATGTTGGATCATCTAGTTTACACAACGCAAAGCCCTAATCGGTAGACATTGTAAATCAGCTTCCACTAACTACTCCCTGCATTAACTCCCATGTTTTCTCGGATTTCCAATAGGAAATAATATTCTGTTGGTCTCCATGCTCCTTAGATCTTAATCAAATTAAAAACTCTTCATCAAAAAGAGCAGTCATGCCTGATGAGGCTGCGGTGCAGTGGATAGAGCGTCAGACTGGGAATGCGAAGGACCCAGGTTCGAAACCCCGAGGTCACCAGCTTGAGTGCAGGTTCATCTAGTTTGAGCAAAGCTCACCAGCTTGAGCCCCAGGTCGCTGGCTTGAGCAAAGGGTCACTCAGTTTGTTGTAGTCCCCTGGTCAAGGCACATATGAGAAAGCAATCAATGAACAACTAAGGTGCCACATGAAGAATTGATGTTTCTCATCTCTCTCCCTTCCTGTCTTTCTGTCCCTGTCTCGATCACAAAAAAAAAAAAAAAAAAAAAAAAGAGCAGCAGTCATTTCTCACTGATCACAACTCATTTCAGCTCTCTCTGGATCAAGCCACTATCAAGGATTTACCTCCTAACTATTCTGTATAGAACCTTCTGGAGGATCCAGCTTTTGTAAGGCTTATTTCCTGTCCTCAAAGAGGTCTCTACTCTCCGGACTTCTGAGGGAGGTAGACCCATATGTAAAAGATACCAAAATAGATGTTGGATGGGGAGGGGGAAGTGGAATGAAACAAACTGTGATATTGACTGAAGAAGCAAATGAAATTCTCTTATTGATGATCTTAAAATTCTAAGAATCATCAATATGTAAGTGATTATAGAATGTTATAATAGTAAAATATAAGCCAATCTTGTCCATGTTTATAGTAATCAGGTGGAAAGCTAAAAAAAATGATGATTTTTTCCACTTTGGGAGAGAAACAAAAACCTGTTTCATAGCCAGCCAGCTTTGCTTGATGGGCCACCTTCTGTAAAGACTTCCCTTATTAGTTTTATTTTAATGACGTGAGCACGTTGAGGGTGAATAAACCTCACATTAAAACTTTTCTTTATTGTTTCATTTTTCATTTCCAAAAGGCCATCAACTTCTAAAAGTGTTACTGAAATATTTTCTATGATTTAAAGTAATACTTGATTAAAATTTTGTTTTTATTCATAATACAGTACATGATGGTATATTTAAATAGTTATTTTTTAAAATTCTACCTGCATCATCTTTACTCGTCAGAACAAGGAAGTATTAAATTATTTCTATAGTGTTTTATGTACCTTCAGTTATTGGGTACAAAATACCATTTGTGTTTTAGGATGCATGCAGAAGGCATTTGGGTTAATCATGCTAGTTCATTCTTTTTTTTAAATAATTTTTTAAATTAATTTTAATGGGGTGATATTAATAAATCAGGGTACATATGTTCAAAGAAAACATCTCCAGGTTATTTTGACATTTAATTATGTTGCATACCCATCACCCAAAGTCCAATTGTCTTCCATCACCTTCTATTTGTTTTTCTTTGTGCCCTTCCCCACCCCCGTCTCCCTCCCTCCCCCGCCCCGTAACCACCACACTCTTGTTCATGTCTCTTAATCTCGTTTTTATGTCCCACCTGTGTATGGAATCATGCAGTTCTTAGTTTTTTTCTGATTTACTTATTTCACTCCATATAATGTTATCAAGATCCATCCATGTTGTTGTAAACGATACAATGTCATCATTTCTTATGGCTGAGTAGTATTCCATAGTATATATGTACCACATCTTCTTTATCCAGTCATCTGTTGAAGGGCTTTTTGGTTGTTTCCATGTCTTGGCCACTATGAACAATGTTGCAATGAACATGGGGCTGCATGTGTCTTTATGTACCAATGTTTTTGAGTTTTGGGGATATATACCCAGTAGAGGGATTGCTGGGTCATATGGTGGTTCCTCAAAAAGCTAGTTTATTCTTTAAGGGCACTGTGGCATTCATACGTTTGATATTAGTGGGTCATTTAAAATGTCTTCCTGGCCCTGGCCGGTTGGCTCAGTGGTAGAGCGTCGGCCTGGTGTGCGGAAGTCCCGGGTTTGATTCCTGGCCAGGGCACATAGGAGAGGCGCCCATCTGCTTCTCCACCCCTCCCCCTCTCCTTCCTCTCTGTCTCTCTTCCCCTCCAGCAGCCAAGGCTCCATTGGAGCAAAGTTGGCCCGGGCACTGGGGATGGCTCCATGGTCTCTGCCTCAGGCGCTAGACTGGCTCTGGTCACAACAGAGCGATGCCCCGGATGGGCAGAGCATCGCCCCCTGGTGGGCATGCCGGGTGGATCCTGGTCGGGCGCATGCGGGAGTCTGTCTGACTGCCTCTCTGTTTCCAGCTTCAGAAAAATACAAAAAAAAAAAAATTAAAAAAAAAATGTCTTCCTAATAAAAGGTGATGGAAAACGATCTGACTTTGGATGATGGGTATACAACATAATCGAATGTCAAAATGATCTGGAGATGTTTTCTCTTAATATATGTACTCTAGTTAAACAATGTCACCTCATTAAAATTAATTGTCTAAATAAAAAAAGGTCTTTCTAAGTGGCCTTATTTTTCAAAGATTTTTAAAATATATGTTTTTATTTCCACAGAAAATTTAAAGCTAAATCCTATGATCAAACATAAGACACTTGAGTCTCTATTCTCTGCTCGCTGTATTGCTGGCCTGTTTTCTGACCTTGGACAAGTCACATCTGACTCTATAATGATTTTCTTCTCCCTAGTAATAATAACAATTACAATAAAAGTTAACATTTATTGAATTCTTATTCCACTAGAATGTTTATGTGTCACAACTCATTTATTCTAATGAGATCTTCACTCTTATAATCCCCACTTATCAGTGAGGAAACTGAAGCACAGAGAGAACCACTTACCTACCTAGTAAGTGGCAGAACCAGATTATGGACGGTTTGACTCCAGAACGTGTATTTTCTCATTTTTAAAATTTATTTATATTTATTATTAAATTATTTTTTATTTTTCAATTATATTTGACACATGTTGCATCCACCGGGTATGAGAACAAACGTCGGAGACTTTCAGGAGTTTAGATGTTACTTTATTGGCCAGTTTAACCTGTGCAGGGGCGAACTCCCAAGATGTCCCAAGATGTCACGAGGAGCTGCAAACGGAAGCTGTGCCTGGCGCTTACAGTCAGGTCCTTATATATCCTAAGTGAGCAAGTATTATACAGAAGCAGATGTGGCAGTTTAGCTATTGGCTAGGGAGGTCACACGCAGCATAGCAACAGGGGCCGGTTTTAGCTTAGTGGTGAATTTCAAACATAAACTTCTGATAAGGGTCTCTGACCTTCTTTGTTCTCAGCCTCACAGGGGCCCTATCAGCACTCCCTGTTCCTTCAATAGTTACACTCTTGGCAGCCCCAGCATATCAGTACTCCCTGAATCTAACAACACACAATATTATACTAGTTTCAGGTGTACAAGTCAGTGATGAAACATTAGATAACTTACAAGTGATCATTCTGAAAACTTCATACCCATCTGACACCATACATAGCTATTAGAATATTATTGACTGTGTTCCTTAGGCTGTACTTTACATTCCCGTGACTATTCTGGAACTACCAGTCTGTACTTCTTAATCCCTTTAGCATTTGAATCTAAATAAGATAAATGAACAACCACAGCAGACACGGACTCAAAGATACAGAGAACATTTTGATGGGTGCAAGATGGGAGTTGGCTTGTGGGCATAGCTAAAAAAAAATAGAGCTCATGTTTTCAAACAGCCTGCTTTACTTCCTCTGAAAGCTAAACTTCCTAATGCACCCTGCGGGTCCTCCTACCAATCTCTCTATTCCTTCCCTAGCAGCTTCTTCAGATAGCTTTAGCTCTAGACAAATGAAACCCTTTGCATTCTCCATATATTTCTAGTATTTGAAACAAAAAGCGAAAGTGATAGAAAGTGTCCGAAAGTTTAGCTATTTCATTTTAAATGCGATTGTTGGAAATAGCCTTGCAGAGAGTTTTAAACGAAGATCCAGGGAAAGCAAAGAAGAGGCCTAGCGGATAACTGCGGGGAGAGCGGTCAATGCGGGTGAGCTTGGGGTGGAAGCTAGTTGGACCGTCCAGGAAGAGCAAAGAGCTAGTGTGATTGGATAGCACTGAGCAGGGAGACGGTAGTAATGGGCGAGAGGCTGGGTTTGAGAGCATCCAAGACTATCGCGTAATGAGTTTGGCTTCTACTCTGAGCCAGACAGAGAGCCCCCTGGGGGAATCTGAAGGTAGGAGGGATGTAACCTGACTTACTTTCAAAGAAAACTCTGTTGCTTGAGACAGACCACAGAGCAAAGCATGGAAGGAGGAAACGAGTTAGGAGGCCTGCTAATGATCTCAGCCCTAAGTGCTGGTGCCTTGACCGGACTTGGAGAATGGAGATAGTGAGACAGGCAGAAGCTGACAGGTCTGGATGAGGACTGTGAAAGAAAGAGAGACGTCTAGAATAGTGGACACGAGCCAGCTACCCAGCACTGGGAACCTAGAGATCTCTTCCTAAAACAGTCACCTGACACGTCGTTTCCACCAGAACTCCAGGGAGGGACTCTATGAAAGTGTGGAATCCTGGCACCTCTGCTCAGAAAAGTTCCATTCAGTAGGTCAGGATATCCAGAATGAACTCTCTCAGATGTGGGGCAACAAAATCATTTTTCTCCCACCTTCTAAGTTCTTTTTTCTGGCTAGCCCCTAATCATCAAATGCACTTGAGACAGATTAGCAGGAGAAAAATAACCAAATTTTCTCCATATATATATATGTATGGGTGTTCCCTAACAATGTGGAACCTGAGGCCACACTAGGCAGTTGAGTCTTAGGTCCCAGCAGGAGCGAAGAAGAAGGTGGTGGAGGACTGTGGCTGGGACTTCAGAAGGCAGGACGTCAATTCACATGGAGTTTGAAAAACAGAGTTTAGGGAATAAATTTTTCCTGATGCGTCTTTAACAATGAAATGCAGAGAGGACTTTAATCAAAGGGCCTTGCCAGGTTTCTCCCTGTCTAGCACACTAGTTCACTTTAAACTCTGGTTCTCTATGATGATAACTACCTTCCCGGGCAGGTTCTCCGTCTAAATTCCTGATAGGCAGTTGTGAGGAAAGTCAAAGGTTTTTCCTTCGTCTTTTGTTTCTTGAAAATAAGAAGCCTGATATAATCAATATAAATATAGATATACTAGCTGTACCTGGCCACGTGTTGCTGTGGCTCAGTCTGGTTAAATGGAAAAGAAAGAAAAGAGAAAGCGCACGTTTCTGATATGTTTAATTTCACAATGCTTGTGGGTATACAATATTTTTCGTTGTTTCATTGTCTGTGCAGATGTAGAGATCATCTGGTTTTCCGACTCTAGAACACGCAACATATGATTGTCCATGTGAGAAGCAATCCGTGTCTAGATCTAAACCACACAGTTCTAAAGATTGGCCCTGAGCTTTGTTGATGGTGATTGCAAACACCAATCGAATTGGGAACTGCAATCTCTAAATTGAAATGGCGCCTGACCTGTGGTGGCGCAGTGGGATAAAGCATCGATCTGGAATACTGAGGTCGCTGGTTTGAAACCCTGGGCTTGCCTGGTCAAGGCACATATGGGAGTTGATGCTTTCTGCTCCTCCCCTTCTCTCTCTCTTCCTCTTTCCCTCTCTCTCTCCTCTCTGAAAATTGAATAAATAAAGTTTAAAAAAAAAAAAAAAAAACTTAAAACAAAATAAATAAATAAATTGAAATGGCATATCCATTGGAATCATAGGAATGCGAGGAATGAGGACATCTTCACCTTTGAAAGGTCCTGTCAAGATTGTTGGTTCTATGACGTTGCTCTTTAATTTTTTTACTGCAAGCCACATGCTGTTGCAAAGCTTTGGCTGGTTGATATTTCATAACATGATAATTGGCATGCCGACTTTCTGTAGGTAGTGCGCAGAGCACATTCCTAACAGCTGTGGCTGATGCAATGCTGTGAGAACACTCCAGCACCTGAAACCCTGCTAGGCACACCCAGGAGGGAGCTCGCCTGCTATAAGGAAGTGACTCAGCACCAACCAGGCAGCTCCCTGATCTTTTTAGCCATTGGCTTTGAAGAACACGCTGTAACACCCTATAGGCTGAACCTGTGTATATAAGCTAGCTTACTTCCTGAATAAAGTGGATCTGCGTCACTGAACTCTGTCTCTGGAGTCGAGTCTTTGCATCTCTGTCATCCTCACCCCCAGTGGGCCTTGTCCACATACTGGCACCTTGAACAGGGACCTAACTGGCATCCAAGGGATGGGTGAGTGACCCTCTGCAATGAGAAACCTTCTCCCTTATTCCCAAGCCCCACAAGCTCAAGCCCTCTATGCCCTATCGCAGAGTAGGCAAGTTAAAGTTAGTGAAAAGGATCTTTGTAACTACTGGTAAATCCTCTCAGGTTTCAACCCTTGGCTCCGGGATGCACCTCTTTGGGACTCCGATACTGGGGCCGAGCTTTCTGGCACGTGCGTTCGGCCGAAGTACATGGGGGACAAACCTTCTCTCTCAGCCTTATTCCTGCCCTGCTAGCGATACATGCCTGCCTGACCAGTGCTCCTGCTTAGGACCCTCCGCCGGTGCCAAAAATATTACAGGTTACCCCTCTCTCTGGGGAGCCCCTACCTTCCTATTTTCCCCCCTCCATTGAGGAGGAAAGTAGTTTAGCCTCTGAGTTTGACAAAATCGTGGCTGATCACACAGAAACGAAACCAACCGAATTGCTAACTGTGCCATCAGCTCCACCGCCACTTCCGCAGTCCCTGCTGGGGTTCAAGGCCCCACCCCGATTCCTCAGACTATAAACCTATAGACCCATGGGCCAGCCTATATGCCCCCATGTGTCTTTTTTCTTTTCCCCCCTCGTTTGTCTGTCTGTCTTGTCTATTTTTCTGTATCTCTCACTCTCTCTGTCCCCCTCCCCTGTCTCTGAAATGACACTGGAAGGGCTCAGCCATGGCACAGTGGTGGGGACAACACCCTCCTCTAATGCAAGGGAGAGGTTATGCTTGTGTTTTTCAGCCAATTTGGATCCCAGGAACCCCCCAACCTGCTTGACAGGGTTTCTTGGGCACCCACTAAGTGGTTCAGTTTTCACTCGTCCAAAGCCATAGCCCTGGCCTCCTCCACACTGACTACACCTGAGGGGAAGAGGTCCTCAGCACTCCAGAAGAAGACCTTGCAGCCTGTGTGCACGCCCCATCGCCTGGGAGGATGTGGAGGCTTTGGCGGGGCAGGCCCAGAGAGTGGCCCCTGGGGAACCCCCAGGCCCTGGTACTCTGTTCCTGCTTATGTGTGCTATAGTAACTGCTAACTCCCAGACGCAGGCAGACCCCATGTCTGGACTGCTTTTCCCCACGCTGGTATTAGCCTGCCTATAAGACAACAAAAGCAAGCCGTCATTCATCAAGTCCAATTGGCCCTAACTAAAAGAGAAGGGGGAAATGTAGGTAGAGCGCAGAGCACATTCCTAACAGCTGTGGCTGATGCAATGCTGTGAGAACACGGAGGGAGCTCGCCTGCTATAAGGAAGCGACTCAGCATGAATCAGGCAGCTCCCTGATCTTTTTAGCCATTGGCTTTGAAGAACACGCTGTAACACCCTATAGGCTGAACCTGTGTATATGAGCTACCTTGCTTCCTGAATAAAGCGGATCTGTGTCACTGAACCTGGTCTCCAGAGTCGGGTCTTTGCATCTCCATCGTCCTCACCCCTGGTGGGCCTTGTCCACAATTTTCAATTGCAGTATGTGTGGTGGCATCCCTGGCAGATCCAATCAATTCAAAAATTCTGTTGAATAATTAACCGATCATCTGCTTCCACAACAGTGTCGATGGACTAGTATGTGACTGCCTCACTTTGAATGTTAGACTGAATAGTATCGTTAAGTTTGTAGACGTCTTTTTTCTTGGCCACAAGAATAGCTTGTTCACTCAGCCAATTGTGATTCTTATAATTGGTTTGAATATTGGAAAATACTTTTTTAACCAATTCTTCTTTTGATGTCACTAAATTGCAGAAGTTATGAGGCAATGAAATTCATCCTGAGGTCAGATCAACCAGCATCTTTCCGTTCCTAATTTCCAGCAATTGATGTGAAAATATCTCAGCTGATCGATCATTTTGCAGCTGGACATGCATATTTGTAGTTAATTTTAACGTCTTTACGTGTTGCCACAAAGTAGAGTATTTCAGGCAAGCATTTATTTCATCTGCTGGTGTCGATCGAGGAATTACAGGTAATGTTTGCCTGAAATCTTCTGCAAGCAATATTAATGCATTCCCAAATGGCGTGATGTTTCCACGCAAATCTTGCAATGATCAATCAAGAGTCTCGAGCAATATTTTGTGCGCCATTGTGCATTCATCCCAAATGATAAGTTTGCATTTCTGCAATACTTTTCCCATGCCGGATGCTTTGGAAATGTTGCATGTGGGAGTTTCAATGAATTGCATGTTCAAAGGCAATTTCAAAGCAGAACAAGCAGTTCTTCCACCTGGTAGCAATGTCACAGCTATTCCGGACGACGCAAGAACTAAGGCTATGTCATTTTGGGATCGAATTGCTGCCAGAATCAATCTAATTAGTAACATGTTACTACTTTCTCCTGGTGCATCTAAGAAGAAGATTTCTCCAACCCTGTTATTGATAGTTTGCATTATTTGATCGTAAATGCCTTTTTGCTCAAGAGTTAGCTTAGGAACATGTGATTGCACATACGACAAAAGATCACCTGTGTTGTAATTTTGTTCACGACACAATTCTACATCAAACAAAGCAGCAGCAGATCAATTTGGTTACGGCATTCCCAATTGATTGAGAACTTTGTTAGTGATTTCTAAGCACAAATCTTCAATCATTATCAATGCTTTGTTGTAGATTTCTGCTGTGAAATCCATGTTCATATTTGAATTTTCCTTGCATATTCGACAAAAAATATCTTCAGCCATGTGTGATTTATATTTCTCTCATAACATTTAAATGGAATCGTAAAATATTTAGTATAGCGTGTGTTGCTTTTATGTCCAACAGATGGCGCTGTTTTTCAAAAAAGCATGTTTTCACCTGTCACAGGTGTGACATCTATATAATAGTAGGTATATAAAAACATAAAAACACGCATATTTGATTCCAACATTGTGTCAAGATTTCAAAGCAATCGGTGAAGAACTTTCGGAGATTTAAGATTTTGAACAAATGAACATTTACATTTTTATTTATATAGATATCTTTTACATTTTTCTACATTTCTATATACTTAATTACTATAACATTATATTACTGTATAAAACAGACAGGAAGAGAGAGATGAGAAGCATCAACTTGTACTTGTGGCACCTTAGTTCTTCATTGATTGTTTTCTCATATGTACCTTGACTGGGAGCTCCAGCCTAGCCAGTAACTCCTTGCTCAAGCCAGCAACCTCAGGGCTCAATCCAGCAATTTTGGGCTTCAAATCAAACACTTTTGGGCTCAAGCCATTGATCATCAGGTCATGTCTATGACCCCACGCTAAAACTGCTGATCCCACACTCAAGCCAGTGACTTTAGGGTTTCAAATCTAGGTCCTCAGTGTCCCAAGCCAATGCTGTGTCCACTGTGCCACCTGTTGGTCAGGCAGTATCTTAAAGGGCATTTTGTGGTGGCACACTCTGCTATTCTCTCAGGACTCTGCATTTTTGGCAGGCATTCTAGATGGTTCTGGCACAACTACCCTTCAAAAAGAAACACTGATCTAGAAGGGTTGACATTTTCCAAATTTTTAGCATTCTTGGAAGAAATACAATTACACTAGAAGAAGTCAAGGAAAATGTTAAGGAGTTTTGACTCTAAAATAGGGGGAAACATGCAATAGGTAATCTTTTTTTTTTTACTTTTTTATTAATTTTTAGAGAGCAGAGAGAGAGAGAGAGAAGGGGGAGGGAGGAGCAGGAAGCATCAACTCCCAAATGTGCCTTGACCAGGCAAGCCCAGGGTTTTGAACCGGCGACCTCAGCATTCCAGGTCGACACTTTATCCACTGCGCCACCACAGGTCGCAATAGGTAATCTTTATTTCTAAGTGGGCAACTGCGGAGAGAAGTGGTAGTGACTACAACTGATGCTATTCTTTTCCACAGAGTGTATGGATCCAAAAGGCTGTGTGGATGCCGGTGAAGATATTTTTCACTGTCTTTATAAATGAAATTAATGGGCAATATAAAAATTAAGGTAAAAGCAGAAATAGAAGAAGAAAGGGAAGAGGCTGCCTGTAGGCGAATTCTTTTGCCATTATTTTGTGTTTAGGTTAAAATCACATCTGTGTATCTCCTGTGGCAAAATCAAATGAAAAGTGTCTGATTGACAAATCTCAACCTGAACTTTAAAAGTCAAGCTAGAGGAGTAAATATATATATATATATATATAATTTAAGCCTCTTTCTTTTTAATGGCCATTTTATCATTCTTTTAATAGTGCAAATTACTTCAGGCCTTTCCTCCAGGGTTTTCCCTATTTGTAGATTGAAGATAGTCAAATGGATCCTAAATTAATATTCTTCTGGCCCTAAAATAATACGTCTTGCTAAACAAAGCCAAGTGACAAGGTGTCCATTGTAGTGTTAATTAAACACCAGAGACTCAGGAAGAGAAGTTCTCTGAAGGTAGGGATCCTCCCTGTATTAGCTAGTTTTCTTAAAAGCAGGAAACCTAGTCAAAGAGGTTGCTCTCTTATTTCCAGCTCAGTATATGTGATATGAGATTCAGGAAGTCCAGATTACTTAGAAAAGGTTTAGATGAAGATCTTAACATTGTAAAGCATTTAGAACTTCTTTTTTTTTTTTTTTAGTTTCTATGAATTTTAAGTTTTTTACTATTTATTCCTTACATGTTGATTTATAATTTTTTATTATTTATTCATTTTACAGAAGAGAGAGAGAGAGAGAGAGAGAGAAGGGGGAAGAACAAGAAGTATTAACTCCCATATGTGCCTTGACAAGGCAAGCCCAGGGTTTTGAACCCACAACCTCAGCATTCCAGGTCAATGTTTTATCCACTGTACCACCACAGGTCAGACCATTTAGAACTTCTTAAATTCAAACCATTTATCTAGATCAGGGGTAGTCAACCTTTTTATACCTACCGCCCACTTTTGTATCGCTGTTAGTAGTAAAATTTTCTAACTGCCTACCGGTTCAACAGTAATGGTGAATTATAAAGTAGGGAAGTAACTTTATAAAATTTATCAAGCAGAGTTACAGCAAGTTAAAACATATAATAATACTTACCAAGTACTTTATGTCAGATTTTCGCTAAGTTTGGCAGAAAACATCTTTATAAAACATCTTACTATAGTTAAATCTATCTTTTTATTTATACTTTGGTTGCTCCGCTACCGCCCACCATGAAAGCTGGAACACCCACTAGTGGGCAGTAGGGACCAGACTGACTACCACTGATCTAGATAGAGAGTTGGATATTTTTGAATAATGCATAGAAATTATCACTACAGATGGGCATGCAGACAAACATTCAGGTTAGTAACAAGAAATATCTTTTAGCAATTTTTTATAAATTTTATAAATTCTACAAATGGCTGGAATAGAGAGAGCCAAGAAACAGCTTATCCTCTATGAGGAATCATCTCCAATTAGTGAGGAACTAAAAAATGTAGTTGAAATGCAGAAAAATGTGTACCAAGTTCAGGTGCTTACCAATGACAGACAGCTCAATGCAGACAAATGAAATGTAATTATGACCTTGATGAGTCTTCATGCCACAAGACAACGCTTTATAAGAAAGAAAATATGAGATTTAAAAAAAAAAAGTATTTGGAGACAAATCGCTATGTACCATTAATGACAGAGACACAGAAAGCAAAGTCGAGTCAGTGCAGTTAAGGACTCTTAGAGCCTCCATTGTGCATACGCTTCACCAAATCTGGACACTTGAGAGAATACAAACCAAAAGACCCATTTTGAGTAATAAAAATTCTAGAAATGAGCAGTAGACTTCAAAGGTCTGCATGATCTTTGAATGGGGAGAACCCATCCTGTATTCTCTTGAATTTGACTTTGATTAATCTAGAAGTAGAAAATAATGGTGCTCTTAAGATTTTCCAAATGACAGAACTTTTTTTAATACCTTCCTTCTGTTTTCTTTTTTTCCTCCTTATCAACTCAGTCAAACCTTCAAGGCACAAATAAAAATAATTCAATTTCTTGGTTTATGTGAATTCATCAATTTTAGGGGCTGGAGATTGCTAGGAATGTGTTCACACACACAGGCTATTTTCTGGGGATGAGATCAAGACCAATGAGATGGAAGTTTAGATCTAGAAGAGTGGTCTCAGAAGACATCTGACAATATCTGGAGACATTTTGGATTGTCACGACTGACTGACTTGGTGGAGGGTGTTGAGTAGTACTGGCATTTGTGGGTAAAGGCAAGAAAAGGTGATAAACATCCCACAATGCGCAGACCAGCTCTACACAACAAAGAGTTATCCAGTCCATAATATCAATAGTTCTAGGCTGAGAAACATCTGACTAATCCTTTAAAGAGCTTTCCATCTATGTATAAAGAAATGAAATATAAAGGGAACATGCCTGATGTCTGAGAGAGCGCTTAGTGTCTTTAAGGATGTGGAGAAGGTAAAGGAAGTACGTCACACCTGTGGCGATCTTTGAGCTGCACTTTGAATGAGAATTTTGGTTGACAAACATAAAAAAAGAAGGCTATTTCAAGCTGAGGAAATTAATTGATCCGAAGCCAAATGACATAATAGCAAGTGAGAATGTCAGTGTCTGCTGAGTAGCAATTGGGAAGACCTAGAGTTGAGCAGAGGTGGACTCACTGAAAAAGTATCTACTATGTGCAAAGAAATATTGTTTGCCTTGCCAGTACACATGATAAAGATGCATTGCAGAGAAAACCTCAGGCTTTAAACACAATAATCAAGTTTAGATTTACTCTAAAATCAACCATTTACAACTTTTTAACTGGGGTCATATGATTAACCATGTAATTTTATAAAGATAATTCTGGGTACAGAAAATAAGATGGCTTGAAAGAAGAAGAGGTCTGAGTATAAGAAATTGGCCAAGTTATTGGAGCATTTCCCAACATGTGTTCCCAGACTTGCCCAAAATTGTCATTGGTTAAAGTTTGCAATGGTCAAATAAGTTTGAGAAAGTTTTGTTTAAACTAAACCAGACAGGGTTCTTTAATACAACACTTTTCAGAACCCTTCCTTAGCTGTTACACATTGTACTCTTCAAAAAGGGTGATAGTATGTAACATTTTCCAAGTATATTTGCCTAAGGAATATTTTTTCACAGCATATACAGCAGGAATCATGTTCCAAAGATTGCTTCGTAAGAAATGAAAGGTAATATTCAGGAAACCATTAATGGCAGCAGATTAATCAAAGAGCTTTTATGATGAAGAATTAACATGTTGACTTCCAGCTATGACACTGAACAGAAAATGGTACCACAGGAAAATATAAGAATCAAGACATCCCCATCAGATAAGCCTGGAGCTAGGAAGTAAGGAACTCTAAGAAAGGGCCAATACTGACCACTCATCGTAGCTGTCTGAAATGCTGGTTTGAGAAGGATGTGGAGGCTCTTTCAGAACTCAGTGAGGGGTCTATAGGAATGCAGGAATACCTTCCATGGAAGCGAGAAACACACTAAGTACGATTCATGTCATCTGTCTGTCACACACGAGCCAGAAAGTAGCTAGCTCATCATGATTTGTGTAACGGTTTTAAAAATTCTTAACTCATGAAAGTTTTCTTCAAAGGAAACCTCACCTAGAAAATTAAACAAACAGAACAGATGAGAGCAAAGCTGTCTTAAGTAATGCCTGGAAGCTCCACCCACTCTATTTTGTCTCCAGACCTTCCTCTCCATTGACATCAGTACCCATGATAGCTTCTAGAGCTCATTAACTAGTTAAACAAGATAACGCTAGCAGACGCGAAGGGATGCTACATTTGACAGAGGCACACACTTCTACCTTAGCAGGGGAGCTACCTCTCTTTTTCTTTAATTTTCTACATTCAGTTTCTATTTGTTCTCTATGACCATTCAGTAAAGATCTGAGAACTTGCAGAGTAAGTTTGACCAATAGACAACCAAGGGAGGGCTTTGGATCCTTTTACCCTAATGTGAATATTAAAGAGAAAGGTTCAAGTGCACAGCTGAGGGATCCAACAGGCTTTGAGAGTAAACTGGCAGCTGTATTGAGCGTGCAAAAACCCTATGAGAAAGATATACTAAGACATACTGTGGCAGGCAGAGTGGACCATCTCCTCTCCTCCTGGTGTTTACCCTTGCTGAGACTTAGAGGTTTTGCAATTTATTTATTTACTGGGAGATGGTTTCTTTGTAGCTTCAGTTGTTAACTTCGGGTTTGTTGTGTAAACACACAGGGAAGTGCAGAGCACAAGAACAACATATTCTAAAACCATGTTTTGTCTTGAAATCAACAGAGAAGTATTACAAGAATAATTTGTCACTTTGATATGGTTCAGGTAGCTAATGTAATAAAAGCAGAGGTTCATAAAAGCAGAGGTTAGATCTAGAGCAAAAGCAAACCAATAACTTGAAGTAAAACGTAACTGATAAATTTTAGGTGATACATATGTATCATTTGTGTCACGGAAAGAAACGTATTTAAACTAAACTTACTCAGCTTTGCACCCTAATAGCAGTCATAGACATGTGTCACATGTGTGGTAAGTTATTATTTGTTGAGGTAAATGTATTGCTCTTTGAGTATCTATTCTAGATTATGTCTGATGGTGATAGTTATGTTAGTCCTGAGAGGTTTGAAGAAGAAGGAGACTGGAAAACTCCAGTCTTCTTTTTTGCAGACCAGTAGATATCTCTGAGGGTATAAAATTTACATTCAAGTAAATGCAGAATCTGGGCCATGAATTGACTATGCTGCCTGACTTTTCTATTATTTTATTTTATTTTTTTAGAAAAGAGCTAGTGGTTTATAGAAATGTATTTCCATTCACAGACAGATCGGTATGACTAGCAAAGCTGACATGAATGAAGTAATGTTTGCTACATTAAAAAATCCAACCTGTTGTAATACACATTAATAGGCAAATGGTAAGCAATGAATCTCTGGATATTCTTCAGTGACTTAGGTAGTTACTTCTTGAGACATGACTTTTTAAAATGGTGTTTTTTATGCAATGATTTCATGTTTTGAATTATCTAAAATGTATTCCAAGCACTGTCGATATGACATTTGGAAGAATTACAGTTTTGACCATCAACTCTGGATTTGTTTCAGCCTAAGACATAAGTTTTTACAACTAATTGTAAATATCACCTTTCAGTGGTTTTAATGAACCTAATAAAGAAATATGGTAATCTGCCTGCTCTCTGCAGACACTTAGTTGTGAGAAAATTAAATTAGGCTTAAGCCATATTAATCCTCATTCCATAGTCAAGAGTAATGGACATATTAATATATGTAATTTAAAACAGATAAAACAACACGAATACAATTCTTCACACTTTTTCAAGTAAGCATATACAATATTCTTTTTAGCTATATTTTAGATGTGATAGAATGGAAGTATTCCATACACTTCGAATACAGAGAAACATTTTCAGGGAACTTGGAATTAAACCTGGATAGACCCGGCCACATTCCAACAATATACTTCTTAAGAAAAGTAGAGCTCTTTCTTTCTTTCTTTCTTTCTTTCTTTCTTTCTTTCTTTCTTTCTTTCTTTCTTTCTTTCTTTCTTTCTTTCTTTCCTTCTTTCTTTCTTTCCTTCCCCTTTCTTCTTTCCTTCTTTCCTTCCTTCCTTCCCTTCCTCCTTCCTTCCTTCCTTCCTTCCTTCCTTCCTTCCTTCCTTCCTTCCTTCCTTCCTTCCTTCCTTCCTTCCTTTTGTTCTTTCTTTCTGCCTATGCCTTATTTCATTTAAATGAACCATGTCATTAAGGAAAAAATGTCCAGGATGTGCTGTTATACTGGTGTACTTGTTTCTACATGATAAGCCAGTATAACTAGGAGGATTTTTTAAAGTTCATGAAAATGAAATAAAAATAATAAGCCTTAGGATCTGCTTTTTCAAATACTAAAATTTATACATTTTACTTTACTTTCTGGACAATAAAGTCCCCCCCCCAGAGATGTAAACTACTATATATGTAGTACAATAACATATATACATATACACACACATATATACACATACATACATATAGACTATATGTATATGTATATATAGGCTCTAAATAAACAGCCTTAAATTGTATTCCTCCAAGTTCTTTTTCTGGGCAAGTTAAATGAAACCTTATCCGCATACATCTGGACGTACTCAGGGCTTGTCATGTTGGAATTAAGCACTTGGGATGGCATCAACCCTGCTGTCATTGGTTTTTGACATTTGTATCAATGCCCTCCTTTAAAATGGGAGCATTTAGACAGTTCTGGGAGGGGTTCTCAAGATCTAAAACACATTGACGTGACTCAATGTATATGAAAAGGAAATGTTTCATTGTTTGGTGGTGGTTTCCATGCCAAAAGTTTCCAGATGCTTGAAGATACTGACACCAAGTTTTCAGAGAACGAGGGTGGGTGAAGTGGCAAGGAGTGGGGGTATTGGCAGGATATCTGGATTGTGGATGCTAAAACCAATAAAAGGTTGAAATTGCAAGTTACATTTGCCAAGAACTTAAAAGCTACATCTTCTCCCATGGATGGTCTAACTCTGATCGCTGAAGAGAAGTATGCCAAAGAGGAGGGTGAAGGGGCTTCCCTTATTCGTGGTATATAACATCTCTCAAATGTCTTTCAGAAAACAGTGAATTGGAGATGCAAAAATATTTTTGCATCACATTACAGCATAATGCCACTGACTTTATGTTCAACTGCAGAATGTGAAGGATAGGAACAAACATGGAAATGGAGTGAGGCAGGAAAAGAAATGGCATGAGCATCCCTGGGTCTTTAAGGTGAAAGCAGTGACATTATTTGGGAAACTGGTAACATTCTAAACTTGAATAAAGATAAATTACTGATGAAGCTACTCCCCAAAGGAAAGAAATGGACTAGCAAGTATAAGTAATGTAACTTTTTGAAGAGAAAGGGCAGATTCTTCACTCGTCTTATCTCTTAAGGATGAGATATTGCACCATCTGCTCTCCAGTTATCCTACTCTGGATTTCTCCTCGGTCTCCTCCCTATATTTCCCTGAACTTTCAGATTGGCTCTCTTCCTATGAGTCACTTCCTTCCTTTAACTGATTCCATATTTACCTCCTCTTTCTGCAGCTTATGTGAGACTCTTGGTTAAGAATTTTGAAATATTACGTTACTGCGTTGTAGTACCTTACCTGTATCTAGCACCTTTTACTCTTAGAACTCGGTGGTGTTCAGACAAATGAGGTCTTCACAACTGCTATGGTTTTCAAAAGTGATTATTCATCTTACAGGTATAAAATAGTGTCATCATTTTTTGAAAAAATGTAGAATGACAAGCTCACACTTTGATTCTACAGTGCTTAATCTAAATCGTTCATACAGACATTTAAAGGTGTTCTTCAAATTATAATCACCTCACTCTCTGTGTCATTGCCTTCTACAAAATTTAACATGATATAGAAATACATACACCTATCATCAGACTTAGGGTCATCCATTGGTAGTTATTGACTGAGCCCGAAATACATTGACTAAGCCAGAAACCTGGCTTCTCCCTTTCCCTTATTTCTAGCCAATGACCAAAACCTTGTCATTTTACTTTATTGGGAGCTTTCTAGTTTTGCAAATTGTGGCCTGTAGCTCAGTACCTGCCAGCTGCCTTGCTTTGTAAATAATTTTATTGAAATACACGCACAGTTGTGTTTACATATTTCTATGGCAGAGTTGAGTAGCCAAAGCTTGCTTTGGACCTTATTATTCTCTTACTTAAAAGCCTTCAATGGCTCTCAGTTTCTCTCTGTAAAAACACAATTTGCAAGCCCCATTACTGCTTCTGTCTCTTCCTTTTTTCCTCTCCTTGACAACTTTACATTTCTATAATACTCCACACCCTACCTGAAAGGACTAGACTCCAAAAGACTCTTCTATGGTCTTCTCAGAATGTTGTGTCCCCTAAATCTAGCACTTCCCACAGTTACACTGTAATTTCACTTACTTGTCTGTTCCTCTGCAACACTGCTTCTTGCTGCCACTTTATCAGATCAGCATTCAATATGGTGCCTGGCACATAGGAGGGTTTCAGAAATATGTAGCAACTTAAGCAATAAAGCATGGATACCATGCACATACTAAAAATAAATAAATTCGTCAGGTAAAGTTTATGAAAGTAGAAAGAGAACGATCAAATTTAAAGAGAGGTAAACAAGGTTCAAGAGTGATAGAGGCCCTGGCCGGTTGGCTCAGTGGTAGAAGGTCAGCCTGGCGTGCAGGAGTCCCGGGTTCGATTCCCGGCCAGGGCACACAGGAGAAGTGCCCATCTGCTTCTCCACTCCTCCCCCTCTCCTTCCTTTCTGTCTCTCTCTTCCCCTCCCGCAGCCAAGGCTCCATTGGAGCAAAGTTGGCCCGGGCACTGAGGATGGCTTCATGGCCTCTGCCTCACGTGTTAGAATGGCTCTGGTTGCAACAGAGTGACACCCTAGATGGGCAGAGCATTGCCCCCTGGTGGGCATGCCGGGTGGATCCTGTTCTGGTGCATGCGGGAATCTGTCTGACTGCCTCCCCGTTTCCAACTTCAGAAAAATACAAAAAAAAAAAAAAGTGATAGAAAGAATATAGAAACTCAGCTAAATTTGAGGAAGTAATATGCAGCAGCTATGAGAAAGGTAATGTAAGAAGCATACATATTTTCTGGGTTATGGCATGCAAGGACCAGAAGAATATTTCATAGCTGTGGTTCATGCGGCTCAGTTCATTATTATAAGCAAGTTGGCATTATCACATCCATATTATCTTGTTATTAATGATTCTAACTGACCCACTTCGATTGTTAAATATGCATTGTGATTAATTATTATTTTTCTTAGCAATTGCTTAATTTGAATTTTACTATTTGGAAATACATAGAAAGTATTTGTTAGTTTGAAAGGGGCATACTTTTAGAAGATACACATTAGAATCACCCACGAATGTGTATAAGACATACATGCTTTATTTTCCATAAACATTATAGTAATTGTGACTCGTTGTCATCATGTCTTATATCTTGAGTTGTTCGTGCATAGGTCTCTAATCCAGCCATATGCTCTTTCCTTGTGTATACATGTCATTCTGCTGGAAAACTCACGAGACTTTCCTTGTTATCTATAGGGAAGGAAGATAGCTTGCTTATTGTATAAATGCCAACGTTTGCCGTATTAGTCTAACATCTAACTACAATATTCATGGCCTTTCCTGGGGGGAGGGGTAAGTAAATAGAAGGGGTAAAAGGCAAGAAAAACTGCTAAGAAATGAATGATTTTATTCAATTTATGGTATCTGGACCTCCTAAAATGACTTGGAAACTGGGCTATAAAATATTCTGCTTCAACTAAATTGCAAAATCCACAATAGTAACACACACAGGATATATTTCTGTACAAATTTCACCAACAGTTATTTAAGAGGTCTTGTTTTCATTAATTCTGTTAGGACTTTTGCTATTATAGTTTCAAAAACAAAAACAAGAACAGTCCATTCCAACCAGTAGATAAGCTTTAGGACATTTCCAGGAAGAAAAATATTAATAAAGTATTAATAAATAAATAATAAAATATTTACAAAGGATAGAATTTTAGAGACTTTGAAAGCTAAGTGTAAACAAACTACGAGGAGGGACCTTAGGCAGTGGAATCCTGGGAAATACTGAACGGGGTCTGAGCCCTGGTCTCCAAGGTGGCCTGGCTGCTTAGTTGTCTAGAATAGCTCATTCATACTTAAAAACACTTTACTGGTAGGATGTATAAATCTTTAAGAAATAATACATGTCTTTTAATCCCATGTAAACTATCCCTGAGAAAGACTGGCAACATTTTTTTTTCTAACTATGACTTTATAGTATTACTTTCCAAAGGCAAAAAAAAAAAGTCGAATATTATGGGATTCACATAAATGATTTGACTTATCCTGAGAAAGGAAAGCCCTCCTACTGTTCCCAATGGTTGTGTGACTGGGACAAGCCGTGTTTAGACTGTTTGAATGCGTATCCCCTTACCCCTGCCTGGTAGGATTCGGAGTCACCCACCAGGCAGGGTTAACGAATGACTGAAATGAAACCCAGTCATTTAAGGAAATCTCAAAGGCTTCCTGGAGTTAGGCTGGAAAGATGTCACTAATAGAAGGTCTGTACTTTATGCTTTCGCAATGTTTACAGAACCTATAACACAATGGAGCATGATTAATGAGGCTCTTCAAGCTCCAGCCCAAGCGTAAGACTTTGTACTTGTCACATCTAAAGATCAGCCCTTATCGCCCTCCTCACAGGAGAAATGTAAAGCAGAACCTGATCCGTTTCCCAGAGGAGCTGCCCTGGCTTTCATCCTCAAGCTAACTAAGGGGTTAAAGAGGAGGTGTCCTCATTTTTAAATAAGAATGACACCTCTGCTTAGAGAAATGCTTTCCTCTCACGTTGACATTGATCATTGTATTCCATGCTTACGAAATGATGAAGAACAAGTTTGCCAGAAATTATTATTGCCTATGAGACCTAAGAAAACTGAGTGGGACCTAAGTACTCAGTTATATTTGATACCAGAACTCAGCCTGATACTATTCCAAATAAACTGCAACGTATTCTTATGCTGAAGCACATCCTATAAGGTGTTGGCAAAGAACATGGCCAATTAGCACACTTTCTAAATCTCTTCAAACCTAGTCTCTTACCTTAAAGCATGAATTAGTGTAAAAAAATTTTTTTTAATGGAATTTACATCCACGATAAAGTATTTTTTTTTATTTAGTTGATTTAAGAAGTTGATCTCAAAACCTTCAGAACTGTGTTTTTCTGTCCATTCAAAGCTCACACCTCATTAAATGCGCCTCCCCTCATCTCTCTCCCATCTGGGACTCTGTTGTGAATGGGTGATGGATAACTCACAGGTCCAGTAGATCTACTCACGATTCTAACCTCCTTCATTCCATCAACAGTTTCCCGAGGCCTGAAAAACAAGGCCTTCCTGACTGTGAAAAGGCCCTTAAGGAGCACACAAGCTCGATTTCACTGCATCCAGTGGGTAAACTCCTGTATGAGAAAAATGAGCACAGAATACCAATCAGGACCCATTTTCCACTGAGAGCAATGATGTCAGTTGTCCTGATGCTCCTCTGCTGAGGCCTATACATCTTTACTTCGGATCTTTTCTATATTGTTGAAGGTAGACATAGATTATTCTTTCTGGACATTTGCATCACGAGCACCTTGGAAAGCGTATTGACAGTTCATTCCAAAGTGTTCAGACGTGTCCTTAGTCAATTTTTTTTCTTTTTTCTTGGTCTGCTTGTAGCTAATTTTTTTTTTCTTAAAGATAATCCTCCTAGTGAAATGACATGTTTATTGCAGACATTACAGTAGAAACCTTAGAGAAACACTTTTGATGGGTTTGCTTATTTATTTTCTGGTTGCTCACAGCTCTGAAGCTGTCGTCCTTGGAGAATAGATTCTTGCTCTTTGCTCCTGGATGGACAAGATGTTGTCTTTATTTTTTTCCCCCTCTCTCTTGGCAGCTGATACTGACTGTGTCTGACTTTCTTCTTAACCCATCTGTCTTGTGCTTTCTTGTTTTGCCAGAAAAAAGAAAATTTTGACGTCCTTACAAAATGATGTTTATATTGCCCTAAGTGGACAGAAAGAAAGACGGTTCCTGAATGATGAATATCTGAAGAAATTAAACTGTCCAAGGTATGTGTTCAAATAATTGATAACTACTAATATCGAAGGTATGTTTTTTATTAATAAAACACCATGTTTCCTTGATCCATAGTAAACAAATGTGCCGTGGGTTGTAAAAATAAAAGAATTTTTTTGGCAGAGGAGTCTGGTGAGCAGAGAACTTAATACAAAAGCAGAAAATTTGTTTTCCTTATTGATTCATAGAAATTTTTAAAATGCTACTGTATTTTTTACAGAATGAGTGGAAAGAATGTGTCACTATTCATTTTGTTTGTTTTACTTCTGAATTTAACGGATCACCGGAGTGGATTTAATCAGATTGCAAGTGGCCTGCTGTTTTGAAGGAGGAAGGAATAGGAGGAACTGTTTCGATTTGCATATTAGTTTAATATTTTGAATATTCTCCACGCTCTTTATACTCTTAAGATAATTCAAGTCATATTTTTTTGGTGATGTGGAAGATCTAATAATATTATCCAGCCTAAACTTCTTAGAATTTAAAAAAATAAATTTTATTTAGACATCTTTTACATATCCTATAATCCACTTCTTTCAAGTGTGCAATTCAATGATCCTTTTAGTAAATTTATCAACTTATGCATCCATCATTGTGAATCAATTTTAAATTATTTTTATCATCACATTATGATCTTCTATGCATGTTTCTTATTTATCCTTATTTCTTTTGCCCTCCACCAGTTTCTTCTCCCTCCATGAATTTACTTTCTGTCTTGATAAACTTTGCTTTTTTGGTACATTTTTATCAATTAAGTCATACAGTATGCAGTATCTTCTGAACGGCTTCCCTCACTGCAGAGAGTATTACTGACGTTCATCCATGCCTTAGCTCATATCTATACTCTTACATTTCATTGTCAGATAGTAGCCCATTGCATAGATCTGCCATATTGCTTATCTTCTTATCAGTTAATCATTATTGAGGTTGTTTCCAATTTGGGGATACTATGAATAATGCTGCTAAGAACATTCATGTGAAGGTGTTTGTCCACATGTATGTTATCATTTTTCTTAGGTAGTTATACCTAAGAGTGGAATTACTGAGTCATATGATAAATTGCTGTTCAACTTGTGAAGACAGCATCCTACCAATCTTTTTCAAATTGGCTGCTCTATTTCACATTCCCCTCAGGGTATGAGGGTTCCAATTTCTTTATTTGCTCAATAATACTGGCGATTGTCTTTTTTTTTTATTAGGGCCGTTCAAGTGGGAGGAAAGTGGAATCTCACTGTGGTTTTGGTTGGCGTCTCCTTGATGATGTTGAGGCTACCTATAAGCACTTACCGGCTGACTTCTGTACTTCTTAAGGCTGCCTGTTTAGCACAGGCATGTGAGGAATACATAGTGTCTTTGAAGGGGCCTGGCTTTCCAGTCATAGGCATTTAGAAAAAAAAAATTACGCACCTTTGGTTTTATCCATAGTGACAGGAAAAGATATTCTTGTTGAGGAGAGAATAAAATGGCCATCAAGACAGTGGGCTAAACTCTGGACAAGTTTCTGGAGATCTGGCTTCTGCTTCTAGCTGCTGAGACATGTGGGTGGTGGGTGGTGTTGGGTGGCTCTCAGTTAAAGTAATTCATGTAGGAATGCTACAAGAAATAAAGGTTCTACAAATGAAGATATTTTTAATGTTAACTGCCTAATTTCCTAATGACTCTAATTGATAATTCATATTCTCTTATTTGTTCATTTAATCTAACACGGTATGAAGCTTTCAAGTGAAAAGAAGAGGAAACCCCACTTTCTAAACATGAAAATGCATAATCGCTAGAAATAAAAATAAATACAAAAGCCAAGAACAGTGCAATTCAGATCTTTCTGTAGTTTTATATTGTATTTGGGATTCACCAGACATCTCTTCTAAACACCCAGGAAAAGGAGAAGGTCATTCAAAGTCAAGTTTGTAATTACTTCTTTCGAGAAAAGAGCCCCCGAACTTTGTCAGCCTGCAAACAGACTGGAGATCCATCTTGGTCCTTTAGTTTCTGGAAGGAGTATGTAACTCCTGCCCCTGTGCTATGATGAAGAGGAAAAATCAAATGGTAATAAGTTCACTTATATAGTATATGACTTTATAGCAGGTTTACAAAATATTATATACTAATACTTTTTTTTTTAATTTTCAAAGGTGAGACAGAGATAAACAGATACTATCTCTTTAAAATTTTTATTTTCCAGTTGTAGTGTTAATTTTATTTTTCAAAAATGTTTCAAGTGGAGAAAGAATAAAATCTAAAAATCTAAGTTATTCCAACTGAATAAGCAAATGAGATGTCTAAATCCAGAAAAATCAAGTGCTAAAATAATTCAACAATAAGATAAAAAATAAAAGAAAAGAATCTCTTGAAAAACTTTAGTTACTTCTACTAGCTAAGTGAGGAAACTGTGGAAAATAATTGGCCAACAGCAATTTGTATGAATTTTTTTTTAATGATATAGTGCAAAGATAAACTAAGAATTTCTTAGGCTGATGTAGTTTATCTTTTGGGTATTTCAAAATTTGGTAGCAAAGAATGGCACTTAAAAGTATTGTTCAGAGTGATTTCCCAAAATTTAAGCAACTCTATATCTTTGAAACTCTGAGACATTATGTAAAACAAAGTTACCAGAAAAGCAGAATATAGCAATATAAATGGTAACATGGTTTAATGTTATACAAAGTAAAATATCTCTCACATTCAATGATGTGAAACACACACATGCACAAATACTTGCGGATTATTTTTATTTTGAACTTGGAAACAACTCACCTCACTTATTCTTTATATACCTGCCCTGGAAAATAGATTTTGTTTTGCTTATTTGATAGAAGGGAAATTAAGGCTTCATGCAATTAAGTGATTTCCCTGATAAAGTAGTAGAGATGTGATGTACTATCTTCCAAGCCCAAGTTGAGAGCCTTTTCAACTACACAAAGTTCAATGGAATGATATTTATTCTCAAAATACTCAAAAACAGTAAGTCTCAAAAACTCTCTCTAATCTTCTGAAAAAGGCAACTGTTTTTTTCTAATATATTGATAAAGAGTGGGAAGTGTACATATGTGTATGTCTGTATGTGTGTATATATATATCGATATATAGTAGGAAGTTTTAAATGTAATAGGTACATATATATGCATACATTTACATGTATAAATATATATAAGCATACATTCAACTTCAGAATCTTATGTACTCAGTCAATTGTGTTTTCTCAGATTAAAATGGCGCCGCCCTCTTCATCGCACCTATAGTTAGATATAGAAGGCTCAGTGATATTTTCTACAATGGGTTTGAATAAGTCCTCAGGTAGATCTTTCATCTCTTCTTAAAATGGCTTACATCTTTACATCGCTCTATACCCTTCTTAAAAAAGACTTTTGCCATTCTTTTTCTTTCCCAGCACTATAGGAAAATGTTTGCTTCCAGTTGTTGCCAGCTTCCCTTTGGAACAGAGCAATTGCTTAACAAACGGCAGATTTCTGAAAGGGAAAATATCCATGGTTTAATATGTTTGTTTATTGTCAGTATGTACCTTCTGTTTTTGTTTACTTATAAACCTCTTGTAACCTGCACAGAAAGGCAAAGACACCAAGGCTTAGGGAAATGGATAGTCAAACAATTGTTCCCATAATGGTTTTCTAATTTTTAGCCCAAAGAGTTTTCCATGAGCCAGAGAACTCCCACGGGTATGTGAGGTTGCTGTATGCAGAAGGCTGAATATAAAAATGATGTTGCCAGGTCCCGTATAAAAATCAGTACATTGTCTGTTAAAAAAAATAGTACATTGTCAAAAAAAACCTTATCATTTTGATAAAGTCTTCCTTCTAGAGAGAAACTATTTCAAGGCATTAATTTGCATAGATCTAAATTGTTGTATTTACCTAATAAATGTATGACTATTTGTCCATGTGACTCCACTAGACGGAGAGTTTTGACAGAATAGAGAATGAGTCTATTCCTCAAAGTCCTGCTATGTGTTCTGTGTTTATTACGAAAGATTATTGGATAAGTGGATGAATGGTGCATCATAGTGTGGTGTTTCAAAATCAGAAGGATATTGAAACAATACCATGGATTCACATGAATCAAGCCACTCTCACAAACATGGTGTCACATATTAGGAGAAATGGGAAGCTATCTCTCCAGATTGTATTAACCATAGATTTCCTTACAAAGGTTCTCAACTTAGAAGAAAGGAGGAGCTTATTTATTACAGCAACAGCATGTTCTGAGCATTTGTCAGGCAAAAGAAAACTAAGACCAACTCAGTTCTTTGAGACACTAAGATCTAGTCCAGAGACAAACACATAGGTAGCGACTGTTACTTTGAGAATGATGTGATATGAATGCCATACTGTCAGAAAATCATGCATGGAAAAGACAAGTAAGAGGTCACAAATGTCATTTTTTAAACATTTTTTATTGATTTTTTTAGAGAGAGAGAAAGAGAGAGAGAGAGAGAGAGAGAGAGAGAGAGAAGGGGAGGAGTGGGAAGCATCAACTTTTAGTAGTTGCTTCCCATATGCGCCTTGACCAGGCAAGCCCAGGGTTTCGTAACAGCAACCTCAGCATTGCAGGTCAACACTTCATACACTGTACCTCCATGGGCCACGCAGATGTCATCTTTTCATGGGGAAGTTGGAATTCTGAACCAACCCATGGTATTCTTTCCCAAATCCCGTAACTAGAGTCTAATCATGAGAAATCAGAGAGACCTAATCTCAGACATGAAATGCCTGACCATAGCCCCTCAAAACTCTCAGGGTCACAAAGAGCAAGGCAAGACCAGAGAACTGTCACAGAGTCCAGGAGATACAGTGACTAAAAGGTAATGCAGTTTTTCTAGATGGGATCCTGACCAGAAAACGGACATTAGTGGAAAAACTGATGAGATATGAGTCAAGTGTGAAGTTTAGTTAATAGCAACATGACAGTGTTGGTTTCTTCCTCCTAATAGATGTTCCCAGGTAAAGTAAGACAACAACGTTAGGGGAAGCTGAATACGTTTAGATTGATATAATTTTCCTCTGTTTTGAAGGCTGGGACTATGTGATGCAATGATATTATAATATTGTTAGCAATAATGACTGAAATTTCTAAAGCACTTTCACATACGCGGACTCATGATGTGACAATATCATGAGGCTAATAGAACAAGTATTTTTATGTCCATTTTATAAATGAATAAACAGTGGCTCCAAACTGAAATTTATCCAAGATTAAAATTTCAGTGCCTTGGGCTTAAAATACCATCTTGTGAATCAGAGCCCTGTGTTCTTTTTACTTTCACCAAGTATTAAAAAGACAGGCCAGTGTATGAGTCCCTGTATGCATGGGGAAGGGCACAAGAAACATGGAGGGGGTGTGTGAAAAGATTTGACATGCAGGCAAATTTCAATGGAAGGTCTAAGAATAACTAATGAGCTGTCTGTCTGTGTTTTGAAGCTCAAAGATTGCTTCTGTGTTGTTGTTGTTGTTTTTGACTCTATAGTTCCCTACCCTTACGTAGGAGTGCTAGTTTCCTTAATAAAAATAAAGAAACTTAATTATCGCAGTTTTGTAAGTCGGCAAAAGTATTCCACTCTGGAGCCCCTGAACCACATTTACTATCCTTTGCCTCCTCCAGCCCCTCCATCACCCATTTCTAAAGCTGACTCAAGTGGATGAGAAATTCGTTCCAGTGATTCTGTTCGTAGCTTTGGTGTGATCTATTTTCATACTCAGTTTTCCTTGTCCTGATTACAATAATTGCACCAATAATCTTGAATAGGAAGCGTATCCACACCACATTGTTTACTTATAATTTAGGAACAGCAATAAGAAAAGGCAAATTCTGTACTTCTGCAACCACCCCTTAACCCCTTTTCAGTCTGATTTACTAGGACCATAAATCAGAAAAACCTGTACGGGTTCACTTTTGCCTTTAAACAAAAATGAACAGTATTCTTAAAGATGAAATAATTATACTGTTACTTTAGATCAAGGTATCAAAAAAAGGACCTCGTGTGGATACTTATGTAACTTGAGCGCGCGCGCGCGCGCGCACACACACACACACACACACACACACACACACACACGAAGATGAATGTTTAAAAGCAGATAGATATGAGTGTTGGTCCTAAAATGTGGTCTAGCGCGTTGATTCTGCAGCCGGACGAGTTATCCCTATGCTTTGCTGCCCCCTTGGCAAACTAGAAGGATTTACAACGGAATTCTGCACCCGGCCGGCTGGAAACTGTTCCCACCGCCTCTGGGTGGGCCGGCGAGGCTCGGAGGCGTTGGAAATGGCTATTACAGATTCACATTGGCTTGGGTATATTGTAGAGAGGAATTAGAACACCTTTCCGGTGGAGAAACAGATTTTCTCTTTTTAAAATAACTCAGTTTCCGCAAGATCCACGTGTTACCTTCTAAGTTATTTTTAAAGGCTTGGTATTTTTTTTCTTTCTTTCTTCCTTTAGTCCGGAATGGAGACGAAGAAAAAAGAACCGGGGGAGGACGTCTGAGTTTACGCTCTGGCAGACGCTCTGGCTCATTTGGGTGTGACGGCGACGGTGGAGGCTCTCCACGCGCCAGTTTCCTAGGCTTCCATTCCGCGTCCACGAGATGACTCATCTCCAGCTTAAGTGAACTTCTTGGGAGTCCAGAACACTTAGTTGAAGCTGTTTACAAAATACAAAGCATCTGAGTGGCCAAGGCGGAGGCACTATCCCCCCCCCCCCACACACACACACAAATCGCTTCTAAAGGAGCTGGAGAAATAATGCCGATCAGAATTTACACTCCGAAAGCTGACCCGGTGATGCTTTCAGTGTTGGGGCTCTGCTCTGTTTTCTGCACCGTCATCCCTCTTTGCGTTTCCCACGTTTACGCGGTTCTAAGACTCTGTCCCCGCTCCGCCCCTACTTTCCCGTCTCCTAGTTACATCTCAAAACTCCCTCTAACGGGACTTCTCCTTTTCCCGCTGTGGTATAGTCTTATCTGGACGTGTGGTCGTTTGGTTCAGGAGGGCACTGGGTGCATGGGTGGGAGGCAGCTTTCCTGTTTCATTTAAATTTGGCGTGCGTGGGAGACTCCCTACACCATTCCTCGCGCACTCGCAAAACCGTCACAAACGCTAGTCAGTGCGAGCGGGGACTTCTCCCGTCCTCACAGCGCAGCTAGGAAAGGAAAGAGCGCGGGCACGGCGTGGTATTGGCGGCGGCGGTGGGGATTGAAATACAGGAATCAAACCCAACTTTGCAGGCAACTTCAATAAATCTGGTAACTGGAGGCAAAAAATAGATTCCGAGAGCTGGGTCTGGTCCGGATGAAACGCTAGGGCTCCTTTCCACGCCGAAGTCTGGTGCTGGAAGCCTGCCGCTGGCGTCTTGCCACGCGAGTGCCCCCAGACAGTCACACACCCACTGGAGACGCACGTGAACGAAGCTCTGGCCCCGGGAGCCTCCGCCCGCGCTTTCCTAGCCCATTCCGGCTCCTCCCGGGAGCGCAGGGCGCACACAGGGTTAACTTAGTCCCCTCCCCCGTCGGAGGGAGGGGCAGGGGAGGGAGAAGGCAGCTTAGTGTCTCCGGCTGGGTACCTCGCAGTTAGTAGTACGTTGGAAACCTGTCGCCGTCACTTGGCGAGTTTGGCGTCTTCTATTGTCACCGCAGAGGAACAGGCGCTCGGAGATCATCACATCGGCGGCCGCAATCTCCGCGCCGAGGCGCCGAGCTGCTACCGCGTGGGTGCGACTGTGGCCCTCGGTCCCGGGTGTCAAGCAGCGGCGAGGCAGCAGGTCCTCGCCCCCAGGCCGTGTCCACCAGCCCCCGGACCAGTTTGGCAGTTGTCAACGATGGGCAGGAGGGACCTTGGCGGAGACCCCTAAAACAATACCATGCCCCGGGAGCCCCGCTACTGCCGCGCCAGCTTCTTCCCTTTCCACCTCCCTGACCCCGTCGGATTCGGATGAGCCCTCGGCCGGGAGACGCGGACGCCAGGTAAAGGGGCTGCAGTGCCAGGTGGAGTTTCCAGGAACCGCCGGGCTGCCATTACGCGGGCACCGCGCGGTGTTTTCAGGGGGCAGATGATGCTCTTTTAACCAGTGCAGGATAGTCACCGGTTGGGTGGCATGCTCTGTTTCAGTCTTTACCTCCGCTCCAGAAAGAAAATGGGCTGCTTAACTCTACTCCGACTTTAGGGTGCTCTATTTTTCAAGTCGAATCCACCTCCCCTAAGGAGTTCTGTAACTAAGCTCAGAGTCAAAAATGCAAATTTGCAACCCTGCTGGGAGCATCATCCTAATTTGAGGCTTCTAGAGCCCGAAATTAAATTTGCTGGAATCCTGACTTCCACTTCCTCAGAATGAATCTGTTAACTTCTAGGAGTAACATCCACCCCCGACGCCCCCACCCTCGCTCGCGCCCGCTCCATCTTCTGGTAATGTCACCGGCGTTATGATCGTGAGGTGGCGTCTAAAGCCACCAGCACGCCCCCTGCCCGCAACCCAGGATCTATTAGTGGTTAAGATGATGCGAGAGGAGGCTAGTTCTTTTTCCTTCGAGTTGGGGAAGGGGTTCCTTTTCTCCAAAGCCTGTCTTCCTCCAGCCCCGCTAGTGTTCAGTGCCCGGGCACTGAGCTAGGGCCAGCGCATCCTTTGCGCTATGAAAGCGCTGGGGGCTTTACTAGGCTGAGCCCGAATGCGTTCTCTGCGTCGCGTGCGTGAGACTCGGGGACCGGGCGGATGTCGCCCCCAGGTGCTGAGTGCTGGGGGGCCAGGAGACCGAGAGGGAGGCGGGTGGGGAGCCTCGCCAGCTGCCGTCGCGTCCCGCCAGGGCTCGGGGCTTAGTGGAAAGATTCCTCCGCGGCGATGACCAGCTCGCGGCTACTTTCAGCACCCACGCCATCACTTCTGTTTTGTAACCGGGCGTAAGATCAAGGTTGCCAGTTGAAGTCGTAGTCTAACCAGGGAAAGGAAGTATCGGGAAGGGGGTGGCTGGGGCGGGCTGTACCCTTGATGCCCTGGAAACGCCTGAAGCGCGTGCGGCTCTGGGCCGGCGGCAGCTGCTGCGGGAGGCGGAGGCTGCCGCCGGTGTGGTCGCTGGCGCTTCGCTTCTGGTTTCTCCTAGCAAGATGGCACTCACTGTCTGCCCTAGTCCAGTTACCTCCCCCAGCCACTCGCCCTCCTCTTCCAGATATTAGTCACACACTGAGTCTGCGGAGAAGAGCGGCTCCGTGTAAGGCAGAGCCTTTTCCTAGCCACCTTTGCGTAACGCAACGAGAAAGAGCAGCGACTCGCGGGCGAGAACCCGGGAGCTGTGTGCGTTTGTGCCGGCGTGCGTCGGGGTGGATCCGCGCGTGTCTTGTGTTCGGGAGGCAAGTCGGGCGTTTTTCCAAGTCATCTTAACACAATTTAGGCGCTCAAATAAGTGAAGGCGGTAGACCCAACAGGGATGCAAAGGAAATAAAAACAATTGGGGAAGTAGTGCCAAGTGACTCCGGCTGTTCACTGAGGACGGGGAAGTCATCCCGAGCCGGTCGTGGCCACTGCCCCAACCCAACTCTTCTGCGGCGTGAGCGGAGAGACTCCCTAGGGAGCTGGTCCCGAGCCAGTTTCAAGTTCGCGGGTGCTTCTGGCCTGGCCACGCGGACGGCGCGCCTGAGCGCAGCTCAGCGGGAGGCGCGAGCTCGCTCTCCCTCTTCTGTTCAGATTCGGCCTCTCCACAGACTTGTTAGAACATGACAGCAACTTACTGAAGGCAGGAAAGCAGCAGCCACGAAACGAGAGGAGGAAACCAGAAAGCCTTTTTTTTTTTCTTAAGAAAGAGACGTGCACCTGGTTTTCTTACATCACTCTTTCACCTTCACAGAGAGAGATTGCGAGTAACGTTGCTTGTATACAAAACGGGCTTCTTAAACTGTCAAGCCGGTTTTCCTGAATCTTTGAGGTTGAATTGGTTTGTTGTAATCTCTGGGGAAAGTGAACAAGGCTCTTTCCAACAGCCAGAGTTAAAGGAGAAAACGGGCTGTTTAAAATCACCTTATTGAATTTTGGATTATATTCCCAATTAAAGTTGTTTAAGAAAGTCTGGGGTCAGGGAACTCGTGATGCGGTGGGGAGCAGATCATCCAGACTGCTTGCATTTGACATAACGCCATCTTGGTTGAGAGATTTGTAATATTTTTATCCTCTAATCTCACGTTTCCATCTTTTCTCTGTGTCTAAGTAATAGACCCTCTGGCTGGGAAGCATGACACTAAGCAGGCAGGGTAAACTGACTTTCAGCGTTCGGATGGGGGCTCTATCCTTAAGAGTTGGGAGGTGAGGGAATGGTGCAAGGTACAGGGGGAGAGATAGAGAGAAAGAAACACAGAAAGAGAGAGAGGAGGAGGAGGAGGCGTGCCTGATCACAGTGGCATCCCTGGTATTAACTCTGGGGCTTTGCAACTCTCTTCAGGGAGGACAGGGTTAAGAGCCTGGTCTGACTTTGCCTCTTGGAAAGCTTTGGGTTGCGGCCGCGCCTCCCAAGCATTCTTTAAACCAGAAATGTGGGAGGGACTTCGAGAGGGAGAAAGGGAGGGAGGGAGGGAGGGAAAGAAAGAGGGCTCGAGGAGGGGAGCGCGCCAGAGCGCGAGGGACGAGGGAGAGGAGGAGCGCAGAAGTGGCGGAGGCGATCCGGCGAATTCATTACAGTAAACATCTCCCGGGGGTGTCAGGAGGGGTGGGGGTGGGGCCACGGCGCCTACATAGCCCGGCCGCTCCAGATCCAGGCAGCAGTGAGGTCGGAGCAGCCTCCGGACCCACGCGGGACCGGCGCAGCACTCGGAGCGAACCCAGCGCAGCGCCCCACGCCGGGCTGCGCGCGGTCGGCACCCGGGCGTCGCAGGCGCGCCCGCCGGGCTCTCCAGACGTTCCCCGGAGTCCTCCGTGTCCGAGGAGCCTCGGCAGGACCGGGTCGCTTTCCACCGCCTTCCCTGCTTGTCCTCCTTCTTTCGGGACTCGTTGGCTTGGCCGAGGCGGAGAGGGGGAGGCGGAGGAGCGCAGGAGGTGGGGGCCGCGGCGGCGGGAGCCCAGAGACAGTGGCATGCCCGAGCGCTGGAGGCGGAGGTGGCGGAGGACGGGGGAAGACGATGCCGCGGCTCCGTAGCGGAGAAAGGCGAGAGCGAGCGAGGCGAGCGGGGCGCTCGGGTGCCAGCCGGCTGCGGGGAGGCTCGCGCCGCTCGGGGGCTCCGGCCGCCGCATCCCCGCGCCCCGACGCTGCGGGCGACAAGGCTGGGCTCCGGCAGCCGCCACCGTCGCCGCCGCCGCCACCTGGAGGACCCAGCAAAAGTTTGGATCTGAGGGAGGACGCGGCGCGGAGCGGGATTACCACCAGGGCTGGCAGGATGCCTCGAGAACCTTCCCAGGTAATAGGCACCCCCAACCCTCTCTTTCTCTCCTTCCTTCCGCTGCGCTCTTGCTCCCTCCCGGCGCCTTTCCAAACACTCGCCGGGGCTGGCTGGAAGTCAGAGGGAGAAGAAGTTCACGATCCAGGGAGGGGTGGGCACCCAGCGCAGGGAGGTCCACAGTCACGTTGGGGGAGGGGGCGGTGGCGCTTCTCAGCGCCCGGTGGGCAAGTGTGCCGCGAGGCGACTGTCTCCGGGGAACGGATGAGAACCCTGGGCCCCAGCTGGTGCCTGATCTTGTAGTTCGTTGGGAATTTAGGATGTAGATTCAGGGCTTTTTAGTAATCTTTAGTCTAGAGAAATGTTGGCTGGATTTCACTCCCTGCCACCCTAACCCTCTCACTCTTATTTAGCATATCTAAAACATGTTAGGAACCCGTTCGCATTCGCCTACCGCGTTTACTGGTGCAGAAAAGCAGATGGGGGCGGTGGGGAGGCGGAGGGGCGGGAGAGGTGTGTGTGAACATTTCAAGGAAAAGGGAGAAATTACCCTTCCCCCTTCTGATATCCCCGCGGCCCTCCCTCCTTCCCCTCACCTTCTGGTGTCAGAAAATAGGAACTTTAGAAGTCACATTTTGATTGAAGGGTGAGATGAAACACACTAACCATTGGTGACGTGAATTTGCAATGCGTGTGTGTGTGTGTTGGGGGGGCGGTTAATGGTGGTGTAGAGAGGGTGATTTTTCCTTGGTGGCCTGATGCACCCTAGTGCTGGAGCTGTGTGTGTGTGTGTGGGGGGGGGGGTTGAGTGGTCGCATGTGTGCGCTGAGGAGGGGACATCGGAGAGAAGACCTTCACGTTTCCCGCACAGCGGCCTTACTTAAGCTAAGAAAATAGCTTCTGCTTTTCACTCGAAAGCGAAAAGATTCCAGCCCCAGCTCTCCAATGTCCTCTCTCCCCCAGTCGAGTTTTGAGCTTTCAAGCGGCTCAACGTTTGCTGCTATTATTTTTATTAGGACCATTATTAATTCACCTGGAAAACTCATCGTGCCTCCTCTTGTAAATGGAAATCAGTCTGCAAGAGCTTTTGATTAATTTTAGTGGAGGGACTCTTGTAAAGCTTACAGTAAGCTAATCAAGTGCTAGGCACAAATCCGTGTAAATGCATGCCCAGGAGTGCAAGGTGCTGATTAGATTTCTTTACATGATGCATTTGTTATGCAAAGCCTCTTCTAAATGGGATCTATTCCTCCCTACTCAGCTGGGAGGCTCTTTCATCACACAGGGTTTCAGAGAGCTTTGGGGCATGTCCACTCACTCTCCGGCATATTGCTAAATTTATTATGTCTAACTTCTCCCAGCCAAAAGCTAATATGAAGGCTAGCTTCCATATCCGGAAGATATTGTCTGTGGATTTAAGCAGTATGACCTTATTAAATTTCCAGTGAAAGGATCCCCCAAACATTTTGAGGTAAATAGATTGCAGCTTGGCATTTGTCCAGGGATTTATTTGGTGGTTGCAAATATGAATGTAAATTTTTAGGTCAGTATGGAAAGTGTTAGAACTAGACTTATTTATTTATTTAGTTAGTTAGTTATTTTTATTATCACTAAGCAACACCCGCCAGATCTATAAGATGGACAGGCCACCATATTAGAAGAGAATCAATCCTTGGGTAATACACACACCATAAAAAGTTGCTTATTTCCTGACAGTGTTAGGCTCCCCAGGATACAAGCCCTTCTCAAAGCCCTAAACAAGATAGGGTTAAATCATTTAAGGATTTCTAATAATCATGGTTGACAGTGCAACACCATACTGTCATGTTGAGTTGCAAATATCAGTGACTGTAGGAGGTTTGAGACAAAATTTCAAACATGATTCCATGTGTCTACCACTGGGTGCAAGACACTGTGAAAAGAATTGGGCTAGCTGCACTGTAGCAGAGCGTATTATAAAACTAGTATGAAAAGAATGCTGTTTTTTTTTTCTTCTTTAATACCTCTTTAACACTTCAGTAGTTTCACTGCAGTTTTAGAAATGTCAGGGGCTGTTTTGACAAGAGAGAGTAGATTCTCCGGTGACACTGTGTTGGGCCCCATGAAGTTCCCAAGACAGTGATGTTTTTTTTCCTGCATGCTAGGTTTTAGATGATGTGATCTTATCCGAGTTTGACTTTGACGGCTGGATCTAACTTGAAGGACCTGGGATGCCTGTTACATTTATATTCTGGCCTGCAGGAGAGTTTGATTTAAGATTTAGATACATCTCCCAAAAGCAACCTTATATCTTCCCAGTTTGAAGCTGTGGTTTCAAGAAAGGCTCAAGTATGTGCAAGTCCAGGAGCCCTTAAACTGTGGAGACTCAGCGTGACCATCGGATCCAGTCTGAGTCTTCAGATTCTTATTCTACCAGGAGGAACTGCTGCTACTAAGATCAGAGTGTCTGAAGTTAAAAAACTGCAAGGCGGCCGGTGCCTCTTGGTTTTGTTATACTTAGAAGAGTCCAGAAAGGTCAAGGTGATGTCATTTTATTTCTACTCAGGTCAGACCTTCCTGGATGATCATTTTTTTTGGTATCTTTAATTTCAATTCAAGTTCATTTTTGACTAGATCACTTTAATAACTTTGTGGTTACTGCCACAATTGATTCAAATTCAGTCCATTACTGACCTCTGTCTGTGAAAAGTGAATACTCATTGTTTTTCTTTCTTCTCATCAGAGTCTCCAGATTATGTGTGTGTGTGGGTGGGTGTGGGTGTGTGTGGGGGTGACCAACAGCTCTTCTTTCTGGATAGATTTTCAAACTTGTTTTTTTTAATACAAAGTTCAGTGTTGGTAATGCTATTTAACAACAGTAATAAAAATGTTACGGGCTAATAGGCTAGTAAACAGTTCTTCCATAGAGCGTTGACAATATGATCAATGTAAATAAAACACCAGAGCTATCCGCTGTCAATAAAAGGGTTGTATAGTCAGGTAGACTAATGTTTTGAGACTCACAAAGCTGCTAGATGTCAGTGAAATTTTATTGTCCCTAAGTGCTTACATAACAAAGGAAACTTGATTCAAGCTCAGACCATGTATGTGGTAACCAGACTTCATAGTAGCTGTGTGTATGTCTTTAAATTCAGCTGTGTAACTTTTGGTACAGATCAAGGGTGAGGTGGGTGTGAGAAGGGTGTCTATAAACAGATGGTCTTTTAAGGAGACTTTTAAAATCTGATTCCTAATCCAGCTTTGTCTTCTCAGGGTTTTCAAACCGAAATTTCAATTTGAGTTGATTATTCTAAATGGTAATTGAAGACAAAGTTTGCTGCATTTCTTTGGTGGGCGGATACCATTATCAGACATTTTCCAGATGGTTTTTGATGTAGTGGTATTTGGGGATATGGAATTTTTAAAAGGTTTTCTTTTCTTTCTTTTTTTCTCTTGGGCAGGTTTTGTGCAAAAGACATTTTTAAACACCTATTATTATCATTATTATTATTAAAATTCAATAACCATTATAATGCTTCATCAGACTTTCTTATTTTTCTCCACCCTCTGAATTGCTTTGCTTGTTTTAAATTATATTTTTCTTCTAAGAACTACATGTTCAAGATTGGGGTAAGACTACCAGTATTATTTTTTAGTTTTTTTCCCAGCAGTGTGACCTCCAATTTAGTATCTGTTTATAACGAAACACACATACACACACACACACACACACACACACACATACATATACATCAAGAACCATTTTTAGACAGAGATTCTTTTCAAGGTTTTAAAATATGGTTCTTTTTAAAGAACTATGACACAAATATTGTAATAAAAATATCCTGTGTTCCGATGAATACAGAGACTTAGTTCAGTCTTATGGAACAGTAAAACACTGTATTAGTAAAATAATCAGTGGTATTTTCAGGACATGGTCAAAATCTGTTAGAACCTTCACGTTTTTGGGGGTTTTTTTTTTCTCCCTTGGCGAATTTCTCATCTACTGGTCTTTTTGGTTTTCTTTGATTTCTTCTACTGTGGCTCTTTGAAGTGATTCAGAATTAAACAGTAGCCACTTCTTTAGAGAAATTCATCATGTTATGTTCAGGATTCCAGAAGAGTTAATGATGCAGAAAAAGTCCTGTAAAACATCTTTCTAAAAGAAGTCCTTCTCTTGCAGGCTTCCCACTTACCGGCCTCCTGTACCATTTGCAGTGAATTGGAACTCCGTTATTTATTTATTTTTCAAATACCACCTCTAACTTAATTTAATGTGGGATGTGTTTCTGCAGAAGCATGCCACACCATGTGTCCCAGGTCGCCTGAGCAAAGCAGTGTCATTTTTTTTTTAACGGATCTGTAATCAGGGAAGGTCAAAGAAAATATCCTTGCATAATTTGGGAAGTCAAAAGGCCACATTCATGGTTCTCCAACACTGGTCAGTTATACTGCTGATCAGAAAGGCACACATTTTCTGACAGTGAGGTGGTTAAGGATCTGAGCCGTTTCTGAAGCTTTCACAAAATAAATAGATGGTGTGTGTACTCATTAGGTGCTCATTAGAACCGAGCTGTTTTTCTCACTTTCTTTCCTGGTTGCTTTTAAGGGAATGTGTAAAAAACTTGGCAAGGGTCCCTTTCTCTCTCAGGTCACAGGTCGTGCATTATATTTCAGTTCTCTTTATGAGAGCTCTCAAGCCACAGAAGAATATTCTGTCTGAAACTTTTAAGTACCTTAGGCCTTTTGGAATGAAACCCACTGAAAAATAGCAGATATCAAAGTCCAGAGATGCTACCAGGCCTCAGAACACCGAAACCCGTTTCAACAGTGGCTCTTAAAAGTGCTTCACAAATTTATTGTCCATTGAAGTCAACGGAGGTCATGTGGCTGAATGGAAAACATTAGGCTCCTGTCAGCCCCGAAATAGGTCCACGTGTTGGTGTCACTCTTAGCCCCAGCTGTCTAGGAGCATCACTTCCATGAAATCCGGTGTCAGAATAGCCTCTGTGATCGTTTCCTCTCCCGCTTTGCTCGAGTTTGCACTCGATTACTTGGGAGAAGGAACTAATGCAGGAAATAAGAATACTCCTTATAGAAAGGAGTATTCTTTCATTAGCAAAAGAGAATGTGAGAGTTAGGGGAGTCACTTGGGCAAGCATTTACCCTAGAGGTTCTAGGAAATTCTGTTTAGGTCCTGAGCAATGAAACTGATTTTAAAACATATTCATACCTAGCATTTATATGTACCTCTTCTCTGGCATTTTTCAGGTCTCACATACAGGGTTTCATTCATTCCTCGCAACGGCCTCTGTGCGTTGGTATGCACAAGCCCTGCTCGCCCAGCCTCTCATTGGGTAACTGGAGCCGAAAAGAGGTTGAAGGCTACCAAAGGCTACACAGAGTTCTTCTTGAAACTCTTTCACATTATCCAAAATGATGGACATTACATTTGATTACAGAGATATTGAATTTTCCAGATAACTGTTTAAAAGTTTCCTTCTTTATGAAGATACCCAAAATGATTAGAGTTGGATTTTTTAAATTAAAAGAGTAAATAAAATATAGCAGTCATATAAATATTTAGATTTTAAAAAAAATAGGATTTCCCTCCCACCCCACCCCCCACACCCTTTCTTCAACATTATATAAGATGCAAGTTTGCCTGTTGTGGGTGAGGATGTCTGTATGACGTAGGCATTGTGATTTGGGACCTTAATTGTGGTGGGGAATGAGCAATGGGGAAGCTGTTTGGGGGGAAAGAAAAGATGTAGTTCTATCAAGAAAACCCGCGTTCTCATGTCAGCACACTCCTTTCTACATTTATGACCTTGGATGAATTGCTCAATATCTTGGAGACTTAATTTCCTCTCTGCGGAGTTCAACAGGGTTGTCCCAGGGTCAGATAAGATTAATGTGTGTGAAAATACCTGGATAACAGTACAGTTTTATATTCCCATAAAGAGGCATTAGTCAAATTGATGTCATTTATCACTTTATGACTGTCATGTGCTGGAATAATTCCATAGTTTTTTATTAATAACACGGTGACCAAGACAGAGTGCCCTGCCCTCCAGGAGCTTTCTTGTGAATAATAGGGGACATCGCCCAACCAGTCAAACGTCTGGTGGCCTTCCTCATCACTTCTTTCATTCATGTAATGGTGTGCTGTCTCCTTTCTTGACTTAGCTCTATTTTGATGCAAGGATTCTTTTCAAGGAACAGGGGTAAATGGGGTGAGTTGAGTAGCAGGCCAAACTTTCCTTCCCCCAACAGCTTGGCTTGATGTTGGAAACAGAATTTATCACATTGAATTTCACTGAGGAACTTTTGGGAAAATACTGTCAACATTTCATGAAGTAAGGTTGTTTCCCCTTTTGGCTGGGTTTATCCTTTACCATTCAAGTTACCCTTGGCAAAAACACAGTCATTAATAGAATATATGAGTATTTTAAAGACTTTTATGTTGCAAAATACGGCAGGATAGAGCAAACAACTGCCGTTTCAGTAGTTTGCCAAAACTCCTGAGCCCATTACCAAAAAATGGAAGAACTTGATTTATTCTGACATCGACATAATCTCCAAAACTTGGCCTTATTTTGACTTAGTTAGCATTACAAAATCCTTGTGGGACATTCTTTACAATTCATCTCTCCATATTTTGTTCAGGTGTTATTTTTATAATTGTCAAATCTGAGACAATTTAATTTTTAAATGTACCAAGAGTGAGCATGCTGATTTTATCTTTCAAAATTGTTTACAGGTAGGCCTTTGTAAAGGTTCATTTTTAATAGTTTTAAGGTTGCTTCATTGAAGCCTGCAGACAACCCTCTCAAGTGAAGTGTGTACTTATAAAAATGTGTAGTTAGGTCACGATTCTTGGTCAGAAGGATTATATCTATCAGTGATTTGAATGTATAACAGTCTGTATCTGACAATATTCTTTTCAGTTTCTCATTTGCATTTGCCAGAGGTTGACACTTGCTTTTTTTTTTTAAGTTGATTAGTATTTTACTAATACATTGTAAACTATCTGGCCATAGCACTCTATTTTAACGTGACAGATTACTTTCACAGAATCTGAATACCTTGTGCTCTGGCAGTGTTGAATGATAGAATGATGATATCTGAAGAAGAGAAATGTTTATTACTACTCTGAAGAGTTCTGCTAATAAAATGAGATGAATCTGTAGGTGTAGGGGTGGGGAGTTAGTGTGTACATGTGTGCATCTGTGAAATGCACAACGTCTCATGCTGTGAGGACAGAGAACTGTTACACCCTTCTGTTAAGTGGTGCTAATTTAGCCCCCATATAAAAGAAGAATGATATAACGCCAGTTCTGTTTAATTGGAGATATTCTTTTCCAACTAGGTCTAGGGAAACTAAATAAAGAGAAGCACCATTTTACATGCAATGAAGGAATATATGTTTGAATGAATGTCTTGGTACTCACAAAGGAGATATCATGCCTGTAGAGGCAGAAGTTATATACCAGCTGATGAAGAAATCTTTTTCATTCAGGCAAAAGATGATTTTTTGTTTGTTACAGAGACAGAGAGAGATGGAGATAGGGACAGATAGAGACAGAGAGACAGGAGGGAAGAGAGATGAGAAGCATCAGTTCTTTGTTGCAGCATCTTAGTTGTTCATTGCTTTCTCATATGTGCCTTGAGCTGGGGGCTACAGCAGACTGAGTGACCCCTTGCTCAAGCCAGCAATTTTGTGCTCAAGCTGGTGAGCCTTGCTCCAACCAGATGAACCCACACTCAAGCTGGAGACCTTTGGGTTTCAAACCTGGTCCTCCACATCCCAGTCTGATTGACACTCTATCCACTGCGCCACCGCTTGGTCAGGCCAGAAGATGATTTTTAACACTATGTACCAGTCATAAAGTAAGACTGGAGAAACAAACAGGTAGTGAAGGATGCATCTACCTGAGGCTACCCAAGCTGGTGAGGAGAGAAGGAGTCACAAACCCTAATTGCGTTGGAGTTTTATAATAATTAAAAGTAATGGAGTCCATCCCAGTAAGTGCACCAGGAACACAGAGCCTTAATGGAAAGAGCTTTACTTTTGGGAAAAAAGGGATAGTCTTTAGTGCTAATGCTGGCTGTTGTAAATTTTGTAAACTCGAGCAAAATTTTACACATCTTTTCGTCTTTGTTTTCTCAAGTATAAAATGGGAGGAAATACTTTCTACTCACAGAGCAGATCTTCTGAGGATTGAGATTGAGATAATTGTGTAAAGTGTCCACCAGTCATGTACACAGAAGTTTAATAAATGCTGACTGCAGATCATTCTGTCTCTGAAATGGTTGTGATTCCGTTATGTCACTCTCTCCCTCTACAAATATTTTTGCCATTTCTCAAAAATCCCAAAGAAAGCTTTAGACTCCTTAGACCCGTTCACTAAGAGGATGCAGCCTCTTCTGCAAAATAAAATGTCATTATTTTATGTGTGTAACGGAGCATGGAAAGACAGCAGAAGAAATAAGAACTCCATGCATGGGCCTAATGAGCTCATAGCTGGTGGTGCATCCTGTAGGCTGATGCTGTGATTGGGGACAGAGAGAAAGGGGATGGGGGACCGAAAGGAGCGCTTGTCTCAGTTTGGTGAATCAGAAAGTGGTGTCATCTGGGTTCTGCTTAACTGTCATTGTTTTTTTGACATTGAAAACGGAGCCTTTGGCAGTTCAGGGATACTTTTCTATACATCCGCACTCACCTCCATATACCTTCCTGTGGAGAATCAATACCTGCAGCTTGCAACAAGTTCCACTCTACACTGTGACACTAGGCACAGTGGGCTGTGCTTATTCTGTCATTTTTTTAAATCATTTTTTTTATTGTTAAACACTTTCAGAATGAATGTTCAGAGATTTTTATCAGAACATATGATAAATGCTTTCTTCAAACATGATCCTGGCAGAGTTATGGGAATCTTTTATTGCAGAAGATTAACACGTAAATTATTGTTATGTTTATATAACTCTAATTCTGTACTTAGAAAAAGATGATATGTTGCCTGTTTAATGAGAGATGTTAGACTCAGAATGATGCTTTTGGCTTATCAGTTCAGTGTGAAAATACTTCTTGCAGAGAATAATTTTTAACTCGTGTGAGTAAAGGAGCTTCTGACTGCTTCTGTGGCAGATACTTCACAACAAAGGCAGTGCTCGGAAGCTCTGGTCAAGATGCTAACGCTGGGCTACTTTATTATCATTCTAATTGCATGTATTATGATATAATTTTCTTATTCTACTCCTCAAATCCTGACTTGGTTCTTTTTTTTTTTTTTTTTTTTTTTTTGACTCTATAAACCTGTAACTTTATTGACGTTGAAAGCTATATTTACCAAGGTGTTGGGGATGCCCCAGACATCGGATCTGTAAGCAAGGAAGCTTTACCTGTTAAGATCACATAATTTGTAAGTAACTATACATACATATATGAATATTAAATTTATAAAAATATATACAAAATTAACACAATTGGAGCAGAGAGAAGTGGTCAGTAGACTGTATTTTGTAAATTGCTAACATCTTAGTAAGTAGCTTTCAAACCACCATTTTACCCGACATAAAACAATAAGACCTTGTTTAGTTTCTTCAGAACATGTAAGAGATTAAAATTCTTTGGAAAACGGTTTAATTTTTTTTTTTTTTTACCCAAATAGGTAAGGAACAAGTCCAATAGTGCTGACAGCAATGGAACTGAAAACTCAATTCTAATAATCTCTGAGTCCCGAAGGAATGCAAGGCATACTTCCGTTCGAGTCATGAGTTTATAACAGGGAATCTGACACAGATTGGTCCTTTACTGTGTGCCAGGCACCATGCTAAGTTTCCTACTGGACATTTAAGATATTCTTTCAGAGAGTAATTTTTAACTCGTGAGTAAAGGAGCTTCTGATTGCTTCAGGAACAAGAAGAACTTGTTTCTTGACCCCCAAGAAATCTGATGGGTCGGCCCACAGTCATTCTTTCCAAACTTAACTCATCCATCTTATTAATTGGAGAAAGTGATTAAAACAGAAGGTCCTCGGCCTTAGGCCTGGAGATTCTGATTTGTTAAATCAGTGATGGAAATGTACATGCTCAGAAGCTCCTAGGATTGGAAATCATGGACTTAGCTAATTTTTAGATTTTTATTTTCTTAATTTTGAAAGCATTTTATTAAAGCTAAGGACAGTGAAACAAAAAAAGGGTTTAGGACAGAGAACACAACAATAGAAAGCCTAAGAGGGGCTACTTTGGCTTTTTAGAAACATCATGGGAAGGAAATGAGCCGAGGCAGGCTGATGGCAGCTTCCTGGGAAATCAGAGAAAAGAAGGCTTTGGGGACAGGTTTCGGGGGCTAACCCTGGCTGAGCTGTTGCTGCCCATTGAGTCCTTGGTTGCAAGTCTCCTAGGGACCCTTAGAGTTTAGGAGATGCATGCCTGTTGGGGGGGGAAAAAAAAGGAAGGCAAGGTTCCAGCAAGCTCCCAGGAGGATTTTTCCCAGAGACTGTGGTTTTATAATTATCTGGTTTATAGTCACTTATGAATTTCTGAGAGTATTTTTACTGTCTTTTTTTTTTTTTTTTTACAGAGACAGTGAGAGAGTCAGAGAGAGGGATAGTTAGGGACAGAAACGGAGAGAGATGAGAAGCATCAATTATCAGTTTTTTGTTGCAACACTTTAGTTGTTCATTGATTGCTTTCTTATATGTGCCTTGACCCCGGGCCTTCAGCAGACCGAGTAACCCCTTGCTCAAGCCAGTGACCTTGGGTCCAAGCTGGTGAGCTTTTTGCTCAAACCAGATGAGCCCACACTCAAGCTGGTGACATTGGGGTCTTGAACCTGGTTACTCCGCATCCCAGCCTGATGTGCTATCCACTGCGCCACCACCTGGTCAAGCTTTACTGTGTCTTTTGCCACATAGGAAATATTGCTAGATTTAATGCAGTCTTTCTAGGAATGAACTATTGGAGGGGCCAAATGTCAAGCCTGGCTTTACTGTTGGTAGCCACAGCCTTTGGTGGGGTCTTTCCAATATCCATCAGTGTCTCCTAAACCATGGTACTGTATTGTTCTTAATGTCCCCGGTGTTCATTTCCTGAAAAGACAAACCACATCATATTACCTTTTTCTCTGTCTGTTGGGATAAATTCCATCCAAACTCATTGACATGTAAGACCTATGACAATCTGGGTCTCAATTCTTCTCTCACACCTTATTCTCAAGCACCCATCCTGTGTAGCCATGTTCTGAAGATGTCAAGAATGTTCCAAAGATGGTCAAAACATGTTTTTGTCCATACATAGCAGAAGAAGATAGGGATGCTGTTTACCCCTTTTGAAGAATGTTTCAAGCTTACTCTCCATTTGGCAGACTCTTTTCCTTTAAGACCAACACAAATGTCACCTCTCCTGGCTGAAATTAATTATTTTTTTCTCTGGGCTTCTACAGTACATTGTACCTTTATTAGTTCTTCATGTTTGTTGTATTGTAATATGACTGTTCACTTGCTTGTCTCTTCCATTAGACTATTAAGAACTTGGCTCGTTCTGTCCCCTTAGTGAGAACAATAGTGTCCAATGCAGTAGGTTCTGCACAAATGTAATTGCGTGACTAAATTCATAATTGTGCTGGCCAATCCTGGAAGACAAGAAGATTCATAATCTAGTGACAGAAAGTGCTTCTTCAGAAGTGCTTTTCTATTTCCATTTGGAGGAAAATGTATACCCCCTCCTACATTTCTAACTCACTCTAAGCAGGTTTGTCAAACAAACGCCTGCTGGTTAACCCAACCCAGATCAGCACCAGCTCTCCAAGCCACACACGAGGGGGTTCAGATGCCACATGGAAGATTTGTTTAAAGGAAAATTAATTTGCTTGATGATATATATTTTCTGGCATCAAATGAAAGCGTTAGTTAAGTAGATGTGTATGCAGATGTGGTTTTCATAGAATGAGACATTTAGCTCATCACATTAACTTTGTGTATCTTTCTTGGCGTAATTAAAGAGAGCCAGAAACTTGTGAAAAATCTGTGCAGTTTCTCTTTTATTTTTATTTTCTGCTTTGTGTTTTTATTTTGTTTATTTTATTGTAGGCACATTATTTCCTGATGGAGATAATCTGAGGAGCCAGGGCCCTCCAGAGAGGAGAAGAGAATGCAAGAAATAATAACTCCTCTGTCGCTGTCTCCACAAACAGCAGGATCCACCTTAGTCTTCGTGATTTGACACTGAATACACCAAAGAGCATGTGAAGGTTAAAATAAACTCTCAACTTCCAGGGTTTAATGTGATCATGAATGGTGACAGAGTTGGACTTTAAATCCTTCTTGTTTTCCTAAAGAGTATGCTAACATCACCTTTCTACTTTCCTGGTGGATTACTGATAGTGGACAGAGGTGGCTTGCATGCCTGTGGGGTTTGTGTACAGATGTAAACCCACTCTAGACTCCTCTCCCCTTTCTTTCAGGAAGAATTTCAGTGGTTAAAAAAAAGTAGATGATGAGAGAACAATTTAGATAGTCCTCTACCTTAACCCTTAATGCCCTCTGTGTTGTCTATACGTTGGCAACACTTTTCGTGCCAGTAGGAAGCCCACAGAATAACATCTGAGATAATTTTTGATAAACAACTATGCTTTAGTACTGGGGACTTACAACATCTCCCAGAAGGTTTTATAGTATTAATCAATAAGAAGATTTAGAAGCAATATGTTACTTGATTCTCAAATCATACTGAGTTTCATCCACATTCTCATCCAGGGAGAATAATAATAATAGTAATAAACAATATGTATTATATTGATCATAGATAAGGTTTATGTAGAGTGCTGTTTTGTAGTTCATGTGTATTATCACATTTAAATCTTCACCAAAACCTTGTAAAGTAAGTTCTGTTTAGTAGTAATACTAGTACCCCCATTGGCTATTGTTAATTATCTTTTTTTTTTTTAACAGAGAGAGAGAGAGTCAAAGAGAGGGATAGATAGGGACAGACAGATAGGAATGGAGAGAGATGAGAAGCATCAATCATTAGTTTTTCATTGCAACACCTTAGTTGTTCATTGATTGCTTTCTCATATATGCCTTGACCGCGGGCCTTCAAGAGACCCAGTAACCCCTTGCTCGAGCCAGTGACCTTGGGTCCACGCTAGTGAGCTTTTGCTCAAACTAGATGAGCCCGCGCTCAAGCTGGCGACCTTGGGGTCTCGAACCTGGGTCCTCTGCATTCCAGTCCGACACTCTATCCACTGAGCCACCGCCTGGTCAGGCTGTTAATGATCTTTGTAGGTTGGCTTTGTACATGGTAATTGCCAAAATTAACTCTGCATTTATTCTTCACACCCTAAAAACCAGTTTCACAGTGATTGTTGACCTGTGATCCAGCTTTCCATATCTGAATTTTTAATAAAATTCGAACATTTAAAAAAGTCATTGTTTGCTTCTGGCCAGTTTTGAATGAAAAAGATTCTTGGATCTCTCGTTTTCTTAATGCATTTTTGTAAAGTGGGAAAAGAGAAGAATCAAAAGTGTGACAACTTTTAGCAAGTGTTGAGCATCAACGGAAGTCTGTGGCTCAATGCCTACTGGTTAAGGATTGCATTTGTTACAGAGAACACTTGCCATTTTTTGCCTTTACCCTTTATCAGCACTACTAACAAACAGTTAAATGGATGGATTTGAGATTCGCCTGTTTTCCTCCATGGAGGTGATAATGGACAATGGAATGACTAGCGGTCAGATAATAAAGCCAGTGGCTTCTGAGAGATCCTGGAAATAATGGAGAATTTGACTGTGTCATGAATAGATCAGAGTCTCTCCTTTTCTAAACCTGTGTAGTTGCTCAGGCAGTAGATTTTATTGGGTGAAAACATTACCCAGAGGCAGCTGGAGAAGGCTGTCCTCATCAATAATTTGAAAAGAAGTGCAGTGTGGCTTGCAAATCTGACCCCGTTGAATCCGATTTTGGTTGAACTCCCTTTTCCCACTTTCTGTGGATGCATTTATCTCTGTACGGGTCCGGGATGTGTCTTATGAATTCAGAGATTATAATCAAGGTCCTTCAATTATTTGCCCAGCCTAAATTCATTGTAAATGTTATAGATACAGTCTAAATTAAGTTATCCATTCCTTAGTATCTTCATTTCTCCCGAGGCAGCCGGGCCGTGGCTCCTGTTACTGCCAAGTCATTTTGCCACTCTGTGTGCATTTTTATCTGTCGTGAGGCATCTGTAGATGGGATGGCATGAGATTATTGCTGATTTAGGTCAGTTGAGATGGGTCCATTGATGCAGCTGCTCATGAATGCAGGCTCTGCCCAGGTGTGGCAACAGTTTGGGGAGTGATTCCCCAGCCAATCAGCTCCACCACCACACGAAAACACCAGCTCTGTTTGACCCTCGGGTGATTTCTGTGGTGTTTCCTTGTGTGGCGGTGGGAGTCTAGCTGAATTAAGTGGAAACAAAACATTTGCTTTCTGCAGTTTGCAGCTAGACATGATGAAGCCATGTGACAGAACCCTACGCGGTCCAGTGTCACTCTGACTGGAAGTGGTTCCCTGGATCGTTGGGACCATGTGCATCTCTGAAGTATCAGCCTGTCACTCAGGGTTACTCGCCCCTACTCCGAGTGCTGGACCCCGTGAATTTTCTGCTGAACTTCAGGGTTGGAATGTTTTAGAATGAGGTGACTATTCCCAACAAAGCTCCATTATGCTTAATTTATATCTCTCTATTAAATACATATGCTGTCTAGAACTACTACTATGAGTCATCTTGATTACTCTTTCATTCATCTTCAACTGTTTTAGTCCCAGTTTTATGCATCTTTAAGTAAGAACTTTGGTTTTTGTCATTTCATATCTGTTCTGCTGTGTCCCATGGTAGCTCACCTGTGTCTTTCTGCCCCAGGACATTCACACCACAGTTCATTACTCTTCCTCATTCCTGTGCTGATGAGATTACTGTCCATGATTTGCAAGGTTAAGTCTCAACTTCTTAGCTTGACACTTAAGCTTTTTCTTCTGTAGCTTTTTTTAATCTCTCCCACAAAAGTTAATCTCTTAGGAACTAAGTGGAGGGTGTGTCCTTACCTTTACCTTTATAGCAGTCTCATTGCTTAAAATGTTATCAAGGCTTTACCTCTGCTATCTGTGAACTCTTTTAGGGCTCAGGCCAGGCCCAATAAATGTCTGAGTTGCTAAATTGAACTCTTGTATCTGACTCCAACTAACCTCCGTGATACATGCATAGAGCACAAGTCTGTGTCTCTTCTCTACATACTACCTCCCATCATGTTTTAAATATTATGCAAATTAACATGAACAACGTTAAGAACTCTTATGTGTCCAGAGCTCTTATACGTTTGAATATTAAAGTTATCTAATAGAAGAAGCTTTCTTTGTTCTCTCTGGAATCCTGTGTCAAAGCAGTTTGCCCTGGCTTTGAAAACAGGAAGGTGGAACATTCCAACAGCATTATGAGCCCTGTGTTTATATTTGTACAACCTGTAGTCTTTCCAGGCCCCTAGGCAAAAGCAAATAGAAATCATCACAGGCATTAGAACTTGATTATGTTGAATTGAATTCTTATAATGGAAGCTTGATAGTCAGAATTAGTGACTTGGTAGTTTATACTGAAAGATATGTTTGCAATATTACAAAACCAGGGACTCTGGCTTGGTGGAATCTTTAAGGACATCTGGATGTTTTGAAAAAGACAGCAATCACATGCTTTTTATCATCTCTGTAATGGCATTATATATATATATATATATATATATATATATTATATATATATTATATATATATATATATAACAAGTGAGGGAGAGATGGACAGACAGACAAACAGGAAGGCAGAAAATGAGAAGCATCAACTGATAGTTGCAGCACCTTAGTTGTTCATTGATTGCTTTCTCATATGTACCTTGACAGTGGGGGCTCCAGCCAAGCCAGTGACCTCTTGCTCAAGCCAATGACCCTGGGCTTCAAGCCAGTGACCTTTGGGCTCAAGCTAGCAACCATAGGGTCATGTCTGCAAGCCCATACTCAAGCCAGTAAACTTGGGGTTTTGAATTTGGGTCCTCAGCATCCCAGGCTAACGCTCTATCCATGCATCACTGCCTGGCCAGACTCTATAATGGGAGAATATGAAGTCTATGGAGTTTGGATTCATATAGAATGGATTTATTCTGCCTCATTGAGCTAGGGTAACTTAAGCATGTTTCTTCATTTTTTATTTACTTCCTCAGATTTTTTTTTTTTTTACAGACAGAGAATCAGAGAAAGGGACAGTTAGGGAAAGACAGACAAGAAGGGAGAGAGATGACAAGCATCAATTCTTCATTGCAGCTCCTTAGTTGTTCATTGACTGCTTTCTCATATGTGCATTGACAGGGAGGCTCCATCAGAGCAAGTGACCCCTTGCTCAAGCCAGCAACCTTGGGCTCAAGCCAATGACCTTAGGTTTTAAGGCAGCAACCTTTGGGTTCAAGCCAGTGAACATGGGGTCATGTATATGATCCCACACTCAAGCCAGTGACCTTGCGTTTAAGCCAGTAAGCCTGCGCTCAAGCCGGTGACCTCAGGGGTTTAAAAACCTGAGTCCTCTGTGTCTTAGTCGAACTTTCTATCCACTGGCCCACCGCCTGATCAGGCTACTACGTCAATTTTTAAATACAGGAAGGATAATACACATCTCATAGGATCACTGTGACAAAGACATTAGGGATGCCCATCATACATCAAGGATTTTCTGTTCTTTTGCCATCCACCTTGAAATAGTGTTTTTGTGGGTTTTTTTCTGTATGGAGAAAGTTGGATGCTGTGTCACTATTTCTCCAAAGGAGTTTTCTGTGGGGCTGTGGGGCCTGATTTCTGCATAACAGCACTTATTTCTGGGGTCCAGAAGAGGATAGACTATCCTAGAAATAGTCATCACTCTGTCTCAATTAGGGCACTCTCTGATGAAGAGCTCTTAAAATCTCCTCTTTCTGGGAAAAAGGAAATCTATCCAGCAGTCTCATCCCCTCAAAATCAGTGGGTGTCATGGATTATTAGAAAAAAATTACCCAGAGAAAGTGCTCTTAAAAACACCTTCCTGCAGAGGAGTCTGACTCATCAACAGGCACAAAGGAATTTTCCTACTAAATTTCAGCTTGTCATTTATCAACATGAAAATTGCAAAGCTTATAATATAGTCTATGGGGACAGTGTTGTGGTGAGTGTTTCCAGTAGGTGAAATTCTCAAGTAAGAGCTTCTAAGAATGAACATTTACTGTGAGAGAGAACCCTGCGGAATTATCTGTTAGGAAACAGGTGAACAGCAAGCAAAAGCCATTACAAAGAGGGAAGCAAAAATGGCAAATCAAGTAAATAATTTCATTGCAGATCTGCATTGTGGAAAAAGTGAAGTGATATTAGACACATTTCATTTAGCACGAATGACTGATGTAATTATAATTGGCTAATGAGACTTTTTTCTTATTCTGCATAATGTTAGTGTCATCTAAAGTAATGAAAGTATTTTGCATATCAAAAACCCCCAGTTATGTACAGTTATATTTCTGATGAAAAGTCAGTGTTGTTTTAGCCTTTTCTAGAGTTCAGTTTAAAGGCTTGTCCATAGTCTGGAAACACAATGTTGCAAGATAAAGATGGATATCTAGAACATGACTTATTTCAACAAACATATTATTAGAGCTTCCTTTTGATGATATTTCTCCATGTGTGGAAATACTGATCTCGTATAAAATGCTTTGTAAATCTAGAACGGGCTTCATGGGAAAATTTTAGCATTGCCATCATTAGTGATTTTTAAAAGAACAAATAATTATCTTGATGGTTTAAGCTTAAATTTGGTCTTTATGACAGGTGTGCAAACAAGCTGGTTTGTCATTGTCCCTTCCTGTTCCATGATTCAGTATTTCTGTTGGTTAAATAAGTTTGTAAATATGATATATAGGTTTGCTCGCTTATAGTTTGCATTGGGTGTGGGGGACAGGTTGTAAGCAGGCAGGGTCATTATACCCTAAGACTTAGTTTTAAGAATAAGCCTTTCCCACTCTAAGTGACTTTGTATCAAAGACTTCCTTGTTTGTATATTGGATTAAAGGTTTTGATTTCTACATTATATAAAATGGGGCAGACCAGGAGCTTGCTCTCTCTCGGTTCCGGTTCCTGAGATTAGCATTAGAGGAGAGAGCAGAGAAAGCAGAGCAGAGAAAGACCATATGGAGAAGAGGAGAAGCAGCCAAGATGGTGGAGTGCTGAAGGAGAGGCCAGTTTGTGCAGAGTTTGTGCAGAGAGGAGATGGGGAACAGAGGTGAATAAGGCTGGTGAGCTAGAAACCTTTGATTCTAGGAAACTCTGATAAGTCAGTGGCTTTTGGAGCCCTGAATGGAAAGGGAAGTGTTTTCCCACTGTGTATATTCCTTGTCCACCGGGTGCAAGCTAGGATTAAAGCTAATGGCCCACCAGTTCTTGGCTCCGTTGTTTCATTACTGTCTGTCTGAATCAAATGTGAATCTGCATGGGCCAGGTGGCTGTGATGGTGGCCACGGCTACTGGCTTTACAATTTCTAAGTAATTAATGGAATTTGTATGAAAATATTTAACAAATTCTTTCCTGAGAAACATGAGTATTCAGATAATTCCTTGTTCATAAGTGATGGAGAGAATTGTAAATAATAAAATCTAGAGAGATATCCCTAATTTAACTGGTAGTTGGGCTTGATTCTGACTCTTTTTACCAAGTGAATATCAAAACTGATGAATAGATTTAAACTTCAAATCTTATTTCTTTCTATTTTCAAAGTTCAGGGCACATTCCTGGTAGAAGAGTAGAAGAGTAGTAGTTGATGTCTTAACTGTGAACAGGGCCATTAGGTAATAAATTAAATGATAGAAGCAGTGAGATTGTTTGGAAAATTAGGAAACGGCAGTGGAGGAGAAGTTTCAGAAGGACACAGGCGTGACACTGGTAGAAATAACCTTCTAGAATCTCTTTTTCTGTGTACAGTAGCTCTTATCCTTCCCCAAAGGATATTTATTGGGAATTTGTAAAGAAAGAGAATGTTTCCTTTTTCCATGTCACTCCGTGGTTGAACTCTAAAACCCAAGTGAGAGCAATAGAGGTTCCAACATCACCTGCACTTGTGTTGTTTAACAGGAAGGGATGAGAAGGTGAGCCTTTGTGGTCGTGGGCACACCCACATGATTCCAAGTAGGTCGGTTCTCAAGCACTGCATGGTTGTTCAGTGCTGAATTAGATGGAACTAAGTTTGAATCCCAATCTTACTATTACCTGACTCTGAAACTTTGGAAAAATTATCAATTTTGTCAGTCTCTTCTGTAAAATGAAGACATTAATCTCTTATAGAGTTCTTATAAAGATTAAGTAAAATAAGTTATGGAAGGTATTATGCATTGCATGATCTTAGTACATTGGTGTTTATTTTATGTGTGGCTAATTACCCCTGCATTCTAATTTTTTAAATAAATGGATGGATGAATACATTATGGATAAATGCATGGAATGGATAAACATATACAGTGATTCTGCCCTAAAATAACTAAAAAATTCATTTGTTTAAGATGAAATTAATGGAATGGAATAACTGAAGATTTAATTTACTTATTGCCAGAGACAAAATATGGAATGAAGTGAGAAACTTGAAGTTTAAAACCGTTTTTCATAATTTTTTTCCATCTTTTTAACTTTTTTTTCCATTGTATTTTATACTGCTCACAAAAATTAGGGGATATTTCAAAAGGAATATGAAGAGATAAACTATCCTCTAATTTTTGTGAGCAATGTATTTTGGGTGTGCTATTTTACTCTTCTCTCTCCTATAGCAGGTAGGGCATGTATAATTACTCTTATCTTACAGATTCCCATGGAGAAAAATTAAATACTGAAGGTCATGTCTCTTTTTGTTTTGTGGAGCTGCGTACCAAATAGTCATCTTATCAATAACTGATACCATGAATTGAATTAGACAAGCAGTGTGGGACAGTCAAAAGGTCAGTAGGTTGCTGGGCAGAAGTCTGAGTTCTAGTTTTTATGTAGTGCCTAAAACCTCTTTAATTTCTGTCAAGTTGCCCAACTCTTTTGAGCCTTATCTGGTCAAAATGGAGCACTTCCAGTAATTCTCTAATTATCAGAATCTACGGACCTACCATTAGTTGTTGGGTGTTTGGCTCTGGACTTTGTCTGCTTAGGCTTTGAGCTGTACTCACAGCTTTCCAACCTGCCATCTTGACAAGGTACTTAATCTACATATGCCTCACATTTCTCATCTGCACAATGGGGATAGCAAAATCAAAACCTCTTTAATGAGTTGGCGTGATAACTAAGTGAAGTAATACTTGTGGGGGGCATTTGGCATAGGACCTGATGCACTTAATGCTCAATCAATATTATCAAGTCTTCCAACATGGCTTATTCAAAAATAGGTAAGGTATATATCACTGATGTTGTCATAAGGTAATAGGTATTAATGTTTCCTTATATTACTGACCAAACAGCCTAAACCATGCTCTTCAAAGCTACCAAGGGCAGCTGTCCATAGAGGAGCCTTCCACAGGATTCTTCATGAAGAGATATGGTCCTTCTAGGTCCCTCTAGAAGCTCAGCACATGTGAAATGATGATAATATTAATGATTCTGTTATTGATGGCATGGCATTTCCTGGTGCAGACAGGTAAGACAAAGAGAGCTTTTGGTGTGTAGCAGGATTTGGAAAGCTGACTGAGAAACTTTTGATGGGAAGGAGCTATTTCAGTAATCCTTGCAAGAACCCTTGACTGCTATAACTCACGAGTCTTGTTGTCATATATCTGGTGCTCCTGCTACAGCATTAAGTCTCTGAAATATTTCCCAGGATAACCTCCAGGGTCCAGTTTTAGAAGACTACAGGGGATTGGTGTGTGTTGATGCAGTGCTCAGTATAGGACTTTCATATTAAATTTTAACTGGGATTTTTGTAATTTCAAGACTTGTAGGCACAAAAGATACAGAGAATAATGAAGGAACTACTCAAAGAGCAGCCATCTTCTACCTGTTGGCTCTTTTCTTTTGATTTGGGTGAGATTATACAAGTATCTGTATTAGTCATTGTGATGAAATGCACATGCATGCTCCTTTGCAGCATTCAGGCAGAGCAAAAGGATACTGCAGCGATAAGCATAAAGTTTTAGGATAGATGTACTGATAAAATATTCTTAAAATGCAAATAGAGTATTTATTAGGGACCAACTTCTAAAAACTTCATTCCAATAATACATATGTGTTCTCTCTGTCTCTCTATCTCTGACTCACTCTCTAGTTCTATTTCTACCTCTTCCCCCCCCCCCCACGGGGCTATACCATTGGATCATTTAATGGTCATGTCCCTTCATTGAATCCATTGTGCCCATGGCCATCTGATTCATACTTTTAACTTCAGACTCATTACCAATCAGGTATACAGTAGGGATTCAACAAATATTTGTGGGAAGAAGTAGTGAGAGAGGGAGCAAGGGGAAGAGAAGATTGAGGATGAAGGAAAAATGGAAGATTTCAGGTCACCTCCAATAGGTGATTGTAAATAGTTTTATTGGTGATGGTGGTGTTGGTTCTGGATTGTAATTTGGGAAAAGGATCGAACCCTTTTGTCCTAATTAAGTAAATAGCATAACAGATGAAGTTTGGAGTGCATTAAAACTCAATTCTGCCTATGTGCTTGACACAGTTGTCCAGATTAGTATAAAAATAGAATCGATTCAATTTTATATTCATTAGCTGAAAGGGTGGAGCAGACACTTTTCAAAGTTGATTTTGAGGGTTTAAATTGGAAAAAAAAAACCTCATCAGGAATAGAAAGCCATGCCTCCCTTCTCTTTTAATTCTCAGCTAGAAGAAAGGGGAAAATGGGGTTACTTTATTCTTTTCAAAGAGCTTAACTGATTAAAGGGCTTCATTATGCTCTTCAAGACACCACATATATTTAAATAAAAACGATTCATCATTGGGCCAGCAATCAACAAGTATTTCTTGAAGTCCCAAATGCCAGAAAGTTCTAAGTGCTAGTTTAGTGGCTTTCCTGAGGGACTTAATAAACTGTCATCTTGCAAAAAAAAAGACATCATAGAAGATAAACATTGACGATCACAGGCTGCAAATGCCCTTCCTACAGAGTGGATGTATCCATGTGCTTCACCTCCTGACATGTTAATACATGGTCCAGGAACAACAGTCTCATTTTTCCTCAAGCCATTCAGCAGCACGCAGGTGACTGAGGTCCTAGCAGAGTCCTTCTGTGTGGTTTCAATACCTGCTTTGACTCCTCCACCACATTTCTTTTTTTTTTTTTTTAAGATTTTATTTATTCAATTTTCAGAGAGAGAGAGAGAGAGAGAGAGAGAAAGGGGAGGAGCAGGAAGCATCAACTCCCATATGTGCCTTGACCAGGCAAGCCCAGGGTATCGAACAGGCAACCTCAGCGTTCCAGGTCGACGCTTTATCCCACTGCGCCACCACAGGTCAGGTTCCACCTCATTTCTTAACTGGTAGCTGGTGTTCCAGTTGACGCTGACAGTGAAGTCAACTCATCTTGTAGACCAGAGACTCCCACCCTCTTGAAACTGTGCTGTTTCTACTTGAACCATGATTCATACGAATTAACTTACCTGTCTTTGACCTAAACCACTAGCATTGTGCATACGGGCAAGGTGTTTAATTCCAGGCATGCTTTCTACCCATTAGCCAGTTCTTTCTAAATGGAAACAGAGAGCGGCTGCTATGGATCTTAATAAACTCAGCCTGTTTCTTCAAACATTTCTGTATCACCACAGGATGTTTAAGGTCAGATTCTGAGGTCCTTTTGCCCTAAGGTGGTTACTGTCCTTCAGAGTCAGACCTGGCACTCTGTCACATGCCAGCTTATACCCCATTACCCCGTAGGTATACATTCAGCCCACAGAAGGCACTGATGTGAATTAAAGACCTAGAACATCATCTAATAATGCCTGTCTAATGGAGAGAGACATCATTTTGATAATGTAATTTGGGTCCTTAGAGACTAGGTATGCAAGTTAGAAATTTGATTTTACACTTTGTGTAAAAGCTATCTTTATTGAAAGAGGGAGTTGGACAGTCTACAGGTGGCAAAGTACTGTAAACTCTTCACATCAAATTTCACAGTAGATTGATACCCTGATGTGATGAGCCAAAAGACGTTAGCAGCCTTAACATACAATAATTTCTCTATGCCTTAAGAAATGACTCGTCGGTGTGTTAGACTATGCCTAGATTCCTACAAATGCCACAGGTCAGCAATATAACTATTTCTTCCTTATCTAAAATCTCAAAATGGATTTGGTAGGAATAGAAGAAAATGGAAAGAAAACCAGTTATTAAAAACTGGAAAAGAGACAACTGTTAAAACTTTCAATGATTAGAGGAACACACACACACTTGTGTTTTCCGGCAGTGAAATTTTAACAAAATATGGATAGAACGCATATAATCAAGAAACGTACCATTAAGTTGACAAATTCATTTGTGTGAATATAGACTTTTGTACTTACATAAAACTGTCTGGATCATACAGATGGTTCTCTTAAAACTAAATCAAAGCAATAGTAATAAGCAGTGCTGTCTGGATGTTTAAAATTTTTAAAACGTTTGGGATTTTAGAGACAATTATATAGATTTCATGTGCAATGTTTGTCTTTCTGAGACAGTGCCTACTGGGTGTTGCAACGGGTATGTGACAGGTATAGGAATTTCTTTGGTAGGATCTTTATTTTAGATACTCATCTTTCTGGGATCAGGTATATTCAGGGTGGTATGGCCAAATATGTTGGCGACAGTTTTTACTTAACTTTTGAAAAGTTCTATTCTGCATCCTAAATACCTTGCTTTCTCTCCCCCCCAAATTTCACATATAAGTGGCACTCTATTAATTTCAAAAAGTTAGTGACAACATTCTATTCATAAACATGTTTTAGCTTTAAATATTGAATCAAAGCTAGAGCTTGGTTTGGAGATCATGCATGTTTCTTGAGGAGAGACTATTTTAACCCAGTAATGTTACCTCTGCAGGGGTGCACATGTACCTAGAGGCAATGTTAGAAAATGGTTAAGTGTGTCCTGGGGCCAGACTCCTTGGGTTTAAATACCACCTCTTCTGGTACACAGATACCTTGGTAAAGTTAACTGGCCTATCTGTGCCTTGGTTTTCTCATCCAGAGCATGGAAGTAACGTCTACCTTACAAAGTTGTTTAGAGGATTAAACATGTTCACGCATGCAGTGTGCTCAGAAGACCTGACACATAATATGTTAAGTGTTACCATTAGTTATACATAATGCTTTACTAACACAATTCCTGTCCTATTTATAATTGTTCTAGTAAATAACATTGTGAATCTTCCTGGTTTCTAAGTGATAAATCCCCCAAAACACAGACTCTTACTCAATTGAAAGTTTAAAGCCATGACTAATTCACAGAGTTTATTTTTTTTTTAAAGCATCTCTTGTTCAGTAGCTACATACCTCGTTTGCAGATAACTCGAGAGAAAGGTTTATTTTCTAGTCATCATCTTGCAATCCATCCACTGCTCCGAACCGAGTATTGGATGGAGTGATGAGTATACCTGCTTGAACTTCTTCTTCCCCAAGTTTACTTTATGAGCATTAGGTTTTATGTGTAGGGTACCCTGATTTTCATAAGGGAGGATGACTAGGTCATGTTCTTACTACACAGACTCAGAGAGTATACAAATAAAATAAAACAAAAGAGACACTTTTGAGAACTATTTTGTGTCTAACACTAGTTCGTATTAGAAGGGAAATGGGTGTTGTAGAAATAGAAGTTAAACTGGCGTCCTCTTCGGGAAAGCAGGTAATGGAGTTCTGTACTAAGTGTCTTGTGTGATGTTCTAAGCACAGAACGTGAGAACAGTGACTCCTCTGTGTACTCTGTTTGCTCTTGGAATGTATATGTCCCGAGTGCGTCTGCGTTTTCAAAGGCATTGTTCTGTTCTTTCGTAAGCAGAACAAGAGGCAAAGGGCTCTCATTTGCCCCCGGCGTTATATTGAAGATGGTCAGGGAATTTGTGTTTTGACTCTGCAACAGTTATCCTTGCTTTAAAAATTAATTTGAAAAATAAGTAAAGAGACCAGAGAAAATGAACTGCGTAGGTGTGTGTGGAGGGTTGGTGGTTAGCTGCTTTAAAACGAGAAGTAAAGCAGCAGCCGATATTCCTGGATAAATGTCGATATGCATTATTAAATGAAACGGGTAAAATACAGACTGTCAGAGGCATTTTTCTTCCAGAGACACGGAGAGAATTGAAATGCACTTTCAAAGAAGAAGTCTCTTTCAGTATTCAATCATTTTCTGTTTGAAGCTTTAATTACAGTGCTCCTTGCTACCTAACGCTTTCGGTTTAAAATCACATCACAAAAGAGAGGGGAAGTTGCAGTTGCTCAGAGAACAGCAGCCCTGGCTTCAGTGTTGAGGTGTTTATTCACCAGAGAGTTCCTGCTACATGACTCTTCTCTAGATTTCCACTTAGTTCTCCCAGTGCTTTCGAGTCGTGCATATTGGGCACACTGTTCTCTAGAGTGACTGCTGTGATTCTGCCATCGCCACAGCCGATGATGAGCCTGGGGAACTAATGTATTCCGAAATAAAGAAACAGTTATTCACATCATCTCCTCTGGATTGGGTGATGTGGGTGGCTGGTGGCTTCCTAAGGGGTTAGTATCCTAATCAAAGGAAGCTGTGTTTAAAATATATTCACATGGGCAGAGAAACAATTAAGTGTGTAAGCACACACAGCAAGTAGAGATGTACATGTGCATATGCGCACCTACAGACGTACATATGTAACTGCCAGAGTTGCTCGTGCTACAGACTTTGTTAGGAAACCCAGTGAACGCAATCTTCCCGAGCACATGCTCAGCCTAGGGGCGCAGAGGTGCAGAGGGCTCAGCCCCTGTCTCATGTTGTTCACGGTGCGGCTGTGGACAGACAAGGGAGCAAGTGTCAGAAGCAGTGATGGTGGCAGCTGCAGGCGGCAGCCTAGAGCACAGTAGAAATGGGGCTCATTCTTCCTCTGTGACCCTCGGGAGGCTCCATTAGGAGGTAACCTTTGAGATGGTTCCTGATGTAGGAACAGAAATAAGTAGATAAGCAGAAAAGGGCAAGCAAAGAGGGGTCTACCAGGTGCAGTAAGCAATCACTTTGGGGCTGAATTTACACCTAAATGAATGAGTTCTTTTGTCTCCAGATATGTGGGTGTTTTTCGAGTTCGCTGTTCTTCCTGCCCAGAGGAGAGGGGGCCAGGGAGGTAAACCGTGGCTGCTTGTAGCAATGGTCATGTGTGATAGGCAATATACATACATGCGAATACATGTTACGTAGATGTTATTTATAAAGCCATTTTTCACTTTTTTTCCTATTGCTTCGTGGCAGCTCAGCGAGTTAGATATTAAGGACCATTTTTCAGGTAAGGAAAAAGGAGGCTGTCAGAACTGTTTCCACCTGCACAGTCATGTGGCTCCATGCTCCTCCAATGATGAGCTTGGGACTCTGTGCTGGGTCTGTGCTGCCCACTGCCACTCTGAGGCTAGGTGGCAGATTACAGGTGAGAGCTCTGACCACAGGATCCCTTTGGGTAGCTGTGTTTAGTTAATGACTTTCCTGGGCCTGCCTCCATCCCTCTTATTTATTATTATTATTTTTGATATTATTTCTGAAGCTGGAAATGAGGAGGCAGTCAGACAGACTCCTGCATGCGCCTGACCAGGATCCACCTGGCATGCCCACTAGGGGGCGATGCTCTGCCCATCCGGGGCATTGTTCTGTTGCAGCCAGAGCCATTCTAGTGCCTGAGGCAGAGGCCATAGAGCCACCCTCAGCACCTGGGCCAACTTTGCTCCAATGGAACCTTGGCTGCAGGAAGGGAAGAGAGAGACAGAGAGGAAGGAGAGGGGGAGGGGTGAAGAAGCAGATGGGCGCTTCTCCTGTGTGCCCTGGCCAGGAATCAAACCCGGGACTCCCACACGCCAGGCTGACACTCTACCACTGAGCCAACCGGCCAGGACTCCATCCCTCTTATTTCTTATCGAGTGGGAGAAGCTTTTTCTATGTTTCAGAAAGCCCACAGAATTTGAGCAAAAATGGGGTCTTTCTTGTAGCTCTGTTCAGTCCACTTCTCTCTCCCCTGGAAAATTATTTATTTATTTATTTATTATGTCTACTTATTTTTCTTGAATTTATTGGGGTGACATTGTTTAATAAAGATACATAGGTTTCAGATGTACAATTCTATAATACTTCATCTGAATACTGCATTGTGTGTTCACCACCTTAAGACCCTCAGGAATGTAAACCAATCTCTCAAGCCCGTTGTCCTCATTTCTATATGTGTTTCTGCCAGACAGACCTTGTCTGTCCCAGCTCAACCCGTTAAGGATGGGTTAGTTGAGTTATTTATTTTTAAATTTTGATTTATCTACATGTGGATTCATACCTGCCCAAGTGAAACAATTTGGTTTCTTCTCATTTTTTTTTTCTCCCGGTGAGACAGTGTGAACATATGATTAATTGAAACTAAGTTCAGAATCAGGAGGCATGGAGGAGAAAAACATTTTAAACCACCAGAATTAGAAATGATATCATATATAAAAATGTTCAGGCTTCTAATAGACAGCCTTCACACATGGAATCTGTACTGTGTGACAAGGAATGTGTAAAAGCTAAAAAAAAAAAAATGTTGTTTGTGAGAAGAAAATGGAGAGGTGCTATGTACACGGGGGACTACTCTGGCTGCTTTTGACTTCTCTGATGCGTGGGAGAAATAATAATTATATAACAATAATAATAATGCTAAATGAAGAATGTTCTTTTTTCTTTTATCCACAATTAGATCTTTTTGACTAAGAAAAATGAAGAAGAGCAATTATTCCGTTACTTTAATTACTCTCCCAATTATAACGATAACCTTGTCACATTAGCATAATTCCCCAAACACAAAATGCGAGCTCCGAATTGCACCGATATTGGGTAATTTTCCCTTGCTCATGGCTCACTGTCAGAACAAAGAACACTCCTATATTTTTCCCCATTACTTTCTGTTGAACAGTGCACTGTATATTTCTTTGCCTCCAAAAATGGTATTACATTCTGTACAACATGTTTGTATTCCACCACCCCATGATTTGAATGCAGCTTTTTAACATCTCCTCCGAAGCGATCTCCTGAGCAGTATGTAATTCTCCCCTGGCTGTTTGATGGTAATAGGAGTTGTGCATGTATCTGGAGAGAGGAGAGTACAGCCTGGGGTGAAAAAGTAGCTATTTATCAAGGTATCTTACAATCTCAGTTTATGTTGTTGTAAAACATTCCTGTGCATGTTCTGTGAGATGATATCCGCTAGAAATTTGTCAGCCATTGTCAACATACTGTAAGGAATGAGGGCATGCATTATTCTAGTCAACTTCCTTTTAATCTGCATCTCTTTGCCCTCATTTTCAAAGAGACTGACTACCAGGAGCACTTGCTTAATGGTGCTGTCTCTTGGATTATGAATTGTGCAGAATGGGGGTTTGAAATACATGAGCACATGCACAGAATCGTGGCAGGTAGACGCCAAGGCGCCCTGATGCAGGGCCTCACCTGGCTGGATGTTCTCCTACCATTATTACAGCAGGTGATACCATTAACAGCCAATGACGTTGCAGAACAGCTGCCTACAATACAATGATAAAGTGGGCATGGGATAAAAATGGAAGCCTTTCCAAACAGAATGGTACATTTCCCTTATCTTAAAATGTATAATAATGTGCTCCTAAAATCATGAGTTTGTTAGACAGCCCCAGCCTTTGGTAAAATGATGTAATTGTTTTTGTTGTTATTGTTGTCTGGCTTCAGTGTCCCCAATATTCCAGAGCTCCCCATCCTCATTGCTGGGGCATTCTATCACCACCTTCCTTTTTTTCCTGTCCTCAAGTTATCTTACCAATAAAACTGGACTCAGGAGAAGTTGGAAACTGATTCTCACTACAGTGACTATGACTGACACCAATGCTGAATGTCAGTTTTCAGAATAAATCTACCTTCTGAAACTATGAGGAAGGCCTTGGAGAAAAGGCAGGTAGTTTCCGAAATGGAATGCTTGGCAGCTAATGAACAGCGAGGAAGAATGTTCTTGAAAGGGAATCATCATGTTCTTCCAAAAGTTGACTGTGCATTCGGTCAGCTTTGTTGGGTCCATCTGACATAGGTTTCCAAGAGGACGTTTCTCTTCACGCAGACGTAACCATTTCTTCAGCTCAAACAAAACATAATTAGAATGTTATGTATGAAAATTAAATTCCTTTTTGCCTTCCAGATTTTTCTGTGGAAGACCCAGTTTGTGCGCCATCTCTATCATTTTTTTGGCTGTGAAGCTTTTGATGCAGGTTATATGACTTTTTGGACTTTTTGGAAACCCACTCTCCTTCTCTGTGAACTGAGGTTAACAATACTAACTCTTGGACTCATTGCGATGATTAAGTGAGATGTTATGAGTATTTGGAGTGAGGGAGAAAACAGAGGAGTATATAATATCAGCTACCGGAGGCTAATTCTGCACTATCCTAAGTTACTTCCTAATTGTCGTAAAGGTTATAATGTTCACGGACATCAATTATTTTTGTTCTTTAGGTCATTCTTCAGGGAACAGTAGTTCAATAACAGGAAAGAATGCCATCACGTGATCGCATCATGTTCTTCAAAATGAAATCTATTGATGGTTGAACAGTAAACAACAAGGAAAATAATTGGTCAGAATGGCCCAGGGGAAATAACCCAATGAAATTAAGCAAAGGAAATTTTTTACTGTGAGGAAAAATCAATAGATTGTAACAGGACCCTGCGAGGAAAGAGACAAGGCCCTCGAGTCCCGGAGACCTAGAGGTGATGGAGAAGCTGTGTGCCCCAGAACCAGGGCTTCTTGTTCTGCATTTTTAAGACTGTTTCCACAGTGTTAGCTAAAAGGACACATACTAAAGGAATGCATTTTTAGAATCTGTTTTTTTCCCCCCTCATATAATGATAGATGTCCAGAACCATCTATAAGTTATCCACTCCTTAAAAGAAACATATTTGTGAAAATTATGGTTCTCTGAACACTGTTGCTTTATTCAACTTAATCATGTCAGAAGCTTTAGGAAGGATAAATGATAATGGTCATGCCCAAGTAATATTATAGCAGTTATCCCTGTCACCTGGGCCACACAACCAGGAAGTGATGATGATATTGGAACAGGGCCAGCTGCATCCGGTTCCAAAGTTTTTGTTATTGTTCAAATGCCAGCCTAACTGAATACCCACCTTTGCCCTGGCCTGTCGTAACTTTTATGACAGACATAGTTCAGATCTTCTGTTATTTCCAAACCCCAATACTTTGTGTGATCTTGGGAAAGGAAAAAAAAAAAAACTCAGATAAAGCTAAAAGGATTTCTCTAGAAAAATATATGAAGGCCCTGGCCGGTTGGCTCAGTGGTAGGGCGTCAGCCTGGCGTGCAGGAGTCCTGGGTTCGATTCCCGGCCAGAGCACACAGAAGAAGCGCCCATCTGCTTCTCCACCCCTCCCCTTCTCCTTCCTCTCTGTCTCCCTCTTCCCCTCCCGCAGCCAGGGCTCCACTGGAGCAAAGTTTGCCTGGGCTCTGAGGATGGCTCTGTGGCCTCTGCCTCAGGCGCTAGAATGGCTCTGATTGCGGCAGAGCGACACCCCAAGATGGGCAGAGCATCGCCCCCTGGTGGGCGTGCCGGGTGGATCCCGGTCGGGCGCATGCGGGAGTCTGTCTGACTGCCTCCCCGTTTCCAGCTTAGGAAAAATACAAAAAAAAAAAAAAAAAAATGAAATGTTGTATCCATTTCTCCTAGGTAAAAAGCATGGATGTGTCTGGTGTTTATACATAACTTACTATGTGGTAGTTGACTCCAATGTTCCTTGGAGATACTAGAATTAAAAGAGAGATGGTCTTGGCATGTATAAGAGTCTTAACATGGAATGGCCCTTCAAAAGAAGGCAATTCTATATTTGACGCTGGAACGGACAGTTGGAAGTCAGGGCACCGGTCCCCTTGCTTTGACTGATCCATAAAATGATCTTATCAAGGGAAGTGTAGGGTTAGCAAGGTTTCCCTTCTTCAGTGGCTGTGTTTTCAATGTTTATAAGTCAGAAAACCAAAGTGGTTCTTAGCTACCTGCTCTTCTCTGCCTGTCTATGGAGAATAGAAGGGCCAATTGACTTTTTCTTTTCTTTTTTTTTTAGTGTCTCATGAATTGATTACACCAGTGACTAAGTACATGTTGCTTGAATTGGATGGATAGGTTCACAAGCTTTTTTCAGCCCATTATGGTGAACAGTGATTTGGGAGTGTTAAAAGAAATGCTGGTTTCTCTTATTTTACAAATGAATTGTCTTAGAAAAAGAGAGGATAATAATAAAAAAAAAACCTCAAAAAATAAAAACCATTACTAACAGCCAAAATTAGAAACATGTATAGGTAATTAAAAATCTAAATTATTCCAACTCTATTGGGCTAACTAAGACGATTACAAATATATTTATGGAAGATCTTTGTGAAGATATTTTGACTCAGGCAAAAGGGGCTGGTTTTCTGAGTATGCCATCAGATTCATGGATAACTTAAAAGAAAATATTTGAAAGTAAGGTTTTGTCCTACAAACCATTTTCTCTGTCTTTTGTAGACACGGGTAACACCATTACAGAAAACTACTGCTATGCCTATCATGATTGAAACAAATGACATGTCATTTAAGGTAATAGTTCTTAAATTGTGCCGCTCTACATTCTTTCTGCAAATCAGCTTCTTCATCTATATGATGAGGAGTATAATAGTCCTACTCTCAAAGGGCCTTTTGTAGTGCTTAGATGGGAGACTATATCTAAAAGTAATTTGCAAGTTGAAGATTACTACTCGTGGGTAAGTCCTAATGGTGATTATTATTCTGATTCTATGGGTTAGTTCATACATTATGCCATATTTCATGTGGCTTATTTTGTCATACCTTTAGTGTATATAATAATACCCAATTTAAATTGATTTTTTTTTGTTGTTGTTTCACTAAATTACTTTCTCATGTTTTCTGTATAGCCATGAATTAGTTCTCCAGTGCAACTCTGGCCTTACCAAAGTATTTAAATGTAGAATTCAGTCAAGTCTTCAGGATTTTAAAATGTCACTTCCTGTCTTGGCTGGGTAGCTCAGTTGGTTAGGAAGTCATCCCAATGTACCAGGTTGTGGGTTTGATTCTCTGTTAGGGTACATCCAAGAATCAACTCGTGAATGCATAAATAAGTGGAACAACAAATCAATGTTTCTCTCTTTCTTTCTCCCCCTTTCATTCTTTCTAAAATCAATCAATAAAAGGATATTGCTTCCTTAGTATTAAAGAGAATTAAAGCTCCTGGATTGATGGATTCTGCCTAATTTATAAATAATATTGGAAAGCTGTTGAATGTACACTGGTCACTTTATAGTAGGAGGATATATTTATCATATGATCACTGGTTCTATCTTGTCTCTGTCTTACCATTTCTATGACAGCAATAAAAGAGCAGAGGAGTTACGAACAATGTCAGTTTCAGGAACAAAATTTACAAGATTATATAGAACGGTCAAGGCGCAAAGCCACGGACACCCTGAAGTTTTATTTTAAACTAGACTTCCAATTCTCTCATCTCTATTCTTTTCAGGGAATTTCAGTAGAAAATGAATAAAACACCTTACTTAGAAACTGTTGTTTTTGTTTTTGTGTTTTCTTTAGGATGGGGATAATGGTAGTCTTCCAGACCCAAATGAGTTGCAGGTTGATGTGTCACACACACACACAGACACACACACCTTTTTTTTTTTTTTTTTTTTTTTTTTGCATAAGAAGAGTAATTTTAATATCCTGAGTATGTATGGAGTCATAAAATAGCTTAGTCAGAACATCTCTGGTGTGTTGTTACTTTTCTCATAAGAGATCTGTCACATGTATTTTAAGTTACAATGTGGATATAAAACGAGTAGATTCTGCAGTTGTTTTAATGACCTGGCTGTAAAAACAATGGCCTTGATGGAACTATTCAGAGCAATATGTAGCATCTAGAACCCTGGTAGTTCCTTTATCATATTAGTAGAAACATTATCACCTCTTTATTACATGCATGGCTAGTGACCAGATTTATTTATTTTTAAAAGTTTTCAAGTGATGTCAGGAATCAAATACATGAAGATGTATTAAGATGCATATGTTTGAGAGTCTGTGCTTAGGTTATCGGTTTTATAATTCAGGTGGTTAGCTGATAAAAAAAAAAGAGTTGCTATTTTGGGTTGTTATGCTTAAAAGACACTTGAAAATAGCATAAAAAGACTCCAAGATTGAAAGAGCTGCTCCGAGTCACGAGGGAAAATGTACTTGAGGTGACTGATGTATTCATACCTGTTGAATCCGTGGGGCCTCGGAAAGATTTAGAAACGATAATGGAATTTATTACAAGTTTCCTATCAACAGGCCATATCTCTTAAGTCAGAAAAGTCATTTCTTTGTGTGTCCTCCAGACAGAAACTTCACTGCTTGGGGACTCCTTTCCATAGAGGGTAAACAAGCAAAAATGTTGCAGTTTTTGTAAGATTCTCTCCTACCCCCAAACATTAGAATAAGAAAGATGGATCTTCGTCCTCTGCCAATCTAGGCCATGCTGACAGATAAACCAGAATAGGAAGATGACAAATTTAGGGAATTAGCAAATGCTACTATGTCAGCAGTAGCTTTCTCGTGAGTCATCCTGATGAGTCAGACAATAGCGAGTGTAGGATGAAGTTGAATAGACCTTACAGACCCACTCCCATATTCACTTGCTGATTCACTCTGGTTAGGGGCCTTCAAGAGTGTCCGGGAGCTAACAAACTATAGTTCTAGATGTGTTAGAAGGGGAAAAAAGTCAAGAGTTGTGGCTGGAAGGACCCTGACAAGTCTCGCAAGCATATGTCAGGGAAGATGGTATCACTGGGTGATAACTGAGTCTGACTGTAGAAACTTTACAAGGAGAGTTTCATTGAGAAATAAATGTACCACATTATTACTCCATTCAAGACTGAAATCAGGAACTGTCCTTCAAGAATAAAATTGCTTCTTAGAGGCATCCAGAGGATCTGGACTCTTCAGCTTGTAAGATCATACTTGGTAAATTGTCATGTCTCATCTTAAAAGAGGTGTGTGTGTGTGTGTGTGTGTGTGTGTGTGTGAAAGAAAGATGGAGATTTCTGCTTCTATTTTGATGAAAGCATGTGGGAAATGCAATATTTGATATTGTTAAGTAGTTGATCCAAATATGTATGTTAGAACACACAGAGTTTATATTCCTGGTCTCATTGCAGGGAAAGAGAATGTCATCTGGTGGCTGAAAAATAGTCTCAGTACTGAGTGCTATTAAATCTTTGGCATGAATAACAAGAGACGTATTCCTGCCATGTATCAGCTTCCCAGGAACGAAACAAGTGTAAATATTTTTCAGTTTGATCGTTTGTGAATCACTCATGATGAAAAAGCAGTCCATTTCTGCCAGATGAAGGGTAATATGGTGTGGAACTTTCAAACAGTATTGGTATTTATATTGTGACTAAAAAGTAATGAAAATAATTTCCTCTGGTCACACAAAATTTCTCATGATTCAACCAGTGTCATTGAAAGTTGGAGGAAGGACACAGCTCTTGGAAACTATTGAAGTAAAAAAATGTGATAATGCTTGTGCTCCGTGGTCAATATTTTCCTCAAAAGAGCTGGTGTCGGGGAAGCCGTGTGCAAACACTCTTACATTGGGGTTCATAGGGTAGACCCGAGCTGTGGAGAAATAGGTGGTACCATCACAGCTCCACTGCCACATCTGACATGTGCCCTCAATTCATGAGCCTCTGGGCAGTGTCTTAAACACCAAGATATTCTCATCACCAGCACACTTCCTCTGTTAGACCAAAGTGGAACTTTCTAGGACCACGCCCTGTCTATATGTGCCTTGGAATTGCTTTACTGCCACTGTATATCAATGAAGTGCATGGATGCCAGAGCCAGACCACCTGAGTTCAGACCTCAGCTTTGCCACTTACTCACTCAAGAGTTTGGGCAAGTTCCTTTATCATTCCGGGCCAATAACTTTCTCTGTACCATGCAGATACAGTACCTACACATAAGGTAGTGAGGATTGAATGACTTAACATCTGTGGACGGCTTAGGATGGGGCCTAGCAGAGTGAAATTTATTTTCCTATGTTGTAGATTAGGAGAACATTTAGCTCAATTACCCTCTAAGAACAAACAGCATGGTTTACCCCCCCCCCCCCCAAGCAGGTGAGTTACAGAAGGCTTGTGCGGAACCCACTAGCAAGGAGTCTTACAACGTACTTGGAAATTAGCCATCCTGTTCTCCTTGTGGTGAGCCCCTTGGGAATTTGGTCCCTTGCCTGTTCCTCAAGGAGACAAAGAAAAGGGTAGTAAGCACTACCGCTATTCGTGGGACTTTGTGGCTTGTGGGAAGGAGGGTTTTGGGGGAAGAACACGGGTCTTTGAGGTAGAACACATGTTCTTTTTCTGGTTCTGCCCTGGGTGAGTCACTCTGTTTCTGCCTGAACAGGAACTGTCTGCCCTGATGGATCTATGAAAAGGGTTGTTGTAAAGGGGCTGAACACTGACATTACAAGATTATTGGAAAACCTAACGACCTTGGGTAAAACATTAGTATCAAGACAATGGTCATTGCTAGGTACATTTCCAAACGAATGTAATTTTCTTTCTGTTACATGATGCAGCAGATGGGAATTTTCCTTAAAAAGATGCCCATATTTAGAAAGCTTGGATCAGCTGTGGACCAAATGGCCAAAAAGATGGTGACTGAGTTTCACACCTTGCTTACCTGCAGCTTCTTCTGTCTTTCTTTGTTTCCATGAACTGCCTCAGGGACCAGTGCCCCATCCTGCTTCCCCTCCCAACTGATGAAGACACCTCACCGTGGAGCCCTACCTTGGCTGCTGTCTGCTCCTATTTGGGGGATTTTTACCTTTCTTGGGTCAGTTACTTAACCTTTTGAAACTCAGTTGCTCTTCTGCAAAATGGCAGAGCCTTTATTGGCTTCAGAGAGAAATGACAATGTACGTAAGTATCTAGCATAGTGTTTAGCATTTTTAGACCCTTCTCTCATTTGCAGTCTCTCCTTTATCTTGGAAATTCGGGCTATGATGCAATGGGTCAGTAAACTCTTTCATGATAAATAGTAACACTTTAATAATAATTTCTCTAGCAACTACAACCTTCTCTGAAAAGAAGGCCTGTATTAATGATGGACCTTTTGGGCATTGTGGTAAACTAGTGAGGGATGGCTCTGTTGGGCAAAGCGATGGCACCTTAATCATTACCTGCAATCGTCATTTTGCCTCTGGGCACTGTTCTTGGATTTCCCCTAGAAAGGAAAGAGGAAATGTGTCTGCTGAAAGCAGCTTTGTCATTACCCCACAAGTTTGGCAGCTGGCCATCTATTGTTAAGGCTGCCATTGTCTCTGCACATTTTTTTTTTTCCAGCCTGGGATAAGGTGAAGGGGAAATCTGAGTTCATCTAGTTCACTAGGCTAATGGCACTGTGAGCAACAGGAGTGTGGAAACCAGGGTGGCGTCCTCTGTGCCAGGACTGTGGAAGCCAGGCAGAGCGAGGACAGCAGAAGCAACAGATCATTTCCTGTGTACACATCTCACTGCATGCATTGAACTCGGTCTTTAGAGACAAACATCAGAAATAAGGAACCATTAGAACCAGGACTTTGTGAGCACAATTTAGAGTCCTAAGAAAAGTCTGTGACAATCTTACAGTAAGGAGTATGTCTTAAAGATTTCAGATGAGGCTTATTTTGTTCCCTTTGGTTACCATGGTTTGTTTTGGTTTTATTAGTACTACAAAAAAAGTACATTTATCTTGCTAAACACCAGTGACACGATGGCAGAATACCAATCCTGAAATGTTATGAAAGCATTCTTCCCCCCGTACTTTCCGAGCAGTTTTGCACTAGTCATAAAAGTGGTCACAAGTGTTGTCATTACCAAGATTATTATTTGTTATGTTCTGACCAGTTCAGTTTTGGGATCAAGCGATTTAAATAAGACAGTGAACCTTAGTGGCATTTATAAGATGTTGGCATGTCCATTTCATTCACCACAGTATTCTTTAAACAAGCTTTTTCCAAACAGTCATACCATCTTTCGGCCTTAGGAAAAAAAATCAAGAACAGAAAATGACAAGCTTTCACACCAGATAAGATTGTGTAACTCTACCATCCTCATTTGCTGGCTTACAGTATTGACAACTGTCACCCAAGAAGGTAGAATTGTCATTTTTGACACAGAAATTATACTTTAGTTCCTTCAAAAATGCTCTCTCATTCTTTTACCAACTTTACATTGAGTATTAAAGGCAAAAATGCTTCATTTTTCTGGGTTTCAAATTTCAACTCGAGATTAGAATTTATGTGAGGATATTGTAAATAACTTAGTAGATACAAATGAAAATTACACAGGTAATAATTCAGCTCCTTTTTCATTTTTGGCAATAGATTTCACAGTTTTACGTTCTTACCACAACTGAACCATTGTATTGGTAGCAGTTAAATGAAATCAGTTATTTTTTAAAAAAAGAAACTCTGTACAGGTGTGCTTTAATTTGCATGCCTAATGGAAAAGCAAAGAGTGAAGTACATGGTTTTAAGGAATTTTTTATGTGTTTTTTCTCTTAAATAGTCATTATTTCTTTGAAAACACTTCTGGTTGCTTAAGGTATTCCATTAGACTTTTCTTTTTATTGCACTCCACCCTGAATCAAGAGTTTAGGTTTTCAAGTATTTGTCACTTCTAGTGTTTGTAAGACCTGTCTCTAAAGAAAGTGTCTGTTTGATGATCTCAGTGGTATTATGTTTGAGTGCAGTAAGGTAATGATAATGTGTCATGAGCCCTGGTGATATCCTAAGGATTTGAAACCCAAGGTTTTTCTCCGTCTGTTTTGCTCAAGGCTGTAGTGGTTTAAAATGGTTACACTTTACTTCCACATAAGACATGGTCTGCTCATGTGTTTCTGTAGAAGATCTCATCATTTTAAGTGTCACTGTGATGTTAGCTTGGGTTAGCTAGGGGGTGAAAATGGGGTGCCGTAATAAATCATAAATTTCTAACTGGGCAGGTCATGGTGCGTAGTTATGCTCTAGGCATATAACTTTTTAGTAAAAGGTTTAACTTTTTGCCTTAAGCCCCGTCTGTTTTATTTTTTAAATTAAAAAAAAAAATTTTTTTTTGTGCATCTAGGTTAACAGAACTTTGAGATTTTTTTTTCAAACCTCTTCTTCCAATTCCCAACTATACTTCAGACCTTTTTTCTAAAGCATGGCTACCTGGGAGAAATGACATAATCTTATTAACCATCCTATGATCCAGTCCCCACTGTACTCTCTCCCACCACCATGTAATCTTCTTTCCCTTCCCTTCATAATTCAAGTGCATGAAAGAAACGGCAAAGCTGACTCTCCAGGGAATCTGAGGGCTTGCTCCCAGGTATATGTCTTTAGTTTGGTTCAAATAAACTGTTATAAAAGTTCTCTACTGGTTTGGGTATTTCTTACATTGATAGCTACAACCTTTCTATATTTAGATCTGCTATAAAAATTTTCCAATCTAGAATTTCTTTTAAAATGGAAATTACCACACTATACATTCCTTTTTAGAAACTTTTAACAAGCGGTAATCATAAAGAATGTCGTGGGGTAGGGAGGATATGGATTTATGAGGTGGACCAGTTGTGCATATTGTGACATTTTTATTTAACAGTTAAAACTTGTCAGTTTAAATGAGTGTAGCCCAATGGTTGGGGCAGTTAATGTAGGAAAAAAGAAAGGGGGAACGGCATGTCTACTCTCTGGGCTCTTCTCTTCCATCGAAATGCCCAAAGGCTAGACTGAAGATTGATTCCAAATAAGAGAAGCAAGAATAATCATTATTCACCCAGTACTGAGCATTTTCTTTACTCTCTTACAATGGTACAGTGGGAGGAACCGTAACAAGGTGGACAGGGTAAGTCCACTGGGAAAGAGCCCTGGAGCAGGCACTCTCCTTCTCTGCTTTGCATTTGATGTCAGAAGAACACAGCACCTTCTTTCCTGATCAGGTGCCTCTTGATTTGGCGTATCAGAGCTCTTCCTGGTTCCTATTACCCAAGGCAGCCAAGAGACACCATTGTTTTCCAGTCACTAAAATAGAAATGTGTATAAGTGAGTTGGAGGAAGAGAAAGATATGGTAGTGCCGTATTTATATAATCTACAACCAATCTTATGCAATCTCCCCAGTTGTTTTGTGTGGAGCTTTGATAATGACCACTGTTATTATCCAACAGTTTTATAGTAGTGAGACTAACAAATGTTGGGAACCAGGGGCCCAAATGGCCATGATACAACTTTGGTGCCTGGCTCTCAGTACTACAGAAGACTTGGATAATGTACTGTGTATCTCTAAGTCATTGCTAAGCCTTGTTTTCTCATTTCTGAGGCTTTACATGTGTCCTGAACCTAGGATTTCCTCTTCTGCTTATCTAAATGTCTAGTTGCTCATCTTCCATGAAAGATTTCCAGGCTGCTTTAAGTCATGGCGGTTCCCTTTTCTCTGAGCTCAGAGGCAGTATCTTCTCCACTCATCAGACATTCATCAACTGCTACTTATACTTTTATGTGTCTTTTTTTGTGGTTATTTAACCGTCATTTTCATTAGCTTCTGAAGTAGGAATGTGTTATCTTCTCAACCAAGACCCGGAGTGCAGGGCAGTATGTCTTAGAACATTTGGCATCATCTACATCAATTAATCAGGCTTCATGCTCATGGCAGGGGTTGTTATCAAACTTGCATTGGTTAATTGCTTAAGTGGATAATTGATTTATATAAGACAATTATGTGCAGACATTAAGTAGGTCTTGATATCCCTTTATAGCTCATTTGCTCTGTACATTGCTCGAAACAGAGTAAGTTGGTACCTAAGTTACTGGCAAATATATGGTGACTGACTTCCTGACCCATCGGGCCCACAGAGCTGTACACTCTCGCTCCTCAATCTCTCTGTTTAATAAGCTATACGTCATGCCCTGTAGTTGGTACTTCACACATGAAGTAGTTCCCCACTCTGCTGAAGTCCTATTGTATACAGGCCCATGCTTCAGTGTTAGTTTTCCAGCTCTGGTTCATGTTTATCACTGGTTAGCCATAGTGTCTGTGTTAACATCTTTCCTTGGCTGCATCATTATTTTGGACATTTGGACGTCAGATTTAGCAACCCAGAATTGTCAAACATGGCCTCCATGGGAGGGGGGTTCTTATCAATTGTAAATGGAATGATAGTGTGGAGTTACTTTAAATGGCTACTTTATCACAGAGAGGAGATTTTGCTGGTGGTAAGAGAAGAAAACATTCCCTTCTCTGTCCTTATTCCCTACCTACACACACAGACACACACACTCACTCACACACATCCTTGGAAGCAGAAAGTAATTGAGTTTTATTTTCAGTGAAGTGCAATTAGATTTTCCTTTATTCACTTTTAATACTCTATTATTAGCCTTTACTGATAAAATAAAGAAACAAATTGCACCTGTTGAGGTAATTCCCAATTCAAATACGATTTCTTTATGTTGTGTTTTGATCAGACAGTTTGTGGTAAAGGAGTTTACACATTAACTAAGAGCAGAAGAATGTCTCAGCTCCTTCTGTTGGGTGTGCCAACTCTTTCAGCTGTTCAAGGGACAGGATGTAAGGAGGACTTGTTTAGAAATGACAGCATGGGGTGAATTCTGGCATCAAGTGTCACAGAGTCTATTCTTAGTTGTCCTTTTGGATTGCTAATTTAGAGTGAGTGGTTTTCCCTCTGTTCCTCATCGAGGGTAATGCAGAAGAGGTCTATGACAATAGTTTGTTAACCAGTATTTGGATTTTCACATTATCTGTTTCTGACATTCTCAAGTTAGCACTGTCTTAAGGTTTAAGACATCTGAGCCACTTCTGAAGGCTGAATGGAGTAATTTTAGCTATAAAGAAAATCTGGCTTCTTGTGTCTTCCTCATTCCTTTTATTACTCTGGGTTAAAACAGTCGTTTGCAAATGTGTATGCATTAAGACTCACTTGGGAGCTTGTAAACATAGTGGTGTTTGGCTTATAAGAGAGCAAATCTCAAGGGGGAGATCCCAAGAGAATGCATCTTCTAAGAGTTTCCCAAGAAACCACAAAGGACACTAGCAATTAAGGACCTCTGGTTGCACCATTAACTGTTCATTTAAAACTTGCTCATGACCTCTTGATTGTTTTCAGATAGATTTAATAAATAAAAATATAGAATGTTTAGTTAAATTTGAATCTCTGATAAAACAATGACTATTTTGTTGCATACCTGTGTCCCATGCACTCAATCTTATTTTCTGTCACCTGGCAACCTTTCATGCTGTAGAAAGACAGGACAGTCTCTGTTCTTTCACAGTGTTAATCCCAAGGGGTCAAAATGGATGTTGAGACAGAGAGATGTTGGTGGAAGCTTTGATTTTGCCCTTGGACCATATCTTGATCTTTATGAGGACCATTATATCAGAAAGAAATAGAAGATGATGCTTTATTCTTTTAATCTTTCATTTCTTTTCTCCCTTTTATGCTGCATTTTGCCAGGACTGCATTCACTTTAAAAAAAAAATAAATGGAAGGGTTTTTGGGGGTTTTTTTAGAGTGCAAAGGAATTTAGTCACATGGTTCCTAGTAAGCTATAACTTCATATGGAAATTCATTTGGTTGTTACTTGTGTGGGTACACATCCACCTTCTAGATTGCACAGCTCTATTTTGATAGGAAGCTTTATGAGGAATCTGAGACCTCCCTATTGACCAACTTGTTGACTTCCCAAATAATTATTCTTCCAAGTGGAATATTTATCACCGGCATTGAATTGCATCTCTTTGGTCTCCTTTGGAAAACATTTACCCAGGGCATACCAGGTAAGGTAAGAAAAGAGGCGTTGGCCCTTGTTCCGGAGCCGACCAGGTCAGCCCTGACAACACTGAGGTGCATTTCCACCGAAGCTAATCTCTGGGCACCTACCTCTTGTGGTTATCATAAACTGACTCAGCAGAAAAGGCCTATGGCCATTAGATAAGCAAATATTTTTTCTTTGGATCTTATCAGTTAGTTATAGATGGGATTTTCTATGAACTGAATAGGCACACTTGTCCTGTGAATATGGCAGATACTAGCACAGAGCCTGTCATAGCTGACAGTGATTGCCAAGTTCAGCTAACTGGATCCAACCTTGACATCTGTCTGACAGTTGTTTGTTTCCAACCTTTGTCCCAAGGTTGGACATCTTGGGACATCTTTCACCATCTCTCTGACATCTTGAAACCTGAACCCAGATCATTCCACACAATCCTTCTGTCCGAAACAGGCCCTATGTTACATTGCAGGTAAATACTGACTACGTATGTGTGATATGTCTCAGTACCTCGGAGTGTGGGTCGGTGGAATGAGAGTCTGCCTCTCTGAGGCTGATGTCAGTTTGATTTATTTTTATTGAAAGATTTTTTCAAACTTAAAGAAATACTTAACAATACCCTTCTCTTTCCTCCAAACACTGTTTTAGAATGGATTAAGGATTTTGCAGCTCAAGAAAGTAGTATCCCCAGTCTGATTCATCTTTTTGCCAAGTACGTGCTAAGTTAGAACTGCAGAAACGAAATAGCCTCCCAAAGGTGATCTCCTGCCAAGGGTAGCTAAATGGAATAATGAGAGATGAGCAGTTTGAATCCCTGAGGTTTGACAACAAGTATTGGAAACCCTGCCCTAGACTGGACTTCTTCCCCTAGGGCCAGTGGCTAATGATGAACAACTTGAGGCAACAATTTTAAGCTTCTCCCTGGGAACTGCGGAGAGTAAGTGTATCCAGGAGGGAAGACAGAATGGGGCCCGCCTTCCCCCGCCCCACCCAGCCATGGCCTGGCCATAGTTCCGCTACTAAACGCTTCCCTTCTGAGTGTCCAATTGTTCATCTGCAAAGAAGTGATAATACGATAATACTGCCTACTTGGCAGGTCTATTCCAAAAGATTAAAGCAGGTAATCTTTAATTTAATTGTGTTGAGCACACAATGTCTGGGAGGAACATGGCTTTTAAGGAGTTCAGTAAACCGTAATTCTCTCTTGCCTGTAAAACTCTATTTGAGAGGGCATATTCCACAATCGGAATGGATGCTTATTGTACTAACTCTTTCAGAGATTATTCATGGACTTGTTAATTTATACTGTGCATGTCCTCTGCTCAACATTCTACCCTGGAGTTGACTAGTGATCAATCTTGAGATGAAATGATATTGCTTTATTCTAAAACTATGCTATATGTGTTTGTTTATTTAATTTTCATATTTTTTATTGCCAGAGACAAAGAATAACATTTTCTTTTAAAAGAAAAGTTTATTTAAAATTTTTTTTTACTGAATTCTAATTGGTCTGACATATCAGGTGTGCATCATAATGATTTGATATTTATCTACATTATGAAATAAATGATCAGTATAATTAGTATGGTCACCATCTGTGACCACACAAAGTCATTGCAATATTATTGGCTATATTTTTTATGTTGTACATTACATCCCCATGACTTATTTATTTTGTAACTGGAAGTTGGTTATGCTAAGTTTTAAATTCTGACCAAATCCTCCATTACCCAGCTTTCTTTCTGATTCGTTGTTATCGAATTACCTGTACTCTTCCCTCCATAGGACGCACTTTTTCCCCCAAAAAAAGTGGAGGGGAAAAAGCCTGTGCATCTTATGGAGTGAAACATATGGTATTTTATTAAATATTTTAGCACACCATTTGGTTCAGAATATTTTTTTTTCTTATTTTCCTCCTTAAAACCCTAGGTGTGTCTTATGGTAGGTGCGTCTTATGGAGTGAAAAATATGGTATATGTATTTCCTTACTTTTCCTTTCATTACTAGAGTTATGGATTTTCGTCACCGTGGGCATCTTCTCCTACCTCACAGTATTTTCCTGTTTCACTTTATTTGGGCATAGTGGCAGAGGCTTTATAATTTGTCTAAAACTATTTTCTGTCTCCAAACCATAGACAGAACATCTTACCGCTATAAACATGCTAAAACATTATCACCGTTTTGTGTTTGGTAATGGCAAACTGGGAACTTTATATAGTTATTAAGAGCTTTCAACACTTTCTTTTCTTCCTTTGAAAAAATAATCAACATATTCCTTGCCTCGGGCATTCTATCAAAGAAAGCCGAAGACTGTGTTTTCCAATATCTGAAAATCTAATTCCTAAAGTAATGGCAGTAGAAACTGGCGGTAACTTTTGTGGGTAGGTTAACAAGCCACTTGTCCTTCTGTTTTCAGAGTTATTTCAGATGTGCAGCTCTCCATATTAAAACTAATTGCTTGCTTTATATTGGAAATAGTCTCTTGCATTGAGAAAGGTCATGACAGACATATCGTAGAGGAGTTCCAGATGTACCCCGAAGAGCACTGACACCCTGAGCTCAGAGGGGAGCAGAAATTTTGATGGCAGACCCAAATTCCTGACATGAAATTTACCCAGTATGTGCAGTGCTTTGTATTTCTGTTCAGAAAGTGAAAAGCCAGCTCTGGCCATGTGTGCTCCTGATCTTATATATTGTTACTCCTCTAAATATAGCTCAGGACATTTGTCAGTGAACCGTGATGCTCTTGTTAAAAATAAAATGGTAATTCAAATCTCAAAATAAATAAGGAGCAAGCGATTTGCAACACTTTTCCATTTGCATTTTTTATTTTGGGTTGGTGAATCTGAGGTCCCTGGAATTCCAAATGTGAGCGACCCTATTTAAATAATTATTCAAAGGCTATCTTATCATGTTAATGTCTGCTTTTGCTGTTGGAGTAGAATGCTACAAAGCTGAATCGATTTCTTAAAAATGTATTTTTATATTTTGTCAATATGCATATAAAAGTGGAGGAGAGGAAGCAAAATGATTCATTTTAAGTGATATCTGCATCCATTTTCTCCCACAGTGCCGTTAACAGAACTCCTGTTGACATTAAGGAGAGTTGAGTGCGTGCATGAAGAGGAGAATTCTAGTCACAAGCCCACTGCCACTGCCTCTTAAAGGAGATGTGTGGATTTTCATTAATTTCTTGCAGCCTCACTCCACTCAGATATTCTGCTTTCCGGGCGGTCTACCCTCTTTTGGTCAGTTTATTAACCTCCGAAGACCGTGCATGCCCTGACTTCATTATGTGTGTTCTACTTCCGCTGTTGTCAATAGGACTTAAGTGGGAAAGTCAAGGACAGACGGGCTTTTATTCAGCAAGTAGCAATCACTGCCCTTAGAGAATGTGTCAGACTCTGAGTTGAGGAACAAAGAGACAGATATTTTAAATGTCACATGTGGTACTGCCTTAATTTGCTGTCACCTATGCACAAAGGGACACCAAGTTTGTTGTTTTAAAAAAAAAATGCATTGGGACCTGTTTTTCCTTCTCCCGTTCACAGTTCTTCTTGTAAAACTATTCAGAAAACTGCTAAGCATTCCACTGCATCAGCTTTGGGACTTGTGGCAGCACAAAAATCACGGGCACACTGTGTTAACCTGACAGTGTAAAAAGCATATTGCAAACATTATTACCAGATGAGGATGTCTTTACAAGTCTATAATCATTTTCAAATAATAATGGCAGCAGTAAAAATGATAACCGATGGATGATAAACCAAGACTGGATGGCTAAGTGGCTGTCTCTTAGAAGTTACCTTGCAAATCAGGCAGAGTGGAGGGAAGGGTGCATTGACCAGACTTCCAGGAAGAGCCTCCAGATAGTCCCCCAACCCCCTCATAAAGGCAAAGGAAATAGCTACTGCAGCAGTGTGGGGTGAATGGGGGTGGGAAAGTAACAAACTATTTTAAAGACTTTTTTGGTTATGTGATGTATTTCCTTTGTGCAGTTCAATTCAGGAGCGTTTTTTTTGTTGTTTTTTTTTAAAATAACAATAGTATTGCCTGACCTGTGTGGCATAGTGGGATAAAGCCTCGACCTGAAACACTGAGGTTGCTAGTTCAAAACCCTGGGCTTGCCTGGGCAAGGCACATATGGGAGTTGATGCTTTCTGCTCCTCCCTCTCCCCTCTCTCTCTCTCTCTTCTCTGAAAAAAAAATGAATAAATAAAATCTTTTTTAAAAAACAGTAAGAATACTATTGCTTCAAATGACAAAAGCACAATCACAGACAGCTCTTTTGCAGGGTGAAATACTGCTGCTGTCTTCTCATGGTGAAAGGGGGAAATTGGGTCTCACTGACTTCTAGATCAGTGGTCCTCAAGCTTTTATGGGCCACGGACCAGTTTAATCTCAAAATATTTTCACGGAGGGCCTTTAGGGTGGGACGGATAAGTGTATCACGTGACTGAGACAAGCTTCAAGAGTGAGTCTTAGATGGATGTAACAGAGGAAATCTGGTCATTTTTTAAAAATAATACATCGTTCAGACTTAAATATAAATAAAACAGAAATAATGTAAATTATTTATTCTTTCTCTGTGGACCGGTACCAAATGGCCCACGGACCAGTATCGGTACGCGGCCCGGGGGTTGGGGACCACTGTTCTAGATGACTGTCTTTGCGCTTCCAACCCAGACTGGCACTCAAACAACCTGGACCCATGTTGCAAATCTGAGAAATTTCCGGGCAGCAGAAACACATCCCTCCTTGTTGGAACCCTATGCCTTCTGATCTTTCCTGTAGCCCTGATAGAAATCAGCTTTTGGAAAACACTGAACTTCTTTTACTGAGATGACTGGCTTCAGCAGTGGCTCTCTAGTCCTCTTCCACCCTCCCCCAAGCATAAGGTCCCCCTTCCAGCTGGCACTGATGGCCCTCCTGCTCCCGTCTCCCTGGGCTGTCTTTGAAGTCTGGGAGAGCTGTTCAGTGGTTGGTGGGAGGGAAGAGCTGGGGGGCGGGGACGGGGCAGTGGAGATTCATGCTGCTTGGTGGGATTAGAGGTTTCTCTTCCTCCTTAAAAAGAAAATGTATGTTCACTTTTATTTTGAAATGTATGCCTTCTCTCGGCTACATTAAGGCAGTCAGAATTGGGCTGGTTTTAAAGAATACCTCCAGAGCTAGTCTATGTATGCAGAGTGGATGATGACAGGCAGCTGCCAAAGTCATGAGTGCCACGATTTGGAAATTGGATGGGGACCCATTCCACTTAAGTGTGGGTGATTTGGGAGGTATCGACAAAATTTATAAATGACTCCTGATGTTTTCTCCTTTCTGGTATCTTATCCCCAGCTACCTGGAGAAAATTACTTTACCTCCCTTTTCTATCTGTAAAACAGAAATAAAGCTCTCAGCTGGTAAGAGTTGTTTGAAGATGAAAGAATGTAACATTCTTAAGCACTTTATACAGTTTCTGCTTCATCTTAACTGCTTAAACATTCGAATGTTTTATCATGATCAGGACTGTATTCATGGTACATCAAATTTTACTGAATATGTAAAGGGGTCTGGAGGTAAAAAATTGACAGGTTCTTCTTTAAAAGCAACACCACTGGAATAATGATGACTATTCTTGTGAACACGCATATACCATAGTCCAGCTTGGGAAGGGGTGCTTATTCAATGCACAAGCCTATTGGCATTTCCTGAAACAAGTAGTTACCAGAAGAGGATGCAGGGGTCCTTGTGTAGGTGTGTCCTTGAATGTTCACCAGTCTGGTTGGGGTTGTCTCAGTTTTGTCACTCAGATTTGCATCTTGTCTTTCTTTCTGTTTTTAGTTGTTTGGATTTCTTCCAAAGTATTTGTGGCTAAAATTCCTCTTGGACTCTGAGCTACTTTTTTTTTTTTTTTTTTTTAACATGAGCTTTGAATGGGAATCAATAGAATGTCAAGATGCCAGGCACATTCAGCCTAATAGCAGGTGGGTGTCTGCTGGCCAGTGCTTCAGATTTGCCTGACAGTAGCAGATTTAGGCCAGAATTAATGAGCCAGGGAAGGTGCTGTTGAGGTTGCAGGATAGGATTTTTGTAGCATTTTCAGAAATCATTTTATTTTCATCTTCAAATGGGATCATGTTTGCTCAAGAAATGCGTTGATAGCTATTCACGCACTTCTTTGTGTGTGCATATGTTTATTATGACACTCAGCCAATTCATTCTTGGAAAATAATATTCATGCACACCAAAAAAATCTGGTTCATTAACCTAACTAGAGTTTAGTAAGTTACCAGTTTATCTCAGCCTGTTCAATATTTAAGGAGAAGAAAACACTCCAATGCTATGTGTGAACCTCTGAAATTTTTGTCTACACTTATTAGGACACATTTCTGTTCCATGAAGGGCTAATTTCAGAAAACAACAGGTCAGCAGAAGGGGCCACCTGGAGTGGTGGGTAAAGGGAACCGGCTAAAGCAAACGCTAGTGCGTGAATCTTGCCTGTTGCTTGGAGGATGTTTGTCATTGAGGAAACCACCTGCCTTTTGACTTTCTTTATACTCTGGGTCTTTATTTGTATATCAGAGAGTAAAAAAGAGCTTAAATGTGGACACACAAGTAAAGTGTCTGGTGTATATCATAATCATTCCTTAAATAGTGGCTTTGTAGCTCATTAGTGGAGATAAAAGACCATACCGATGGTTCTGGTTTCCTTCATGTTTATAATTTTAGCTGATCTTTTGTTTTTGTTTTGTTCCCCCCCCCCCTTGGTATCTTGCAACAGGCTTTCTCTTATTCCAGCTTTTAATTTCAAGAAACTCAGATCTGGAACCCACGCCATCTAATCACTGACCACAAATGCTCTTTAAATTCCCTCAACCTCCCACAGTGAGATGCTATTAAATGTCCTGATCTAGATTTGGGCAGGGGATGAATGCAATGAAAATGAGGTCTATGCAAATGAGCTTCCCATTTGTTTGGAGCTGGGTCCCGAGGCAGCAGCCGTCTTCCAATATTCCCGGATTCTAGAACAGAGCAAGCAGCACTCTGAATGACAAGCCTGTGGCTTCAGATGGCTTATGACAGAATGCCACTTATCCCCAGAAAAGACCAGCCTCTATATTTAGTGGTCAGAGAAAGGAAAACAATAGTTTGACGGTACCATTAAATCCTAGTTCAAACAGTGGAGAACATTCTACCACGTCTTCACTTGGAACAAAATGGCGGTCATTCTCGTCCCTTAGGTTCAAAGCCCCAGGCGTCAGGGGCATTCATAATCACAAATACAGTAATGTGAGCATTGGAGATTGATTCTAGGATGAAGTCTTCCATGGTATTCTGGAATGAAGTATTAAATTTTTCTTATTCAATAGTAGCATTACATACATTTTATAAAGTGTTTTTTTTTACACTGACAATTATTTTAAATTTTATGGAAATAGAGTTTAAGTGATTTCTTTTTTTGTGTGGCAGAGACAGAGAGAGGGACAGACAAACAGGAGAAGAGAGAGATGAGAAGCATCAATTCTTTGTTGTGACACCTTAGTTTTTCATTGATTGCTTTCTCATATGTGCCTTAACCAGTGTGGGGGCTATAGTAGACCGAATAACCCCTTGCTCAAGCCAGCGACCTTGGGTTCAAACTGATGAGCCTTGCTCAAACCAGATGAGCCTGTGCTCAAGATGGCAACCTCGGGGTTTTGAACCTGGGTTCTCCACATCCCAGTTTGATGCTCTAACCACTGTGCCACCACCTGGTCATGCCTAAGTGATGTTTTTGAAAAAAAAAATTTTTTTTTTAATCTGGGAAAAATATATGTTTGTTTATGGGAGTTATGAGGATGGTGCTTCAAATTCCCTTTCTACATTTTACTTGAATGAAAAAAGTGTAATATTTGGGGTCATGTTGCAGTGCAATTAGGATGTGTGGTAAATGGGTTTCTGTCTTTTCATTTCAACATGGGTCATGGCCTGTGCAGAGATGAAGTCTTTGCTGTGGATGACAGATGTGCCTGCAAAGATGGGTGCAGCTTGGCAATGACTTACACATCTCTTTTTATATGTTATGGTATAGCTTTATGACTTTCCTTTCAGGGAGTTCATAGTTTACACTGGCCATATTTTTCTTGGGTGCGTAGCAAATGGGAAACAGCATTGGTTCAGTCTATTAGTGAAAAAAGCACAGGCTTTAGAGAAATAACTAATCTTAAATATTTATTTGATGTTATTTTTCTGAATCTAGGTGTTTGTGTCTCTAAATTTTACATAAGCTTTCTTTCTGGCATGTTCTCATGAAGTTTATTGAGAGACTATTTATAGGGAATAGTACCTCTAATAATGGGAGATAATAATAGCTACTATTTCATATCTTGTATAATATACTAGGTTTAAGGTATTCTTAGGTCCTGTTCTTAGGGCCAGTGGAATGGCAGAATAAATGGAGTTTGGCTATCATTCTATTCAGTAGCCAAAAGAAATTATTTTCCCAATAACTCTTAGAGATATTTTTCAACTCCACTTCAGATATTCATTTGTAGTTTCTGTTTGTTTGAAGTAGTATAGTAAAGTGGTTAAGTAGTATAGAATAAGGTCAGTCTGGGTTGAAATTCTGTCATTTATTAGTATTGATGTTGGGTAAATTACTTAACTCCCGTGAGCTCAGTTTTCTCATCAGCAAAATGGGAATAACTAGAGAATCAACAGTTTAAGGCTACTGTTCAGATTAAATGAAGACATCTTAAGGAAGGGATCTGGCATGTAATTTGACACTCAATAAAAAAATCATAGCTGTTATTATAATCCTTACTATGATATGTATAATAGCAGTAATAGCCCTAGATTATGCAATTGTGGAGATTAGATGAGGTATTTATGCATAAATTAGCCTTGTGAAGAAAGTGCTCAGTATAGTTTAGCTGTTCTTTATTAATAATTTGGGATGAAATCATCAGATTTTGAGAGATACTAAGTAGTAGTTCAAAAAAGGGCATTGTTTTATAGGGTTCTGTGTATGTTAGGTATATTTTAGTTTTTGGGTTTTTTTTTTTTAATTTATTTTTATTTTTATTTTATTTTTTGCATTTTTCTGAAGCTGGAAACAGGGAGAGACAGTCAGACAGACACCCGCATGCGCCCGATTGAGATCCACCCGGCACGCCCACCAGGGGCGACGCTCTGCCCACCAGGGGGCGATGCTCTGCCCATCCTGGGCGTCGCCATGTTGCGACCAGAGCCACTCTAGCGCCTGAGGCAGAGGCCACAGAGCCATCCCCAGTGCCCGGGCCATATTTGCTCCAATGAAGCCTTGGCTGCGGGAGGGGAAGAAAGAGACAGAGAGGAAGGCGCGGCGGAGGGGTGGAGAAGCAAATGGGCGCTTCTCCTGTGTGCCCTGGCCGGGAATCAAACCCGGGTCCTCCTCACGCTAGGCATATTTTAGTTTTTTACTATATATTTCTACAATATTCATAATTTTCCAGAATAAAATTTTTTGTGTTGTTTCATGGCACAGTTTTGGAGAAACTGAAATAGAAAGCCAACTGAAAGAGGAGAACCTAGAGAAAATTCCACGTGAGGAATGAAATTGTCTTTTCAAGGGCTTAGCTCTAGAAAAGGTGAGCAGAAAATCATTGAACCATAATCTCTATAATATGCTGAATATTACTGGGAGGGGGTCAGCCCTGAAGGTTAGATTGTCTCTCTCGATAATCCATTGTAAATACTGAAGGCACATTTATTTATGTAGGATAATTAATTTTAATTAATTTTACTTCATTTTTTTTTTATGCTGGGTCATACTACTTAAAGAATCAGATCAGAGGTAATGAAAAGGAATGTGTAAAGTTCATCCATTTTGTTAAAGCAGAAACTAAGGGAACACTTTTTTATTATTATTTTCTTTTTACTTAGAAATTAAACCATGGGGTGACATGGTTAATAAGAATACATAAGTTTCAAGTAAACATTTCTATAACATTTGAACTGTTGATCGCATTGTGTGCTCATCACCCAAAGTTAAATCGCTGTCTGTCTAAGGAAACCCTTTTAACCCATTTGGAACCCTTACTGCTGGTAAGCTAGAGTGGACAGATTTCCCCAATAGTAGCAGCCAAGGAGTTAATCCATTGGGCAACTGATGGACTCTGTCCCATGAACAGAATTCAAATGTGGGTGACAGCAATGAATGTTAGAAATAGGACACTCTTGTTTTGGTGATCGTTACTTGAAGCCCCAGATATACCCAGAATCAGGCAGTAGGTACCAAGGGGAGAGGCTGCAAGCACATCCTTGTCAGAATCGAGTAAAGATCAGGCACCTGGCCCGCTTTACGGTAATTCTTACAGGCACTGTGCAGGCAAGAAAATAGAACTATCTTTCTATGACATGAGTGCCGTGTGTGTTGATTGTGATGTTCTGGTACCATCGCTACCCCTTGAAAATCAGGGAGAGGGAAGAGAAAACCGGCCTTTCTCAAGCTAATCAGAATCTGACGGTGATGATTATATGGATGTTTTAAGAACAGGCAAGTGATTGGAATCAGTCTTTTGATATTGATTGGCTCCTGTGGTGCTCTGGACTGTCTGTATCCCGGCAGTAGGATTTATTTATCTCGCAGGGAATATGGCTCCCCTTTCTCTCACCTGAGAGCTTTCCAGGACAGGAAGGCTCTGCAATTAAATTGCTTTGTTGTCTTAACTTCTCTATTTAAGCCCTGGCGAACTGGGTCCTCTCGGATACATGCTGCACAAAATGTAGGAGTTGATTAATATTTGCTCAGAACTGAGAAATGCCTTTTATGAATGAAATGTGCACATACGTGGCTATATAGTATTGACTCAGGACATTGCACTTTGTTCCCTGTTTAAGTAATGAGCAGAAGAAACTACATGGAAAAAAAATCTGCTGAAAAGTATAAATGAGAACAATGGGGGCCAATGACGGCCGTGAAAGGCCTTTCCTATGCAGTCTTGATTCTGTGCTCGTGTGAAGCCGTAGACCGTGAGTGCCTAGGTTGGATGACGCGAGATGCTCCGACTTGGAAGTTCTTAGACATTTCTGCAGCTCCTTCTCCTCTTCCTGCCTTTCAGGATGTGACAATATGCCCTCCAGAGCCACGGAAGACAGACATTCTTCCCCAGGCCCCTGTACCTGCTCCTGCTCAGCCAGCAGTCCCGCCGGGCTCAGCAGAGAATCCCTCAGTGTGCGGTGGCTGGTCGCCCCTGCAGTGCCCGCGAACACAGGGGCCTAAGTGGTGCTGAAAGTGGCTTTATGAGCCTTGCAGAGTCGGTGTGCATGCGTGCAGCTGCACGTGGCGGGAATACTGGTGGGTTCGGGCAGCTCTGGCCCTACCTTAGCCAGGCCTTCTGTGTGGGAGCTATATGAGGCTTTTGTAACCCTGCTGACTTTTCATTGTGAATGGGGCAGCATTCCAAAAAGCATGGAAGGGGGCAGGCTGAAGGAGGGGGAGTGTGGGAGAGGCAATAAATAAAGATAGGAGAAGGCTGAGGGAAGGCACAGTAAAGGGATATTCAACTTACAGTCTGAAAATGTGACTGTCATTCTACGCGGCTGCTGACTGGCAGTGTGACCTTGAACCCTGGTTTCCTGACGTGCAAAATGGGGCTCCTAAGAGCTCCCTACGAGGTAGAGATGAGATGAAGGGAGATGACGCTTGTCAAGTCATCTGTCCTCAACAGTTAATAAGTGTCTCCAGTCCCTAAGCCTTTTGAAGCCACCGCTCTTCAAGTTTGACTGAACTGCTGATCTGCCTTCCGAGTTGAAAGAGTGAGATAGGGTTTATTTCTCTTACATTGGGTTTATCCCAGAATGTCATGTTTTCGGGCAGTATGTATATCATCCGTGGGCTCCTGCACTCTCCCCCACTCAGAGCACGGTCAGTGGTGTAAGGTATAATGAGAACACAAAAACAATCTCCTAAATTCTAAAATTTAAAACCACCAACCTTTTCCTATCTGATCACAAATGTAAGGCAAGTTTATTGTAGCTAATTTAGAAAATCCAAACTGAAAGAATCAAATCACCAGCAATTATAATCTTGAGACACAGAAAGAATCATTATATATTATATATGTATGTGTGTAGATGTGTATTATATATGAATGAGAGTCTGGCCTGTCTATGTCACTTAATATATTATGTGGGGGTCTGGATTCTGCAAAACAAAAAAATTTAAGGTTAAGAATGGATAACTTTTATTTTCTTCATATTTAGATAGATATAAATCACAAGAAATTTGTCAATTTCACCTGGTCCTGGAACCTTAAAAAAGGTCTAAGTAAAAAAGCTAGGAAACCAAAAATGAGTGGCATGTTTTAAGTCTCCCCAACACACACACAACTTTATTGAGGAGTAATAGACAAATGTAATTATATGTACATTTTTCTTTATTAATGTTTTTTCAGAACCAATGCTTCAGGTTTGCTGGTTGTCAGTGGTAGTGATTAGCAAATGTTTTTATATAATGTATCTCTTTGGCATTGGTTTGACATACCACACACATACATATATAATACATACACACATATATGAGATATATTATATATTATATATATTATATATTATATATATTATATATTATATATTATATATATTATATATATTATATATACACACACACACACTGTACATACATTTAACACATGTATGATTTGTTTAGTTCTTTTCATGGACGGGGAAAATGGAACTCAGAGTAGTTAAGAACTTGCCCACAAGTCTCATAGCCAATACACAGTGGAGCCGGGCTTCTATCCAAGGGGGTTCTGCAGCTTGTGTGTTACCTACTCTGCTTACTGCATGAACAGTGCTGGGATAAGAAATACCTCTCACTCAACAAGCAAAAAAATAAGTTCCCATTATGCAAGATGAGTAAGTAAATTCTAGACATCTGCTGTGCAACGTTCAGCCTATAGTTAACAATACTGTATTCTACCCTTAAAAATGTAAGAGAGTAGATCGTAAGTATTCTTATCCTTATAATGTAAAAAAATTTTTAAAAGTAGAAAATAAGTAATACCTAAAATTGGTGTTTCATGACCCTGCTAAAACTCACTCTATTGAATTGAAAATATGGTATTTTGTTATATATGTCTCAAATTTAAAAAAGTAAAATATAAAAATGGGGTCTCTGTTTAATATTATTTGAAAATAGTTGAAAGTAGAACACCAGTCAGGCAAATTCTCAATCTAGCATTGAACAATGGGGCTGTGGTATTTCTCCAAGTCAGAATAAAGGAGTTCAAGACAAGGCTGGTTGGCTCAGCAGTAAAATATCTGCCCAGTGTGTGGATGTCCCAGTTTCGATTCCCGGTGAGGTCACACAGGAAAATCGACCATCTGCTTCTCTACCCCCCCTTCTCCCACAGCCATAGCTCGAATGGTTTGAGCAAGTTGTCCCCAGGAGCTGAGGAGAGCTCTATGGCTTCATCTCAGGCACTAAAATAACTCAGTTGCCAGAGCAGCTGCCCCAAATGGGCAGAGCAGCGCCTGGTAGGGAGTTTGCCAGGTGGAGCCCAGTCAAGGCGCACGTGGGAGTCTGTCTCTCTGCCTCCCTGCCTCCCCACTTCTCACTCAAAAAGAAAAAAAAAAGAATAAAGGAGTTCACATCTGAAAGGTCAACACTGGAATGTAAGCTAGTTTTCATGGAGTTTAGGTAAGTCAAAAACCCTGGTGACATGGGAATATTAAAAGTAGCAGAGATTTTTTTTTTTTTAATTTTTGGAGTTGGCTTTCATTTATAGATCAGTATTCTCTGGCCTGGACGCAGGGAAATCTATACTATTTTATATAACCAGTACCTTGGTTACGCACTGTAATTTCTAGTTTTGCTATCAAATGGGAAAGCTCACTTTGACCCTGTTTTCAAAAGGATATTTAAAGAAAAAAGCTTTACCACATTTACATTCTTTCAGCATTTCAGGAAATGGGCAAAAGGAGATTTTAGCCTTGAAACTGCTTTGTCATCAGTTCGGAGCTGGCTAAAGGAATGAGAAAAAGCCGAGCTCATCTCGGTCACTCTAATTGGCACTGACAGCAGACACCAGCGTGCCAACGGTTCCAAAGCATTCCCGTGGAAGGGCGGCTGCTGCTCGCCTACATTTCCCCCGTTTGTTTTGTTTGCTCGTTTAATGTGTAATCTTGTGGTTTCTGGCCCTCTCTGCCACCTAAAGCAGAAAAACATACTTGAATCTTCGGTCGTTTGAACTGGAACTTGCTCCTCAAGTTCTAACTATTTCAACAAATTAAAGGGCCTGAGTGTGGAATTTTTTTTTTTTTATTCCTTAAGTGAACACTTTGCTGTTACTCAAATCCCACCACACGTTCAGCAGACAAATGCAAACTGTCTCTTTAGATGTGGTCGTCACAGTTGACAGTTCAAAAGAATGAAATTCAAACCCTCAAGACTTGAAATAAGAGCTCATCTTTAGAATGGAAGCTCATATTTCAAAGATGATATTAAAATAATAATATTTTTTAACAGCCTCTTTTAGTGTACGTTTCTCCCGATTAAACTCTACCCAGAAGTCTGTATTATGTTGGTCACCCTACTGAGCTCTGTGGCGCTCTCCCATGGTGAATGATAGAGAATGTTCTGGAGGACTGCTTTTATTTTAGCGTCTTTTTCTTTAAACTGTTGGTGATGAGATTAGACTAAACGTTCTAGAATGAACCCGATGTGACTATTTTGAGTATTGACTTTTATTTTTCTAATACTATTGTCAATGTAAAACGTGATGATTCTTGGGGTGTCTTGTCTTTTTCTTTTCTCTCTTCATGTATATATTTATTCAGTGAAAGACAAGGGGATTAATAGTAAGAAAACGAGTCAGAATAATGGCAACTCAATCAGCATTCCACGAACTGGATAGAAGGTTTTGCTTGAATTATCTCTTATACTTTCCTCACCCAACCTTCAAGGTAGGTGCTGCTGTACTATTACTAGTGTGACACGGAGAAGGAGACTTGGGCTTCCAGAAGTTCAATAACTTGTTCAGTGTCATCTCACTAGTTCAGGATCCCTCCCCACAGCCCTGTCAGCCATTTGAAGTGAATTGCCCTTGGTTGTGGGGAACTGGGCTGTGCCTGTAGAAGACTGAGCAACACTCATGATCTCTACCCACTAAATGCCAGTAGCATCCCTGGTTATGACAAAAAATTTCTCTGCCTGACCAGGCGGTGGTGCAGTGGATAGAGCATCAGACTGGGATGCGGAGGACCCAGGTTCAAGACCCCAAGGTCGCCAGCTTGAGCGCGAGCTCATCTGGTTTGAGCAAGGCTCACCAGCTTGGACCCAAGGTCACCAGCTTGGACCCAAGGTCGCTAGCTCGAGCAAAGGGTTACTCGGTCTGCTGAAGGCCTACAGTCAAGGCACATATTAGAAAGCAGTCAATGAACTACTAAGGTGTTGCAATGAAAAACTGATAATTGATGCTTCTCATCTCTCTCCATTCCTGTCTCCTGTCTGTCTGTCCCTATCTATCCCTCTCTCTGACTCTCTCTCTGTTTCTGTAAAAAAAATTTTTTTTTCTCCAGCGTTGCCAAATATCCTCTATAGGAGGAGGCTAAGCCTCCCCTGTTGGGAACCATTGCATTAGTGACCGTGCAGAGCTTGTCTTGGATGAATTGCCTTTTTCTTCACTCTGGTGTGATACTGTGTGTCCATTTATACCATGCTTAGCTACAGCTGTCACCTCTTCTTGTCTCTGCTCTCCCTCCTGGCCCTTCCTTCTCTCTCCTTCTTCACAGACAGTTTTAGCCCTTAGTAAGTGATCACTAATGTCAGCTTGTTCATCTGGAAGATGAGCTAAGTGCATTCATGAGTACCTTCCTATTCTCCTTGTGGGTGTAGTCAGTTGAAAATGGCATAGGAGTTCTATGTATTGTGGAGGTGACACACAGGCACAATTGCACGGGTGAGAAGTTATACAGTAGCCTTTTTGAAATTGCTCATCTCTCTTCCTTTGCTGAATGTGTGCTTGGGATACAAAATCACGTGTTCACAGAGACAGATGTCTCATCACTGTTTCCTCTGAATTGTGAGTGGCCTTGGGCAAGTCATTGAATCATATATGTTTATTCATTTTTCTTTTTGATGAAGTGAAAACTATCTTCTATGGCAGGGGTCCCCAAACTTTTTACACAGGGGGCCAGTTCACTGTCCCTCAGACCGTTGGAGGGCCAGACTATAAAAAAATTATGAACAAATCCCTATGCACACTGCACATATCTTATTTTAAAGTAAAAACACAAAATGGGAACAAATACAATATTTAAAAGAAAGAACAAGTAAATTTAAATCAACAAACTGATCAGTATTTCAATGGGAACTATGCTTCTCTCACTGACCACCAATGAGAGAGGTGCTCCTTCCGGAAGTGCGGTGGGGGCCGGATAAATGGCCTCAGGGGGCCGCATGCAGCCCACGGGCCGTAGTTTGGGGACCCCTGTTCTATGGTAAGGCTTCTTACCTTTGAGTGTGAAGAGAGGTGGGATAATAACTGCAAAATACTTTGAAAAGGAATTCTAAGGCTTTTCATTTATTGAAAAGCAAATATAATTTTTGAAAAAAATAAATGCGTATTCATTAGAATTAATTTTGAAGATGAAACAGATCAGTATTCCATTGGTGAGCCATCGGTATGCAAAGCACTGTGACAAGGAGGTCGAGAGGGAGCACACAAGTCTTCCCCAAGCCATCCAGAAGCTGGCTTTGGTCTCAGCGGTTTATACTTTCTCAGCCTTTCTAGTCAGTGAACACTTGGAGAAACACAAAACCATTCTGGAAAAACAGAATGAAAGCACACATCAGTGGTGTCTTGATGCTGGTATCATCTTTTTTTTTTTTTTTCCACAGAAGCTGAGGAGACAACTTGTCCTCTATCAGTCTAAATGCATTTGAAGTGCATTGTCTTGTGAGAATCCATTCTCTAGGTTAGAAAGTTAGCAGTGGAAAAGAGCTGGGATTTTGAAGACCTCAAGGTACACAGACCATAGCCTTGCATCTTGCTTGGGAAGCTATGATGAAGTTCTGATTAAACACATGAAACATAAGTTAGATGAATACATAGCTGATCACAAATTTCATCACCTCGGGCTTGCAAAAGAGCCATCCAGTTGTTTTTTGCAAGTAACGCGCGTGCACGCGCGTGCGCGCGCGCGCGCACACACACACACACACAACACACACACACACACACACAGAGTTTGCTTAGGCCCTGACCAAGTGGCTTAGTAGGTAGATCATCATCCTAATGCTCTGAGGTCAAGGATTCTATCCCCAGTCAAGGCACATATGAAAAACAGTTAATGAGTGCGAAACTAAGTGGAACAACTAAGTGGAACAATGAGTTGACGCTTCTGTCTCTGTCAAATCAATGGGGGAAAAAACAGTTCATTGAGCATAAAACAAGTCCTCATATATGCACATCAGAAGGCGACTAAATGGTTTCTCTTAATTGCTTTTTCATTACTGAATGAAAGAAATACATGGCAACCTGATTTATAAGTGAGTTGGAATTTTGTCTGCTGAATATACAGCATTTTTATTGCTTAATAAATATTCTGTGAGCTAAATAAACTCTGAGTCTTACAGATGTGGGGAAAAATGGGCATTAGGGTTACATAGACTGCTATATAACTTTTATTTGCATTTATCTTACTGTTTTAAACATGTATAACAGTCAAGAAATAAATGACTCACTCCACCAAATTGATATAACGAAGTCAATTACAAATTGACTTCTGAAGTGTCAAATTAATATTTCTGTACGTAGTACTTGATTTTACCCTTTCTGAAATGGGTCATTAAAATAGATGTGACAGTAAGAACACAAAAATCTTACAAGATTAAAAGGAAAACAAGTGATGAGATAGTCGACTTTTATATTTCTTAACATTAATCATCATATTCTGCGATGAAGGAGGACAAAATAGAAGAAGGAAAGGACTAGAGAAAGAAGGGGATAGCTCCTCTTTTTTTCTGTGCTTCACATCTTAATAGACACATCTCTGTTTTCTCTCCCAGTCTGGTAGCAGTTCAGGCACACAGTAAACAGAGACCTTCCCTCTTTCTTTATCAAGTAAGAGAACTGGTCCACCCTTTCCCTTTTGGTGACAGAAGTATATCAACTCAGAGAATCAATAGGGTCTGATGTGTGCAAAGTAGTGTTTGATTGGCATCTCTCTGTCAATAAAAAGCGAACACATCAAATCTGTACCTGTTCTTGCAGGATGCTGACCAGAATGTTGAGGGGGCTCCAGAGGAAAGAATATTTTGGTTAACTTCAGAAGAAAGGAAAAAAAATTCTTTGCTAGATGTCTATACAATATCGCCAGGTTAGCTTTTTGTTCCTTTGAACATGGCTTTCAGATGTTTAATTAATGAGATTTTAAACTTTTCCTAACATTTCTGAATTTGTCTGTGATGGCTTTGTAGCTTCATTCTGTGTTGCTTTTGAAATTTCATCAATGGCTGCCTCTTCCGCATGATATTCAAACTCTTTTTTTCAAAATTCATCTCCTGGCTCTGTGGCCAGCAGGTTAATTGAAGACTGTCATACCTTTCAGATGATTTCTCTTTACTAGTAAAGCCCTTCTGATTTGATGTGATTCAAAATGTATTGAGACAAAATCAGTAAGTGTTGGTGGGATTTTGAATACGTCATGTACTGTTTTGGGATGGAAACCAAGGGATATTCTTGGGTATTTATAGACTACCTGGGAACCAATTAATAATGTTTTATAGATCCTGGACTCGGTACGTCATTGCCAACCCTAACAGTTTCTTTTGGTTGTATAACATTGTTTACATAGCTCTTTATTTCCTGTGGGTTTTTTCCTTGAATTTTACACCTGGCATTGAGCATTAAAAGAATTCAGCATCTGCCTTTTAAAAATAATGTTTTTACAATTTCAACTCACTTTACATTCTGTGGATCCCATCATTTGTCTGTTTATTTAGAATATTCAGGTCATAAATATGTTATTAATGTGTTTCTAAATTTATGCAAAATCAATATCATTTAATATTAAATTTATTATATTTAAATAATACCATGCAGACGGCTAATGAAACTTTTGACATTGAATGACCACAAATATTTTTTTGCCTGAAACAGTTTATATTTCCCACAGTGAATGAAAGTTTAAGTCTGCTCAAATTATGGTCTTCTGAGTATTTTCATGAACCAACTTTAGATTTAAACTCTCCAACCCAGTTTCTTCAAAAAAACTCGGACGGCAGTTGGTAGACGCAGGTAATTGAGCAGTCATGTGAAATATAGATTAGGCTGTGTGTTGACGTGAGCGAGATGAGCCTCTTCCCATGGTTGAGAACATGTAACATGGGCTGACGGGAGGAGTCACATGGGGCAGCATGTTCTGCCCCAAACACCAGCCCAGTGTCTGTTACTCATCAACGTGGCTTCCTTTCTATGCATCCCTGGGGCCTTGCTGCAGATAAGAGTACATTTTGCAATAATTTATCTTGTTTAGAGAGGGTTTCCTACTATTAATGATCCCTTAAAATGAGACAGTGTTGACTTCTGACTTAGAATAAGAATAGGTCCAGGAAAGGTGTTTGGGAAAAGGAAAGGACAGATGGGACAATCCATCTGATACAAGGAGAAGGCAGCAAAGGAGGAATAGAAGAAACTCTACAGACGAGAGGGACAGAGGCTTGACCCGAAGGCAGGTCCCAAGTCTGTCCAGGAAGTGGCACTTTAGCAGGAGGTTGGAAATGTAGGTCATGGTGCAGCGGCTGACGTTGGCTGCCAGGGTCTTGCTCAAGTTGGTCCTCAGTGAAGGAAATTGCATAATCCTAAATTCAAGAGCTGATGTTTTGTAGTCTGTGTAAATTTGAGCAAATTATTTCACTTTTCTTAAATGTAGATATTTCTTTTCCTCTTTTTCAGTTAAGTGAGAGGCAGGGAGGTAGAGAAAAACTCTACATGCGCCCCAACAGGGATCCACCCAACAAGGCCCCTACCAGGTAATGCTCTGCCCATATGGGGTTGTTGCTCCATTGCTCTTCAACTGAACTGTTCTTGTGCCTGAAGCAAGGCCATGGAGCTATTCTCAGCACCCAGGGCCAACTCTGTTCGAACCAATTATTCAAGCAATGGCTGTGGGAGACGAATATATAGAGAGAGACAGATAAAGAGGGGGGAGAGGGTGGAGAAGCAGATGGTCACTTCACCTGTGTGCCCTGACTGAGAATCGAACCCAAGACTTCCTACTGCTGAGTCAACCGGTCAGGGTTCATAGATGTTAAAAAGTCTGGAAAATAGGTTAGTAATACTGGCCTATCCACATTTTGTGGGTATTGCTGATACGATGCTTGGCACTGAGCATACTCTCATCATTGGTAGGCACGTGTTCTGAATGTGCATTTACATTTGTTTATTTATGCATGTGTGTATGCACATAGCTACGAGAAACCATGATCCCTTTCAAAGATATGGAGGAAGTTTTTGAAGTCTATATGAAAAGAGCTTAGGATTTGATGTCCTGCTTTTATCTGAAGTATAAATGTCTACCACGTTCAAAGGGCATCAATAGGATTAATATCCAGAATTTTCTTTGAAGTCCTAAGATAGAAGAGCCCAGAAGTAAAAGCCATAGATATTTCTATAGGGGGATAAATTCTCACTATCAAATAACAGGCCCAGAGGGAAAACGAGGCCGTTTCTGCTTCGCTCTGTTTTCCTGTTTCACATATATATTTTCTTGACGCCATGGAGGTTTAAGAACGGTTCACTTAACTAGCAAGAGGTGAGCATGCTCCTCGCTTGCTTTGTCACTCAGAGTCAACCTCCACAAGTCCCCCTGGGGTGTGTTTGGAGATGCTTGAGAATTCTGCAGTTGGGATCAAGCTCCTTTTCATTCCTTTTCAGTCAGGGTTGCGGCTGCATCTCTCAGGAAATTACAGTTCAAGTTCATTTTTTGACTGTTCAACGGAAGAGCCTTTTAAAATACTGGTGTACAACAAACAAACTGTCTCCTTCGCTGCACAGGGCAGGGAGGCTGCGCCTCGCCCAGGGGCCAGGAAACAGGCTCCTCTGAGTTTTACAGTCATTTGTTTTCACACATTATCTTCTCTTCCAGATCTGGCGAATGACACAGACCTTCCTCAGGGAGTCAGGTGGGACTCATTAAATAGCTACCAGCCTTCATCTTCACAAGAAATTTAATGTTCCTCTAAATATAAAAACAGTTGGACACATGCTTTTTATGTAATTTTTCCCCCTTGTTTTTGAGATGCTCTAGTATCTTTGTTTGCTATTTGTCACGCTTTATGCCTTGCAGAATTGTGGACTAAACTAGACAGTACATAGAAATGCAAGACAACAATTTTTTTGAAGTCTTTTTTTTTTAATGTGAAAAAAGGATTTCAGTGTGTGAATTTGTGTTCTGGATTTGTCCAATGTGCAAAGTAGCTGAACCTATCATCTTTTGAAAGATCTTTTGTTTTCTTTCTTTTTCTTTTTTATCTTCTCCTTCTTCTTCTTTTCTTTTAAAAATATTTTCACTGTTGAAATTCTTCCTGCCTATCACCGTGGTACCTGGGAGAATGCGGATGTTTTGGAGGCGAGCATTTACCAAGCTACTAGACAGATCCAAACATGCTAACCGTGCCTTGTTATATGATGTGTTTACTTTTGATTGATTAAAATGGTAGAGTGGAGAGCTGGGAGGTAGCGTGTGGCTTTAGCTATTTGATTTTGAGAAAGCAAACACAGATTTAAAAACAATAGTTTTGTGGCAGTGAAGTCAAGGTGAATCTGATCAGTGTCTGAATGACAAAACTATTTTCTTCTCTCCCTCTATTATTTTTAGCTCTAGCCTTATTTTATTGGGTTGAAAGGAAAAAATAAAGAGGCAAATCAGAATTTGCCATCAAAATGTGGAACAAATTAAATAAGATATTTGACTTTGCCTATTAGGAGGTATGACTACTTGGGTGCTTTTGAACTCAAAAGTATCTTTTCAAGCAAAATAATATAAAAAGTCAATTAAAATATAATAGGGAAAAATGTAGCTCAAGGAGCTGGAAAATGAGAAAAAATATGTCAAGGCATGAAAGAAAGATGAAGAGAAATGTTAGTGATTTAGGCATGAGCTATATTTCTCTATAGTACTCAGCGTGTAGTCTCTTATTAATATTGGAGAAAAGTGTAAGTGAGGTGATCCATTAGGAGACACTTGATTTTTTTTTTTTTTTTTTTACAGAGACAGAGAGTCAGAGAGAGGGATAGATAGGGACAGATAGACAGGAACAGAGAGAGATAAGAAGCATCAATTATCAGTTTTTCATTGCGACACCTTAGTTGTTCATTGATTGCTTTCTCATATGTGCCTTGACTGGGGGGGGCTACAGCAGACAGTGACCCCTTGCTCAAGCCAGCAACCTTGGGTTCAAGCTGGTGAGCTTTGCTCAAACCAGATGAGCCCGCGCTCAAGCTGGTGACCTCGGGGTCTCGAACCTGGGTCTTCTGCATCCCAGTCCAACGCTCTATCCACTGCGCCACCACCTGGTCAGGTGAGACACTTGAGTTTTTTACGAAGAAAGACACCATGGAGGTGTCATTACTAGTTTGGTTTTTCTGTTTATTTCCTGGCTTTTGCTGGTCACCCTTCCTAGCTAAACGACAAAAGTCTATGAGGTTATTTCTTCTTCTACTGCACTATTTTCATAGTTAAAGGTATAGTACCAGAAATAACAAAATCCAGTTGACTTTAAGACATTTAGAGCGTGTAAAGAACTTGTGAGAAGTCTGGTCTGTTCACAGAGACACCCTGTTTTCTCTCAACTTCAGTCATTCCTGCTTCTCCAGAAATCCAAAAATGTTGGTGAATTATACAGTAAGATGTGTGGCTTAAAATTATATACTGACTGACAGGATGTCACAGCTGAGCAGGAGTGCAGCGATGATATGTTGTGTTGGCATTTTTTTTACACCAACAAAGTGGAGTTATTTACAGTCATAAACATCGCTGTCTGCAGTTGGGAAATAAACCCCTGATCCTCTTGGTTTTAGACTCTCTTTAATGGCTTGTCTACCCTGGTTACTATTTCATTTAAGTTGCTTCATTTAAAACTGTTAATCTAGTTAATTCATATAGACAAAGCCCAAGTGTGATGATGAAATAGTTTTTACCATATATTGAGCATTTACTCAATTCAGACCATTTTCTAAGTAAAGGGTTTGCATAAGTGCCCTCATGTAATCTTTATTAACCATGTGGTAAGGGATTTTGAATTAAAGAAGTATAATTATTTACTTAATAGTTGCTCACAACTCATTAGTGGCAGAGAAGATACTTGAACGCATGAGTCTATCTGACTGCATTTATTCATCCTAGACTCAAACAGGTGTATTTCAAATTGAGTAAAATCATTCTGCTGGAATTCTAAACTTCCTTAGATATTTGTGATTTTAAGTTGCAGAGCCTAAGTGATACTTATGAGAAAGTAGGTACTGGAAGCAGATTCAGGAAAACAAGCCTTCTCTGTCATCATCATCAGCTTTTTATGTCCAATGTATTTCTCACAGAGTTTAACTTCTGATGGTGACAATCCAGTCCACTGAATTCTCCCAATCTTAAAGACACTTCTCAAATAGATGCAGTGGATGACTCTATTCCTGGAACTCATCGAGTTTTCAGGCCACAAGCACCCTCAGGCATTATAAAAATGCTCAAGCCCAGAAATGTGAAATGACTTTCCCCAAGGTCACACGTCTATTTAAATTTTATTTTCTAATTTATTCATTTTTAGAGAGGAGTGAGAAAGAAGAGAGAGAAAGGAAGGGGGGAGGAGTAGAAAGCATCAACTCCCATATGTGCCTTGACCTGGCAAGCCCAGGGTTTTGAAACAGCGACCTCAGCGTTCCAGGTTAATGCTTTATCCACTGCGCCACCACAGGCCAGTCACACGTCTATTTAGTGACAAAACTCAGACCAAGACCCATGCCTCTGGAATCTGTGGCTTTACATCTTTCTGCTATTCAGATAGCTTCTTTTTAAAAAGTAGTGTTGAGTAAATGACTTAACCATATATAACAAATTTTATGCAGCTATGTTACAATGAAATAAGGGAAATGGGTTTTGCTTTGTTTAAAATTCAGCTGATAAATGCAAACAGCTTTTATCCCCATGAAATACTCTTGATCCAATGAGCTAAAAATATTTTCTAATGTCAGAGATGTCTGCTTATTCTTTAGACCATTCTCAAGACTAATCTTAATCACTGCCATCAAATGCGCTACTATTCCTCATCTTTAAAGTAACCTGGTATGGTAAGTATTCACCAGGAGAAAACCTGGACTGTTCAGTTAAATGACTACCAGTATCATACAGCTACTCTTTAGAATATTCAAGAATTGAACTCCGGTTTCTCTAACTATAAAACTTAATGTTTCCCTCTGTACACATTGGACTAGCAAAATTGAAGGACTAAATATAGCTGAAGAATTATCAAATAGGTCTAACAGTACCACACACAATCAAGTTATCTCCTTCTTATGTTGCACCTTAGACATTTAGTTTAATCATCCATTCATCTTTTCTTTCATCAGCGAGTTAACAAATGCGTGTATATTTTATAAACAAGAAAACCAGGTCACAGGAAGATTAAGTAACTTCCTCAAGGTCACACAGCTAGGAAGTGGTCAGTCTGGAATATAAACCCAGAACCCCATTAAAAAGATAGGCGGCATCCAGCAATAGAAAAGTTGAAGTGCCATGATCCTCACAGGCAGGAGAAATAAAGTTTTAAGTCGGGTGACACAATGACACTTCAGGATGTTTACCTGCACATAGCTGAGGGTGATTTAGGAAAAGAGACTGGAGACAATGAGGTATGGGGCAAAGGCGAGTTTAGCTCATTTATGGGGGAAGCAATAAATATCTGAAGAGGGAGGCGATAAGAAAGAATTGTCGTCACTCATGACTCCTCTGGGTGGTAAGTTAGGAGGGCAGAGGAGGAGTGATGACCTCTCTACTGTGGGCAACAGAAAGGGTGTTACTGCTGTCAGTCGAAAATGGAGAAGTCAGAAGAAAAACCTGAGAGATTTGGTTTGAAGTTCCAGATTGGAGGTATGGCTGGTAATGCCCATGGGTATGGAAATATAGAACTGAATTTCTGATCAGATGTTGGAACTGCATTGAGGACTTGAGCACCAGTTTTGTAAAATTAAAGCGGTAGAATTTTTTTCATGTATTGAAGAGAAAGTATATAAGGCAAGAAGTCTGAGGACTGTCCACATCCAGCGGTTGGGAAGAAAAACAGATGTGGTCGGAAAGTGAGAGGCAGACTGACAGGCTATCAGAGAAACTGGCGGAGGTGAGATCAGGGACAGGAAAAGTGTTCAGGAGGCTCCATCCTTGCAGGGATGGCAGCAAGAAGGAGGGTTAAAGACCACTGGGTTTTGTATTTTGAAATCCTATTGTGGGATTTTTAAGGAGGAGTTATAAAAGCATTTCAGGGTAGTGTAAGATGGGCTATAAGGAGCCAGTGTGGAAGAAATAGAGATGATTTCCATGAATGCACAGAGAAAGATGGAGTGAGAGTTCAAGTTTGTTGGACGTTGAGTGCTGAGAAAGAGGTTTTGGAACAGTGAAGACCTGATCATCTTTGTCATCAAAGAAAGCTTCGTTGGAAAGCAAATCTTTGACATATGCACACATTGCACACCTGATCTGTTCCAGATGCTTAGTAGATGTTTGTCGAATGACTAATTTTGTCTTTTATCCATCCAGAAAGAGAGATATTAGCCTCATTTTATATATTTAAAAATAGAATCAAATGAACGAAAGGAAGCCATGTCCTAGAGTAGGCAGGGGGGTTAGGAGGAGTTGGAGTGAAGAAGACAAGGTTAACTTAGAAAGGGAGTGGGTTCTGCTGCTCGTTCAGCAGGGATGAAGGCCCAGGAAGGCAATGAAGGTGCGGAGATAGAGGCAAAAGTGCTGAAGGGAGTGGAGGATGATATTGAAAGAAAGTAAGACGTGCAGAAGACCAACTGGTGGGATGTGTCCCGAGGCAGGCAGTAAAGGGGCAGTCCAGTCCCATCAGGGCTGGGCTGAACTCTCCATGGACTCATAAACCATTGTTGAGCCATTAGATCAGCATTGCTTACAAGCCCCTTTGAACTTTAAATGACGCAGCATGATCCTAATAAAGAGGTCTTGGAACACAGCCAGGATGCCAGGACTAAAATTCTGCCCAACATCACCCGTTCCCCAGAGAGACTGCCAGTCTCTGGATAGTAGAGGACAGAGGCTGCCGGAGCAGTGGGGAATGGCGAGCTTCACTGAATTAGTGGCCTGGGAGAAAAGCCTTAACGACCTCACCCCAAAGGGAAAAGCACAATTCTGGAATCACTTGGTCTTCAATCCCAGCTCTGCCACCCACTACTTAGGCAAACTTGAACAAATGGGTGGAACTGCTTGAGCCTCAGTTTGTCACTCTGAAACGGGACTGATGACGAGACCTGTCTTAATAGAGATGTATGGGTGAGTATTGTGTATATTTTATTCAAATGCTGACTCTTTAATAATTATATTGGTAAAGCCACAGAGCTGTGGATTGCGAAGAACAGTATTAGCAAAGGCTGGCCCTGTATATGGCCCATAGCTGGGAAATGGGAGGTGTATCCTTGAGTCTTCCACGGAATGTTCTGAACACCAGGTTATACCAGTGGTTGCTTCTGGAGGTCAGGTTAGAGAATTCATTGTCTGGGACAAACAGAGCTTCTTGGTTGGTCTGGAAGAAAAGTTCTTTTCACAATAGACACTTTTTTTAAAGTATAGCTAAAATTTGTCATTTATTTATAGTAAAGGATAATAAAATATATTTTGTGTATATACATATATTTACATATTGATAGATACGATATATTCACACAAAGGCATATAAATTGTACATATCTATACAGCTACTTTATTTTCTTTGCTCACTGTTGACAAAACTGGCTTTTCCTGTGAGGATGCATTTCTTCCAGGTTTTCAGTGTCAGCTTCCTGCTGAAGCCACCTCTCCCTGTACTCTCGATTTGGAGTTACCCTGACGGAGTCACGCCTGGTGTGCTCCTGGCTCTTTCCCCTCCCGGAGTCATCACTGGAAGGCCAGGTGGCACCTCTGACTTTATGAAAGCACCCTGAAGCTTGGGGGACGAATTGGAGAAATTGGTTACATTCTGCATTCTCTTTGTCTTTGTCGGGGTTTGGTCAAGGCCAAGTTAGAGTTCCCTGAGTGAGAGTCGCTTCACGAGGCTCTACATTCAGTACAGTCAACTATGATTTGGCGAAACATCCCATTATTTGGAAGAGGGGGAGATAGAAAGGGTAGGCATAATTTTGCTGTTGGAAGCTTTTGTTCACACCAGTGACCAATTTGTCCGGTAGCTGAATGGATCTGGCAATTTATTTATTAGAGACCAATTTGCTAAAATGTTCTAAGTGGACATTGTATCCTTGGATGCCTGTGAGTTCTGCATGGAATCCTTCATTCCTATAAAATGAAACGAATAACCTTTTGGAAGGTATACTGCAGAGAAAAATCTCTCATAACCCCAGGTTATGATCATCTCTCTTCTCAGGTTTAGTTGTGGGAGGGAGGGAGGTTAGGGAAGTCTTGAAGAGATTTTCTTCTTTGGAACTAAACAGACATTTTTCTTCAAGTCCCCAATCAAATATTCCATCTCTTTTCTGCCTGGATATAATTTGGTGGATACCACTACTTATGGGGTTTGTGACTTTCTAACTTCAGTTAGGCATCTATCCATCTTCCTTGTCTTCCTTTCTCCTAACTATCATGCAGAGAAGGACTTGAATTGGTACACTTGTGAATTCCCTGAAGACACATAGTACAGAGCCCTCCACTTAGGACAAGCCGAGTTCCTAACTGCAGAAGCTGTTCAGTGATGTAAATTTTGGAGAACAATAGATAGGAGCCCCTTTGCTTGTGTTCATAGAGAAGAGGAAAGTGGAGGTTCTGGACATTTATTATTAAAATAGAGGTAGAAAAAGATGTGTCAAAATGCTTTCAAGAATAATGACTGACTGAATAACTGATAAAGTCAAAACTAGCATATAAGAACTTGCCCTTTCTTATTGTTCATTGATAAATGAAGCTCTCTGTTGAGGACAAGATAAGGGCAGATAAATAACTTCTGATAGAAGATGAAGGGGTTCCTTCTTTAGTTTTTCTTTTCTCTTCTATTTTTTTTTTTTTTTCAGATCTTGGCAGGTAAGTGAGATCTGGATTAGGAACAGAGAAAAGTTTAGAGATTAAAATTGTACAGATCTCTGGGTAACAAAGAGAGTGACTTTTCATTGCATCTTGACGGGACCTATTTTGACGTCTTGAAATGTACTGTTTTTGTCGAAGTCTGGGTGAGTTGTTTTCTTTAATATATTTATATGAACTCAAAGACTTTGAAGGCTCTTTCTCAATTAATCTCACCCTGTTTTATTAATTTTTAAAAATATTTTTTGTGGAGGTCTTTTGTTGCTGATTTGGGCGGTTGGGGTGTGTTAGAAATTGTCACTAATTTTAGAATTGGAAAGAAGCTTAGATATAGTCGAGTCCTTCTCCTTCCAAAGAGCTGCGTGGCGTGAAGCCCGGGCAAGTTAAGTGACATGCTTGTTTCAGTGGACTGTTCAGGAGATAAATGTTTCCAAACTCTTCCTCTGGTTTATACCTTATTTCACGGATTTTTCACGCATTCATCTGTTGCCTGGTAATCTTCCCCAGTGTGTGCATACTTTATTTACCCAGCTAAATTGTAAATTTTTCAAGGACTCCATATCTTTGACTTCTCACAAACAAACCCAAGTCTTTGAACATTGTTATTCACAGTAGGTCACACTTTAAGGATTAATGATGGCCTTGGGCAGCATTTGTTTACACAAATTACTGTGGGTGAAGAAATGGAGAATTCGAAAGAAAACTTCCCTAAAATGGAGGGGGAAAAAAACCAACATTAGAAGCAAGATAAACAAGACAAGGATTGTTTTTAAAACAGAGTAATTTTTTTAATGTTCTTACTATTCTTGAAATTGGACTAATGGTAGAGGGAATAACGGATGCAGGTAACCTAAATTGCTCTAAATACCCACCATTCAGAGCAGGGCTAGAGAAATATCTTCAAAGAGGGCTTAGAAAATGGGAGGAATTAATCTTGGCTGCTGTATGTGTGCACTGAGTGGTGGAATGCAGGGATTAGCAAAGGAAATGGGAGGACTGGGCAGTGGCCTGCCCAGCTTGTCTGGCTGTCAGTGCTGGTTAGCAAAAACTCCAGTCTTTGACATGTAGGCTTCAGAATCATCACAGGGCACAAAGGAGACGCAGCTGAGAACCCTTAGCTCTTTGGGGTTTAACTTCAGTGCACCTGATAAATAATTCAGGTAGTCTGAAGTGCCTGGGTCTAGAAGATTTCAACTGGGCTTTTTCATTTTTCTCTTTAATAACAACCCAGGCTTTTCCATCTGATTCTATTTAAACTTATACCTCTCTCTTTTTCCCCACCTCCCCCCTAATGTCTTTTTTTTCCCTCTCTCTCTCTCTCTTTCTATAATTTCTTTCTCTATCTGTTTTCTCTCTCTTTTGTGGAGAAAGCCCACTTACAGTGCCCAGTTTTTTTCTTTTCTCTCTGCTACATTTTGCTTTCAATAACTTGAAAATTTAGCTGGGAATAAAGAGCTTTTTTTTATTTATTTCGGTAATGGTAGCTCTCACCATTGGATGGTGCTTAGCACTTTTGCTTGAGTTTAGCCTCAATAAGTCACAGGTTTTCCAGGTTTTAAGGCTGGTAGAACCATGATGCGCTTTTGAAAATGTATTTAGTGTACGAGCCACCTACTATCCATCATATATAACTGGGAAGTCATTTTAGTGCAGAAAGCATTTGAAAATGTTTTGTCTTTGGGTGATGGGCACACAACACTGTCAACAGTTCAAATACTATAGAAACGTTTACCGGAAACCTATGTACTCTTATTGACCAATGTCACCCCATTAAGTTTCATTTTCTAAAAAAAAAAAAAGAAATCATTTAAAATGTTTAATAATAACACACACACACACACACACACACACACACACACACTTCAGTGGACATGAATTTGCCAAACTTTTGATGCAGTGCCCAAGTCTAAGAAACCACTGATTGGACTAATAATATTTTCTCCACCACATGCATTATTTCTGATTTTTTTGTTTGCTTTCTTATATTGGAATGAAAACATTTAAGCAGTCGGAGGGTAATCTGAGTGTAAATCATAAAGGAATTTTAAGATTTTGTCCTCTCCATCTCTATCTCCAGTACCCCACCCCCTGCCAGCAATGTCACTGATTTGCCATTAATGTTTTCCTAAACCATCCAACTAGGTTTTCATTGCAGTAACTCTTTTCTTTTTTACTCTTATGTGTTCTTACTATATAATTACAGTGCACAAGTGTCATCAGCATAATATAGTTTGTATCTCTTGGTAAGCACAGAGCTTGATGGTCAAGAACATGTGTGAAGGTACCAGGAGAATATCTTAGCAGCGCCCAACAGCTGGAACATCAGGGGTGTGGTCTGTGTATTTCACTAGGGCATGAGAGCGCAGCGCTTTCTGGTATATTGATCAAAATATTGATCAAGTAGAATATTGGTAAGAAAGCTTCTGTTTCAGATGTGCCAGCTCCTATATATCTAAGCTCTGTAATCTTGGGAAAATTACTTAAACACTTTATAACTCCATTTCTACATCACTAAAATGGTTATACGATAATAATGTCTATCCCATTGGGTTGCCATGAGAATGAGATGAGCTGGCAGATCTCAGCATGTGGCTTTGTGTATTGCCTAGTTTCACTCAGCGCATGTTTGCTGCTATTTTTCTTCTTTGCTTCATCGGCTATGGCAGTGTCTCTAAAACCTTTTTCATTATTGACTCCTGTAAGGAGGTTGCTTATTTTTTTCACCTAAAGCCCCTCTTTGCTTATGACATTTTAATACAGCAGATATATTGTGTATGTATTTATGGACTGTGACCACTTGGAAGGCCATAAACTCTCATAATATCTAAGAATTGCTTCTCTGTTCCCTGAGTCCCCATTTTTACCCTGTGGGGATGATATCACCCTTGTTGAGAATGTTTGATCTGTTGGATTTCAGATGATATCTCTTTACACAAGGCATTACACCACTATCAGAGTGGGGTTGGCTCTTTATAACACAAGGTTGAGCAAGTGTTGACCTGGAAGTCTGCTCTCTCCACCCATGGATGTTATCTCTCTGAGAAGACACTTAGATTTGGGAGTTGTTGACTTGGAGAACCCAAGAAAGGATTGAAGCACATCAATGATTTTTAGAGTCTGAGAAAGTAATTAGAATCAGTAATTACTACTATTCTTAATAACCACTTAGTAGCTTTTATTTTTTGTTAATGGATTGTCATTGATGATATGAAGTCATTATTTATTGGTCTGAAAAGTAGGGGGTGAAAGGGTTCTTGAAACTGCTAGGGGTATGACCGTGGCACCCAGAGAAAGATATTGAACTCCAGGAATGAGACATGCTTCTTCAGAGGCTGCTAGGCTGAAATGAGGTCCAAAGTGGGTGTCCAGACGGCAAACTCTTCCTCTTTTTACAGTCAAGTTTACTCTACAGTCCTGCTATGAATATAGGATGTAAGCGAGCCGTTTCTTTATCACTGAGTCTTCTGTGGCATATTTTCCTTTCCACTTTATAATGAACTATTGAAGTGAGCATCTATCTCTGTATTTTTATAAGGATTAGGGCCCATCTGAATGACCTGATTTTAACTTAATAACCTCTTTAAAGATCCTGTATCTGCGTAGGGTCACAATAAGAGACACTGAGGATTGGGATATCAGCAAATGAGTTTGGGAGAACACAATTCAGTTTATAACAGTTTACTACCTGTCATATAGTATGCATTCAACAGTGAATGAATGAATGAATTTTTTTGCTAAATTTGGGAAATTAGCAATTCTACCAATACTTATGAGTTATTAATAAGCCTCTTAAGACTTTTATATTTCTTTCAGCCTGAAGATGTGCTTAGGAAATAAAATTCAATGGCGATGTTTTTATTGATTCAGTAACACATCACGTGAAGAGCTACTGCCATCAGGAGCCTGCCCAGAGGTTTGTAGGCCTTGGGCACGAGTCAGAGAGAGGCCTACCATGGCCCTAATCTATCAAAAGTTCTAAATCATATCAACAAAAAATTGTTTTAAAAGTATGTACAGTTTTCCTGTGACTGATCTGCCTTTCTAAGTGTTGTGGAAGGCCAGGTAGGACTGACTTCAGAATTCTCAAACTTTACCAAAGTTCTGCATGGAAAGTGGCAGCACAGAGAGAATTGGTCCCCAACCATCTTGAAACCCAAAGCGGCCTTGCACGCACACACACCGGGTCTGCACACTTCTTCCCCTAGATGACCGGGCATAGAGGTGCCATCACCTTGGGGGAAGGGCCCAGTGTAGAAGCCCACCCAGACACTGGGAGGTGGTTAGTGGCAGAAATTTTGGAACCTGTCTACATAGAGCGTAGCCCAGGAGGGGCGCCCCAGGCTTCAGACTGTCGTACCATGAGGATATGACTTGTCTTGATGGGAGGGTGTGGGTCATTGCTCTGAGCATGGTACTGTGGTCAGTTTCAGCTCCTGAAGGAGCTCTCACTACTTTTGAGATTACTCCCATTCTCCGATTTCCCTGAGGCGTGAGCAGGAGAGTTAGGAAGAGAGAACATTCTGAGAAAGTCCCAGGCCTGGGGCTTTACCACGTCCAGAGGTAGCTAAAGCGGGGGTGGGGGTGGGGGTGGGGGTGTTGCTTCACCTAGAAATGTACTTCACTAAGTCCTGCACCCATGACTTCCCCAAAAGAGTATCTATCTCACTACTTGTGAGGAGTCTTGGGTCTAGAAATCTGTGAACAGGTTTCAGGTAGACATAGGTAATGTGTGGGTTCCTGAACCTCTTGAGTGGGGGCCCCCTCACTGCCACTGAGCCTGGGCAACCCCGGTGCTCAGGTCAGACAGCTCAGATGCTCATGAACGATGCAGCCTTGTCAGCCCCTGCACTGCACTTGTAACGTTTTTGTCATTAGGGTCACTAAAAGCTGCCTTTCAAATTATCTATGGTTGCTTACCAGGCTGTGCTTATAGCTTCAGGAAAAAAAAAAAAGAAGAAGAAGCTTTTCTTCACCACATAGAATAATTTATAGGCAGGGACCAATTTGCTTGCTAGGAAACAGCAGGTGGTCGGCCTTTCCCGTGGAAGGGGCATGATGCTAAGCAGGGTGGCAGGCTTCAGTGCTCCTGGTGGAAGGGGAGAGACCCTTCTAATTAATGACATGGCTGTCTTTACCCAGCATGGGTGTCTCACCTTGACACCAAAGTTCTTGTTTAGTCAAGCTGTATTTCATTTATTTAGTTATTATTCATACATCATGTATTTCAAAAGAGAATTTTCAACATCTGGTAAAAATGCGTGTGTGTGTGTGTGTGGGGGGGGGTATATTGGAGAGGCTCTATGAACAGGACATTTGAAGGGAAAATTCTGGCAGAAGAAGTTTGGAGCTCACTTTTCCTCTCCAAGCTCCTTTTCTTGATGACATTTCTTGTTCAAGTTCATCATACTTTCCCACCCGTATAGATTTCAACTTTTGCTGTATAGATTTGGTGGTTCCTTTTGATCTTTATCTTCACTCTCCATACCCTCCTGGCTCTAGTCCATGTAAGTGTAGGCTTTCCAGTGACCTTAGAATAAAATTCTAGTGATTTGCCAAAGCCACAAGCCTTTGCTTGGCTGGGCCCTTCATATCCTTGGTCCTCCAGTCAACCCATTTTGCATAGGATGTCTCCATCCATGTTGATCTTTCCTGGAAGAGGGCAGGCTCTTCTCCCCTTACACCTTTGCACCTGCTGTTACTTAGGCCTGACTATTGCATTAGCCCCTCTCCTCTCATGCACCCTTCCTTTGTCTTGGATCCCCCAGTAACACTACTCATTCTCTGGGAATCCCATTGTCCATGATGCCGTCCATGACCACCATATCTAACCCACACCCACAGCCTCCGAATATTGTTACACTTCATTATGTCTTTCATGACATGGTTCACAATATTAATATTTCTCATCTCAAGTTTGTAGTTTTTATTTAATAAATTTTTTTTTCTGTCTTGTTTTCTAAACATCTCCTTTCTGACTGCAGGGTCTTTATCTGTCTTGTTCACCTTGCATTACAAGGACCTTGCATTGTATCAGGTCCAAAGTGGCCTTTTAGCAAGTGTTTGATGAACGAATGAATGTGAAGTACTAGTGTTTGGGAATGGTAGATACAATTCACTTGATATATAGATAGAATGTCTGCCAAGAATATTTGCCTGTTATAATTAGAGAGGATGGCATTCTAATCCAAAGGAATTGGATTATTATTATAAAATTTTAAGTTTTAGAAACTGGTGAGAAAGATTTTAGAGACAACAGAAGCAAATTGGGAATTCACATCCCATTAAGTAATTGCCCACTCATGTGTCTTTTTTCCATGACCTGTTTCTTGAATGTTTTAAAAGAGCAGATCTGCTACTTCCATTAATACTTTAGGGGGTGCACATTGCTACACCCGCTCCAATACTCCTGAGCACTGGGGGCCTGCATTTCAGTCAGTTGTAGTTTTAGCTAAGGAAGGAATAAGTAATCCAATCTGATCTCAAACATGATGCTCCCTCTTTTAGTCTCAATCTATTAAATTTTTTATCCTCCCAGATTTTACATTACTCTCTAATATTTCAGTTATTAGTTTTATTTACAAGTGAAGATTTAACTTAAAAAAATGTTCTTTTTTTTTATTTGCTCATTGATTTTAGTGAGAAAAGAAGAGAGTTAGAGAGAGATAGACGCATCAATCTGTTCCTGTACGTGCTCTGACCTGGGATCGAACCCACAACCTGTACAAATCTGGACAATGTTCTCACCAACTAACTGAGCTATCTGGCCAGAGCATGATTAGAACTCTTTTTCTGGATTGCCATCAAGTAGCTGAGACAAAGATGAAAAGCCAGTCAAGACTGTCTTCTCATGTGACTTGAGTGTGAGTATGTGTGTGTATGTGTGTGAGAGAGACAGAGTGTGTGTGCATTTCAGTGTGCGTGTGAGTGTGTGTGTGAGAGACAGAGTGTGTGTGCATTTCAGTGTGCGTGTGAGTGTGTGTGTGTGAGAGACAGAGTGTGTGTGCATTTCAGTGTGCGTGTGAGTGTGTGTGTGTGAGAGACAGAGTGTGTGTGCATTTCAGTGTGCGTGTGAGTGTGTGTGTGTGAGAGACAGAGTGTGTGTGCATTTCAGTGTGCGTGTGAGTGTGTGTGTGTGAGAGACAGAGTGTGTGTGCATTTCAGTGTGAGTGTGTGTGTGATGGGACCCTCTTTCAGCTGTGTTGCCTCCCTCTGGTGGCAGCTATGTGCACAGGGGCCTGGGAGGTGTGGACTCACTCACACTGCACCTTGCTTTCCTTACAGAAAAGAAAAATGATGTTCTCCTGATTGTGTGTGTGTGTGTGTGTGTGTGTGTGTGTGTGTGAGTTTAACTATTTTGTTTTTTTTAGAAACAGATATATTGTTAAGATAATACAAGCATCTTGCATTTGCGGTAAAGTTTGAAACCTGAGCTGACCATAAATGAAAGCAGTGTTCTGTCAGTGTGTTAAACTTTAAAGGGGCCTCCTTGTATGTTTAAACCCCTCTATATTTGGGGAACATATTCCAAAATTTATTCAAATGAAAAAGACCACCGGTATAGATTTATTTTAATGATAGTTTTTAAAAATCTAACTTTTCACTATTTTCCATTGAATTATTCCTGAGTGCTCTATGTAGCTACACTGGATATGTTACTGAACCTTCTCATCTAAGGTTTTATGTTATGTCTTGGAAATCACTTGATTTTATTTTGACCCACATGGGATCATATTTTTGGGGGGAGAAATGTCCTTGAGAGAAAGAGAGGGTCAAAGATAAGAAATAATCATTTTTTCCCTGTTTGTTTTGCCCCCTTTTATTCTCGACATCCAGAAATAGTCCCTGAACATAGCCTGGCATGTCGGCATGACAGGTGTTCTGAAGACAAAAAGATGCACTATAAAACTCATTTATTCAATGAGAAATGTTATAGTACTTACATTCAGAACCTTCCCAGTGATACCAAAATAGATTTAAGCAATACATTTTTCATATTTTAGACTCAGAACCATGTAACTCACCTGGAAATACTCCGTGTAATTGCATTCTATGTGCTAATCCATGTCACCGAGTCAAATCTGTATTCTTGTCATGAAGGAGACACCTGACTTTTTTCATTACCATTATATATATTACATATAGGATGCAATATATTGGTGGGAAATTATGGAAGTAGGCCATGTTTATATTTTGGGATCCAGTTTATATATATTTTTCACAAGCCTTTCTTTTTGCTCATATATATATATATACACATATATATATACATATATAAAATTTTTACTGAAATATTGCGGTGATATTGGTTAATAAAATGATACAGGTTTTAGGTGCACAATATACATACATCATCTGTATATTGTACTGTGTGTTCACCACCTCCAGTCAAGTCTCCCTCCATCACCATTTACCCCCCTTTAATTCTCTTCAAGCTGACCACCTCCTTCTCCCTGTTAATCCCCATGCTGTTATTTGTGTCTCTAAGGGTTTTCTTTTTGCTTAATCTCTTTATCTTTTCACCCAGCTCTCCAACCTCCCTCCCCTCTGACATCAGTCAGTCTGCTTTCTGCCTCTCTTAGTCTGTTTCTATTTGGTCTGTTAATCTGTTCATTAGATTCCACGTATAGATGAAATTATACAGTACTTATCTTTCTCTGACTGGCTTATTTCACTTAACATAATACTCCCTGGGTCCATTCATGCTGTTGCAAAACGCAGGAGTTCATTTTTTTTTACAGTTGAGTGGTAGTCTATTGTGTTAATGTACCGTAGCTTTTTTATCCAGTCATCCACTGATGGGCACTTGCACTGTTTTCAAATCTTGGCTGTTGTAAATAATGCTGCAATGAACATAAAGGTGCATATACTTTGTGATTAGTGCATAAGCATTTCCATAGCTCTGAAAGATGCTGGCTTGTTTTGTATTGATTCTAACCCTGTGGAGCAGTAAAGTATATGCAACTAAAACACAGTTCACTGTCACACTGACTCTATATAAATATATAAGTTGTTGGTGTTATATGAGCAAAAAACATGTAATTTTTGTGTGGTAGATCTTAAAGACTTGACTGAATTCAGGCCATAACCATCACAGAACTGCAGTGTTATGTATCTGGTGTGATCAGACATGCCTTTCAGCAAATGAGGTTTGTAACAGTGGGTCAGAATGACCCATGTCAGCACTACTGTGGGTCAATAAGGACACATGACCTTGGCTGGTTGGCTCAGTTGTAGAGCATTGGCCCAGCATGTGGAACTCCTAGGTTTGATTCCCAGTCAGGGTACACAAGAGAAGCGTCCATCTGCTTCTCCACCCCTCCCCTTCTCCTTCCTCTCTGTCTCTCTCTTCCCCTCCCACAGCCAAGGCTCTATTGGAGCAAAGTTGGCCCGGGCTCTGAAGATGGCTCCATGGCATCTACCTCAGGCTCTAGAATGGCTCTGGTTGCAATGGAGCAATGCTCCAGATGAGCAGAGCATTGCCCCCTGGTGAGATGCTGGTGGATCCCAGTTGGGCACATGCTAGAGTCTCTCTGCCTCTCTGCTTCTCAATTTAGAAAAATAAATAAATAAGGACACAGAATTTGATATGATTTTGTAAAACAAGAATGGTACTGTCATAATTGCAATTATTTTCCAGTTGCATGTTCTACACCTTTTTGTAAGGTCATCGAGCTTCTTTGTATTCGGGGACTATTCATCCATTTCTTTATCCCTCAATCTCTCTGAATGGGTTAGAGTAGGCTAAAACCCCTTGTAGTCTGTTCTGAGATATTACCTTGATGATTCCTTATGGAACCTCAGACTGAAGATTTTGAAGTGTTTTTACAGATGGTCTTTTCCAGCAAAGTAATCATCTGAAAGTCGTTTTTGATACGTTCATTTATTCTGTGAACTTCTGGAATCCTGCCACAAGCTGCTGTAGGCTCAGGAGAAATAACAGTGAGCAAAAGCAGTTGGAAAAATGCTGTCTCTGGCTGCACAGAGCTTACAGGGAGTCAGGACGACGTGAGTCAGGAGCAAGGCTCTCCAGTTCACATCCAAGTTCAAATCCCACCTCTGGCTCTTATCTCCTCATTGGCCCAAGAGACGTGACTTAACATGGGGCACCCATTCCTTCTTTGGGAGTAATTACAGTAGAAAATGCATGGCTTTATTCTGAGTCAGTGCATGTAAAGTTCTGAAAATACTTTTTCAGATACTCTGAAACTATACATACTAAATTGGAAGTGATCTTGAAACACCAAACTGAATAAATCAAGTGGGTGTTGGAATGTACAGGTAAGGAGCTGAAAGGACAGCCTAGGTTGGAGGTTAAAGTGTACAATTCATTGACATAAGATGATAATTTAAGCTGAAAGCTTGGGAGCCATTTCCTATAGGAGGAAATAAGACCAGTCACTGGACCCAAGCTTACTGAACTCATACTGAATGGCTAGAATTGAAGAAAGAGAGCCTACAGAATAAGAAATAGCAAATGGAATAGAAGGAAAACCAGCACACTAAGATATCAACACAACCAAGAAATGATGATGCTTTAAGAAGAGCATGCACAACAAATCGAAATGGTGCTATAAACCCAAGTAGGAGGAAGGCAGGCAAAGCCCTGTGGATTTAGCCACCTGATGTTGACTGCTGACATCAGTGAGAGGTGCTTGTGAGAAAATAGGGTAGGAACCAGTGTGGGCGGTGATGGTGATGGGTGGGAGATGAGAAAACAGAGATATTGATGATGAACTATTTGGGGGAGTGGAATTTGGCTAAAAGTAAGGAGAGAAGAGTGACAACAGCCAGGGGGTAAGATTTTGGTCCAAGGGGATTATATTTAAGTAGAAAATATTGTAGAAAGTTCACAAGTGGATCCAGTTTGAGAGCAGGAGGTTGTGCACACAGCGAAGGAGGAGATAGAGAATTATGTTCTGCAGAAGTCTGTAAAGAAAGGACTCCAAGGAAGAACTCATGTAATCAACCTCTAAGCCAGTCTAAGGAGAGGAATGTGGGTGCGGATGCAGGTAGACTCATATGTTTGGAAACAGAAAGACATGGGAGATGCTGTCTGATGTCTCCTAGTTATCTGCAGATTCAAACCAGGCTGTATAGCTGTCAGAGGGGTGGCGGGAGAGGGCTCTAGGTGAAAGAAGGTGAAAGGATTAGCTAAAAAACACAGATACATGACACATAGTCACAGAGAGCATGGTAGTAGGAGCCATAAGGGGGATGCAGACTAGTTGGGGATGGACAGGGGGGTACGGGGGGAAGGGAAGAAACTTGGCTTGAGGCGATGGGCATACAATGCAGTGTGCAGATGATTTTTTGTTGAGTTGTAAACTTGAAAATTGTATTGTTTTGTAAACCAATGCCACCCCAATACATTTAGTTTTTAAAAAAATCAGATTTTCTACTGAGAATGAAGGGAGAAGGTTTAGTGGTCTAAGAGTAAAGATTGACACCAACTTTGAGGAACGGGGGAGTGGGAATTTTCTAGAGAAAGTAGAATAAGAGTGCTAGGTAGGGGGAGGTCTCACTCTAAGCTGCAGATTTTTAATTCCAGGTAGAGCTAGTCTGTCTTGTTAAATGACTTTCTCTAGTGGGAATCTGAAACCCCGGCAGAGGGAGATCGGGCTGTGTTTGGGTGGGAGATGTTTGCCTGATAGGTGAAGTAAAAAACAAAACAAAACAGAAAGCCAGGGAAATTGGGGTGTTGGCAGAATTTGTAAAATGATAAATTGTGAGCTCTAAACTGAAAAGGGAGAAATGTGATTCAGTGGAAAGACTGCTGTTTTTTTTTTTTTTTTTCAAAACCAGGAGAACTGAGTTGTAATTCCACTTCTAAGATTTGTTACTATTTGAAGTTGATTAAGTCACAGATTTCTCCCAGGTTGTTTCTTCCTTTGTAAATCAAAGATAATAACATCTTATTCTTCATATCCTGTGTGTATTTCACACTACTAGCAATCACTAACGCTGAATAGATATTTGAATATTTAGCTGCATCTGAAATCAGGTTGGAAATGGCACAGGAGCCTACGGATGAAGCATGTGAGTGTAGTTACTTATTTCTTCGTTTGTTTGTTTGTTTTTGAATTATGTATAATTGTCTAAACATTAAGTTCAAATTTCTGTTCTATGCCAGCATAACTTACCTTCCAAAAAAAAGAAAGAAAGGGAAAGAGGGAGAGGCAAGATGATTTATTCTATTCTTTCCTTCCCTACTCCAGGTACATGCTGGGACATAGCTTTTTGATTTATTTTTCCTTTAATTTTACGGGTGCTGTCTCAATAAAATTCTTCTCTATTAGTGTTTGTTCACCACTGGGTTTATTGCACACACTGAAGACCCAGTCTGTAATATAGATTATGCAGATTTTAATGGACCCAAAGGATGGTCAGTGTGAGCTCCCAGGTGGATCGAGAGATTTTGAGTAGCCTGCGGCAGTAGTGAGTGTGTCTTCAAAGTTTACATATTTGAGTTTGTAACACTGGTCGCTTGTTCTACACTTATCCCTATTATTTGAACCAACTGCATTGGAAATCTTAGGAGAACAACTCTTCAAATGTGTTAGAGAGTTTTATGTTTGCCAGGAGAATAGCTTTTTTTGTTGTTCAATTTTAATGTGTTCAGTAGACGGCCTGGAGCCAGGAAATTGTCAACTGGTTAAATAAAGTGTTTCCTTCCTCCCTTCTTTCCCTCCTTCCCTCCTTCTCTTTATCTTCCTTTCTCTTTCTTTGTTTTAGACGAAAAAATATTTGTCTAATAAGAACCTTTAAGGGGCTTGGTTGAGGTTCAGTGAATGAAAGGGAAAGATGATTTCAAGTTAGGGGAAGGCTATTGTTATATTTTCCCCCCAAATTCCTCTGGTAAGCCTCACATATTGGCCAACTACTGAAAGAACTCTCCTGATTGTTGTATGCACAGTATTTATAACCTACCTTCAGGAATATGGAAATGTGCCGAAGATCTACAATTGCTTTAGTATTTCCAGACTGTAACAAAGACACGTGCAATGCAGTGAGGCCTATGGGTCCTGCACCTGCGTGTGTCTGATTTTAAGCGCAAACTGCCTGCCTGCGGAAGCTCTAAGTCTGATGGACCCAGGGAAGCGCTTCTGGGAGGATCCTTCATCATGGGAGCTTTCCTGTTTGTATCACTTTCTGCCCTGGGCTGTCTTGTCCCAATCCAGTCAATGCCAAAACCATTGCGATTTTATTAGGTCTGTTCTAGTATCATTGTATTATGCAATCGACAGTCTTTATTGGCAGTTCCTATTTTCTGAACTATGATTTGTATAGTCTGAGTTTATTAAGTGCTCCTGGAAGAGAGGATCTTACAATAAAAAACAAAACAAAAAGAAAAGCCTTCTTAGGCAGCACTAAGGAAGAGACACTCTGCAGAAAGCTTCTCTGTGATTTGTGTGCTTTGAGTCTCAGTTAGAGAAAAGTAGTCTGGAAAAACTTCTGCTGTTTCTGTCATCATTAATAGACTGGCAGGCCCAGGGCTTGCTGTCTCCAACAAGCATTAGTTTCTTGCTGATTTATACGCGGGCTTTTGAAACCGTGTTTTATGCTTTTAAATAAAAATTTCTTGTTTTTACTGAGTGCCTTCCATGAAGCCGTCCTTCATAATGGCCAGTTTCCTGGAGGGGGCGTGTAGTCAATGCAGCGTTCAAACAAATCAGAAAGCAAAAAAGAAGAACCATTACTTTTGCTCTCAATATTTAAAATTCGTCTTGTAAAGCAGAATCTTTTTTTATTCCTAGCTGTTAGAGACTTACAAACAAAACGGCTAGTGATGTTGAAGCACAGGCTTCTTTATGATCCTCTGGAAACTAGACTACTTCAGTGAGGAGCAAAGTTGGGGAGAAGTTCAAATTTTGTTTCTTTTCTCTGCTGGACTGTGTTTTGCCTCTAGAGTCACAATCTGACCAGCTTGGATCTATGTGAAGAATTCTGGAGTCCCCCCTGGCTTATACCTTCTTACCTTTCAGATAGTCACAGAGAAAGTCGTTCTCCTTCAATGCTTTTCCTGGTGCCTCATGGGCTAGGTTAGCGTTCTTGACACAGTACCGTAATTCCTAGCTTATTCAGTTTTATTCCCCTCACTAAAATTTAAACCCCATGAAGCGGAAAACCACATCAGCTCCGCAAAAGACAGTATCCTCATTCTAGTGCCCAGTAAATATCGGTGGAAGAAATGAATGAAAAACATACTGCATTTTCCGTGTCCATATGGCAAGGAAAGTTTTTAGGTTCCATTTATTAGAAACTTACGTTCTATTTCCTGTGTAAAATCAGAATCATCATGTTAACCTTCTAGGGCTCGTAGGAGGTGGGGCAAGCCAGTGGTCTTAAGGTGGAGGAGGTTTTGCCATCCTAAGGACTATATAATATGGCAGTGTCTGAAGACATGTCTGGGTGCTTCTGACAACCCCACACAGAAGAATCATGTAGCTCAAAGGGTCAGTAGTTCTGAGGTTGAGAAATCTTGGGGTAAGTAAAAAGGCACAGATATTGACAGGTCAAAGGTGATCTTCTTTTGCTTTTTCTGTCGCAGTTTCCCTTTTTGGATAGCACTAATAGTAACAACTACATAGAATAATCATTTAAAATTATTACGCTTTTTTGCCATGGGTCAGGCAACTATACCAACTTTTCACCATATCATTCCACTTAATCCTCTCAAGAATGCTTTGAGTTAGGAAATACTATTACTCTCATTTTTCTTTCTTTTTTTAAAATTTAGTTAGAAGAGGGGAGACAGAGACAGACTCCCCCATGCACCCCAACTGAGATCCACCTGGCAAGCCCACAAGAGGGCAATGCTCCATTACAACCAGAGCCATTTTTTTTTTAGCTCCTGAGGTGAAGGCCATGGAGCCATCCTCAGCACCTTAACCAACTCATTCCTGTTGAGGCATGGCTGCAGGAGAGGAGGAGAAGAGAGAGAGAGGGAAAGAGAGAGACAAGCAAGAGAGGGAGGGGAGGAAGCAGATAGGTACTTCTCCTGTGTGCCCTGGTTGGGAATCAAACCCAGGACATTCACACGCTGGGCTCATGGTCTACCACTGAGCCAGCCGGCCAGGGCTTAGTCTCATTTTTCATGTGGGAAGACTGAGACCTAACAGATTAATTAATCCAAGTCCTCTAGCAAATGGCAGTCAGAAGTAGAATTAGAACTCAGGGCCCATTGTATTGACTTCTCCCGTGGACTATTTTCTCTATAAATACAGTTTCCAGTTTAAGGTCTAAAAAGATTTCTGCCTTTGTTATTCAGTAGGAATTAGAGCTGAAAATACAGAGGAAACTGTAGGTTACTGAAATTAAATGTTTCTTGTCTCCGTGTTTGTAATTTTACACTTGTGTGATTTTGAACACAGATCCAGTTTTTGTCCGACGTGACAGGTCAGCTGTTGTTGATCCAAGGGCAAATCTACTGTGCAGTTATTTTGAGGGATTCTCAAGAAACTCGAAGAAAACCTTGAGTGTCTGTTGTTATTCCAAATTGCCCTTGTCGTTGCTGATCAACACACTGTGATCTTGATGGGACTTTTCTTCTAAGAAGGTGGATGAACAGTTGGTTTGTCCCACGTAGTCCTATGAGGAGTCCTCTTCAAGACCATGTCCTCTTCTCACGTGATTAGAAAAGATGCACCCATCACTCAATACACTCACAAGGGTTCAGGCCGGAGCCTTCCTCTTCCACCAGAGAACACAGCTCAGGCAAGTGGAAGAATTTACAGTGTGGGTACATCATGAGAGTCCCAGGTCCATACCTGTGTACCCCGTTAGCTCCCAGTGATTGTTGTCTGAAGGCAGTTACCTTAGAAGTTTTCCAAGTAAATTCTGTCATCCTCAAGTATTGGCTTCTTGTTTTCGGGCCCTAAAAATTTGGCATTTTAGCACAGGTAAGCATCTATTCTTTTCCTGTAGGAACTTAGTTAGAGACCCTGGAGCAGCTGTTTTCCCCCTTAGGCAACTTTATTTTCTGGGTGATTCTGTCACACTTGGGAGATGCTTGTGGAATACTCAAAAATATTCTAGGTCTCATTTTTTGTAACCTTTCTTTTCCATTTATTTTATTTTTAAAAAAAATAAGATGCTAACAGCACGAAATTGTTTTTTCTTCATAAATAAGTCATGCTTTGTAAAGGTGGACTCCTCTGATTACAAATGAATCCTGCCAGCCATTAGCGCTTGTCATTCAAAGGCTTCTAAACACCTTTCAAAGTCCACCGAGGTCAGGAGACATACATAGTCATTGCACTGCTCCACTTATAAAATGTCACTTACATGTCAGATGTAATTTTAGACTGTCTCTTGGGGAGAGAAGTGGTTAGTGTGCATTATGCCTTATGACTTTTTCTCGAAAAAGTCATTTGACCTGTTCTTACACTTAATTTACATGTAGTTAATGAAAACATTTGCATGACTAAATAAGATGGAACTGTTTAGGGCCATGTTTCTCAAATTTTAATGTGCATCCCTGATGCTCTTGCTAACGTGTTGATTCTGTGTTTCCATCAAATTTTGAGGTCAAGCGCATGCTCCTGGACCAAGGATCATGAGCTTGAGTAGAAAACTATTAGGGAACATTAAAATGGTTTAAAAATTTGAAACCTGAGCTAAGGATGATTCCAAGCTTATGGCTTGAACTCATTTTCTTTTTCTATACTCTAAATTATTCTTTAAGCATAGAGGAATTTTGCTGGAAGGGATGGTTTTATTCATTGGCAAACTATATATTTGCAACTTTAACAAATTAAATAATGTTTGATTTTTTACAAAGTATCACGTGATCACGTGATCTGTTTTTGCCTGGAGATATCTACTCCTCTTTTTTAAAAAAGGTTTCTGAAAAATAAGTAATGAATTTTATTGGTTTTTGGTCTTCCAAGGTATTTTTTTTAGATGGTTCACAATCTTTTAAATTGTAGAGCAAATTTATAATATTCTTGACACTTAAATAGCACTTACGGTTTTTTTCTTTTTTAATTATGTTTCTAAAGATAGCTAAGGGAACAATTTTAAATAGTTCCTCTGTGCTTTTTGATATAACTTGTTTCAATTTCTGGCTCTTAGTGAGAATTAAGAGACTGATAGCTTTCCATGTCCTGTCATGTCAGCTTATTTTGTAGAAAAATCAAATCTGGCACCTCTCAATTAACTTCTTTGCCTCTCTGAGCTAAAAGCAGATGGAACGCGTACTGGAGCTTAAAGCCGTGATTACGATCTGTGGGTTGCCTTTCCTTCTGCAACTGTGTCTTCTGTCATTTCAAAGTGTACTGAAGTCCTCTTTTAAAAGCAGTACACATTCACAGATGGGAAGAAGGTCGTGTTGTTAAGAAATAATGTATTCTCAATCACGAGCACTGCAACTCTCAAAGGGATCACAGTGGCACATCTCACGGACACCTGGAGGTTCCAAAAGAGGGGATACGTGGAAATGTGTCCCGGACTAGAGTTTGGTCATTTTACTTGGTAACTCGGTTATTAGCTATTTTGGAGGAAGACAAAAGATGAGAGGAGGCAAGAAGTGGGGAAGGAAATTCTCCTGTCTGCCTTTACACGTGTGTCTGTGACTTACGTTTAATTTATAGTGCTTTGTCATGGGGTCAGGTCAAAGGGCTGCATCTTTTTATCTACCTACTTATTTCTTTTTAATTGATTTTAGAGAGAAAGAAAGGAGAAAGAGAGAGAGAGAGATCAATTTGTTGTTACTTATTTATGTATTCATTAGTTGATACTTTTATGTGCCCTGACCTATGATCGAACCCACAACCCTGGAGCATTGGGATAACATTCTAACTGAGCTACCCAGCCAAGGCAAAAGCTGCACCATTTCAAATGACTTTGTCAGTCCCCATTTTGCATTTGTTTATTTATTTATATAAGTTGAAAAGGTTTCACATTGTATTTCCATAAATTTTATTCCTTCCTCGGTCACTTGTTTGATCATGAAACAAGACTTGGACCATTTGGATTTATGGGTGTTCTCATTATTTGATTCAGTTGTATGCCTATCTATTTAGATATACAAATAGTATGTACTGTTTGGAATTGTAAATTTCACGATGCTGTCATTGATAATGAGAGGTAACAGTATAGTTTTGTTCTGAAGATAACTGAAACATTTTCATTTTTTGAATACTTTCTTGACTAAATTAGTTTTCTTAAAATAATCACTTCATGTCAGTCACCTGCCCCTAGTCATCTATTCCCAGTCACATCATTCCTGAAAAGTGTACAGTCAGGTCAGCACTTCTTCCGTGACTACCCTTAACTGACTCTTTTCTCTCTACTTTCCTACAACAGATTGCAGATTGAGCTTAACCGAGAAGTTCGTATGCTGACCGACGCGGACCTGACCTACAAACAGAAGAGTGTTTTGCCTGCCCAACTGGGTCCCTGTTGACCGCTGATAACTGGGCTTCATTCGTTGCCTGTGTAGAAAATTCTCTCTATTGAATTTTCTTGTCTTTTTCTTTTTGCACATGGAAGACAGTAGCAAGGAAGGCAACGCAGGCTGATAAGACCAGAGACCGCAGGAAGATTTCTTTTACCGTGAGCCTTTGGGACTTTTCCTCTAGTGGGCGTTCTGGACTTTGACAGAACTCCATCTAGTCATTTTGGTTTTGCTATCTATCTATATATATTTTTTATTTTTTTCCTTCCTACCGCATTATATTTTATTTCTGTACTTCAGAGATGGGCTTACAGACCACACCGTGGCCCAGCCATGGGGCTTTCTTCCTGAAATCTTGGCTTCTCATTTTCCTGGGGCTCTACTCACAAGTGTCAGAACTCCTGGCGTGCCCCAGCGTGTGCCGCTGCGACAGGAACTTTGTCTACTGTAACGAGCGAAGCTTGACCTCAGTGCCTCTTGGGATCCCGGAGGGCGTAACCGTACTCTACCTCCACAACAACCAAATTAATAATGCTGGGTTTCCTGCGGAACTGCACAACGTACAGTCGGTGCACACGGTCTACCTTTATGGCAACCAACTGGATGAATTCCCCATGAACCTCCCCAAGAACGTCCGAGTTCTGCATTTGCAGGAAAACAACATTCAGACCATTTCGCGGGTGGCTCTGGCTCAGCTTTTGAAGCTGGAAGAGCTCCACCTGGATGACAACTCGATATCCACGGTGGGAGTGGAGGACGGGGCCTTCCGGGAGGCCGTGAGCCTCAAATTGTTGTTTCTATCCAAGAACCATCTGAGCAGTGTACCCGTTGGGCTTCCTGTGGACTTGCAGGAGCTGAGGGTGGATGAAAATCGAATCGCTGTCATATCAGACATGGCCTTTCAGAACCTCACGAGCTTGGAGCGTCTGATTGTGGACGGGAACCTCCTGACCAACAAGGGCATCGCCGAGGGCACCTTCAGCCACCTCAGCAAGCTCAAGGAATTTTCCATGGTGAGGAATTCGCTCTCCTACCCCCCACCCGACCTCCCAGGGACGCATCTGCTCCGGCTGTATCTGCAGGACAACCAGATTAACCACATCCCTCTGACGGCCTTCTCCAACCTCCGGAAGCTGGAACGGCTGGATATATCCAACAATCAGCTGCGCATGTTGACTCAAGGGGTCTTCGATAATCTCTCCAACCTGAAACAGCTCACTGCTCGGAATAACCCTTGGTTTTGTGACTGCAGTATTAAATGGGTCACGGAATGGCTCAAGTACATCCCGTCCTCTCTCAACGTGCGAGGTTTCATGTGCCAGGGTCCCGAGCAAGTCCGGGGGATGGCTGTCAGGGAGTTGAACCTCAACCTCCTGTCGTGTCCCACCACCACCCCCGGCCTGCCTGTCTTCACCCCAGCCCCAACGACGGCCTCGCCCACCACACAGCTGCCCACACTCCCTGTCCCCACCCCGAGCAAAAGCTATACGCCCCCAACTCCTACCACCTCCAAACTCCCCACCATTCCCGACTGGGATGGCAGAGAAAGAGTGACTCCGCCTATTTCGGAACGGATCCAGCTGTCTGTCCATTTTGTGAATGACACTTCCATTCAGGTCAGCTGGCTGTCGCTCTTTACGGTGATGGCCTACAAACTCACGTGGGTGAAAATGGGCCACAGTTTAGTCGGGGGCATCGTTCAGGAACGCATAGTCAGTGGGGAGAAGCAGCATTTGAGCCTGGTGAATCTGGAGCCCAGGTCCACCTATCGGATCTGTCTGGTGCCACTGGATGCTTTTAACTACCGCGCCGTGGAAGATACCATCTGTTCCGAGGCGACCACCCACGCCTCCTATCTGAACAATGGCAGCAACACCGCTTCCAGCCATGAGCAGACGACGTCCCACAGCATGGGCTCCCCGTTTCTGCTGGCGGGGCTGATCGGGGGTGCGGTGATATTTGTGCTCGTGGTCTTGCTCAGCGTCTTCTGCTGGCACATGCACAAAAAGGGGCGCTACACCTCCCAGAAGTGGAAGTACAACCGAGGCCGGCGGAAAGACGACTACTGCGAGGCGGGCACCAAGAAGGACAATTCCATCCTGGAGATGACGGAAACCAGCTTTCAGATCGTCTCCTTAAATAACGATCAGCTCCTTAAAGGAGATTTCAGACTGCAGCCCATTTACACCCCAAACGGGGGCATCAATTACACAGACTGTCACATCCCCAACAACATGCGATACTGCAACAGCAGCGTCCCAGACCTGGAGCACTGCCACACGTGACCGCCAGGGTGCAGCGTCACCCAGGCGGACAGTGACGCTCCTGAGAACACACGCGTGTGTGCCCGGAACGACTCGCCAATTACATTTGATAAATGTTCCCCAGATGCATTTGTGCATTTGAATACTCTGTAATTTATACGGTGTACTATATAATGGGATTTAAAAAAAAAAGTGCTATCTTTTCTATTTCAAGTTAATTACAAACAGTTTTGTAACTCTTTTGCTTTTTAAAACCTAAAAAAAAAAATAGTTGCTGAAGTACTGTACAGGGTTGTACAAAGAGAACCCAACGCCAAGGCGAAAGAACAAGTGATTCTTGCTTAAGATGTGCGCATTAACCACTTCGCTGTAGAAGCTGTCAGAGTAAATCCCTTTCCTAGGGCTGGTGGTCAGATGAAAGGGCAGATGAAAATGGACACATCAGGGTCGGAAAAATTATAAGGGTCAAACAGAGAAGGGCCCAGATAGCTTCAGGCTATTTCTATACTTCCTAGTCTGGAAGAAAAGTTAAAAATTCCTACATAGAAGAAAGAGAGTAGTTACCTTGATTTGACCTAAAACAGGAAATGGAAAAAGCATCACAAGGAAGTCAGTTCCTGTGAGATAAGTAACCCAACGTGGTGGAATCAAGAAAATGAGATGAATTTTGAAAAGACCTTTAAACTTAGGGGTTGGCATTCTGACCAGGAACTTAAACATCACTCCCTGCGCTTGCCTGGCCCTATGGGATAACAGAGTTAGAGACCGGAGTCTGATTGGCGTCATCTTCAGGGACAGGTACGATGTCCCAGCAGGAATATTCCCTTTAAAAGTGTTACTGTTCAAATTATATGTCAGGTTGAATCACATTCAACAGAGATATATTCTAGAATACTTTTTTTAGAAGAGGCTAATACAAATAATGGGAAGATTATATTGAATGGAATTATTTTTGATAATGAGAATTATTTGGGTAGATTCACTTCAGCTATGTCAACATGATATTTAGACCAAGAACGGAATCAATGTGTGGAATATACTCAAGCAACTTGTTATTTCAAAAGTATTGATACTATATTTAGACAAAAGCAAGCAATCAGTGATTTTGCTATACTCTGTCAACTGCCTTTGTTAGTATCATGTTGAAATAGCTTGAATTAATAATACCTTAACCCCCTTGCAAATTCTTGTCTTCCAATCACCGCACATATATTTTCGTAATTAGCAGTTTATGCTGTTTGTTTTTCTCCACCCCCCCCCCCTGCTCAAAATTTGAAAGAAAATTATGGATGCCAGTCTTGGTTGCACAAAATATTCATAGACACTTACATGCTTTAAAATGTATAATAGTTTTCACTGTTAATAATTCCAGAAGAACAGATCAAAGCTGGCCAAAATAATGTATGTTTTGGGTTTTTTTTGTTGTTGTTGTTTTTTCTTTAAAAAACAATATTGAGTTTCCTCCTTGGATTGACTTTGAGCCTGTCCCATTTTTTGAAATTTTAGTTATTTCTTTTCAATCTTGAAATGTTCCTCTTCTTTGGGAGTTGCGGAGGGATAATCAATCTTATTTTAACAGGATAACAGATGAAAAATGAACAAGTCAGAGAGCCAGGGTGTGTTCCCCTCATCTTGGCACAGCTGAGTACAGAGCTGAGGGCACATAGAAGAGAGGGGTGTTCGTGCTTCTATCTGGATAATTTTGAAGCAATGTCATCTTTAGAAAGCATATACCACTTACCTTTTCCATTCCTTAGATTTAGATTTAGAAGGGCTATAGATCACAACTATTATCTAAAATATACAACCTTGGAAAATTCTTTTCAAAATCAAATTGAGGCATTTCACTCTGTGTGGCACATTCCCTATACCACGAGCCATTATTTTATGGACCCATAAAGTTACTCTCACATTTTGTGTTTGTACTCTCTTTCTCTCTCTCACTCACTTGGAACAAAATAGAACTGTGACGTGTCTTCTTTGTAAAAGTTTAGGTATAAAATGCTATGCAAGTTTTTCTTTAGAGTAAGAGCTTTATTTTTCTTTAATAATATAGCCCATCTTCTATGTTTTAATCTCCTTTGTCTCTCCAAATAAGCAGAAAATATAACTGAAGACACAATGTTCTAAACACAAGAGTTGAAACTGTGCAGACAGTTGGGCCAAAATTAACTATGAATTAATTTGAATTAATTCTGCAGTGATTTTGGATTCCATCGTAGTCGAATAGCTAGTGAGTATTGGCTGTTGCTTTTTTAAAGCTAGCCCCCACACAGTGAAGGAATAAGGCAGTCTATGAAGGTGGTCAGTGAGACAGGAAGCTACCTGAAATTCAGAACAATGACATGGGGTTTTGTGTATTTAACTGGATTATTCTCTTCAATGGCCCTCTTCCCCTTGGCTGTGTAGATAAAATTATGTGTTCAAAATGATGGTACTTTGACTTTTGAGGTATTTTTTTTCTTTTATCCACAAAATAATCATTCTTATTTATTTGTGTTGTGTGTATAACCCCTAGCGGGATATTTGGCTGCTGAAATGTTTTGCTCTGGGCCAGGAAGACCAAGGTTGGAGAGGTGTCTTTAATGCCTTACAGGATTCAAAGAACTATTTGGGGCTTACTGGTACATTGCGGATCTAGTCATGTGAAATGGTTAGGTTGATCTGAAAAGGTTCTATTGCTAGAAGGTGCTTCTGAAGAGAGAGAATCTGGTGTCAGGCTTTACTTTCATCTTGTGTACAACATGACAAGGATGGCTGAAATGAAAACCAATCCCCCCTTTGCAATAACGTACCTGAGACTCTGACCTACACCATGATAGAAAGCACACCATGGGATTTGTAATATCTTACGTGTGTTAGGAAAACTGCTGAACCACCATCAATGGTGGATTGGGCTTTGATTGACAGTTTTAGTTAACATAATGTCTTCTGTTAACACATCTGCCCCGTATTCGGCTTCTTTTGATGACATTATTATGTATTTTGAGGTGTTTAGCTAAAAGACAAGGTTGAAGGTGCAAGCCAAGTCCATGAACAAAGCCACAGTCACTGGCTTTTAAATACTGAATGCTATCTGACCAAGTGAGGTGACTTCACATAGTAAGGCACCACTGTGCAGAGGAAATTCTGAAAGGGAAAGGCATCATCATGATCGTAGAGGGATTAGTAACCATCAGTCATGCCCAGGGTTGTCATTAGTACCTGCTTGTCTAGAGAAATGTGTTTGAAAAACCTTGGGGTTTCCTCAAAATTGTCAGACACAGCCGTGGCCCATCAGATGGAACAATCACAGGCAGAAAGAGGAGTGTGTTCCCCTTGCTTCTTTTCCTTGTGTAACAAGTGGAAAACATTCTATCCTGTGAAAAATAATGCCATTTTTTAATGATCTGGATGTTGTTTGAAAATAGATTAGACATTATTTTTTCCCGAGATAAAAAAAAAGTGTAATGTGACCAGTCTGGTAAGAAGTATTAAATGAAGTAGCTAATGTTACGCCTCCATTTCCTACTAGTGCCGATCGTAAGGGTCTTAGACATTTCACGGAAGTCAGAACTTCCTTCCCCACTGAGGAGGACACACTCTTCATGAGAGCAGAGCTTCCATTCCAAACACAGGCAACTTGGTTGCAGCCCCCAGGGAGCAGGTGTGGCCCTTGGCCAGCAAACCTCAGCTGCAGAGCCCATTTGCAACTTTTGACAGTGAAGTGGTTAATTTCCATTGACTTCTTTCATAACATTTTTTTTCTCTAACCTATAACAAGGAGACATTAAGTTTCACTTTAGAAGGTGAGAATAACAGTTTTGCTCAGGATTTACTTTTCTAGCTGCGTGGGAAAGCAAAGCAGCAAAGAGTGCCCAACTGGGAAAGAGACACAAAACAGATGAACCGCCCCTTCCAGGTCTTAATCTTGTCATTTACATCCTTCTCTGGTTTCTTCAGCAGGATGGAAAGACAATGCTGACGATGGGGGATGCTTGTCACTCATTGTGGGGAGAAAGTTGTGTACACATTGATACTATTGTTATAACACACGCATCAGACTGTTTTGCTAAACGTTTCGTTTTTCTAGCAGCACACCCACCAGAAGAGCACAAAGCAAGGGCATCGCAACAGGCATTTTCAAAGAAGTATATAAACACATGTGTGCGCACACACAAATACACGCACGGGGGGCATTTGTGGAGGTATATCTGGGATGTCAGATTTACAACCTGTAAGAGGCCAGGTGAATGCGGAGCCACCGTGTGTCCTTCAGAGGACCAGTATATCTTCCCTGAAAGTTAATCCTGATGATTTGTTATTGTTTAACTCGTATGTTGATTTGCTTCTGGTTTGTGTTTAGTGCATTCTTGCTGACAAGGGACTGCAAGGGGCTGGAAGATTCTGCATCACTCATCCTCTGAGACCTATCATGTCGCACACTTTGTTAACTACAAGTTCACTCTACACTATACAGTACCTTGTTGATATATTCAGTAAAGGCTTATTTTAAAAGAAAACCACATTGTGTTTATCTGAGTAAGTTTATTGGGTTACAACTAACATTGTGATGTTGAAGAGAAATAAGGGATGCTTCCAGACCATATAGGAGGTGGGTAGGAATGAAGGAAGCAATAGAATTTTGTTTGTTTTTTTTTCCTATCTTGAAGACAACATTGGTGTCTTAAGACCATTTGAGTCTCCTTGGGTGGGATTTACATGAAATCTTCATGTTCTAGTTCCTGAATTGTGTTGTTCCTACAAGTATCTTTTAAATATACATCATACCTTGAGCATATTACTTTGTATTTGTGAAATCTATGTTTAGTATGTAGGAAAATACCAATGTAGTTATCTAATCAGAGTAGTCTTTTCCTCTATTCTCTGTTGGTTTTAAATGTCGGCTTTCCTGAAGAATTCTCATGGTCCTTTTCTATTTCAGATTTTTTTGTTTTCATCCACCTATACTTTTAATGAGCACTCATGGAAAATTACTTACTTATATGCTCAAGTTGAACTCTGTATTAATCTCATGTTCTTCCAGAACCCCCTTTTGGCCATTTCAATAATACTACATTTCACAGAGATTGAATCAGAAAATAAAATCATGATATCTAGGGAGATTTTTCTTTTTTTCTTTTTGTATTTTTCCAAAGCCAGAAACGGGGAGGCAGTCAGACAGACTCCCGCATGCACCCGACCGGGATCCACCCGGCACGCCCACCAGGGGGCGATGCTATGCCCAATGTTGTGACCAGAGCCATTCTATAGTGCCTGAGGCAGAGGCCCCATCCTCAGTTCCCCAGGCCAACTTTGCTCCAATGGAGCCTCGGCTGCAGGAGGGGAAGAGAAAGTCAGAGAGTAAGGAGAGGGGAAGTGGTAGAGAAGCAGATGGGCGCTTCTCCTGTGTGCCCTGGCCGGGAATCGAACCCGGGACTCCTGCACTCCAGGCCGACGCTCTACCACTGAGCCAACCGGCCAGGGCCAGGAGATTTTTTTTTATGTAAAATAATGTTCATGTGTTTTGGCCATTTTTATCAAGAATTACAGACCTTATTTTATTAAGACCAGACCCTTAGTTGAGAAATATAATTTATTTAAATACATTTATTAAACTCCTGCTCTGTTCCAGGCACTTGGATGAGTTCAGAGATATCATAGATGAATAAAATGCGGTCTTATCCAAATTGAGCATTCTACCCACAATGTTCCTAAAGAAATCTGTTTGCTCATTCAATGTATTTACTCCTCATCCACTTTCTGCTGAGGACTATCTTAGGTTCTACTGAAGACTCTGAGAAAACATGGCTCCACTGTTAAGGAGCTCACAGATCGTGTAATAAACACATGTTCCAACTTATTCTAGTGTCTCAGGGCCCATGTAATGACTTAACATTCTCTCGTTAAACTCAACTGCATATTAAATGTAACAAAAGAGACATAACATACTTACTGGTAAATTTGCTGATGTAACTAACTGTCTTATATGTTAGATGATCATGGTATTTAATAGATGAAAAAAAAGTGGTAGTGCATTGATAAAATCAGAACTCAGTTTGAATTAAATTTTCAAATTTAAACCAAGTCATTTAAAATGTAAGAATTGCCACTGATGATTACACATGCAACCTCTTATAGTCCCATTGAGCACCAGAATAGGAATCAAACTAAAAATATAAAAATGGCACCTGACAATTATGAAGCATCTTTGTATATGTAAGACTGTATTCCACATGCTTTGACATACATGATTGCATTTTGCTTTTAACCTTGTGAGGTTTATTCTTTTAATTTTTCAGATTTTAAAACTTGGCATCCTGAGAATGACAGTCAGGAATTAACCCCAAGCATGACTCCATGGTTTTTTAACTGTTTTTTCACCTCTTAATAAACTGATTAGCCTTAAGACTTACTAGCTTTTAGGACAATTTCTTAGTCAATGTTTAAGATTTTGATGAGGGAGATACAACTTTACTCTAAATGCATATATGATGTATTGTTTGTGACAAATCAAGGGAATATTTTTATAAAACTTAAAATATCTATGTCTATGAAATCCCTTGGTAATGCATTTCCATATTTTCATAGAAATTCTGTGTTTGTGATTATCTGATGGCTGCATGTTTATGTGATTTGAAAGCTTCAAATGGAACGCAGACGTGTCTACACCCACAGGGTAAGCTGACAGAACTATTAAAAGGACTCGAGTTAGGTTATTTTTAGTAATAAATTTGCTTTATGCTTGAGATGTTGCTCTAAGTATTTTGTAGATCCCACTAAAGATCTTCACATGTCTGAATCTATTAGGGAAGTAACAAACCAGTTTCTAGAGTTATACTACCTTTTTTTGTAGCACAAATACAGAATGTGTGCTTTAGAGACTATTACACAAACATAGAAAGTTCAGGATCAAGAATTTTTAATGTTACACTTCACTTCAAAATAGATATCGTTTTTTCACACACACCATCTGATAATTTCATGTGTGTATTTTCTTGATAGGAAGTATAAACTGGATAAAAATTTCAGTGTACTCTGAAGGAGATTCTTATCATTTCAATGCATATTAGACCTCCATTTTGGGTCAATCTTTTCCTAATCAAATAGAAAACTGCTAGCTCAGAGTCTACTGAACTCCCTGGTTTGGGTAGTATGAGCTTTTGTTTCATTTTGTTTTGATTCAGCAAATACTTGCTGAGGCCAGATATGTTTTGGTGCTGAATAAGACAGTTTTCCAGGAGAGTTAGCTTTGTATCATCAAAAATCTTTCCTGGAAGCTGCTAATAATCAACAAACACACTGTCTAGGAGGTTGCTGCATTATGCCTTTGAGCACTCACCGTCCTGCATTGAGTCAGCCCATTGTCTGAGTCCCAGCACTAACATGCGGTCTCGTGTTTGCTTCTCTAACATGTAGGACACTTCCTCTAGTTTGTTACTGCTTCAACCTTTTTTTTTTTTTTTTTGTATTTTTCTGAAGTTGGAAATGGGGAGTCTAAACAGACTCTCGCATGCACCCGACCAAGATCCACCCGGCATGCCCACCAGGGGGCAATGCTCCACCCATCTGGCGTGTTGTTCTGTTGCAACCAGAGCCATTCTAGCACCTGAGGCAGAGGCCATAGAGCCATCCTCAGCGGCCGGGCCAACTTTGCTCCAATAGAGCCTTGGCTGTGGGAGAGAAAAAGAGAGACAGAGAGGAAGGAGAGGGGGAGGGGTGAAGAAGCAGATGGGCACCTCTCCTGTGTGCCCTGGCCAGGAATCAAACCCGGGACTCCTGCACACCAGGCCGACGCTCTACCACTGAATCAACCGGCTGGGGCCTTTTAACCTTTCTTACGCACTGCAGGGCAAAGGGTACTCTCTAAGGAATGCTTGATGGTAGGACGGTCTTGTTTTCAAAGATACTTCATTGCTGTCAAGGTAGAATCCAAACTCTTTGTGTCACATGTATGTCATACCACACATTTCTCCCTGGCATTTCTACTAGTTTTTCATTCTCAGTCATTATGTGTTTTATTTTTTTAAAAAGTTATTTACTGATTTTTTAAGAGAGAGGAAGGGAGAAAGACAGAAACATCGATCTGTTCCTGTATGTGCCCTGACTAGGGATCAGACCAGCGACCTCTGTGCCTAGGGACAATGCTCTAACCAACCGAACTATCCAGCCAGAGCCAGGTATATGTTGAAAATGAATAAGCAAACAGTGTCCCAGGCTATCATCAAGAGATCTCGAGCTCCTCATACTGCTGTAGTTTTGCTTAAAGCTTTTATACTATGATATTTACCTTCTTCTTTGCCAGTTGACAAGTCCCTCTTTCAAGATATAATTCAAATGTCCTCCATCCCCCAGCCCAGAAAGCTGCTTTAATCACACCTGTCAATCATCTGACTCCTCTGGTTCAGTTAAATATAACCTTAAACTAGTTTTATTTATAGCACTTCTCCATTATGACTTTTCATGGGTCTGTTTGATGCCTATGCTCTGGGCCCCGTGGAGACAGAGCACATAGTCTGTCAATTGTATCTCGTTCTGTGCTGAGTACAGTGTTTAGCCCCTGGCAGGTGCCCAGAACACGTTTTTCGAGAAAGTGTGAATGGAACACAAGGGGCCCTGCAGGCTCCTTGTGGGATAAGGTCTCCACTTACAGCAGCAGCTCAAATAACAACTACTCTGTCCATGTCTATGGCTGGATGACTTCAAAATAAACCTCAGAAAGAGCTGTGGAATTCTGAATTATGTGGAATAAGGCTTGCTCAAACACCACAACATGTGCTTTACAAGAAACAGCAGAACACATACATATTCTTAAAAATCTCTTGGTTACTCGTTACTGTTTTTTTTTTACAGAATTTTTGCTGTGGGGATTATTTGCTGGCCACACATTAATCTGACTTGAAAGCTTTAGATGGAATCAGGATATGTATACACCCACAGGGAAGGCTGGGAGAACTATTAAAATGATTTGAAGAACATCCTTTTTACATTTCACAGACAGCCTCAAAGCTCTGAGCCATCTTGCAGAAAGGCACATAAAGAAATATCTCAAAGAATTGTTGTAACAAAATGTCACCATCATGAAAAGTATAGTAGACACAAATCAAAGTAAAACATTTTGACAGTTTGCTAGTCAAAATGAATTCTTCACATGTAAAAGCGGAGGTAGGTGTTTTTATTTTTAAGGGAGGGTTCCATCAGCAATATCAAAAGGGACAGTCCTTATTCACTGTGTCATACGTAGCCTATATCTAACTACAGTATATATTATTTAAAGGTTCACAGTGTACTCTCTAGGTCATTACCATGGAAATAGTTATTTTCTGGAAATGAGATTCCCATAAAGAAGGAGGCCGTGGACAGTTGTGGTTATTAACTGTGGTTATTAACTCAAGGATTACTTATTTTGGAAACCTGCTTCTGGCACTGACCTGCCAGTTGGCTTGTTAATGACTTACACTTTATGGTCATTGGTCTCCTTTGTTGTAAATGGAGATGGTGAAGTCTAACACATATGGTGGTTGTCAGAATGGAAGGCTTATAGAGCAATTAACACAGGAGCTGGGGCTGAATAAATGATACAAAGCATCATGGATTGTTCAGCCAAACCCAGCACAGGGTGACATAGCCAATTTTATGTGATAAAACTAAGCTTCTTTGAGTATTCATACAGGTATTATATGTAAGGATCACTTACTTAAGGGCAATTAACATCCCAAATCTCACATATCTGTTCAAACATTGTGAATACAAGTCTGACAGGGAGATTTCCATTTTCCCCAGTCTTTCTTGTTTTTTCCTGGGGAAGTAAGGTCCTACAGGGTCCTCTGCCTCATGGTGATTGGGATCACTGAACCACATTAGATGTCTCTGCAATGTATTCTATTTCTTCTCTGACATGAAGGGAATGGACAGGTGTGGTTATTGATGAAAAGCAATTCAAAAAATGTATCAACTGGTCCCCAGAAATGAGTGTTCGGATTGAAACATTTTTAAAAAATCAAGAGAATGACTTTGTTTTAAACATATCTAATGTTAAATGACCTGGTTTTATTTCATTCTACTCCATGATCAAACATAGGATCTATATCTACATTGAGTTGGCAGATAGTGGGAATGGAAGCGACCAAAAGGAGGAGCGTTTTCAAGTCTCCGTGATGTAGATGTGATAGTATAGGAGCTATCACACACTTACTGCCATCAATACCATTCTTAATCTTGAAGTCTACTTGTAATTAAGAGGCAGGTATCTTCTTCAACTGGGTATTTTTATTTTTTCCTTCTGTGCAGTTTCTGTTGATGGTAGTTCAAATCGTCTTAAGACGGCTCTCTCCTGGGGTCTATGTGAGCATTATTTTCCTTTTTTATTTTGTCCTTCTTTGTTCTATAAATGAGAGAGATGGGGTATTGGATGCTAGAGGAAAAACTATTTTCTAGTCCTTGACTGCAGAGTTTAATTGGTTTCAGGGCAGTTATAAATCAATACTGGCATTCCCATGGTCCATAGCCAATTTCTATTCTGTTTGGGCCAGTGTCTTGTTTTGATAGATTGGCCCCCAGCTCTTTCTATTGTTAAATATTTTACATATCAGCTCTCGTAGTTGGAATACAGTGCGCTCCACTAGTGTATCTGAAAGGGGAACCAGGTGCTTGAAACGGAGGTCAGGTGCAACTGAGAGAGAACAGCTGTTTCTACACAGTCTATTGAATGGGGAGCTGAAGTACGAAAACATAGTGAAACTCTTCAGTTCTGAGTTCAGAATTGTCTAGAGCTAGATCCTTCCTTGCTGCACCCCATACTAACCTTGGGCCTTGGACATGTGTATGCTTTAGTTTATTTTTCTGTACAAGGGGGAATTACAAAACTCACTTCAGCGAGAACCAAACGGTGTAATGTTTAACACATTCAAGTGCTCAAGAGATGTTAGCTACTATCTGAAAAACATATGAAATTGATATCCAAAAAAAGTCAGGCTATATAGCTCGGGTCTTCCTTGGATTTCAGGGAGCATGACTCATCTCTCTGGCTTATTTCTTCTAGTGAAAAGCATGAGTTTGACTGATTTCTTAAGTTCTTTTGGATTTTCAATTTTGTTTCATCCTTGTTAATTTTTCATGAAGATTAGTTTTAGTTAATTGGGCTGGTATATGTTCTGTGAATTTCAGGAAGATGTATATGGGATTAAAAATAGAAAGGATTCAAACACTCAGTTTCATCAACTTTATTATAAAGACTGGCAGGCCTCCCATTAGTAAACTTCATTTTTTTGCGAAGCAATGTGCTCGGTGTTAAAAAGAAGGATTCGGGGAATCATGAAGAACTCCCACTTTGTACCTGTGGGCTATTATTTCATGTCCCTAAGCCTCAGTTGGCTTGCACGTGAAATAAAGTACTGATACTTGTGAGGAGTCAATGGGAGAATTTATGTCAAGGGTTCATTCAGTGCAGTTAGTAAGAGTCACTTAAATTCATTATGGCTGAAAAGCTACAAACGAATAGAATTAAAAAGCAAGTGAAACACAACTCTTACTAACTCAGATATCTTTCCCTTAAAGTAGGGAAATTCAAGCCATATTACTAAGTAGACAAATGTATAAAATACATTATTTCCATAAAAAGTATTAAAGATAGATTTCCTTACAATGAAAATAATATAAAGTAAAATTTTTTTTTTTAAAATATTGAATGCGTTTTCTCTCTTTGAAGGCCTTTTTATGTAACAGCTATCAAACTTTAAATATTCAACAGAAAAGGGAATTATGAGAAGACTATCTGGAAAAAAGCTAACTGTTAACTGTGGTTTATTTTTGATGAAATAGGACAGATTTTAACACTTGACTCTGTCATTTCTTATCAGTAAACCTTAAAAAAAAAAGTATACAGTTATGGTCTTAAAAAATAAAGGACAAGTGCCCAGGCAGGGTAGTTCGGTTGGTTAGGGCATCACGCCAATACATCAAGATTGTGGGTTTGATCCCCCTTCAGGGCACATATAGAAACAGGTTAATGTTTCTGCCTGTCTGTCTCTCTCTTTTGCTTCCTCTCTCTCTCTCTAAAATCAATATAAAAATAAACTATAAGTTTTTAGAATAACTAGAAAATACTTATATATCTAGAACCTTCAAAAATATTTCTTAAACAGCCTAACAAGTAAGATAAAATGTTAATTTCAAAATCTTTAGCCTTAAAGTTGTTGCTTAAGAATTCCTACCAGTAAACAATAACTTCATTTGATTATATGACACACCTAAATATAATAATGAAACACTGTTCTATTAAAAATATTTATATACTGCAGACTTTTCAATAATTTACAACAGTCTAATGATTGATATTTCAAATGAATGACTTTTAATTGTGTAGTTGGAAAGTGCTCTTTGGGACTCAAACTGAGGTGTTATTATCTATCTCTTTTATAAGCTATTATTTATGATAGTCATTTATTAGCTTTTTGTTATAAAAATTTTAAAACTTTATTCTATAAAGAGAATTTAATGAAATGTAACCAAATCAGTAAAACAATTTTTAAAGTAGTTTAGTATTATACTACCTTTATAACAAAACAAAATAACATTTAAAAAGAATTTATCAAAGCATAATTTATAAAATTATTTAATAGTTTTGTTTCCAAACATTAACATTTTACCTGAAAGTTCAGGAATATCTTTAACACTGCTTAAATACAAGTAAATCAAAGGTGAAGTCTGGGGTAAAAGCACATTCTTATTAATCTTAACTATTGTTTATAGTGAGGGAAATTCAAAACTTGAAACATGCTTTTAAAATCATTTAATAAAGAAAGGTTTGAGTAATGAAATAGTTGCTATAAAGTAAGCCTTCTAAAAGCATTATAAACTAAGAAGTAAGCAAAAAATCAACCAGTACAAGAAAGAGAAAAAGATATAAAGATTTTTGAAAAGTTATCAATATTTTAACAGCCAAGAAAAAAAACACCTAAAAACAAACAATCCATCAAAAACAAAAAAAGCATGTTTTGCAGAACAGTTTTCAAAGAGTAGGCAAGTAAATTGTGGTGTGACATACATTTTTTTTAGGAAAAATAAGCAACATGTTTTGTGGACATATGAATAAACATATTTAAACATACAAATAAATTGTGGCATGAGTACAAGTTAAATAATCAGGTTTAGATTAGAAAATGTGAAAAAAAATTTACATCTAGACCAAGAAGCTATCAAAAATATGAACCAGTAGTTTAAAATTTTAACTCTTCCAGTACTAGAAAGTTTAACTGCTGTTATTTAAAAGTTACTCAAGAATCCTCATGGTAAATAAGAATTGAAATAGTATTATTGCCTTTGGAGTTCAAATATTGGCTTCTTCACTTACTAGCTGCAGTCCCTAGCGAAATAACCAACCTCTGTGAGATTTAGCTTATTATGTTTAAAATAGGATAATAGCAACACAACACCTACCACAATACTGGCGGGAGAATTTATTTCAAGTCAACCATCATAGTACCTAGAAGTACAAAGCTACCACTTAGCCATCTTAATTCTATCCAATTTCTTCCTGTCACTCCCAACTCTTTTTTTCCCCCCAATCACTCCTGGTAGAATCATATGCTTTCTTGTACTCTTTTAGTGAGTACAAACATCTCACAGACCCTCAGAGATGTGCGGTTTTACGTGAAGTTTTGACCATAAATCCACCAATCTTGCCCTACTCTGGATCTGTGCATCTACTGCTGGATTTAAATTAAGAATCGGAATATAGTAGTTTCTTCTCGTGCTTCTGATGGGGCACATGTGTTCATAAATTTTTCATGGTGTAATCTGCAAACATTAACAATTGTTTGGGTAACAGTGTGTACTACATAATTATGCCATTTCAAAACAGCTTCAATTCTCTGTTGTACATACTCTTTACTCCACCATCCTTTACTATGCTTGGAATTTCCACCAGTATCTCTATTCCTTTGATTTCAGGTAACATTACCAACATTGTACAGGTTGTCTAGATTTTCAAGTAGTGATGCTCATTAGCTATTATTGTTTGCATAGGTAGCTATGTAGTTAGTTCAGGAAGGAAGCAAATGGAATCAGATATTAAGCCTGATTCATAAGAGAAGAACAGCATTCACAAGATCCCTAGGGGATTGCTGCATCCTCTGTGGAGGAAACTTAAATCTTAAAGTGGGCAGAAGAATCTGCTTCTGGTCATTAACTGAGATTCTGGAAGGACGAATAAACAATAAAAGAGAAATTTCTTTGTGCTGAGTTGATGCCCAGTAAAAACCAAGAAGGCATGGGGGAGGTAAGCATACGCACAGTAGAAACCAGATCATGAGGGAAAATGAAGCATGAGCAGTGGAGCCAAAATGGTGACATAAAGGGGAAGAGGAAAACTTGCCTGGAAAACTTGAGAAAAAGACAGGGATTGTATAGAGGGAAGTACCCAGCACAAGCACAGAAAGGATTAGAAAAGAGATTGGATAGTTTGAAAGAAAGCCTGCTCTCTCCCAAGCCCAAGATAATACAATCAAAGCTTAATAAAGGCCCATCTGGGTAAGATGCATTCATTCATCCATCAGTGCATTCTGTCTCGCCAGCAGCCGCATGGGTCTAGCATTGACCCAAGTGCAGGTCCGAGCACAGGTCTGGGTGGGTCCGTGCAGCACTAGCCAGAATGCAGCGGGGAGCAGGATATGCTGGGCTACTGAAGCCCAGGGTGATGGCATTACAGTGGATCACTGGATCGGTGGCCTGCCTCATGCACACGTATGTTTATCAGGCCCAGGACTTCCTCCATAGTGGGTCAGAGCTGAGCCATCAGCCCTGGTTGAGGTACTGGACACTTGGAGACCTTCCTTTGTTTTTGCTCAAATAAATCTTATCACTACACCTCATCATGCTATGCATGAGTCCTAGAAACGCTTTTCTCGTGACTCTGTATAAAACCCTATTTCCACCGGCAACATTATGATGGGAGCTGGGGATATGTGTCTTATCCAAATAGAACAATTACTAGTGGAGGATGGAACAACAGATGATTGAGTCTGAATAGAGAAAATATATAGAAATGGAAGAATTTGGGGCGCTGGCCACTAATATGGACAGCTAACTGAAGGGATCCCACTTTTAGAAGCAGCATCAAGGACAGCAAGTTTGCCTGTGTGGTTGGCATTCTAGCAAGTGCCTTCATGTTACTGGAAGAAAGCTCAAGGCTGAAGACGGTATTCACCAAGTTTGTATCCACCTCCCCAACCATGCTTACATGATGACTGGGCATGGGGGTGCGAAAGCCTGATGATTTTACCCCAAAAGCGACCAGCTCTGAAGGATCATGTCATCTTGCAAGCAGGTCTCAGGCTCAGTTTAGGTTTCTCCTGAGATTTCATCATGCTTTCACTTCTCCTTTTAGCCCGGTGGTAGTAAACCTGGTCCCTACCGCCCACGAGTGGGCGTTATAGCTTTCATGGTGGGCAGTAACAAAGCAACCAGAGTATAAATAAAAAGATTTAACTATAGTAAGTTGTTTGATAAAGATTTATTCTGCCAAATTAGCGAAAATCCAACATAAAGTACTTGGTAAGTAATTATTATTATATGCTTTAACTTGCTGTAACTCTGCTTTATAAATTTTATAAAGTAAAGTTACTTCCCTACTTTATAAATCACCATGACTATGGAACCGGTGGGCGGTTAGAAAATTTTGCTACTAACAGAGATACAAAAGTGGGTGGTAGGTATAGAAAGGTTGACTACCCCTGTTTTAGCCCATCTTTCCCCTTCCCATCCCTTTCACAGATCTTGATGGCAAGAGTCCTTCATGAACCTCACATACACTAATCTCTGTCTTTGAGCTCCCTTCCCTGGAGCCCAGCCTGCCATAGCCCCCACTGTAGTTCTACTCAAGGCTGTCTTACATGTCACCGGAGATGGGGCTGTGAGTATACAAAAGAGAGAGCCTGAACCCTGAGGTCTCCATATGATTAAACAGAGTGAGGTAACATCAACTTCACCTTATATCCTCAGACTTTTTAATTCTGTGAATTTGAATGATGCACATGAACACTCACAAGGCCTAAATTTTGCTGTATGTTTCTGGCAAACCTATTTTGCCTAATTTGATACAGACTTAGGTAGGTTCACCCATAATGGTTAATTTGAACCAGTATATTTATGATTTTTCCTACCTGCCGCAGTTTCTTTCAAATCCAAAGCTGCAATATTCCCCAGGTTTCTTAGGATTAAACAAGTAAACAGACATTAATTCTTGTCATTTTTTCATGTGCACACTTTGACCTCTACTAATTCACTGGAAACCAGTTCTAACTCTAGGTCTAAAGGCAGTGGGTTAGCAAGATAAAGACATGAGGAGAAATGACATTCCTTATGCATTAGTCACCCTAGGGGAATTACTTCTCCAAGAAAGAAAGGATCAACCTTACACAACATGTGTGAGAGGCTTCTATTAACAAGGGGAGTTCAGTGGACTGTGGATGTTCAGTATAGACACAATGATTTAAATCCACCTAACATTCACATTCAAATTCTCTGGATTCCTGATCATTCTCAATCGATGCCATAACTATCACACACACACACACACACACACACACACACACACACACACACACACGACCTAGCAGGGAGTAATTCAGCCCAAATTACAACTCAGCAATCAACAAGATCAGACACTGTGTGCCGTTTTGTGCCAATAGCTGCCCTGCAGCTACAAGATACAGAAGATTGTGGGAAAGAGTCATGGATGTTCCCTAAGCCTCTAAGTTGCCTTGAGCAAAGTATTTAAAACCCTGAGCTTGTTGCTTTATTTCTCTACACTTTCCAGTTTAGTCAGAAAGAGGTAGCTTACCCCACAATTATTATATTTATATTCCCATCATCACATTCCATTGAAGACATCACAGTCCACCAAAACTTTGGCTTTAATGGGTATTTCATCCCAAGTGACTCAGGTAATCATTTCAGTAGCTGATTTATTTCCTTTTCATGGCAAGCCAAGAATTACCAGTGTTCCATTACACAGTCAGAGGCGGGTCTCCTCTTTCATATTCCACCAGGTTAGGCAACGAATACCAAAGTCATGCCTTTGAGTCAGTAAACCCTGCCACCAATTTTGATACCAAATACTTTTCTAAAAAATAAAAAATAATAATAATAATTCCAGTTCTTTTAAGCAGAAGATTTAAGGCAGGGGTCCCCAAACTACGGCCCGCGGGCCACATGTGGCCCCCTGAGGCCATTTATCCGGCCCCCGCCGCACTTCCGGAAGGGGCACCTCTTTCATTGGTGGTCAGTGAGAGGAGCATAGTTCCCATTGAAATACTGGTCAGTTTGTTGATTTAAATTTACTTGTTCTTTATTTTAAATATTATATTTGTTCCTGTTTTTTTTTGTTTTTTTTTTACTTTAAAATAAGATATGTGCAGTGTGCATAGGGATTTGTTCATAGTTTTTTTTATAGTCTGGCCCTCCAATGGTCTGAGGGACAGTGAACTGGCCCCCTGTGTAAAAAGTTTGGGGACCCCTGATTTAAGGTATATATTCGGTTGTACAAACTCAGTGGAAGTGATGAAGAAGGAGAAATCTGAGGCCACCTTCTAAAGTGTTGTTTCCAGGGATATTCTGCTGTAGCCTTTATCCAGAAATCAGGGCTAGCTCTGACGACTGTTTCTTGACCTCAGTGAGGTGAGTAACCAGACATGACAACACTGAAGATGGCTACCTTGCCTGCCTACCTCTTCTATTTAAGCCTGAACATTAACAGGTAGATAAATTCCACTTCACTTCAGCAATGACAATTTTATACATACATTTATCATCAGCAGAGCCTAATTCCCATATTGAACCTTGCAGACATAGCGGTCCAGCAAATGTGGCTGATTCCTCTGGGAAAGAAAAGTGTCCAGAAGGAATTAAAATGATGAACAGTCATATCTAAGGCTTTGTCTAAAAAGTTGACTCTAGCAGCTCGCTACCTCACCATTCCATATCAGGTTCCCTTCTTTGATCTTTGGAGGTTGTCATGGTTTCCAAAGCCCTCTCTATTGTTAGTTTTCACTTTAGTGGATTTTAGCAGAAGTAAGTCACAGACTGAATACATTGTGGGAGGAATGAGACCATTGCCACCCGCCTAATAGAGAACTTCCCTGGATGTCACACATTCTTTCCACGCATTTAAACTCACTTAGTATTTACAGGAATGTATAGCCAGTTGAAGCAACTTGCACAAGTTCACATGACTAGTAGAAAGCCAGGTCAGGATTTTCACACAGGCAACTCAGCTGCACTGCAGAGAAGCTTATGGTAGGACCTGCATTTTAAAAAGCTTGACCCTAATTCACTCAAGCTATTAGTGAGAGAGAATAGGAGGTGGCTTTTAAAGATGTGTTTGCAAGTTGTCTGCGTAGTTTGCTATGTTTTAATCAAGTGGCTTAAATCTCTTTGCAGAGATGTTAGACTGTAATAGAAAAGACTGAGCCTGGCCGGGGAGAATTCAGTACATGTACACAGAGTAATATTCACAAGACACATTTATTAAAAAAGTAAGAAATTTATGGCAGCAAATGGTTCTGTTAATGGAAGAGATCCTAATGAGAGAACTTAGTCTTTATTTTTATTATTATTAATGAATTCTGCCTCTTCTAATTTGCTTTTGGAGACAAGGCTTTCAGTGGCTCTACCAAGGATTAAAAATTTCTCAAGATATCTAACACTTGCTATATATACTTTGGTGACCAAATTTTACTTCCCAAGGGAAGCTGGGTCATGCTCCACATTAAAAACTAGTAATTGCATGATTTCAAATGTAGTCAGCACATTGATAAGGTCATTAATTCACTGAGTGCCTTACTATCCTGATAAAATATCCACTTGGGGAAGAAAGTGCTCAGGTTGGTCACTTCCAAATTTCCTTGGCCTTTTCTGCAGATTGGTCCACCACAAGCCCACAGTAGAGCCTATGCTAAGTAGAGAATTAGATAATAATAATAACTTCCAGAAAAATATGTGAATGAAATACTATACTGCACCTGATTTGAAATCCTAAGCCTTGTATTTTGAAGCATACTCCACTCCTTCTTGTTATAGCATGCATCGTCCTTTCACGGAGCTTCAATTTACCCATCTTTAAAATGGGTGATACACTTAACAATAGCAAGACAGTCAATAAATATAAACCATTAACACAGGGGTCCCCAAACTACGGCCCGCGGGCCGCATATGGCCCTCTGAGGCCATTTATCCGGCCCCCCCGCTGCACTTCCAGGAGTGGCACCTCTTTCATTGGTGGTCAGTGAAAGGAGCATAGTTCCCATTGAAATACTGGTCAATTTAAATTTACTTGTTTTTTATTTTAAATATTGTATTTGTTCCTGTGTTGTTTTGTTTTTTTACTTTAAAATAAGATATGTGCAGTGTGCATAGGTATTTGTTCATAGTTTTTTTTATAGTCTGGCCCTCCAATGGTCTGAGGGACAGTGAACTGGCCCCCTGTATAAAATGTTTGGGGACCCCTGCATTAACACATGCTCAAATCCTAGGTAAACCATAACAGAAAATTTAGCCACTCTCTAACTGAGTTGAGACAAATCATTCACTGCTACCATTCCGTGGGCACGTGGAGTTATTGGTGGGGCCCCTTTTGCTACATGCTTTATAGAAAAGAAATTTGGCACTTTGCGTACCTGATGGTCACACTACTCATCTACTTTTTGCCCATGTGGACAACCCTTAAATCACTCAGAAAAAAAATGCAATTCTCTTTTACTCTTGTCAATATTTCGTCAACCAAATGAGAGGGCATGCTCATAAACAACTTGCTTGCCGGTTAACTGAAATTGTCAAGTAATATTAGGGTTGGAGAAAAGAAACAGCAATCGTGAATGCGAGCCAGCATTTTCCTAACGTCCAGTCAATGACTGATAAATTCCTGGGATCCAGCAGGAATAGTTACAATAAATCGATTGTGAGAGAACATTGTTACGGAGTAGAAACCATCAGCTCTGGAAATTCTTTTGGTTTTACTCTAGTTTATATCTATCCACAGGAGACACTTGTCGTAACACACCAATCATGTTGCTTGCCTTTTGCTTAGACATTTTTATCTTCATCTAGTTGATAAATTTGGTTTCACTGGGTCAGAGAACTGAATGTAGACTATTTTTTTTTGTACTTCAGGAATATTTTTCTTAATTTTTATATTTAGGGTATATTAGGATTATCTCCTTAGATTTGACACTCATCAGAGAAGGGGAAAGGTCAATTGCAAATTAGGCAAAATAGGTTTGCCAGAAACACAGAGCGAAATTTACGCTTTGTGAATGTTCATGTGCATCATTCAAATTCATAGAATTAAAAAGTCTGAGGATATAACATAAAGTTAATGTTACCTCACTTTGTTTAATCACATGGGGACCTCGGGGTTCAGGTTCTCTCTTTTGTATACTCACAGCCCCATCTCATGTAAGACAGCCTTGAGTAGAACTACAGTGTGGACTGTGGCAGGTTGGGCTCCAGGAAACTGAGCTCAAAGACAGAGATTAGTGTATGTGAGGTTCATGAAGGAGGGCTCTTGCCATCAACACCTGTGAAAGGGATGGGAAGGAGGAAGGATGGGCTAAAACAGGGGTAGTCAACCTTTCTGTACCTACCACCCACTTTTGTATCTCTGGTAGTAGCAAAATTTTCTATCCACTTACCGGTTCCGGTTCCACAGTAATGATGATTTATAAAGTAGAGAAGTAACTTTACTTTATAAAGTTTATAAAGCAGAGTTATAGCAAGTTAAAGCATATAATAATAATTACTTACCAAGTACTTTATGTTGGATTTTCGCTAATTTGGCAGAATAAATCTTTATCAAACAACTTACTATAGTTAAATCTTTTTATTTATACTCTGGATGCTCTGTTACCGCCCGCCATGAAAGCTATAACGCCCACTCGTGGGCGGTAGGGACCAGGTTGACTACCACTGGGCTAAAAGGAGAAGTGAAACCATGATGAAATCTCAGGAGAAACCTAAACTGAACCTGAGACCTGCTTGCAAGATGCCATGATCCTTCAGAGCTGGTTGCGTTTGGGGTAAAATCATCAGGCTTTCGCACCCCCATGCCCAGTCATCATGTAAGCATGGTTGGGGAGGTGGATACAAGCTTGGTGAATACCGTCTTCAGCCTTGAGCTTTCTTCCAGTAACATGAAGGCACTTTCTAGAGTGCCAACCACACAGGCAAACTTGCTGTCCTTGATGCTGCTTCTAAAAGTGGGATCCCTTCGGGTGGCTGTTCATACTAGTGGCCAGCGCCCCAAATTCTTCCATTTCTATATATTTTCTCTATTCAGACTCAATCATCTGTTGTTCCATCCTCCACTAGTAATTGTTCTATTTGGATAAGACACATATTCCCAGCTCCCATCATAATGTTGCTGGTGGAAATAAGGTTTTATACAGAGTCACAAGAAAAGCGTTTCTAGGACCCATGCATAGATAGCATGATGAGGTGTAGTGATAAGATTTATTTGAGCAAAAACAAAGGAAGGTCTCCAAGTGTCCACTACCTCAACTAGGGCTGATGGCTCAGCTCTGACCCACTATGGAGGAAGTCCTGGGCCTGATAAACATACGTGTGCATGAGGCAGGTCACGATGCAGAACTGTAATGCCATCATCCTGGGCTTCAGTAGTCCAGCACGTCCTACTCCCTGCTGCATTCTAGCCAGTGCTTCACTGACCCAATCAGACCTATGCTTGGACCTGCACTTGGGTCAATGCTTGACCCATGTGGCTGCTGGGGAGACAGAATGCACTAACGGATGAATGAATGAATCTTACCCAGATGGGTCTTTATTAAGCTTTTATTGTGTTACCTTGGGCTTGGGAGAGAGCAAGCAGCCCAGAGTAATTACAACTGCTAACTGGGTTGGTTGACCGATACCTAAACTCAATCATGGCTCACGCAAGAATAAATTGATGTGCAAGGAGTTCTTTGGCATACTGTAGAATCTGAGACTTAAAAGAATAGGAACACTGGAGTAATTTATAGATTATATGACTCACTTTAATCTCCAATTATGTCACGTAAGAGAGTCTGTAGGGTATTTCTCTCAACAAGGCATTTGACAACACATTGATGAGGGCTGTCCTTATTTGGACAGAAATGAAGGTGTAGCTGCTGCCTTTGAAAATGAGCTTTGTGTTTCAGTCACAATGACAGACCCCTGGAGTGACAGAAGTCAAATGACAACAGTTAAGACCAAGTTCTGAAAGGACAGGATTATAATAAGCATCAAGAGTATAGTAGTGGTAGAAAAAAGGTTTGACCCATTTTTAAGAAGTGGGATAATTACTCATCATAACTTTGTGAGTAAAATAAATGTTCAACCAACTTAACTGGTATTAAATTGTATGACTGAAGAAATGATCCTGGCGTGACAAATGGAAGCCTGACTTTAATGGTCACAATCCAGTGTCACAGCCACATACCCAATTCCCAGATTTAAACTATAGGGGTGGTAGTTTCTGTGATAGCTCCATCTCTCTTGCTGCTTTCACCCATGAGGAAGTTGACATGTTTCAGAAAATATCAGATCAGTGTACGCTTACTCAAGTGGTGACTCTAGTGGCTATTGTTGTGGAAAATATGGTCTCTACTGGAACAATATCGACTGAGTTGTGACATCTCATAATCAGCTATTAATCGAGAAATGCATTTCTTTTTTTATCTCAAGAAGGCAAGAACACCAAAGTGGCTGACTTTCATCTGAATGAACATTTTTCATGGTGACAGTGTGAATTACACCCAGGGCCATTGATTATCTCCCCATACTAGAGGATGTCACACAGGTCTATTATTTAATGACATCAAGTGACTGAAATGGAAGAGCTGGGAATAAATGATATGCTCGGCAGCTTCATAATTTACGTATCAGAAGGTAAGATACCCTCCATGGATATTCAGGACCTGCCATCTTGTTCAAAATTTGGGGAGTTCAGTGGGGCATGGGTGAAATTTCTTTCCATAAAAATAGTCTCAGTTCTTTGTGGGCTTCTTGAATGTTTGAAAGCAGCATATACTATTTTGGGATGCGCTGCTTCAATACTTTTACCAAGTAATCACTACAGCTGTGAGTTTTCAGTTTGTTTCAGAACAAGGGTAAACTCTCCAGCTTATTCTGACTGTGGTGCAAGCTGTTCCCTCTGCCACTTGGTGATCATAATGACTCAGCAAATTCAATGGTACCCAAAGTGTTTGAGGCAGATGGCCATGCCACTTGGAAAATCTTGCAAATCTGATAAGAGATTAATAATGTAGACTTTTGGGGTTTTAATACAAATTATATCATCTTCCTGAAATTATTAATCTCCTTTTGAAAAAATGATCTTGTGTATAGATGCTGAGAGAGCCCAAAAACTTGCCCATTGGACCCTCAAGTTGTCACAAACAAGTATTATTGTTTATTTAATTATACATTTTTATTTTTAATTACAGTTGAAATACAATATTATATTAGGCATACAAAATAATTACATTTATATAACTTATAAAGTGATCACCCTAACAAATCTGTGTGTGTTTTTTTAAATCAATCAACCACAAAGTTGAGCTCATACAACTAAACACCTATGTCAGTTGGATAAAGTATAAATAAGATTTACTGGATGTTCCAATTTGTTACTCAAACAAATGTTTACCTCCCAGTAAATTTTATCTTTTTACATTGCCACTTCTTCGATGTATACCTATTTACCAGAAAAACTAGAGAAGAGAAATCTTCAAGTGAGCATATTTTTCAGTGGTACTTTTGTTGCTCACTTTGTTTGGAACCAAAGGTTGCCAGAGGATGGGTGAGATTTGGAAGATTGGTAGTAGGAGGTACAAGGAAGAGATACGGGGAAGGATCTTTCATCCTAGAGAACCTATGTGGATATTAATGCCCTATGTGGTTTCTCTTTAGAAGACATTCACAGCTGAGATCTCTTTCAATAATTTTATGGATTGATCCACTTCCCCTTGCTAGCTCAATGGATTCATGAATAAAGAGTTCATGACAGCAAGGATATCGGTAAAACATAGCCTCAACAACGTGGCTTATTTGGTTTGGGGTAGTCAATACTGAGAACCTAAGCTGCCCACCTCAGAGACAAATACTGATGCTCTCACATTGCACCACTCACTAGGGGGGTAGTAATCCATCTGATAACAGCTGATGGCATTGGTTTCCTTCCATTAAAAGGCTAACTATTTATCCATATTGGAATAAGTGGTTATCCTGCATATGGATTTGCCTTTCTTGTCAGCAACTGTTGACTTACTTAATGAGACAGCATCACAGTGACCCATAAAATATTGCTTTTTAACAGTGGACATATTTATAGTAAAAGCACTGAAGAAATACTCTCAAGTAAGATTCACTTGTGTAATCATGTGCCACAAAATTCCTGAAATAACTGGCTTTTTAAAACAGGGTAAGTTCTACTATTGAAGACTCAGACACCACTTTGGCAAAAATGTCCTTGGAAGTTGAGGGCACTGTCTTTCAAGATAAGATATATAATCTGAATTACTGACCAATATCTTGCACTTTTTATTTCTATTCTATAGTTCAATATCATGTGGGGGATTACCTTAATCTACACCAGAAAGGCTCAAACCAGATAGCTCATTCAACTAAAACAAATGATAAGACATAAAGTGAAAGAGCTGAGGTCACTTAACACTCCTCTTATACAATAAAATGTAAGTGAGCAAAATAGACCATAGTATTTGAATCTTGACTTGAACATATTTATAGGTTCTGCCTCTGGCTGGATTAGCCTTCCCCTCCAATGGCCTGGTTATAAGAACTGGAGTTGGAGTTTAAGGAAGTAGCTTTAAAGGGTGGAAATTGTGGCCCTGGCCAGTTGGCTCAGTGTTAGAGTGTTGGCCTCGCATGTCCAGGGCTCGATTCTTGGTCAGGGCATGCAAGAGAAGTGCCCATCTGCTTCTTCCCCCCTCGCCCCCCATTTCTTACTCTCTCTCTCTCTCTTTCTCTTTTTCTCTATCTTCCGCTCCTGTAGCCATGGCTCAATTGGACCTAGTTGGCCCTGGGCACTGAGGGTGCTCCATGGCCTCTGCCTCAGGTGCTAAGAAGAGCTTAGTTGCTGAGCAATGGAGCAATGCCCCAGGTGGGAAGAGCATAGCCCCTACTAGGCTTGCTGGGTGGATCCTGGTCGGGGTTCATGCAAGAGTCTGTCTCTCTGCCTCCCCTCCTCTCACTGAACAAAAATTAATTAATTAATTAGTTTTTTAAAAGGATGTAAGTTGCCTGAGCCCAATGTACTCTCTCCAGGAAGGACAAAGACATACTTTTTTGATTACTGGATGAACAGCTAGGCATTCATTATGGCACACAAGACATATATGTTCAGAATGAGTGCCACTAATGTGTGGTTGATCTATAACTTCATAAATTTCTAGTACTTTGTATGCTTTTTAGTACATTTTGTGTTATCAAGGATACTTGGTACCTCATGTATCTTTAGTATATTATGGATGTTAAGTAACTCAGTTTTCTCATCTCTTTATGTTCAGCACACAGAAGACATACATACTTTATCTATGTTTAATATGTCTCATAAGTTAGTAACTTACTTAAAACATCTTATGAGTTTGTTTTTATGTTTTCTGCAGAATTGACTGTTATGTAACAATATAGCATATTCCAATCATAACATATTTATGAAAACCAAGAGATGGGCCCTGAAGTGGGTATATTTACCTTTCACTGAAAGACCACTCACAGTATTTAGCTTTCCATCTAAATGACTTTGTGCTGTGATGGTCTAGAAGATTTACTGCACACAGGGAAGATGTTTTTTGTCAAAAGTTAAATGAAAAAGGAATACAACCCAATACAAGCAGAATCACCAAGAATATAGACACATCAAGGATGAAGATTTGAGTCTCTTACAAAGCAAAGAATCCTTACAAGTCACAGTGCTGGTTGAAGTCAAAAGTAAAGGGAACGAGAAGGGGACAAAAAGTGTCGTAAATAACAAATGTGGTTTTGTGACCAGTTGCAGAATAAAGAATTCCTTTTTTTTCTTACTCTGTTATATATGTACTGAGTTTCCTTTTACTTCTTACATTTTTCCCTACAATTTTATTTAAGTTGTTTCTAATTTGCTTCTTAAATTACAAATGATCAAGTTTGGATTTTGACTGGAGCTGAAGGGTAATGATAACTCAACTTTGGATGCAGCGACTAATACAATTTGAGGAGAGTTTAAGCCTCTTTCTATTTATATAGGGAATAACTGCTTTATGCTAGGCAACCTAATGTTAAAATTAATGGCACTTGAGTAGTCAAAGTGTGCACTGTGCTGGAACTGTCAATTGGCACTCAGCGTTCATTCCCATATCCCTCTGGGTGCCATGCTGTGCTAAAGAACTTGTAAGCCTAAAAATACATTTCCTAATATGTTGCTAGAAGTCTAGAGGGGAATTAGGTTTCACAATTGGATATACTTATACATTCTGAGAGGCAAAAATGAGGCAGAGCCCCCTCTTCTGCTGTTTCAGTGAGCAATGTCACCGAGACATGAGTGTCTAGAGTGGTTGTGAGAGGATGGGGGCTGAGCCGTGTAGCAGTGTGTACCTAGTTCCCAGAGAGGAATCACTTGGATGAGCTCTTGAGCTTAATATTTCCACTGTCAGCCCCTTTTCTCAGCACCTTTAATTTCCTAAGTTCCTAACTTCCCTTCTTGTCTAAATACTTAGCGTAGGTTTTATTTCTTAAACTGGACCAGAGATAAGTTCGTCTGCCTCCTTCAAAACCTCCAGAACTACACCAAGGACACTGACTCTAAGCAGTCATTTATGTCTGTGATTGTGTCTAGTGCAGGTCCCCTATTCAATTAAATGATCTATGAAAGTAGGGACAAGAGATGTTTTGTACAGGCCAGGGAGAGCAGATATCAATGGTGGGAGAGTCTCTCTAAATTGACAGAGCAGGATGTCTGCTCTAACTGGGCCAGGTGGGCTTGAGGACAGGGCCCAAGGACAAGGCATTGTTGAAAGTAAGGCTCAGAGAAGACAGTCTAAAGCTCAGTCATGGAAAGAGATTGTAGCACATAGTAGGACCTAAAAATATATTTTTTGAGTGAATAGATTTTAAACCATGTGCAAGCAGGTACAGAATTTGTATTTCTCTTTCATAATTCACTAGTACCTTTGAATTCATAGCACCTCTGTAGAATATTCTGCCCAAAGACAGTGCTCCATAAGTGATGTGAGCAGGAATTTCATGTCTCAGGGGAATTTTGGTACTGTCCCTGTCATCAGGTCCATCACCTCTATGTGACTTATGATGGCTCTGATTTCTGGCTCCAGAGTCATAAGTGTAAAAGAATACATTGTAGACATGATGTAAGAATCTGGAAATCTACTAATTACTAATTTTCTATTCTACAGTTTCCTCTAGAAAGCCCCATAGTATTTATTTTGGGTAACAATTTATTTGAGCAGAAATCACTTGACCCAAATTTTGATGATTTAATAGCTCATGGAGAGAACTAACCTGGAGTGAGTAACAAAATCTATTGCAGATGCAGGAACTCCTCTTCTCATCCCTTGGTCTTTTGGTTTCTGTGCTTTAGAAATTTGAAAAACAGGAGGATGATCAGGAACCAAGTGAGAGAGGTATGTCCCAAGACAGGAATTAATTCAAAATTGTTAAAAGTGTTTTGTTACATGAACTCCTTTAACCATACTTGTTATCCCTATCACAAAACATATTAGATTAATTTTTTAATTTTTTTTATTTATTTTTATTTATTTTTTTACAGAGACAGAGAGTGAGTCAGAGAGAGGGATAGACAGGGACAGACAGACAGGAGCAGAGAGAGATGAGAAGCATCAATCATTAGTTTTTCATTGCGCGTTGCAACACCTTAGTTGTTCATTGACTGATTTCTCATACGTGCCTTGACCGCGGACCTTCAGCAGACTGAGTAACACCTTGCTAGAGCCAGCGACCTTGGGTTCAAGCTGGTGGGCTTTTTCTCAAACCAGATGATCCCGCGCTCAAGCTGGCGACCTCGGGGTCTCGAACCTGGGTCCTCTGCATCCCAGTCCAATGCTCTATCCACTGCTCCACCGCCTGGTCAGGCTAGATTAATTTTTTAAATAATATGCAAGCATAAATGGTTGATTTCATCAAACAGCAAGTTCAGAGCCAAAACAAGAACCTCGTTATATTAGTTTTAGGCAAACAATTTTAAGATGATGTCTTTCATAACAAAATTTCTGAGATTGTTCACTTTCCTTCATGATAAAATTTAATGAGCCTTCTTATAGTATGTATATTTTTGCGTCCACTTTGCTTTCTTCATTGATCTTTATTTAAAGTGTATCAACAATTTTAAAAAAGAAACCATGTTTTGGGTAAAGGTAATAAGTCATTTATCTTTTTTTATTTTACCCCTTATAACCACATAGATTATTTTCTCATATTCTGAGGAAAAATGTAGTATTTCTGTCCTGAGTATACAAATTTTTGCTTTGTTATTTCATTATTTTTTTTGTATTAGGAAATATTTATTGTCTTGGCCCCTTGGCTCAGTGGTAGAGTGTCAATCCAGAGTGTGGGTGTCCAGGGTTCAATTTTTAGTCAGGGCACAGGAGAGGTGACCATCTGCTTCTCCACATCTCCCCTTCTTCTCTCTGTCTCTCTCTCTGTCTCTTTCTCTTGCAGCCATAGCTCAATTGGTTTCAGCACAATCACCTCGGGAGCTGAGGGTGGCTACTTGGAGCCTCTACCTTATGTGCTAAAAGTAGTTGGGCTATGAGCATGGCCCCAGATGGCAAAGCATCAGCCCCAGAAGGTGTTGCTTGGTGGTTCCTGGTCAGGGCTCGTGCAGGAGTCTAGCCTGCTATTTTCCCTCCTCTCACTTGGAAAAAGAGAAAAAAATATTTTAAAAAAATCTATAGTTATTATTTAACCATTTAGGAAAGTAAGGAGAGTAGTAACAGAAACACTCATGTACCAACAACTAGCTTTGTCTGATCTTAATAGTTTTCTAATTTTGCTTCAGATCTTTTTTTTTTTTTTTCATTTTTCTGAAGCTGGAAACAGGGAGAGACAGTCAGACAGACTCCCGCATGCACCCGACCGGGATCCACCCGGCACACCCACCAGGGGCAACTCTCTGCCCACCAGGGGGCGATGCTCTGCCCATCCTGGACGTCGCCATGTTGCGACCAGAGCCACTCTAGTGCCTAAGGCAGAGGCCACAGAGCCATCCTCAGCGCCCGGGCCATCTTTGCTCCAATGGAGCCTTGGCTGCGGGAGGGGAAGAGAGAGACAGAGAGGAAAGCGCGGTGGAGGGGTGGAGAAGCAAATGGGCGCTTCTCCTATGTGCCCTGGCTGGGAATCAAACCCGGGTCCTCCGCACGCTAGGCCGACGCTCTACCGCTGAGCCAACTGGCCAGGGCCAGATCTTTTATCCATTAAAAATATTATAAATATAGTTGAAATCTTTTGCACCTCACCTATTACACTAACGCCTTTGCTTTCTCAAATATTTTCTGTGTTCACATGTGACAGTTAAGAGTATACAGTATTGCCTGACCAGGAGGTGGCGCAGTGGATAGACTGTCGGACTGGGATGTGGAAGACCGATGTTCGAAACCCTGAGGTCACCAGCTTGAGCCCCAGGTCACTGGCTTGAGCAAGGGGTCACAAGTCTGCTGTAGCCCCTGGGTAAAGGCACATAGGAGAAAGCAATCAATGAACAACTAAGGTGCTGCAACGAAGAATTAATTCTTATCTCTCTCCCTTCCTGTCTATATGGCCTTATCTGTTCCTCTCTTTGTTTCTGTCACACAAAAAAAGTATACAGTATTTATTGCCTTGCATGTTTTATTTATTTATTTATTTATTTATTTATTTATTTATTTATTTATTTATTTCTGAAGTGGGAAGCAGGGAGACAGAGACAGACTCCCACATGCACCCAACTGGGATATACCCAGCAAACCCACTAGGGGGCGATGCTCTGCTCATCTGGGGCATTGCTCTGTTACAACCACAGCCATTCTAGCACCTGAAGCAGAGGCCATGGAGCCATCCTCAGCACGTGGACCAACTTTGCTCTAATGGAGCCTTGGCTGTAGGAGGGGAATAGAGTGATAGAGAGGAATGAGAGGTGGAAGGGTGGAGAAGTAGATGGGCACTTCTCCTGTGTGCCTTGGCCAGGAATCAAACCTGGGACTTCTATACACTGGGCTGAAACTCTACCACTGAGCCAGCCAGCCAGGGCTGCATTGCATGTTTTAATCTCAAATGGATACAAACTCTATGAGTCATTCTGCATTTAGCTTTTTATGCTCAAGATTATATTTGTGAAGCATTGTTTTAATTCATTGATTTTCAAATTTATACAATTTTTGTGTAACTATAGTAATTGACAAATATAAGAATTTAAATTTTACTTTAACCAATTGATGACCATTTCAGTTTTTTTTTTACATTTTTCAGTATATAAAATCACTTTCATTAAATATTATTTTAGTATTTCATGTCATGTATGAGAATTCTTTCAGCTTATATATCTAGGATTCACTACTAGATTAAACATTTAATTTTTATTTTCAGCTCTACTAAATATTACCAAATTGCTCTCCAAAGTGTTTATACAAATTTTAATCACCACCAGTAATATATGAGAGTTCTCATTTCTGCATCTTTGCTCTTTCCTTTTATAAAACATTCAAATGTTTTTCTATCATAAGAATGGAAATGGCCTCTCATTTTTATTTTAAATTATATTTCCTTGATTCCTGTTATATTTATTTTATTCATACTTTTTCTTAATGGTACAAGTCTTCTTATATGCTGAATGGTAAATCTTAACTTGCTATATTCTTTGCAGTAAATTTTTTTAAAATATAAAGCTATGTATTTCCCTCTAAGTACTAATTTAGCTATCTCTGTTCACTTGTAGCATGTAATTTTAGTATGCAATTTTAAATTAACATTTAGCTTTAAAACATTTCTAAATTGATTAATATATCTTCATTTATCCATAAATTATTTCAAATGTCTATATTTATTTTATAGATAGATGATGTTAATTACTTATTCCCAATTTATTTTTACATAAGTCAGAGAATATGGTCTGAAAAATATCAAATGCTTTGTTATTTGTTGCGATTTGCTTTATGGCTTAGTAAAATTTGGTCAATTGCTTAAAACAAATGTTTTGTTTTGTTTTAATTGTTATCTGCAGAACTCTATGTAACTCCATGAAATTGAGCTCAAGTTTCCTGCATTATATTTTTTCCCACTGGTTTTTTGTTTGTTTGTTTGCTTATTCTATCAATTATTGGGACATGTTAAAAATTTTGGCATGTGTTAATTTCTATCTATTCTGTCATATTTTGACTATTATTAAATGGGTAGATATAAAAATAGATGCATGTTTTTGATGAGATATGACTTTTATAATTACATATGACTCAATTTCTCAGATAAATATTTTATTTTACTTTATTTTCTTAAACTCTATTTTGATTGTAATTAATATAGTTGTACCAACTTTCTTTAGGCTGATATCTTTTTATTTGTTCTTTTGTGTGTGTGTGTTTGATAGAGACAGAGAGAGACAGAGAGAGGGACAAATAGGGACAGACAGGAAGGGACAGAGATGAGAATCATCAATTCTTCATTGTGGCACCTTAGTTGTTCATTGATTGCTTTCTCATGTGTGCCTTGACCTGGGGGTTACAGCAGACCAAATGACCCCTTGCTCAAGCCAATGAACTTGGGCTCCGGCTGGTGAGCCTTGCTCAAAATGGATGAGCTCACACTCAAGCTGGCAACCTTGGAGTTTCGAACCTGGGTCCTCCACATCCCGGTTTGATGCTCTATCAATTGTGCCACTGCCTGGTCAGGCTTTTCTTTGTTGTTTTCCTTTTCTTTTTACCCCATCTATTCTTATGCTTAAATTATGTCACTGATGAGATTTTTGGATTTTTCTCCCTAAATTGATTTGGAAGATACATGTTTTATTTCTATTCCTTTTAACAATTTCCTGAAAATCTCAGCATGCCTATTTTACTTAAACACTAAAATTAATCCATACTCTTTATCAATACTTCTGATTTCCCCTTATTAATAATTTTAAACATAGTATTGTCCTTCATTGCTTGTCTCCTCACGCACATGTTACCTATAGGGCTATAAGCTCACATATACAACAGCTAAAAAAAAAAAGACTTCTATATTAAATATGGGATTCTAAACAACATTAACAACATAATCTAGATTATATAATAATTCTTAAATTAGTTGTTTATAGGGAAAGCGATGAACAAAGGATGTCAATTATTCCTTAGACATAAGGCAAAACATGCTTATTGAAGCATGTTTAACATTAGTGGAGATTCATAACCATATTTTTAAAATCAATTACCATTCTGTTTTTAATGATCTTCACTCAGAAGATGTTTTAATGATTTGTGCTGATATTTTATTTGGTACATCTTTAAATGGCACTAATAAATGTTCTAATATGAAGTAACATCTCTACTGGGGAGTAAGTTTTTGTCTAATTATCTGAGAGAGGCTTGTGTTTCCTGCTATGTTTCCTTTTTATTGAATAAAATTCAAAATAGCAAGATTTTTTTAGAAGCAATGTGCGTTTTTTTCCACCCTGAGGTAGGTTTTTTTTTTTTTTGTTCCTGCTGAAATATTTTCTGAAAATATCTTCTTGTAATGCTTTTCAGCTAATCAATCAAACAAAAGCTGTCTTTATTTTTAGACTAAAAGTCTCTTAATAAAGTATTATAAAACTTATATATTGAAGAAGTGACTAGGTTTTTATTAAGCTTCAACTTAAATATTGCCTTCATCTATTAGTGAGCAAATACTGTTAGTGATTTACTTAGAAATTATCAAGGAATTTTGCTCTTTATTATTTTGAAGATTCTCCTTTTCAAATCTTCTCAATTAAAAAAAAAACACTTTTCACATTGATACGTGAAGACACATGTAGCCCCATGTTCATTGCAGCACTGTTCACAGTGGCCAAGACATGGAAACAACCAAAAAGCCCTTCAATAGAAGACTGGATAAAGAAGATGTGGCACATATACACTATGGAATACTACTCAGCCATAAGAAATGATGACATCAGATCATTTACAGCAAAATGGTGGGATCTTGATAACATTATAAGGAGTGAAATAAGTAAATCAGAAAAAAACAAGAACTACATGGTTCCATACATTGGTGGAACATAAAAATGAGACTAAGAGACATGGACAAGAGTGTGGTGGTTACCAAGGGTGGGGGGAGGGAGGACATGGGAGGGAGGGAGGGAGAGAGTTAGGGGGAGGGGGAGGGGCACAGAGAACTAGATAGAGGGTGGCGGAGGACAGTCTGACTTTGGGCGAGGGGTTTGCAACATAATTTAATGACAAGATAACCTAGACATGTTTTCTTTGAATATATGTACCCTGATTTATTAATGTCATCCCATTACCATTAATAAAAATTTATTATAAAAAATAAAACACTTTTCAAGGACATTTTACATTCAATATTATTTTGCATTAGTTTCAGTTTACAAAATAGTAACTATACTTTGCATCCCTGTGACTATTTTGTAACTACCAAAATATACGATTGTCTAATCACTGTAATGTACAACTGAAACTATAAAGATAGTCAATAATGTAATAACTAGGTATGGTGCTAGTTGTGTAACACTTTGTAAAGTATATAATTGCCCAGCTTTTTTAATAAAGGAAAGAAAAGAGATAGAAGTATTTTTTGGCCATGAACTGACATAATAATACCATAAAATCATTCAGTTCTGAAGTTGGGGAACTTTTAGCTCTGTGATTTGGTCTTCTTGAAGAATGTCATATTCCAGTCTGTGAATGAAAATAACCTTTAACCACATGAGAACAATTAGGAAAAAGTCAGGGTTTGAGACCAAATCAGCTGATATGCAATGGCTGGGGTAAAGGTCATTACCTACATGAAGAAAGGACGCAAATGAATTGCAGATATTTGCCGTGATACATCTGAACGCAAAACATTTAAAAAATAACATTTTCAACTGGAGGGTCACTTAAGGGTTTGCATAAATAGACTAAAGACATTTCCAGAGTCATATATATAAATGTTTTAAGCAAGGCTGCAAAAGAAAAAATAATAATAATTGCAGCCTCACACACAGGGAATAGATGTAACTTGGAAAAGTACCAACTTGGTCACCCTAGATGACAAATCTTTTGGTGGCATCAATAGAGTGCCATTTGGCTAGTCATGCCCGGGTGAAGAATAGCCGGAGGTTCTCTGTCGAGTCACTAGGATGCTCCATTAAGTCATTTAAACCAAACTGCCTAGCAAGCGATCTCTAGAATTTCAATGTAACTGTCTCCTTCAAAGATATAAGGAAAGCTTTAGCAAAGCTAAAAATGCTTCTGCTAGGGAACCTATTAGTATTCTACACATGCTGCTCAAAGTCCTTGCTTTTTTCTAGAAGTATATGTAGAAAAGTCAGATCCGAGTACACTGTGTTCTCACCAAAATCACCTTGGAGAAGACCTGCCCTGAAATACAGACATGAACTTTATTCAGAGCTTAGCCACAGGGTTACTTTGATTGCCACTCAACCTTTGTTGCAGGGATGATTTGAGAATAAGTCCAAGTGTATGTATCTTTCTCTGCATATTGTTCTTGCAAACCTGGGGACTGACCTATGTAGCAGGCTTTCTAAAAAATGAATGAGAAAGATACTTTTTAAATAAAATATGAAGAAATTTTACTTATAATTATTGTTTGTGATATTGGATGTATGATTCCAAAATTATATTTCTTGTCTCTTATCAATGTTACTTTGTGTTAACTTTGCGTCATATATTGTCTTGTTTTTCAAAGTCAGCTGATAAAAATCAAATGTTTTTACTAAATTCAAGGAACATTAAAATATAAACTGGTGAAAAAAAAAACTATCTTGACATGTATATTTGCCAAACATTATCCTTATGAATGGTTGATGGAATGGTTTCAATGAATAGACTAGCTCTTTTATTTGTGATCATTTTATAAACAATAATGTAGATTGAGACATTTGTGAAAATGGCATGGTATTAATTGGTAAATAACTTTCTCTATATAATTGTCATCTAGATTTATCATTGACAATTTAAAGGACACATAAAATACAAAATAAAAATTACTTATATTTCAGCAGCCAGACCAACTGATATCATGATTTTTATGTCCATGTTTATACTCTTTATTAAAAGCATTAATAAATTTGGGCCCTGGCCAGTTGGCTCAGCGGTAGAGCGTCGGCCGGCCTGGAATGCGGGGACCCAGGTTCGATTCCCGGCCAGGGCACATAGGAGAAGCTCCCATTTGCTTCTCCACCTGCCCCCCTCCTTCCTCTCTGTCTCTCTCTTCCCCTCCCGCAGCCAAGGCTCCATTGGAGCAAAGATGGCCCGGGCGCTGGGGATGGCTCCTTGGCTTCTGCCCCAGGCGCTAGAGTGGCTCTGGTCGCGGCAGAGCGACGCCCCGGAGGGGCAAAGCATCGCCCCCTGGTGGGCAGAGTGTCGCCCCTGGTGGGCGTGCCGGGTGGATCCCGGTCGGCGCGCATGCGGGAGTCTGACTGTTTCTCCCCGTTTCCAGCTTCAGAAAAATACAAAAAAAAAAAAAAAAAAAAAGCATTAATAGATTTGGATAATCTGTTTAAACAGGTTTGAATCCTACGTGAATCTAATTCACATTTACAAAATTTACTTTTAGAACATAATATTTTATCTTATTTACGTACCAACATTTATTTAATCAGCAGTTTAAAAACGTATATGCAGATTAATTTATTATTATTATATATATGGCAGCATATATATCTTCTTGCTTGTACACATCAAATCATTGAGAAAATTAGGCAAAGGTATGAATATTTTTAAGGTTATTTCCTATTTTCACATTCTTTCCACAGTCTGTACTAATTTTCGGATTTACTTGCAGTTTTACTCCAGCCGTGCCAACACATTGTTAATTTAGCAAGGCTGGGTGTGTTGCTGATGTCTTCTTGGTAAAATCATAAAACAGACTTCCACCAGATGTTGAAATAACACCTGGCTATTAACAGCAGTTAAACAAATTGAAGAAGTGTCTTTAAACTCAATCCTGAAAGCTCTTCCTCAACATTTGAAAAGCTTTAGGCAACAGAAGAAGAAAGAATGCGTTAATTTGAACCTAGGGGATCCATATGCTGTCTACAAATCAGACCCATTAGCTTTGCTTACCTTATGGTTTGGCTATCACATGGAAACCATCTTGACTGCCAAGGAGAGATAAAAGTGTACCTTCCAAATACATCGCCCCTTATCTCACGGAAGCAGGGGAAGAGGCTTTCATTCTCTAAGCAGACAGAATCTACCTTTTTGTCACGTGTGTTGAACCTGAACTCAACATAACCGCTAGCAACGTGGAATCTGAGCGTCCTGCTCTAGGAGAGTGTCTGCCATCTGCTTGCGCAAAATTCAGCTGCTCAGCCCTTGCCTCTCTGCCCTTGAAACTTGACTAGTGGAATTTAGTTACATGGTTAGATGATAAAATCAAAGAGATTGAAAGGTTAAAACTAATGTCCCTGGAGGTGAAGCAAGCCCCAGCCTTCGGAAACAGCTGGCATTGGGGAAACAAGCCGTCTCTTGGCATGTGGAGAAAGAGGTAATGAGCTCTTCTGGGGGGTGACATTGATTTCATTTTATTAGATGTGGTGCTGATTGGGAAAGCATATTAAGTTCTCAGGTCTAGAAAGTGAACTTAAAAGCTTTCTCTCTCTCTCTCTCTCTCTCTCTTAATTAAAATGTCCAAACAATATTTCCCTCCTTGATTTAGTTCTTTGATTTCTTTTGCTCTTTTGGAGTAATTTTGAGAGTCTGGAACATATTGTCTGAAAGTTACAGAATTAGGGAGACAAAAGGGAATCTGGAACTCATTTTCGATCTGTGCATTGTCTCTCTTTCCTCCAACAATTCAATGTGCTGATGTCAGCATTGAGATGGATATTTTTTTTATGGATTTTGACCTTGATAGTGAAATTCAGCCTTCTTTTCCAGAAGACCTGTCAGAAATCAACCAATGAGGAGAGATGTCAAATTGCAAGTGAACGCCAGGGTTTTACAGTCTCAGCCCAGAGCATGGAAAGAGGTAATAGACCCAGGATCTGAGGACTAAAGGGCAAAACTTGGCTCTGCCACTTACTAGTGCTGGCATATTACTTAACCTCCCCTTGACTCGGTTTTCTCATCTGGAAAATGGACTGATAATAACACCTACCTTATAGAACCATGAATCAATATTAAACTAGTTAGGTACTGCCAGGTGCTAAAAATGAGACCATTGTATAGATGAGTTCTTATTTCTGACATATCCAGTGATGGAAATGTGGGATTTCTTTGCACTTGATGCTTCATACATTTGCAAAACCCTTCTTTCTCAGAGGTCTGCATATTTTCACTGTTGTTCTCTGACAAATTCTATATATGCACAGAGTTTGCTGTGAGAATTTGAATTATCACATGGGTTTATAGAACTTTAGCCTCATTTTGGTAAGGGAAATATATTTTGGCTGGAAAAAAGTAATAGAGATGGAGGTTGTGTTACTCAGAATACTTCCCAATTCTTAGTAGCCATGCTCACCCTCATCTCACATTATACCTCCTTCAGTTTAGCTTTCTTGGATCCTATGATTCTGGGGCTCTGGGCACTCATTCCATTTGTGTACATAATGCTTATTCTGACAAAGTTTGGTTCTGACCCCTCTGTCAGTCAGCTCTTGCTCATGACTGTGAAGATCAAAGGAAAAGTAGACTTTAAATGCAGAATTACACGGTCATTGTAGTGAGAATTTTGCAATAGTGAGCATAGTGAGTTTTACAAACATTAATTCAGTCATTAGTTCTCTATGTCTTGCTCCTGTAATATAATGGGTCTGGTCAGATTTTCCATAGCTAAAAAAATGGTGACACTTGGTTTGATCTCAGCCTTTGCAAATCTCAAAGCCCTCATTATTCACTATGATGTTACATTGTCCTGTTCAAAGCAATGCAATTGCCATAATAATAATTACACCAACATTTATGGAATCCTTTTTATAGAGTACAATTTTCTAAAACAATGTAAAGTGCTTTACCTTCATACTAACATAAAAAATGCAGTAATGTGACTAATATTAACTCTACTTTACAGATAAAGAAACTGATGTTTGGGCATCTATTGAGAACAGATTTAGACTCAGATCCTTTTTAATAAAACATACCTTCTTAATCATATCTTATTAAGAGATACAAATTTATTTCTCTGATAGTCTAGGATTTGGGAGAAAAATAAATTTCTATATAAACATTAAGAAATAATATAAAAATGATTGAAATAGTTAGGGTTTAAGAATCTGGAAACCAGAGTTTTGATTCTGATCTACTACTAAATTTTGTATAAATTTGCATATACCAGTTAAAATGAATGAATTCAATGGATTACTATTACATATGCTTTCCGATGACCATTCTGAATATAAGGACCAAGTTATTGTTACAGATCACCAACATTAAGGTGACTGAAATATATGGATTACAGCTGATGTCACCAGAAAAAAAAAAATGATGGTGTAAGCTCCAGACCGAAACGTAGCCGACTGGAGACCCAGGAAGAACCAAGGTTTCAGTTCAAATTCAAAGAGAAGAAAAGAACAATGTTTCAGCTCAATCCATCAAACAGGAGGAGTTTCCTGTAACTCAGCCTTTCTGATCTATTGAAGCCTTCACTTGATTGGACGAGGTCCATCCAAATTAAGGGTGGCAAGCTATTTAATCTCATGCACAACATTTTCAAGCCACACACAGTAGTATAAGGTCTGGCCAAATACTTTATTTAAACAGCACATGGCTCAGTCAAGTTAATACATAACATTGACCATCACAGCATCGAACTGTACATACTCAGAATTTGAGAAAGACAGAGTATACCTGAATCTTTAGCAGTCAGGTGTTGTCGATGACTTAATTCATAATTGGAAGTCTTCTACAAGGAGAGACAACACAATCTCAGAGTCTGAAGTCACACAATTTGGAGCAAACTGAAATAACCTAAATATCACTCTTTTTTTTTTTTTGTATTTTTTCGAAACTGGAAACGGGGAGGCAGTCAGACAGACTCCCGCATGCACCCGACCGGGATCCACCCGGCATGACCACCAGGGGGTGATGCTCTGCCCATCTTGGGGCGTCGCTCTGCCGCAATCAGAGCCATTCTAACCCTGAGGCAGAGGCCACAGAGCCATCCTCAGCACCCGGGCCAATTTTGCTCCAGTGGAGCCTTGGCTGCGGGAGGGGAAGAGAGAGGCAGAGAGGAAAGAGATGGGGAAGGGTGGAGAAGCAGATGGGCGCTTCTCCTGTGTGCCCTGGCCAGGAATCGAACCCGGGACTCCTGCACGCCAGGCCGACGCTTTACCACTGAGCCAACCGGCCAGGGCTCCTAAAAATCACTCTTGACGGTAAAGTCAGATATGGTCTATTGAACTTCGCTGTGTCCTAAACCAGACTATTATAGCGAACAAGGATCAAATTCTCTTGGAGTTAGAGCATTACACACTCATTGTGAAATTTTGTTTTGTCTTTTCTTGAATAAAGATACAAGATCAAATCCTATAGGCAAGGTGGAATTTGATCCTGAAGGAAGAGATGCCCCAGAAAGGTAGCCTGTCAGGTTGATTCTGTTAAGTTTCCCCTAGATTCACCTGGAAATCTACCAATATCATCAGTATACATAATCTACGCATCTTCTCTTAACCTGGTTGACTCACCCATCTTTACCTCCAATAGATCTTTAAAAAGGTTACAACAGCCATTTTGAATCTGGCTATTCCTATGAAAAAAGTGAGTGGCGCCTTGATTTTCAATAACCAATAGACTCTTAACATGCTGTCTTAGCAGAACAAGAAACAGATGTCAACCCTAGCACACCCATTTTCCTTGGTTTAATTTGAAAAACTGATGATTGGACCAATCCCACAAAATATACTAAGAATGGTTATCAAATTATAATATATTTGATTTTCTAAAAAGCATTGAATGCAGCTAAAAACACCTTGGATGTGAAAACATTTAAAGTCTATTTTCTGTCACCAATAATATTTTAAAAAGTCTATTCCTCCTTGTTTTCCATATGGAGCCTTTACTTAGACTAGTAAAGATTGTTTTTGTTTTCTATGTTTTTTCTTATGAGGCATTTTAGTATTTTTATATCTTTTTAATTGGCTTTATTGGGGTAACATTGGTAAAAAATTATATAGGTTTCAGGTGTATAATTCTATTACATATCATCTGTATGTCGTACTGTGTTCAACACCCTAGGTCAGGTCTCCCTCTATTAACTTTTATTTCCCCTTTACCCTCTTTTACCTCCCCCACCTCCCTCTCCTTCTGTAATCACTAATCACTATGCTGTTGTCTGTGTTTATAAGCTTTTTTTTTCTTCTTGGTCCCTTCACTTTTTTCATCCAGCACCCCCCCTTTTACAGCTGTCAGTCTCTTCTCTGTATCCGTGAGTCTGTTTCTATTTTATCTGTTAGTTTATTTTGTTCATTAGATTCCACATATGAGTGAAATCATATGGTACTTGCCGTTCTCTGACCAGCCTATTTCATTTAGCATAATGTTGTCCAGGTCCTTCCATGCTGTCACAAAGGGTGAGATTTATCTCCTAATATGGGAAGTCCAAGTGCTCATCAGTAGATGAATGGATAAAAAAAAAAAAGGTGTAGTACACTTGCACAGTGGAATACTACTTGGCTTTAAAAAAAGAAGAAAATCTTGTCCTTTAATTTTGATTTGTTTGTTTTTTTCTCGGTAGTGGGAAGAGTTGTTATATCCAGGACACCAAGGCTACAACTCTGGTTAATATCTGCTGATTTGCTGACATCTCATTTATTTATTTATTTAAATTTTTAAATTTTATTTATTCATTTTTAAAGAAGAGAGAGAGAGGGAGAGAGAGAGAAGGGGAGAAGAGCTGGAAGCATCAACTCCCATATGTGCCTTGACCAGGCAAGCCCAGGGTTTCAAACCGGCGACCTCAGCATTTCCAGGTCGATGCTTTATCCCACTGCGCCACCACAGGTCAGGCTGACATCTCATTTAAAAAGGAGAAAACTGCACTGGTGCCCACAGGCCAGAGGAACGTATATCAAAACTGCTAAAGAGTTTATCCTCCCAATAGGTTGAAGAAACTTTCTAAAGATTCCAATGATATAATAAAAGAGCAAGAGATGGAGAAAAAATAGGGAGAGGGGAAAAAAAAAAGTAGCAGCTGTATTACTGACTTTCCCTAAACTGAGGTAGCAATCAAGTTTGCAATTTCCGAAATCTATTTCACTGGACTCTATCACTGGCAATGAAATGAATGAGGGATGAGAATCTCTAATGAAGGCTCACGGCCCCGCCCATTGAACCCACCTCACTTCCCACAAACTTCAACATACACTGACTGGATAGCTTTGCAATTTGCCGCTTATTCCCTCCCAGCTCGCCAAACACTTCGAATTCATTCATGATGGCCCTTTAACAGGCAGACGAGGAGAAACAGGTTTTAGATCTGGTGGGTTCGCCTTATTTGTTTATTTATTTGTTTGTTTGTTTGTTTGTTTATTTATTTATTTTTGTCTAGTTGAATTTGTTTCGCTGCCTAAAACCAATGTCTCTGGAGCTCTATTTAATTTAGCATGTCACACTGCTTCCTTCAAAGGTGATTTGGAAATGCTTTTTATAGTATACAATAGACACAAAAAGCCAGAAAAAAGATGAAGTGGGGAGTGACGCTTAAATGAGGAACAATGAAAACACAAGCAGAGCTGCCTATCAGCTCCATGATATTTCCATTGTTGTTTGAAGAATGACTGTATTCCGGAACTGACAAGAACTGAGGACAAGGCACAAGGCATTTCAAAATTATAAACTATATATATAAAAGTAAATCTTATTTAGCAGTTCCTTTTTTTTGTTTCTTAATGTTTGCAGTTTTTAATTATAATCTAGTTGTGGTCACTCAATATTTGTCTAGGAACCCAAATATATGGAATTTTTAGAGGTCTCAGTTTCTGGGGGCTCCCTTTGTCCTTTGTTTATATATATACTTGACAGTGAGTACTTATCAGACACATTTACAATTATTTTCTCCCATTCTGTGGGTGGCTTTTTCACTCTTTTGAAAATGTTATTTGATGCACAAGAGTTCTTTTTTCTTTTTCTTTCTTTTCTTTTTTTTTTGCCTTTCCATTGTTCACACAACTGGATGAGCAGGTCTGAGATACTACCCCACACCTTAAGACAGTTAATAAATATTCTTTAAAAGCTGAATCTGTATGGATTTTCTAAAGGAATGGCCTTAAATATTGAAGCTGTGAAAATATCTGATGGGCACTTTTTACCCCTTAGTCCAAAATCCAAGAAACTACTGAAATGGAAAGATTTTATCATTCAGTAGTGAGTAAAATTTGTCCTGAACTGTCATAAAGGTAGTGATAGTATTTTTTTTCTCACTTAGTGGTCACATTAGTCCATTTTGCTTCACAAGTAAATAAACATATGTTTAATAATGACTTGCTATCCCAAAATCCACTGAGTCTGATAATTGTCATATGTACTGAATTATTTTTTTCTCCTAAAAATTCTCATAAGCTTTATTTTTAAGGTGTACAGTGTCATGGTTTAATATCTTTATATATTTTCAAAGGATTAACATGATCAATTAACATATTCAAGACCTCAAGGACTTACCATTTGTGTGCATTTTGGGAACACTTAAGATGCATTTCTTTAGCAAATTTCTGCTGAAAATTTTGAATTTTTTAAAATCCAAAGTATTTTAAAATTTGAAGCTATTCTGAAAGAATTTATGAAACGACAGTGATAATAGCAGTTAACAATGGTGTGATTGATGCCTTTTAGTTTCTAAAGGGTTTTCCTGTAGATTATCTTACTTGAGCCCCCAAAGATTTTTATAGAGGGTATTATTTCTATTTTACAAGTAAAAACACTGATGCTTAAAGAGAATAAATAGCACAGAAGCTAAAATAGTGAAAATATATTTTATTAAAAACAGAAATAAAAACTAAAACTATTGCATTAGGGAAAAGAGACTGCAGTATAAAACTGGGTTAAATTTAGAAATGGTACGGACAAGTGGGAATTATGAGGTACAGGGAATGTGGGAGTGGGTTCAGTGATAGAAAATTACTAAGAGGAAACCTTAGGGTTAAGGGGAGATTCTGGCTAAACTTACCTGACAAATTCTTGCTGAAGGTGGATCGGGGTGATCAGATACCAAGGGTGGGGGATGAGGAAATAGATCTGATATTGAGAGTGAGCAGATAGCAAGGAAAGGGATTCTCGTAGAACTAACTTAACAGGACTCTTGCTGAGACTGGATTCTACAATGAGTGGCATGGAAGCTCAAAGTTGAAGAGTATCAGAGGAGACTGGCCAAAACTTATTCAAGGAGAGAGTCTTTATCACCTGATTTCCTCTAAAGTGATAAAGTGTCAATATTGAGAGGTTAGATTCCACATCCTCTGGCTTCAAATCCCAGCATATGGCGCAGTTTTTATCTGCTAAGCATACAGGGAATTATAAAATAAGTTGACGTTGACCCCATGCAAAATTTAGTAAAAATTCTGTCTGTGTGATGCTAGAAAAACTAGGTAATTTATTGAGAAAGAAAGGAAAGGAAAGAGCGGGTAGAAGGGAAATAGTCAGACCATAACAGACATCCTGTGGACATCACTGACAATTGTAATTTTCTGTTACTAGAGACCTGCAAACATGAAATTGGGAAGCGGGATTTGGAGAACCAAGATGAAAAGAGTTTTTGACTTAGCTTCCTCTAAGCTTCTCCTCTGTGGGATGTTTCCTAACAAATATATGGAAGAGGTATATCAGCTTCCTGAGATTTTAGGAATCCAGGGAATTTTGTGACTTTCCCCTTGACCCTTCTCCACCTGTCAGCTCAGTGTGTCTTCTTACAGATTTAACTGGTTTTTGTCCAGGTCCGTTTAGGGAATGATAATCCATATCAAGAAAGACACATTAAGTCATTTCTACCTTTTATGTCTCAACTTGAATAGTTTTAGATCTTTGTTTAAAAGTATAAGGACTCTGCGTTGAGGTGGGGAAGGGAACATCAAAGAATCCTGAAATAATAGATATTAAGATTTTGGATGTTCCAACCCATATACATTCTTATGGGATGTTATTTTGTAACTGTGTGTCCTCAAAGTCATTAACATGTTTGGAGCCTTAATTTTCTTTGTTTCTGCGGAAATATAGATTTGGCCAAATTCCCAATATTTATCATGCTTAAGTCCTACTGGCAAATATTTAGGGGCCAATCACTCACTTTGTGCATCTGCTTCTTAGGCTGCCACTGGAGGGTAGCACCCTAGTGAGTGTTTCCAGGGAAATTCCACTTGGAAGTTGTGGAGAGATTCCAAAAGTCAGGAGACTCTTGCTTGTGCTCGATTTTGGCCAAACCAGGGTGGGCATTGGCAGTGGTGTTCAGGACAATGAGCCACCCCGTGCTTCCTCCTCCCAAGTCTTCTATGTCTGTTTGAAGAAAGGAATCAGATGAGTTCATGACAAACCCAAATATGCAACAAAAAAGCTTTTATGAAAGCAAATTTCTAATTCCTCCTAACCACTCACTAGTTTAAATCTCAGATATATCGATAGGTTGGGGGTGGGTGAATAAACTGTGAGAGAAACTTTATTTTGTTTATTTTCCAGGATTCAAGTGAAATAATCAGTTCCCATAGGTACATAAGTAGTCTTTTATATAAATCCCTTTCCTTCAGCATTTTCTGAGGATACAGGAGCTGGAAGGTGCCCGTATGTAAGAAATGCACTATGAGTGCATTACAGTGGCTCAAGTAAGCTCATTGCTACCCATATCCTGGCTTTTTTTTATTATTAACAAGCACTTCTTTAATACCAAGGTTAAGAGTATCAATTACCCACTAAAACCTTTTTTTTTTCCTCTCAGGAAATAATTTTGTTGAAACTAACCTTGTCATATTAAGGCAGGTAGGCTAAAGAATGTTAAAGAAATTTTCCAACTTGTATTAGTTATAGGGTGTCAAGATAGTAATTCTTACAGAGACAACTTTTTCCCTACTGTGGGTCTCATGATTCTATTATTTGTAGTGGTCCCACTACCCTGACACAGACTCATTTCTCCTCTCCCTTGGGCTGTTAAACTGGGACAGGAAGCATTTCATGACGGGCAGGATAGATTTCCAGAACTCCCAGGTGCTTCTAAATCTCCTGTTTTGGCTGCGGGAAATTACCCGGCACAATTTGTAATATCAGACAGCAGAGTCAGGCTAGGCTAAACGTCAGGGCTGAGGAGGCAGAATGATGAGTGATAAGTGTGATTGCCTACAGCAGGGCTGAAGATGGTCTCATTCATCTTTCATTTTAAGGGCACTGGTTGCCAAGACAGACAACAGAGATGCAAATGGAAGAGGCAACAAAGCCTTCCCACACCAGCCTCGTTGGAATGTCACAGGCTCTGATAAAAGATTCCGATATCCTCGGTGTTGTCTTCAAAGACCTCATTAGAAGACTAACAATAAGCATCACTTCAATCTTTGGAAAACACTCAGTTTCTGAGCCATTAAAGTGTTTGGGGATTTAAACAAACCAACCTTGTTTTATATAGATCATGTCAATTAAGAACAACTCATGGGTGTGTGGGTTTTCTATTATGATTGCGACTGAGTATAAAACCTAGACCCCAAAGGTTCAATGCTACACTTCTCTGTCTCTATCTGAATAAACAATCTCCCATTGAATCAAATTAGGTCACAATAATATTATCATTTCAATTGGGCAAAATCTACCAAGATAAAGGGACTCTGTTATCCACTGTCAATTCTTTCCTAAAGATGGAGCAGTCTGTATCTCATTCTCCTAAGGAAACTTTAATGTAACCTTGCAATTACTCCATTTTCAATCCCTTAGTATAGTAGTCAACCATATACCCTTTTTTTTCTAAGGGAATGACCTCTTCCTGATCCCAGCTTCTCTTTCACTGTTAACGGATATTATAAGGCTGGTATATAAAGAGGAAAGAAGACCAACAGTACTGGGGTTAGTGACAGGAAAACAGGAAAGATACAGACAAAAAAGTACAAGGGCTGCAGGAAAAAAATTAGCAAAGAAGTTTAACTGTGTTATTTCTGTGTGGCAAAGATCAGTGAAATAAGACTCAACCCTATCCAAGTCTGGAATTCAGATGGAAATAGAAAGACAATGATATGCAAATCACGAAGAGCATTATATGGAAGCACATGTGAAATGACACTGCTCAGGTCTATCATTGTTACTAAGGGGCCAGCAAGGCAACATCTACTTATGTGATCTTAAACAGTGTCACGTCAGAAAGTATAAAAAAAGTGTGTTCTTCATTTGTGGTTCAATGGGTTCGTCAGATTTATCCATGACGAAACATACTAAATGTGTGATTTGGAACATAAAAGTATGACTATCTCTAGTTTCTCCATTTGGAAACAAAGACTGCTATGATATCAGAGCTAGAAAACTTCTTTTTTAATGTCCTTAAGATTTAGGTGATTTACCACGGGAATTTCACCTCACCCCTATGACATAAAACCAAGCTGGTCCCTTATTCCTAATGTCTGGTCCAAGGTGGAAAGGATGCTGAAATCCCTGCAGCCCTCAGCATGCAGATATCTGAGTGATAACATGATGGAGATTGAGTCGGAAAGGCACACTGTGTATGTGCCTCAGCTATTTGTAGGGTTCTCATTTAAACTCAACAAGTTTCAGCATTTTATTTCAATGATCGACAAGTAATGTTCATTTGACAAAAATGCATTCATGACTAGTCTACATTCCATCTTTCTTGACAATACCATTCAATTATTAGCCTGTCGTTGACAATGATGTCCTAGAATGAAATTCACGAGCTGCTTTGCTTGCTGCATTTCCTAAGAAGTTTTTTATTTTTAAAAATTTTTTATTAGAAGTTTTTAAATAACAAAACATCCTCTGTAGCTATTTAATACTTTCAAAAAGGAGTACACTTTTTAAACTACTTTATGATTAACTATTGAAATGTGCAAGCCCAGGAATTTAGCAGCTCTGAAAACCCGAACACCTTCTAAATCTGACTTCCACTTGAAAACTAGAGGACACTTTAACTCATTATAACTGCCTGTTGCTTAAAAGATCATATTGAATACCAAAGAGAAGTAAATAGATCCAATGAAAGGAATTTCTGTGGCTGGCTGCTTGGGTTTGTTCTGTGTTAAAGGCACCTTTTTATTTAAATTAGACAAATGGCAGGGTTTCCTGTCTAATGAGACTGCTTGGGCTAGTGGTTTCAAAGTGTCACCTCCACTCTTTATCAGATAATCATAATGAGGGTGAATGAACCAAACAGGGAAATGAAGAACAAGGTAAAACTGTACTGAATGGAAACAAAAAAGACCTCCAACAAACAGACCACCAAGGTTCAAGGAGGAGGAAACATCAACAGTGCAAACACAGCCCAAGAAAAAGTGTCAGGCACCCACGATGTGACTGCTTCCTCACAGCAAGTTTGAATTCAGGCTGTTCAGATTGCTTAACCAGTTCCATGTTAATTACATCCACTCCCTCAAGACAGCCCCAAATGCTCCCATATTTCTTTCTTTCTTTTTGCTGCTCATCGAAACAACCCATGATCGATTTGAATTGTGTTTGTCCTTTTATTTGCTTTTTGCGTCTTTCTGCTTTAACTGGGTTAATCTTTCAACAATGTTGGAGCTTCCCTGAATCCCTAAATGTAGCTCTTAGTGTGTATCATAGAGTTCATATCAGATAGAAATACTCATTGCTATAAAGCTCCTTTAAATTTTTATTTCTACAAAGTTTCAATAGTATAAATGTCTATTCCTTTAAGGAAGATTCCTGAGGGAAATTTCTGAGTCAATCCAAATCAAGACCTGATAGATAAAATCCAGTCCAGTTATTGTTCAAAATGGTGGAAAGACAGAGATGAGAGAACTATGTAATCAATTTGAAGGAAGCATGGAGTGAATTTTGTGAGCGCAGTGGTTCAAGAAAATGGAAAGAGGCAGATTCCAGATCAGTGACTATTAGATACTGGAATGATAACACATGTGTATTTCCAGGCCTCATTTTCCCAAAATTCTGTTTCCGTTAAGTCAAGGCTGGGACACAAAGATATGAATGTTTTAAAGAATTCAAAATGAGTCTGATTTATGCTGTCATCACAGAGAATGTCTTTGAGGAGCACTTTGCTAATATATGATTGAACTCTTTTTGTGGCAAGATACATAATCTCATCCCAAATCTACTTAAGCAAAAGCAGCAGGACTGTATTGATTCAAGTGGTCGAAATGTTCAGATCTTTCAGGTTCAAGTGAAGCTGGACCCAGGTGCTGAAAGGAAGTCATCTGGAAACTTTTTCTGTCTTCTGGCTCTGCTTTTGTACTTGTTGGCTTTGACTTGGCATGGTTTTAATATGGTAATAACAAATCTGGTTTATAGTAGACTGGGTTAACAACCCCAATAGAAAGTAGCTTCGACGTTCAATTAGTTCAATGACTTTGCCTATTAAATTTTTAGTTCCCAAATGTCCCTGTCAAAACAATAAAATAGATTTAATCACATTGGATATATTTGTTGTATTAATTAAATCACTATGGTTCAAAGTTCCGTGGACAAGAGGATGGGACATACTCAGAATCCCTGTGAGTGGTGTATTTCCCCCTGGATTTTAGGATGGGATCTTCACATACAAACCAGCATATGAAACAAGATACAGGATTGGAATAAGGTGTTGTTGAAAAATGCTAAACATTGAGTCTAAAATGTAAAGTAGAATTTTAAAATAAATAAAATTAGTAAGCAGCCTGACCTGTGGAGGCACAGTGGATAAAATGTAGCCCTGGAACACTGAGGTCACCAGTTTCAAACCCTGGGCTTGCCTGGTCAAGGCACATATGGGAGTTGATGCTTCCTACACCTCCCCCTTTCTCTCTCTCTCTCTCTCTCTCTCTCTTTCTCTTTCTCTCCTCTCTAAAAATGAATAAATAAATAAAAATAATTAAAAAGTAGTAAGCAAATATGCCAAAAATGGTGAAAAGGACTTAGGAAAATCTGAAATTGTGGTAAATGGTTACATATTTAAAAAGAAATCGGTAAAAAATAAGCCTATTGCCAGGAAGAAAGGTATAAATTAGTCAATTAAGGTCACATTTATACTGATAGAAGTGACAGAATAACAGGTCATAACACATCGGAAAGAAAGAACCAATGTCGTACTTATTAAATACATGTGCCTAAAAGAGATGTATAAAAAGGAAGAATTTGACTGGAGTTCGAGCCAAGATTCGAAAGAGGTGATGGAAAGAAATTTTTGCTTCATTGCTCACAGTGCTTATGTCAGATCCCCTTCCTGCCAGGATTAGCTTGAGGAAAATGAAGCTATTTTCACATTGAGAACTTTCAGCAGCTCCACCTGGTTTTCTTGCTCATTGTCAATCTCCGAGCCCAAATGTTACACTCAACATGTTAACACTGCATTTGTCAGACTCATAGCAAAGGTAAGGGAGGTCTTAGTGGCGTATTACCATTGTTTTCTTTTTCCAAACAGTTTTTATGTGACACCCAGATTCTAGGGGTGAATTGTAAAACTCAGCTCTGATTTCTTTTTCTCTACAGAAGGCAAAATATACTGCTCACAAAAATTAGGAAATATTTCAAAATGAATATGAAGTGATGAAAAAAAGAATCATTCATTTTTTTTTTTATTCAACAAGAACATCAGAAAAGCAAATGACAAGTCAAAGAAAGTTGTTCAATTATGCAAATGAGATGCAAAGCCAACTTTTATTTCCTTGGTGACAATGCACTATATAAAAAAGCTGAACGTACTGGAGTATCTGCCCATGCCGTGATCCCCTAATTTTTGTGAACAGTTGTAGCTATGTAATAAATAGCAACTCTTAGGTCTCTCCAAAGAAATTAATTAATCCTCAATAGTTTATTTTTGGATATGTGATACTTGGCTATTTCATATGACTTATCCTTGATTAAATGTTTTTATTTCATATAATTTGCTCTGTTATAAAGTAAGAGTCAACATGATAAGGGATGAACAATAAGGTAATTTAATAGTAAGTGGAATCAGTCACTTTTAGGAAAAAAATTCAAAAACAATCACTTAATATCAGGAGACAATGTGCTTACCACATTATACTTGTGAAGATTTGAGTTGAGAGCAGAGCAGAGGTATATCTGAGTGGATTTCAACCCAACATTTTTAGTCATCTGCCCATGTGATATAGGAATGAATCAGCAAAATGGAATACTCTGTGATTAAGGTCATTGCTTAAATCTTTGGGGCCTCCACAGTTACATCCCTGTTTTAAACCTGTAAAAAATGCTTAATACATTTTTTTTTTGCACAACAGATAATGTATTTTCATTGGAACAAAATTTACATAAAATTCCTAAATTGACTCACACATAATTATTTGACAAGGAAAAGCTGGCTGTTTTTTGAAAGTTAAGACATATTTTGTAAACAAAAAATTAAAGACAGAAAATTTCAGTATTTCTAGAGTTTATGTGAAAAGATAAAACTATTTTGGAGTTTATGTCAGAGATGTAGTAATACTGAAAGTTTTTTTCTCAATGGCTTGGTCTATTTTTTGCTTTCTCTTGCCATAACTAAATCCATCAAAATACATACTAGATCATTAAATTTTATTATACTTCCTAGATTACAAAGAGTTTTGATTTTTAAACATATTAACTTCATATGTAAGTATCACAAGTTCAAAGCTGATATTTCTTAAGAAAACGGGCTAATTTTGTCCATTCATTCACTTCATCCCCATTAAAGCCATCACAATTTATTTATTGACTCTTTTAAGAATACAAATAGTACTTTGCATATGGATCTTGAAGAAGATGCTGGCATCATAGGGCATTCCCTCGGATGAATGAAGGTGTGACATAAGAGGGCTGAACACAGAACGCAATTTACAGACATGTATATAGAATTGGACACCTGAAAGCTGTTAATTATGTTAACCAATGTCACTCCAAGAAAATCAATTTTAAAAGTTTTAAACAAAAAACCTTATTCATTTATAGTAAGATTGACAGCCTGACTAGGCGGTGGCGCAGTGGATAGAGCGTTGGACTGGGATGCCAAGGACCCAGGTTCGAGACCCCGAGGTCTCCAGCTTGAGTGCGGGCTCATCTGGTTTGAGCAAAAGCTCACCAGCTTGAGCAAGGGGTTACTGGGTCTGCTGAAGGCCCACGGTCAAGGCACATATGAGAAAGCAATCAATGAGCAACTAAGGTGTCGCAATGCACAATGAAAAACTAATGATTGATGCTTCTCATCTCTCTGTCCCTGTCTACCCCTTTCTCTGACTCTCTGTTAAAAAAAGAAAGTAGAGTGAGATAGACAGAAAAAATTCTGCTTTGCCCATATGTATCTTCTATTGTTCTCATATTGTCATAGAGTGAGAATTATAGGAAATGACCCAGAAACAAAAATACAAACTCATTTATGCTTTTGTTTAATAAAAGTAATCTTTATTTTTTAAAAATGCATTATCAGTCTAATTCATATTGCCAAAGAAATAAGAAAGAAATTTATCGGCTTACATAAATCAAGCTGTGAAATTTGCTTTAGTTACCTCTGTGTGCAAAGCCTTAAATCGATGGGTCTCATTGGGGGAGGCACTACCCTGTAGAATTTATGTGGGTTATGGTTAGTTATCACAACACTCGGGGGGGTGACCACTAGTAGACTTTCCTGAGTGGTGCCAGAAAAGGTTAGACATCCTGCAATGATTAGGATTGTTTTGCAAAATTGTCCTTATCCTACAGAGCTCTTAAATATCCTCCAAGCTGCCAAAATGCATGTTTACAACTAAACCTATACATTAAAATTCTTTATGTGTAAATTCAAAACAGGTTCTTTTTGGGACTGTAAAGTATATTGAATAACTGAGAAATGTAAATATTATATAAGGGTAAGGAACATTGGTTCTGTTATAAACTTTCTCAAGAATTGTGTATCATTTTGAATCTTCCAGGACTTGTGGCCACACTTCTCTTGGAATCTGAATCTAGATCTCAATTTGTAAGTTTTGCGTGCAAATTTCTAACAGAAAATATCTGAGAGTTCTTTACCCCGCCTAATAAAAAGTATTATTAAAATTAGTAGAGACATATAAAATGTAGGCATCTTCATTAAATTTTATTAATACAAGTTGTCTAGACATAATTGATGTTTTTGACTTTGTATTCTTTATTGTTTCTGCAACACAATGAAATATCTTTTTGTGAAAAATTATATGGAAATTGATTTTTATTTTTGTTTTTCTCTTATGTAAAACCATTTTATGATGTTTTAGAGATTTTTAACATCATTTCTTTATAGACTTTATTGCTGTACTATTCCCCCAAATATTCTATTTCTCCTGTCTTTTCCTGATTAATATGGTCTCCAAGACTTTTACATAACAGAAGAAAATTATATGCTACAACATGTGGTAGAACTATAAACAGGAGGTATATTTTTTGACTCTTTAATCCTGTTCTCTCCTAAGTCACTATATTATAACAGAGCAATCAATTATATAGATACTGAAATCAGAATGCCTGGTTTTAAATTCTAGCTCTGCTGCTTCCTAGCTGTGGGTTACTGGGTGACCTCTGTGCCTCAGTTTCCTCTGCAAAATCATTCCAGTGTCACAGAGTAAGTCATGCGAGGAATAAATGAATTATACATTAAAAAAATTCATAGGACAGAGCTAGACACCCAGAAAGAACTATATAAATAAATGTTAGATAAAGAAAATATAAATTATTATTTCCAAGTTATATTTACAAATAAAGTGTAAATCACCTGCAAACATTTTGCCCTCTCATTTTATCCGTTTCTGCAGCTTATGGTATTTCTTGGCATTTTTACACCTATGTGGATTAAAGTGATTTTCTTCTTTCTCTTATTACTCACTGATAAGTCTTTTCTGTTTATTTACTTATCCTCATACTGAATTTTATTCCAGTGTCTACCTATGTCTCTGTTTTTATTTTCTGTAAAATATATAGAATTGCTTCTGATGGTCTTCTCTCTTTGTTCTAAACATATTCATCATAATAAGTAATCTGAGGACTTTATTATGTCTTCTATTATAGTCAGCCTGAGCATTTAGAAATTAAAATAGCATATTTCATTAAAAACGTTTTTTTTTCTTATTTTTTGATGTAACACTTGTTAGATTGACTATTAAGAAAAAAATTTGTGTCATACATAAAATTTTACTTCAAGGTAGTAAAATAAACATTTAAAAACGTTGTTATAAAAAGTCTTTGATGAAGTTGAGAAGTTTTGTGTGAGAATCCAAAGACATTTCAAAGCATCATCTTCCTTAGCCTCCGGTCTCTTGCTTGTAAATAATATTGAGAAGTGACATACCCTAAAGTCATGCATCAAGTACAACTAAAGGAAAGAAACAATAAATTAGATTTCTTTACTTCTGGTACACTCCATAAAACTATAATTGAAGATAATTATCATATTAAATTTTCATAAATCACATTTGCTAAATGAAAATGTCAGGTTAAGGGAAAATAATATATAAATCTTTGTCTTAAATCAATTCTTATTCTCTTATATTGTAAGGCAAATCTTGGTGCTTTTGCAAATCTTGTGGTGGTTCTCTTTGACTCAGTGAAAAATAGAGCAGTTTAACCTAGTTAATTCTACTGTCCACTTGGACTCAGAGACCTTAAGACTTTACACACCTTATAAAATAACTGGAATCATGAATCATTTTTACTGCCAAGTCAGCAGAAGACCATCTATGCAATGTGTTAAAGCAGGAACAAAATCCCAGACCCAAACTCCAAATCCTTCTGTCTACAGACTTAAACAGTCTTGAGTAATAATATTTTGCTACTTTCAACCGAAAGAGTGAGGGTCCAACGGCAGTTTTAGCAAGTCCTGAGCTAAATTACCAAGCATATTTTAAACCGATCCTATTCTTCTGTGCTTTAATAATAAAATGAGCCTTATTCCTGGAATTGTGGTCTAGAAATGATGTACATTGACTGGCCTATGTAATATTTAAGCTTGTGGAATATTAATCTGCAGAATGATTGGTTGCTTATTGCAAATTTGGTCGGAAATTTGGCAGTGCTGACTCCGGTACAGTCATTCTCTCTGTTCATTATCTCGTAGGCTCACTGCCTACTAAAAGGGTCATAAGAGCAATGTGCTCTAACGTGGGTTTTCTTGCAGCTGCAGTTCTACCTAATTTGTACTTTGGCACTCGAAAGATTATAATAAATGAAGTGCTGCATTCAAAGTTTCAGACACACCAATTTTTCCCGTTTGGCAAAGGTGGATTTAATTTGACTTTCACAAGTGCAAAATCCGTCTCCTTAGAAGTTGGTCAAACTATTAATTTTATGGCAGGGACAACTGAGTACAGTAAACCTTTTCACAAAGCCAGACAGCTTAACCTAATTAAAGGGTTGTTTTGACAGGTGGTTTAAGGTAGAATGAATACTATCAAGAACATTTCAAGAAATGGGTTTGATGAATGCCTAGTGGGTGCATGCAGGTGAAAATGTGTTTTGCAAGGGTGTGATGACAGGTTTGTGTCCAGAAAGGTATACCTCAAGCTTCATCTGTGTCTTTGTTTGGCAGTTTTTTCCCTTATATAGATATTTTAAGGAGATGAATAACATGAAGTCTGCATGAACGTCAAAAGATAATCAGAACCGACATTGACTATTAAAATAACTTGCATAATAACATCCTATCTCTAAGCAGTATTAAAGTATCCTTTTAAGAAATTAGAGCTGTATTAGGACAAAAATTTAAAGTTGAAATTGTAATTTTTTTCTGAATATGAGTAAAATTTCTTATTTCTGGTTTCCATATGGAGTTTTGAATCCTAGGACTGGAGATAATATAGAGAGATTTCCAGTATCTTGTCCTATGATGATTTGATTAATTAACACACAACTCTTTGACAGCTTTTCATGTCCCTTGATGCAGATTTCAGTAATAAAAAAAAATGGCTAATCTTCCAGACAGTACTTCAAGAATGTGCTCTGTAGATAAAGGCCTGTAGAATTTGTTCTAATATGTTGTCATATGGTCTTCTACCCCATCTGCAATAAGACCACTGCTCAGAAAACAGACTCTTGACAATTTCTATTTCTCACTCTTGGTTCTTCACCCTGTCTCTTCAGCAAAAAATATAATTAAGGTGAGACAAAGTTTTGGGTTACAGAAAGCAAAATGACACCAAATCAATACAGATGCTTCTGATCATTTGATAATCATATGATATCTTTATCTAAGAAGTTATGATTTCTTTAAACAACACATTGATGGTACATATTCCACATCAAGTTCCTTCTTTAGCTCTCTGATGGTAGATAACAATCTCTTACAAATAATTCATGAAAATTTCCATTTTCACTTCTGTGCCTATAAAATTTTGAAAATCCAAACAATCAATAGCTGTAGTGAGTGACACCACTGTTGACAAGAATGATGACAAAATTTAACCTGCTCAAAGTCACATACAATAAATTAGTCTGTAAGTTAATTCATAAAGTTGAAATTCAATCCATGTCCTTAAACTATTGTATAAGGTTAATTCTCTTAATCATTATGATTTTCAAAATACTTACTTTGTAAAATTTTGCATTATTCAAATTTAATGAAAACTTTAAGATTAAATAAATGCAAGACCTAGTATTTTCCCATTCAAAACATATATGTATTAATATATCACTAGCCTAATTTCTAAAATATAGCTTATACATAGTTTATCATTATGAGGACAAAGAAATAAGAGGAAAACCCCAACTAAACTGAAATATGATACAAAAAAAACTAGTGACAGAAAAATAAAAACTCTTTATTGATTGAAGGTATCTGGAAACTGACCTAGAGTTTGACCTGGGCTTTGTGAGACAGGTGCTACCTGAGAAAAAGGAGGAAATTCACACTTTTGCCATCATGTCATCATGACCACTGACTCATGACTTGGGGACCAGTTGCAAAAGGACCCTGGGCCATTTTGCCTCATTACAGCTTGGATACAGGACTCTAGTGCTTACCTACACCAAATCTGCCCTGCACACTCAGCAAGATGTTACTTAAACGAAGGGAATTTTATAAACCACATAAAATAGTCCACAGGAAGTAACATGAAACTGCAAGTTTTGTATGCATTTGAAAATTTATGGGTCCTGTGAATAAAGAGAAATTGTTGAGAGCTAGCTGTTAGAGGAAATGGGGGTTGGGTGGCTTGGTGAAAAAGGCAAAGGATTAAGCAAAGGAAAAAATCTTTAGTACAGAAACAGTGTAGAGAGTGAAGGAGGGAAAGGGGGCATGGAAGAGATGGACGAAGGCAGAGGGGGATAGATGGTGATAGAGGAAGACCTGACTTGGGGTGGCGAACACACAATACAATAGGCAGATGATGTGTTATAGAATTATGCACCTGAAACCTGTATAATACTATTAACCAATGTCACCCCAATAAGTTCAATAAAAAAGAAAAAGAAATTTTAAAATAATAAAAAAAAATTCTTGATAGTAGATAATTTAAAAATTAAATTTCACAACTAAGGATATTAGAAAACCAGATAATAGAAGTGTCAGAAATAGATAGCTTTAAGATAATAAAGCTTATTTGGATCCAAACTTTAGAAGGGTGTTATGTTCATTATCTTCCCTCTAAATTTGTATTTGGAGTACATGCACTTTGTTAGAGAATAGGAAGGAAGTCAAAATATTTTCAGTATATTGACATTGTGTGGAAATTGTCCTCTATTATAATAAACTACACAATCAAGAGGCGTAAAGGTGTACACGCACACACACACATACATACACCAGACCCTTATCAGATAAAGAATTTGCAAATATTTTTCCCCACTTTATCTTTTCCTTCTCTTGATGGTGTCCTTTGATATACAAAAGTTTTAAATATTGATGATGTCCAGTTTGCCTTTCTTTTTCTTTTGTTTCCCATTGTTTACACCACACATAGGAAGGAGGTACATAGTAAATGTTTGTTAAAAATAAAATTTGTCTGAACTTCTACAAAGACAAATGGCATTTAGTATTGAAACCATGTAAACACAGAGAAATAATTTCTCATCACCAATTCCAAAATCCAAAAAGATATGAAAATGAAAGTTTTTCTAACTCAGCTGAAAGGTAAACCTGTCCTAAATGGTCCTGACGTTAGATGTAGGCCTCATTTATTTCACTTGGTGGCAATATGTATCTATTTTGCTTGAGAAATATTAATGCATTTGATTATAAGTTTCTACCTCAGACCTCCCTGAATTTAATAATTAGCATATGGACTGAATTATTTTTCTAAAATCCAGAATATTCTGAATTTTGAAGATATCTTGTCCCAAGGGGATTCTAAAAGGGTCTGCAACTCTGCAATGACAAGAGCAACTAACAATGGTTAGTTAAAGCATTTTAGTTTCTAAAGGGCTTTCCTGTAGCTTATCTCACTCAAGCCTCAATGAATAGCTTTGTTTTGGGTGTTATTCCTATTTTTTTAAAATTTAAATAAATTTTTATTAATGTTAATGGGGTGACATTAATAAATCAGGGTACATATATTCAAAGAAAACATGTCTAGGTTATCTTGTCATTCAATTATGTTGCATACCCATCACCCAGAGTCAGATTGTCCTCCGTCACCCTCTATCTAGTTTTCTTTGTGCCCCTCCCCCTCCCCCTAACCCTCTCCCTCCTTCCCTCCCACGTCCTCCCCCCCCCCCCCCCCCCGCCCCTGGTAACCACCACACTCTTGTCCATGTCTCTTAGTCTCGTTTTTATTTTCCACCAAATTATTCCTATTTTACAAGTAAGAACACTGAGTCTTAAAGGGGTTAAATGGCTTTCCCAAAGTTAATAATGTGCTAGAGCTGAAAGGCTGCATTCCATGTGCTCTAGCTCACGAACCCATTGGATCACAGAACTTCTACTGGCCAAGCCCACAAGAGGAGAGCTACTAAGCTGGCCCTGGCAACATCATTCCTTCAAAATACAAAGTATTATAGATGTTGAGTATAAGAAATAGTCTGAAAGTGACATAGAAAAAAAGTGTAAAGGTATGAAGACACATATTTTTTGACGAATTGTAAATAGAAAAGGTTACACTAAAGCTAATAAAGAGTTCTAAACCCACAGAGACACATTATGGGGAAGGTACACTACTGTTATCTCCACTTTTAGTTAAAGAAACTGAGGCCGAGTTATGTGCTAACTTTTCCATGATTACCCCGGTTAAGGAAATGGCGGAGTTGGGTTTCAGAGTTAGTGTTCTTATCACTGTTCCATACAATGTGACATTATTAATATTATGAAATGTGTCTAAGACAAAACCATTAAATAGAATAAACAGGCTTTTATTTTGTTAATGAAAAATGTAATTCACAATGATAATGTAAAACTAAGAAACTTTGATGAATTCAGAATATTGAATAGTGTCATAAGATAAAGCAGTTATAGAAGTAAGATAAAACTAACAATATATATTAAAATGTGTTAATATAATTGCCATTGATAATGTAGGTAATAATTACAGGGGTTCATTTAACATATTTGTACATGTTTCAAGGTAATATATTTGTATATAAGCTCTGTTCTCTTCATACAAAGGCTATAGTTCCTTTACAAATATATATGGAATATTTCAAAATTTGATCTTTATGACTCAAGAAAAATATCAGCATCCCTAAAACATATGTTCTGGAGACCACATTATTTGACTGAAATAAAATATACCTTTAAATTAATAACAGTTAACTATACTCCAACCACAACAACAAAAAGTAAATTACCCTTATTCAAATATCAATAAATATTTATTGATTTATTTGGATAAGGGTAATTTACATTTTCAACAAATCTTTCGAAATCTTTTGTCAAAGAGAAAATTTAAAATGTAATTGTAATGACAATAATTTATATCATATAAAAAGTTTTATTTATCCAAGGATGTATAAAGAAGAAATCTGATACCAGTTAGTGTTTCTGTTATTAAAGAAAAAATTCAAATAAATCAACTATGCAATCAAAAGAAAACACACACACACACACACACACACACACACACTCATATCCACATATCCTTAAGGAGAATAGGTACTAATAAAAAATTAACATGATTTATACATTAAGATCAAATTTTTTGAAAGAGAAACCACTGCTAACGCTATTCATGGAAAAAGGAGAAATACAAACGCTTGCTATTATGAAACAGAAGATAGAACCACATGTAAAACCACTTTTTATCACTCATGCCAAAAGAACTGCAGAAAATGTTGGCAAACCACCAAAGAATCAACACTTCAATTTAATATAATCAGTATCAAAGCTTAGAAAAATATACAAAGCATGAAAAGATGTTCAACTACAATAGTCAATGGAAAAAACATAAAGTATTAAAACAAAAGAATATAATTTTTAGATATCAGATTTACCAAGATTTAAAAATAGTGGTGCTGTACACTAGTGCTGAGACAAGTAAGGGAAAAACCATACCTGGTCATGAACGTAAAAATTGATTGCATTTTTTTTCTGCAGGAATATGTTATAGAAATATGGTAGTGCCTCTGAGCCAAAAATCCATATCTAAGGATTTGATGTAAGGAAGTAATAAAAACAAAATGTGCACTCAGACCTATGCTTAAGAATCTTAATTACTGTGTTGCTTTTTTAGTATCTAATCATTTTGATATGGTTAAATCAATCTTGGTGTATTTATATGTCTACACAATGGACTAATATGAACTCATCATGTAGAGCTCTATTAATTGAGATAGACTCATCATTTATTAGAAAATATATGTAAATTATTAAAAATATTTCTTTTCTTATCCCTATGACTTTATATATTATAAAATATATTATTTATATTACAGATAAATGTACTGAGTACAGAAGAATACACATTATTTCAGTAAAAGGAGGACCGTATAAACAAAATCCTGGAGGCAAACAGTCAAGTGTGCTTGCTGGGTGGACTTATACTGGATGAGAAACATGAAAGAAATCTGATTTATGGACAGTTTATGTAAGACTTGTTTCTGCATTCATCATAAGCAACATGCATTTATCTGGAAACTTGAATTTCTGGAGTGAAAATTTTTTTCTCTTGCTGAAGTGAAGACTAGGAATTACCTAACTCTTGTAGGAGTATGGCTTTTTTTGGTGATTTATCCAATAAGATTCTGTGATAGTTTCTGCCAGAGCACTAGACCTCATTTGACATTTGATAAATGCCTTCCAAATCTGAGAGGGACACAGCAGGCACTTGGTGGACGGTCTGCATCTTTGTAAATAGCTCTCTTCAGATGGTTTTCAGGCAGGCACACACCACAGCAGACTGTTATTTCCTGCCCTGTAATATTTATTGGAACTACTAATACAGGTTGATCCATGAATAGATACTGGGTCCGTATCACTATTCTGTATTATTCCAACTTTTGGCATTACTAACATGGTTTCTGTGAACATCTTGAACACATGTTTTTCTGAATAGCTGCAAGACAGATTCCCAAGCTGGTCCAGAGGTTTGTGTATGCTGAGCACTTTTGGTTGCTCATTTCTTGTTCAACTGTTGACCATTTTTATGTCTTCTTTTCAGAACTGTTTGTTTATTTAGGGCCATAGTGCATTTTTTAAATTGGGGATATTTTGTTGTTGTCGTGGTTATTAAATAGCTTTTGGATACTAACCTCTTATCAGATGCACAGTTTGCAATCATTTTCTTCCACTCCATCAGTTGCCTTTTCATTTGGTTGATGGCTTCCTTTGCTGTGCAGAGACTATTGAATTTGATGCAATCCCACTTGCGTAATTTTGCTTTTGTTGTCTGTCCTTTTAGTACATGACCAAAAAAGTCATTGCCAAGGCTAATGTCAAGTGGCTTTTTTTTCTGTTTTATTCTAGTAGTTTTATAGTTTCAGGCCTCACATTAAACTTTTTATTCCATATTGAGTCAATTTTGTTACATGGTATGCTGCTATAAGGGTACACTTTAATCTTTCTCTGTGTGGATATCCAGTTTTCTCAACACCATTTACTGAAGAGGTCATCTGTTATCTTTTTTTCTTTTTAAAGTTTTTCCATTGATTTAAACAGAAAGAGAGAGAGAGAGAGAGAGAGTGAGTTCAACTTAGTTTTTTTTTTTTTTTAGTTGTGCACTCACTGGTTGCTTTTCATAAGTGTCCTGACCCGGGATTGAACTCATGACCTCTGCACACCAAGACAACACTCTATCCAAAGAGCCACCCAGCCAGAGTCAGGCGATTCTTTCTTCTTTGTGTATTCTAAACAATCTATCAAAGATCAGTTGGCCATTAATATGTGGATTTATTTCTGAGCTCTCTATTCTGTTCCATATATCTGTTTTTATACCTGCACCATACTGTTTGATTACTAAAGATTTGTAATATATTTTGAAATCAAGGAATATTGAAAACAAATCAAAACCAAAATGAGATATCACCTCACACCCGTTAGGATGGCTATTATAAAAAATGAACAATAAATGCTGGTGAAAATGTAGAAAACTAGAAATCCTTATACTCTGTTGGTGGAAATGTAAATTGGAATAACTATTATAAGAAACAGTTCAGAAGTCCCTCAAAAAATTAAAAATAGAAGTACCTTATGATCCAGCAAAATTTCACATCTGAGTTTATATGTCCAAAGGTAATGAATTCTGAAACTTATTAAAGGTAGATCAATAAAGTTAAAAAAAAGAAAAAAATAGTTAAAGAAAAAAATAGTTAAAGAAAAAACATATTGATATATGCATGCTCTATATAAATTTCCTTTTCTTTTTCCTCCTTATTCTTCTGGGTCTTTCTACCACACTTGCTTGTTATAACTTATTCTGTGATAGCTCCTGGTGCTTATACACATTGTAGTGCTAACTCAGGAGAAAAAATGAGGAAAAGTTATTTACTACAATATTTCTACATATTGGCAGTATTAAAAGTTAACTACAATGAAGAGTTGTAAAATGTGGTTGAGTCTCAATGGACTTTGTTAACTTTTCAAATTAAATTTTATTGATGTTTTATAGCTTTACAGTGAGATTTTACAATGCTGTCTTTAGTGAAATTATTTTATAGAACTAACCCTGTGAACTAAATTAATTATTTTAAAACTTAACTCCATATAAAAAAATATTCTCTGGTTCTTAGATTTAAAAATGTGTAATAAAAATTTAAGCATTTTAAAAATTGTTAAATGAAATGTATTAAGTTAAATTATTTATTATGAATAGTATTACGATTTAATAAATCAAATTGCTATTTATACAAAAATTTCAAAGATCACAGAATAACCACATGATTGAAAAATAAAACATGTTTCCCTAGGTTTTATCTCTATCATTTAGATCAATATAATATTTATTTCCCAGTTGGATTACTAACTGCCCTATTTCCTGGGTTGGCCATTCTTATAATGAGTGGATCTAGTTCTCCATATAGATGAAAGAAAGGTTGTAGTATGTTCCCTTAAAAAACACTAAAAAGATTTAGAGCATTAAAAAAGTGTTAAGTCAAGAGCTTTGTCTTCTTGACCAAAATTTTTAAGAGGTATTAAAGGTTAAGGAATTAGCATCTTCAGGAATGACTGATCAGATAGTAATTCATAGATGGATTTGTCTCAAAACATGGAGATCAACTTCAAAGGATGAATTTAGTCAAATCTGACTTATTACTAAGATGCAGACTTAAGTAAAACTAATAAATATCACACACACACACACACTGCATTAGCACATTATGTAATTCTCTATAAAAGGGGTATTTATAGGTTCCTTCAGCTTTATAGTTTCAGTCTGGAGAGACTTATTCTAACAATGTTACTGACTACATTTCTCATAAAGCTTTATTGAGATATAATGTTCAAATATCACATAACTTAACAATGTAATCTATACAACTCAAGGTACTTAAGAAATGTTAGGAAGTACATTCACAAAGATGTAATCACAATAAATTTTAGGCCATTTTTATCATCCCTAAAATCACCCCATTCCTATCAGCATTTACTTCTCATTTCTAACCAATTCCACAATTTCCTCCCTCCAGCCTTAGACAATCACTAACCTACCTTAGGTACATATATGTTTTATCTTATCTTATCTTATCTTATCTTATCTTATCTTATCTTAAATGAGAAATGGGGAGACAGAGAGACAGACTTCCGCATGTGCCCTGACTGGTATCTACCTGGCAAACCCCTTAGGGGGTGTTGCTCTGCCCACCTGGGTCTCTGAGTTGTTGCCTTGTTGCTTGGTAACCAAGTTATTTTAGTGCCTGAGGAGAGGGCGTGGAGCCATCCTCAGTGTCTAGGGTCAACTTGCTCCAACTGAGCCATGGATGTGGGAAGGAAAAGAGAGAGCTAGAAAGAGAAAAGGGAGAGGGGAGGCATGGGGGAGCAGATAGTCATTTCTCCTGTGTGCCTTGTCCGGGAATCGAACCTGGGACATCCACATGCCGGTTGATGCTCTAACGTTAAACCAACTGGCCAGGGCCTCTATAAATCTTCTTATTCTGGATATTTAATATAAATGAATTCATAAAATAGGTGGTCACACATAGATATCGTTTTCAAGGTTAATCCATGTTATAGCATGTACCAGTACTTCATTCCCTTTTATTTACAAATAATATTCAATTGTATGGATTAACCTTAATTCATTTACCTAGTTGATGGACATTTGAGTTTTTTCCACATTTTTGTTGTTATGAGTCGTGTTGCTAGAATCCCTATTCAAAAATTTTTTTAGGGCCCTGGCCTGTTGGCTCAGCGGTAGAGCGTCGGCCTGGCGTACGGGGGACCCAGGTTCGATTCCCGGCCAGGGCACATAGGAGAAGCGCCCATTTGCTTCTCCACCCCCCCCTCCTTCCTCTCTGTCTCTCTCTTCCTCTCCTGCAGCCAAGGCTTCATTGGAGCAAAGATGGCCCGGGCGCTGGGGAAGGCTCCTTGGCCTCTGCCCCAGGCGCTAGAGTGGCTCTGGTCGCGGCAGAGCAACACCCTGGAGGGGCAGAGCATCGCCCCCTGGTGGGCAGAGCGTGGCCCCTGGTGGGCGTGCTGGGTGGATCCTGGTCGGGCGCATGCGGGAGTCTGTCTGACTGTCTCTCCCCGTTTCCAGCTTCAGAAAAATACAAAAAAAAAATTTTTTTTTAGTAAAATAAATGAACAGGAAAAAAATGAGATGTGTCTTATGGGGCCAAGAAATAAAGACCATTAAAATCACATTCCAACTGGTAATTCTATGTACAATATTTAAAAGTGAAGGCTTAGAAGGGAAGTGAGTAGCTTCAGGCCATGATTCCAGATGATAATGTTGCTCAAATAATTTAGCAACAATTTTCTTTAAAGGGCCACTTTGGGTTAAGCATGAAACATAATTAACTAATAAAGATCTAAAATGTGTTGTCTCTAAGCTACTAGCTCCAAACAGAACCTGGGGTAATGAGGCCACTTGAATATGTCTCTTCCTTCTTGTTTCTACTGAAAGAACCAGGTTTTGGAATCTGAAGAGGGAGCTGAGTGAGACTTCTATTTTACAGTAAGAAAGGTGCCTTAAAAGAGAATAGACTGTCTGCATGGTTATGAAACTTTGAGTTCCTATTTGATCTTTTCCTGCAAGTAGTCAAAAAATAAGCTTGGCTTATGCTACTCAGCAAATTGTCTCAAGGGCAGGGATTCACACCCTAAATTTTTTCTCAGGTCTGATTACTAAATCCCTGAGTTCATTTATTACTCAGTCACTATCTGTTCTCTGGTAGCAGCAAGGAATACAAAGGAAACCCTTTGTAGAAAAAGGTGGGTGATGAGTGTGCATCTCTTTCTCTCAAGCTGTATTTTTGTCAAATCAGCCTAGAATAAGGATAGCTGACTAAAGAACTTCTCAGTGTTGCATTGTAAAGATAAGAGAAAGACACCGTTGAATGGTCATAGAACAAAAGAAGGCACTTCAGCACTCTCTGCCGGTATTCATGAAACAGAATGTCAGCCCTTTCTCTTCTAACTTTGTAGGTAAATAGGGGTTTTTCATTTTGTAAAAGAAATTGTATATTTTGTTGGATAACCTAGCCACTAGAGGGTCCCTCTGTCCAAATTTGCAGGATCCTGAAGATTTCCATACAGATATAAATAGATGATAGATAGATAGATAGATAGATAGATAGATAGATAGATAGATAGATAGATAGATAGATAGATAACTACAGGATTAAATATATGAATAAAAACAAAAATCAGAATATAGAAGATAGTGGTGAGATTGCTTTAATTTATTATTATTTACCTGTATTCTGCTGTGTACCTTAAATAAAATTGCTCCTCTTTAAAGAAGAATAAAATAATTTGGCTATAAAATGTACTATAGCATATTGATAATTACTGTTTTCTTCCTGGTTCTTCTATGTAACAACAGAGCAAAAGATCATTTAAAAGCAGCTAGATGCATTTGCTTCCTCCCCCACCCCCATGAAAACTGTGATAACTAAATTGAAAAAAAGATATTGTGATTTATAAGAAATATACAGGCTCTAGCCTGTTGGCTCAGTGGTAGAGTATCAGTCCGGTGTGTGGATGTCCCGGTTCAATTCCTGTTCAGGGCACGCAGAACTATCTGCTTCCTCCCCCCTCCCCCTACTATTCTCCCTCTCTTCTCCTCCTGCAGCACGGCTTGATTGATTCTAATGCATCATCCTGGGCACTGAAGATGGCACTGTGAAGCCTCTGCCTCAGGAGAAGATGGAGAAGGAGAAGAAGAGGAAGGAGAAGGAGGAGAAAAAGGAGGAGGAAGAAGAGGAGAAAGAGGAAGAGAAGAGGAAGAAGAAGAAGAAGAAGAAGAACAAGAAGAAGAACAAGAACAAGAACAAGAACAAGAACAAGAAGAAAAGAAATATACATATGTTTGATGATTCAGATGACTGAAATAGAATTCTCATATATATAGATATATCTGCTCTTCATTCAGAAGTCCTGGCTCACAGTTCCCCAAAACATTGCATTTCTTAAGTGATGAGAGCCTTGAAGGTGTTTTTCATCAGGTTAATATAGAGACTTTTGGAATCCATCTAAGGATGGGGACTGGTTGCCAAAAAAACAACCATGTAATTAGATTGTTGGAACTTCAGTCCCACCTGCATACCCCTGGACCTCCAGGGAGGAGAGAGGGGGCTGAAGGGTCAATCAGTTGCCAATGCCAGTGATGTAATCAATCATGTTTATACAATAAGTCCCCATAAAAACTCGAAAGGATCTGGAAAGCTTTCAGGTTGGTGAACAAATGGAGGTGCAAGCAAGATGCTCGTAGAAGTGCACGGAAGCTCCGCACCCTTCTCCCATACCTCGCCTTATGCAGGCATCTCTTCCTCCTGGTTGTTCCCGAACTACATCCTTTCATAAGGAATTGGTGATCTAGTAAACAAAGTGTTTTTCTGAGTTCTGTGAGCTGCTCCAGCAAATCAATTGTATTCAAGGAGCTAGTCATGGTAACCTCGGATTTATAGTCAGTTGGTTAAAAGTACCAGTACCGGTAGCCACAGGAAAAACTGCTTTTGACAAGATACTAGGTCTAGCTATAACTAATGCAGAAAACATGCAAGCTCTTACCATAGAATTACATTGTTCCCAAATAGCATTCTTTCTAAAGGTTTGGATGCTTATATATGTGGCCCAGAAGAGAACTGTCTTCCTTGCTTCAGGACTGAAAGTGAATCAATGTACAATGAAATCAGATCTTAAACATTTCTTATTCTCATTTAGACATGTGAGGAGTCCAGATCATTCCTAGTAAAAATACACCCCAAACCTGAAGTCTTCCTTAGCATTGTATGTCTAAAGGGGGAATAGGTCCATTTTTAGCTTTGCTGACAAAGGGAATATATTTTCGGGCTGGCTGGGATAGTGAGTCAGATTGAGATAATTGTCCCTGTGTGGGCAAACTGATTAAGCTAGGAAAAATTTCATGGCTGCTGTTTTTGTATTGCTTTTCCCCCTATCAATGATGTTTTGAAGTCTTCTTTTTCATGTATTTAAATTTAATCACTCTTTTAAGTCTTAGAACATCTTAAAAGTCTTTAGTCTTCCCAGATGATTGACTCTTCTTAATTAAAAGACTCTTAAATTTTAGTATGAGAGATGGCTTATATTTGGCTCATGGTCTGGTGCATATCATCTTAACATGTTTCTTCATTTTTATTATTATATAAATTATTCTTAACTATTCTTTATAGAAATTTTCACCATGCATATGAGAAGTGGAAAGCTTAAATTGAAAATCATCAGCTTGACTTTCATACATTAAATTATTCATCCATTTATGCAGCTATTGATCACCTAAACATGGAAGACCTTGCTCTTTTCAGAGAATTTTACACTGTCTGTGCTTAGACCCTGTATCGACCCAATTAAAGTCCTCACATTGACTTATATGTGTTTGCTTTTCTGACCTCCTTCTGCATAGAAAAGGAAGAGTCCTTAAGGGAAAGACTTTTGTCTTGTTCATCTTTATATCACCTGCATCTAATTTAGCATAAGTGACGTTTGAGGCAATTGTTCCTTCTTTACCTCTTTTCTCCATTCATATATTAAGTCAATAATTCATTCTATTTCAAACCCATATTGCAGTTTTATTCTGTCCCAGAGACTCTGATTTCCAGCAATACAAAAATGAACCTGGCATTATGACTGCCTGCCCACCAATCATTGGCCAGTGGTAGGTCACTTATGTTTGAACAAATAGTACAACATAACATTCTGACTAAAATGATAGAGTTGCCCTGGCTGAATTTCTCAGAGGTTGAAGTACAAGCCCTCCCCCCTTTTAATTTCTGAGGCTCAAAGTATAAAATAAAATAAAAAGTTAAAAAGCCAAATCAGAGCCATGGCCAGTAAGTTTAGTCAGTTGGAGCATCATCCTGAAATGACAAGATTGTTTGATCAGACAGAAAACATGTGCCAAACAACCAGGAGTGTAGAGGTGGGTGGAGCAACAAATACTTCTCTCTGTCTCTCTCTTTTTCTCTTTCTCTTCCTCTGTCTCTCTCTCTAAAAACATTCAATTAAAAATGCTAAATCAAGAGTTATAAAAAACAATATTTTATTTTTAAATGCTTTCATATTAAACACAAAAATGCAGTGATAATTTTATTACTGACAAATATTTAGATTTCTAACATTCATTAGTGGACCTTGAGCACATTATACTAAGTGAAATAAGTAAATCAGAAAAAGTTAAGAACTACATTAATTCACACCTAGGTGGGATATTAAACTGAGGCTCATGGAAATAGGTAAAAGTGAAGTGGGTAGCAGGGGGAATGTGGTATGCAGGAAGGGGGCAAAGAAGGACAAATATACAGTGATGAAAATGATTTGACGTTGGGTGATGGGCACACAATGCAAACAGTTCAAATGCTATAGAAATGTTTACATGAAAACTATGCACTTTTATTGCTCAATGTCACTTCATTAAATTTAATTTCTAATTAAGAAAAGATACTATAAAAGGTACTATAAGTTGAACCTATGTGGAACTGAACTGTGTATTAGTATGGGTATTTTTGTATACCCATAAGGGGGCATGCATGAGGCAACCAGAAGGATTAGCCACGGGAGGACTACAGTCAGTCTGGTGATTCCTGTGTAAAAACTTAACTGGCCATGAGATCACGTGGGATTGAGTGATTTGGGAAAACAATTTCTTCCTTCATCAAATTCTTTGGATTAATGAGAATGTGTGCTCTCCTCTCAAGAATGGCTTAGAGGCCCTGGCCGGTTGGCTCAGCAGTAGAGCGTCGGCCTGGCGTGCGGAAGTCCCTGGTTCGATTCCCAGCCAGGGTACACAGGAGAGGCGCCCATCTGCTTCTCCACCCCTCCCCCTCTCCTTTCTCTCTGTCTCTTTCTTCCCCTCCCGCAGCCGAGGCTCCATTGGAGCAAAAGATGGCCCGGGCTATTGGGGATGGCTCCTTGGCCTCTGCCCCAGGAGCTAGAGTGGCTCTGGTCGTGACAGAGCAACACCCCCGATGGGCAGAGCATCGCCCCCTGGTGGGCATGTCGGGTGGATCCCGGTTGGGTGCATGCGGGAGTCTGTCTGACTGCCTCCCCGTTTCCAGCTTCAGAAAAATACAAAAAAAATACAAAAATACAAAAAAAATACAAAAAAAAAAAAAAAAAAAAGAATGGCTTAGAACTAAACCCTGTGATACTTGGCGTGTGGAAAGATCTAGACTAGGAGGTAGAGAAGGAGAGCTGAGAGAGCTGAGTGGACACTCTTGATTTGACAACTTCATTCCAATGACTTTATTTCTTTTCTCTTGGTCATCTTTGTTTTCTTTTTTTTTATTTTTAGTTTTTTCATTGATGATAGATAGATGATAGATAGATAGATAGATAGATAGATAGATAGATAGACAGGAGCATCAACTTGCTCTTCCACTTAGATGTTCCATTTAGTTGTGCACTCATTTGTTGCTTTACATATATGCCCTGACTGGGAATTGAACCTGAGACTGCGGTGCTCAGGGATGACACTTTATCCACTGAGCCACCCAGCCAAAGCTTCTTGATAATTTTTTTATTCTTGAGTTAAGACTCATTTGAATCATGTTGGTCTAGATTATGGTGATGGGAGGAATAAGGAATGGGGCCCCAAATGCTTTGTTAAATGCCAATGAAATATTTGACTGCTTAACTTATTACTTTCACTAGATTTAACAAAATGCTTTGTTCTTCTTAAAAACTGATATATTTCCCTCTTCTATTTTAAAGACATACAATTATAAAATTAATTGAATAACAAGGAAATAATTGTTAACTCTTTCATGTATAGGATGTGGGACTGGGGTATCCTACCTAATGAAGTTAATGACAAAACGCCAAAGGACATTTGAAGATCATTCAGAACCTCGGGTGTAAGAAATGATTATACTTATTATTGTACTGAAGCTTGGCAAAGTCATTCTTTAAATATAATTTTCGATGCAGACAATGTCCCTAACCCCTTATTAAGTGCCATTTTGCTTTCAGAATCTGCTGATTTTTTTTTTACATAATCTAAAATGTCTTGGAGGTGAGAGTCACTGCTTTAAAAGTATCTCCATGTTCCAAATGTATGGTAATGTGATCGCAGCAAGCAATGCAATCAGAGGGAAAGGAAGGAGCTCTGATTTGTGCTGTGTCTGGATCACTGTAGATTTACAAGAGTTATAAACCAGGTCCTCATTTAGGAAGAGTTTGCATAAACACCTTTCCTATGGAATGAAGAGGAACAATACTAACAAAGAAAGTATACAAAGAGTTAAGTTCATGCTACCCCAAACTTGCCACAAAATTGATTTTATCCATGTCAACTCAGCTAGCTAGTTTATTTCTTGATCTTTTTCTTTTTCCTTAAGAAACCATATGTCAAAGAGAGAATTACCTAACTCCATTCAGATCAGATTTCTTTATTTCATAAAAAATAATGCCATTAGGAAGCAGGTGCAGCAATGCTTTATTCTATTTTATATTTTTTTGAGTTTTTCTTTTTCAGGAAAACATTCTGAGCTTCGGGGGTAACTGTGTTGCACAAAAAAAAAACATGCATCAGGGATGACAGGATGAAATCAGTTATTCTTAAAGAACATCTTTCCCAGGATGGATTTGCTGTGAGTTCTATTAACTAGTATGATGACTGGCTGATGGTGGTTAAGTCAACAACTATGACAAAAGCTAGGTAGTTGTCTTGTCTTACATCTTTATTAATGACCAAAAAGGAACAAAAGATATTTGATTTTTGTGCTGTATTAATTCAATAATTTTGGAAAGCCCTAGAGAGGTCCAGGAAAGAAAAAATTTTAAGGCCTGTAAGACTTCAATAGGATTGAAAAGAGAGGAGAGAGACTTCCCAGAGCTTGAGAACAAGTAACATTTAGAACCAAAACTTACTAAAAAGTGTGTCTTGTTTATGAAAACTAATGAATAATATCTTAGATTTATAATGGGAATAAAAATTAATGGAACTTACAGTCTGATCCAAGGGTAAAAAAATAAGGATAAATTAGCAAATTGCATAATACATGAATTTGAAAATGTGGGCATTGATACAAAATGCAGATATCACCCACAATTATTCTTCAGTTCAATCACCACATACAAAATCTAGAGGAATACGTATGTGATACCTATGCCAATACTCTGTTTATGTCCAATAACAACTAGAATTATATCCAGACTCTCCTTGGCACATAAGCCAAGGACAGTTATTATTCTACCTACTGGAAATGGAACAATGAATGTAACAGGGAAATCCCTATTCTTATTGAGCCTATATTCTACTATAGGGAAACAAAGATAAATAAGTGAGAATATGTCTAGGAAATATAGTAAAAAACAAAGGATTATTAAGAATAAAATTAATAAATAATAAAACATACTATGCAAAGTGTTGAAAATGTTATATTAATTGCATTTTTTGTTAATCCTTATAGATATAAAAGTTACAATATAAATTTATTGTTTGTTTTAGTTTTCTCTCTGTATAACAATTCACTCAAACTTAGTGGTATAAGATCATAGCAATAACCTATTGTGATTGTCCTGCACATTTGCGAGATCTACTGGGCTCAGTTGGGCAATGTTTACTTGGGGTTTTTTCACTGTTTTAGTCAAACTGTGAATGGGGCTGAAATCATCTCTAAAATGCTTCTGTGCTCATCCATCTAGTACCGGGGCTGGGAAGACTCAAACAACTGGGGGCTGTGACAGTTGCTTCTGTCTCCATCCATTCTATGTGTTCTATCCTCAAGGTTCCTCAACATGATGGCTTCACTGTAGCTCTGGGCTCTTAAGACACATGGCCTGACAGGGAGAGAAAAAAAAAAACCAGGTGGGAAATATATTACCTTGTGGCTTAGTGTGGAGTCAGTCAATACCACTTCTTCCACAGTCTAGTAGTTGAGAAAGTTACAAAGGTCCACTCAGGGTCAAGGAGAGAAAACATAAACACCATCACAGTTTGGAAGAGTAGCATTAACATCATGCTGTAAAGTGCACAAGGATGAGATATATGCTGGTGTAGTCCTTGGGAAATACAATCTGCGTTATCTAATAATAATACTCTATTATGTACAGAGCAAGTTGATAAGTCTTTTGGTAGACAAATTCAAAGAGATTGCATAGCTTGGTAAAGAGAAATGATACCAAGTTACAAGGAAAGTTAACAAATGTTATAAAATGATATGAGATTATGAAAGAACTGGCACAAGACATTGCATAATTTTATATGATGTCATTTTATGGAGAGAATAGATTCTATAAATTTAGAGGAGAGAGGTCACTGTGGGACATTCTGAGAAATTTCACATGAGAGAAGGACTTTGATTTCTCTGGGCTGGAGTGAAGCCAGAGAAATGGCTGAGGCATTCACAGGCTGGATAGAGGAAGAATGAGTAAAAGCTAAGAGATGAGAAGATCTTTAGAAATTCTGATATGAGGACAGTGAAAAGATAGGAGAGTTTCCTCAAGAGAGTGATTGAAACAATAACAACAACAAAAACCCAAACATACTAGAAAGAACACAAGAACATAAACACCTCTACCATTCATTCTTCATTGAGTGTGTCAGTTTTTCATGCAGAGGGAGAAGCCGAAACTTTTTGTGACATTTTGAAAAAAAAAAAAAAGAATTGCTTTTATTTTAGACCAAAATAAATGTGAAAAAGATTCCGCTAACTCAAACTCTTGGCACCTGTGATTCTGTCTTCATAAAGTATTTGAGAGTCAATTCAGTATAATTTTATATCGTAGACTGTTCTTTAAGTGAACATCATTTTATATTTATAGTCCATTCTTTTTTTTTTCCAAAGCTGGAAACGGGGAGGCAGTCAGACAGACTCCCACATGCGCCCGACCAGGATCCACCCAGCATGCCCACCAGGGGGCGATGCTCTGCCCATCTTGGGGCATCACTCTGCCTCAATCAGAGCCATTCTAGCGCTTGAGGCAGAGGCCACAGAGCCATCCTCAGTGCCCAGGCCAACCCTGCTCCAGTGGAGCCTTGGCTGCAGGAGGGGAAGAGAGAGACAGAGAGGAGGGAGAGGGGGAGGGGTGGAGAAGCAGATGGGCGCTTCTCCTGCATGCCCTGGCCGGGAATCGAACCCGGGACTTCCGCACGCCAGGCCAAGGCTCTACCATTGAGCCAACCAGCCAGGGCCCTATAGTCCATTCTTAAGTGTTTTGCTTAGAGTCACTTGTGTCCTGTCATTCTCAATAGTATTTCAATCAATTTTTGTAGACTTTGCACAATTGTCCCAAATATTGAAAACATATCAGATTGGAGCAAGAAGAATGTAAACTAAATATTGCAGATAATTTCCTTGGCTGGGTAGCTTAGTTAGAGTGCCTATCTAATACACCAAGGTTGTGGGTTCGATCCCCAGTTAGGGCTCATGCAGGAATCTACCAATGAATGCATAAGTAAGTGGAACAACAAATCAATCTCTCTCCCTCTTTCTCTCTAAAAAATCAATAAATATTTTTTAAAAATGACTTAAAGAAATAAATACTGCAGATCATTCTTTTTTTTTTTTTTTTTTACAGAGACAGAGAGAGAGTCAGAGAGAGAGAGAGATAGGGACAGACAGATAGGAATGGAGAGTGATGAGAAGCATCAGTCATTAGTTTTTTGTTGTGACACCTTAGTTGTTCATTGATTGCTTTCTCACATGTGCCCTGACGGTGGGTCTACAGCAGACCTTGAGTAACCCCTTGCTCGATCCAGCAACCTTGAGTCCAAGCTGGTGAGCTTTTTCCTCAAACCAGATGAGCCTATGCTCAAGCTGGTGCCTTCAGGGTCTCAAACCTGGGTCCTCCGCATCCCAGTCCAATGCTCTATCCACTGCGCCACTGCCTGGTCAGGCTGCAGACCATTCTTATACATCTTACCTTCTCCTTCTCTGCCTTCTCCTGAGAACCACCAGTGATAGAGTGCTCCTTCCTCATTTCCTTTTTAAATTTTTAATTAGTTGCAATAATTGGATATATAATGTCTTGATTTTGCTGTGGTGGCATTACCTTTCCTTTCTATAATTTCTACCGGGCAATACTGTGCTATACACTAACACACATTCCCATGTTTTCTATGAGATGAATGAAGATTGCTTACAAAAACAATCATAACAGGCTGGAAAACCAATACTGTTCCTTCTCTGCCTTTCTCATCTGTAGTGCTTACCTGGAATAATTTATAGTACAAATACTAACCTTTGTCTGACAGGTTTTTCAGAGTTCTTAGTAATTTGATTACACATTTAATTTTTTTTTCACAGACAGAGAAAGAGATACAGAGAGAGGACAAATAGGGACAGACAGACAGGAAGGGAGAGAGATGAGAAGCATCAATTCTTTGTTGTGGTCCTTAGTTATTCATTGATTGCTTTCTCATATGTGCCTTGTCGGCAGGCAGGAGGCTACAGCAGAGCGAGTGACCCCTTGCTCAAGCCAGCAACCTTGGGCTCAAGCTGGCGACCTTGGTGTTTTGAACCTGGGTCCTGTGTGTCGCAGTCCAATGTTCTATTCACTGTGCCACCACCTGGTCAGGCTACACATTTGCATTTTTAAAATTCTTCATTCACAGATATTTATGAAGCACCTACTAGGCGAAGACGCTGTGCTAACTAATGGGTATATACAAAGTCACTGAATAAAGAATCAAACATAGGTCCTGTCTAACAAATTGGATGTGTGATTTGAGGGGAAAAATAAGGGTTTTGTAATGTGAAATGTGTGTTTCTCTGCATCTGTGTGTGTGTGGTGAAGGGGTAAAGGGGTAACTAAAGTACTGCAAAAAAGCTTCTTAACAAAGGAGGCATTTCAGCTGCTACCTGAAGATGTAAATCATGTGAGGGACATCACTGAGGTTGGACCTGGGCCTGGGAGAAGAGATTTGGACGAAGTTGAAGGAACAGCATCTGCTAAAGTTCCATGGAACAGAAAGCTTGGCATTCTCAAGACATGGAAGGCCAACATTTTTGCGATGCATCAAGTGAGACTGAGTGAGGGGCCAGACATGGCACAACGTTTAATTATAACTCAAGAATGCTACAAAAAGCCATTGAAAATTTTAAAGTAGTGATTTCAAGCAATTTGAATACCAATGTTTTTCTCTTTGAAAGCTTGCATAATTATTGTTAAAGTATCTGCCTTTTTTTTTTTTCTAAGATGAACATTTTTTTTGTCCTAAGTCTTGCTCATTCATTATCAACCAGTGTCTTCCTATAGTACCTAATGGAAACTAGCTGTTCATTAAACAATCTTTGAATTAAATGGAAACAATTTAACTACTGATTTAGTTTTCTCAAACCTACCAATTATCTCACTGTGTATGTTAAATAGTACTATATAACAAATCCCCCAAAACTTAGTGGCTAAAACAACAAAAATCACTTATTATCTTTCATAGTTTCTGTTGGTTAGGATTTTAAGAGCATCTCAGTTGGGGAGTTCTGGCCTGAAGTCTGCCCTGGGGATGCATTGACTTGGGCTGCAGTCATCTGAAGGCTTGATTGGGGCTACAGAATCCATTTGCAAGGTGCTCACTGTCTAGAAAGTTGGTGCCGGTTGTTGATACAAAAGTCTCAGTTTCTCTCCACCTGAGCCTCTCAACAAGGATATGTAAGTGTTTTTATGTCATGTTGGTTGGCTTCCCCAAAAGAGTAATCCTGGAACCCAAGGTAGAAGCATCAATGCTTTTAATGACCTAGCCTTAATTCAGTGTGGATAGACAGTTGCAAGAGCATGGATGTGAGGAAGCAAGGCTCCCTGGGAGCCATCTTGGAACTGGGTTACTGCAGGTTATAAGCACTTAATACTAAATTTGTTTACCATAGATTGCTTAAGAGTTTCATACTATGTTTTATCTTTGCTAAGCCTATTAGTGTTCAGCGAGGCTACTGGTGAACTTAACTTCTATTGGAAAAGGAATCTGGAGGTTGCAAGCCAGATGATCTGGTCCATGCAGAACTCTCCGTCTGGCTGCTGAATCGGATACAGTCTCTCTTTCCATCTCAGTTCTGTTTCCTTTTTGCCACCATGAAAACCAGATGGTATACCTCTCAGGGGGTACTGGTGGCTTTTAAAACATATTTACAAGATTATATGAGACAGTATGTCTTTAATTTGCTATTTAGCTGAAGATAATGTTTCTCTATTTGGAAAATGATTTTGTCAAGGTACCGGAACAAGGAATATGAAATTAGGATTTGTAAGATCAATTTTCTAACTGACTTACAAGTTGCTGTGTACCCTTCAGCAAAACACCTAATGTGCTTGTCTGTAAAACAAGGATATAAAGAATAAATCCCTACTTCAAGGGAATGCATCATAGTTGAATTCACATTAATGTAATAGGCTTTGAAAAATCTCACAAGAAAAGTGCTATCAAATGCAAATTATTACAGCGTAAAGCTCTTTGGAATACAAGGTGTTATGTGCCTGCAAAATATTAAATCAGCCTATTCTACATGTTTAGAATTGTTGCCTTTTAATTTCAAAAAGCACATAATTTTCTTGAGTTGTGACATGACAAAGGACAATCTCAAATTATGTTTGGTAAATGATACATTATTATGTGGTAAATGATACATTATATTGGTAGCTGTCATCTCTATAATCTTAAAAAGTGCTCTCTATCATTCTTATGTGAGACTTACCCTTATAATCAAATAACACCATTCACATTTAATTTTGACTACAATGTTAACAGGAAAAGTTATATCACATTAATGTTCAGATTTTTTTTATTGGTGAAAGTATAATTTTAGTAATTATGAAAGTCTGGGAGAGGGTTAATGAGGAGGAAAACTAAGGTATAGTAAGTTTATGGCATGCTTAATGTATATAATATATATAATATTCCATTTGTTTTAAATTTCATATCTGATATATAATATTTAAATCAAAGATTATTATACTCAAGTTCTTAAAGGTGATTTTGGTGTTGTTTTAAGAAAGGAGAATGAGAGGTAGATATTTAATATCTTAGAAGTCTTATGAATCACTCCATTATAAGAATTGTTGACAGCACTCATGTGCACATATGATCAAGTCCACTGATGGCAAAATGTAGAGTAGCTGGATCTTTAGAGTTCTCTCCCTCCCACAAGACAATTTCTTATTTCTAATCAGTTGTACTTCCTCTCTCTACCTGTAATATTCATAATCTCTTATTGTTTCTCTATCAAAAGCTCTTTTTGAGAATGGAATTGAATTTTTTTTCTCATGAAAGCCAAATGGGACAGAAAACAGGATAAAATATGAGCTCAGCCTAGGTTGTCTGAAATTTAAACAGGGATGAAGGTCTTGTGTGGAAGTTGGCAAATGACCTTTAACTAAATGTCTCTTAGTGACCAGACTTCTTCACCCATAGCGAGTATGATTGGCTCTGCCCACAAGAAATCTAACATCAGTTTGAAATCCTGTGGGAAGTGTGAGAAATGGTGAAGAGAAGGCAAAAATTAGAATGAGAAAAGTGCAGGAATCAAGTTTAAAGCCTCCTGAGCAAATCTTCACATCCTCGGTGTTTTCTTGTCACTCTTAACACTTAAGCATTTTTTTTTATCAAGGAGAAATCACTGCATACTTTCTTCTTCTTTTTCCTAGGTACGAGGAGGGTAGATAGTGAGGCAGACTCCCACATGTGTCCTGACTGACAACCCCAGTCTAGGGCTTACGTTCAAATGCCTAGCTAGTTTTAGTGCCTGAGGCTGATGTACTGGGACCGACTGAGTTATCCTCAGTGTCCAGAGCCGCACTCAAACCAATTGAGCTGGCTGCCAGATGGGAAGTGGGAGAGAAGGGGGAGAGGAAGGGGCGGAGAAGCAGATTGTTGCCTCTTCTGTGTGCCCTACCCAGAAATTGAACCCAGGACACTCATACACTGAGTTGACACCCTATCTGCTGAGCCACCAGCAAGGGAAGGCACAGTTCCATTTATCAAGGAAAAAAAATACTCTGCTAATAGAAAAACAACAGTGATCTTATTTATTGGTTATTTTTTGGTATATAGCAAATTATTTCAAGACCTAATATTTATAACAACAAATATTTGTTTTTCATGGTTTTGTGGACGAACAAGGTATTTTTTCTGGGTTGGGTCAAGTTACCTGGGGTAGGATGATTTAGTAGTACCTCATGAACTATCTGATGGCTAGTAGTAGTTGGCCTACGGGTGCCTCACTTGCCTATCTGATGGCTGGCTTATGTTACATGGAGCAAAGGCACAGATACCTCATTATCCAGTAGGCTAATTCAGGTTTATTACTATGAAAGTAGCAGGTTCCCCAGCAGCAAGAACAGGCAAACCCCCAGTGCACAAGGGCTTTCTTTATGTCACATGTGCTCTTACTCCATTATACCAAGTCAGTCTAGTGAGTGTTTGAGAAATTGACTCTATTTTTGAATGGGAGGAGATTCAAGTAATTTGTGACCTTTTTTTTCAATCTCTCACAAATTGTAAGTTCTCTCACTATGTCCTGAGTCTCTCCTTTCTTATTGTCCCCTAACATTAAAAATATATATATTCTTTCTTTCTCAATGCATACCTAATACCCAAGTATTCTAGTTTTGTCCTCCCTAATAAAAAATACGTTTTTTGAGAAACAGTATAAAATTTTTGTTTACTTTGATGGCAGGTAATCTTCCTCTTTCCAGTAGTCTATCATTTTAACATGGGAAAAGCATAATGAGACTACTGTTAACATAGTAATTAGAATCAGAGATTTCTATAGACGGACTTGGGGAGAGATATTGTAAGGGTAAAGCTAGGAATTCCAGTTGGTTTTGAAATATCATGTTTGTTTCAAGGTTAATAGGTTGTCTTTCCTTTAAAAGAATCACTGTTCATCTAAGAGAAACCAAGCTCATGTCTGTCCTTCAAAAGCAGTGCTGACGCTGAAAGACACCATCTACTGGAAATCCAACTGCTATCATATCTATCTGTCAGTTTTCCATTTTTTTGTTTTGTCTGTTTGTGTGTTTTTTTTAATATGTGGTCACATATCTGTAATCTCAAATACATCCATTCTTCCATGCATTCACTTGCCCATCTATTCCATTAATATTTGTGTATCATGTACCACAATGTGACTGTTACTATTCTAAGAGCTGGAGATACAGCAGAGAAGATAGGGGACAATGTCATACCCATCATGGAGCTTACCTTCCAGTGGCCATGCTGGTTTTTTTACCCTTCCCTCTTCTAGATTTACTCCCATCCTTCTCCACTCTGACTTGTGCTCCAGACTTTATCAATGTACTCCTTTGTTCTTTGGCTTTTAGGAGATTTTGAACAGTGAGAGACATCAGCAAGAGAACAGAATATGAAGAGAAAGAAGTCATGGTATTTATTTCTAAGACAGGATTTTTGTTGAAATTCTATAGATTGGTTGCACCTTTCTACCTAATGTTCAGAGGCAACATTTATCATTTGAGACAAACTGGGCACAATTGTCACAATAAGTCATTAGGAAAGAGTTGTAATCAGAATGTTTATATCTACAAGGATCTGTTGTGATTATTAATTAGTCACAGAATCCTGAAGAACTAGATAAATACATTGCTTCCTAAGAAGCTGCTTGACATATATATTTATATATGAGCAGACCTTTTCTAAGCCTGATAGAAAGAAACCAAATTTGACCCAATGCCATTCAGATAATGTCCCTTTGCAAAGGGCAGAAACCAATTAACAAATCTAGATTACCTGAGGATAAGACATGGCGCCTTTGAGAAAGACCCAATAATGTGGCTTGAGATATAAACCATGAATCTTCACCTAAGCCTTTTTCAAAGTGGTGATTGGCCATTTTCAGAGTGAAAGTGGTCTTGAAAAGGTAAAGTTTCAGACTTTCTTGTTGATATTACATAGTGGCTTTGAACTTATATGAATCACCAGACTTAAAAGTACCACTCTAGTTCACTGGTTAAAGAGATTTATAGATATCAGGAGATAATTAAAGCTTAGATAAATCTATCTCAGTCTCTCCAGTAAGACTGAGAGTTCAACTTTTGAATTGTTTGGTTTTCCAGATTCAGACTGGTAAAAATGGATATGCTAAGTAACTGAAAGGATAGTCATAATGGATCCCTAAACTATAGTCTTTTATGGTAAGGAAGGGCATGTGGAAGTCTCTAAAAATGCCCATCCCATGACAGTAAATGAAAAGCAATCTGGTAATTTGGTACTTTTATAAATGTTTCAATAGATGCAAGAGTCTTGATCATTAGCTCATTCTCATTTACGTTGCAAATTGGTCAGTAAAAAGAACTAAACAATTCATGTAAAATGGCTAAGATTATTGTAGAAATAATGAAGTCATGTTGTAATTCACAGTTGCAGATCCAAATGTGATATCTTTATTGAAACAAATAAATAGAGACTTGGGCACCTTTTTACTGACCTGGATATCCAACTTTTTGACTCACCCTGCAAATCTTTGGATTTGTCCACATTCATAAATATGTGAGTAAATTCCTTAAACAAAATCTCTTTGTGTATATATCCTATTGACTCTGTTTCTCTGAAGAATCTTGACTAATATTTAGAGTAATAAATACATATTAAACAACTATTTACTTACTGGAAGAATATGCTATAACATCAACAACAACAGCAACAACAACAAGTAAACAGTCACCAACTAATTTTTTCTTTTTTATATAGCTACAAATACTTATTTTGAATGATTCATTCCTTCACCTGTCATTGCCCTAACTCTTATTTTTTAATCTCCCATTTCTGAATTAATATTACTGACATCCTGAAACATCAATGGTAAATAAAAGAGCTAATAAAAAATTTTTAAAAGCACCAATGTGTACCAGAGTTTATTCTAAAAGCCTTATTCATTAATTCACTTAGTTTTATATAAGGTAAATATTATCCTAGAAAAAGAAAACATAATTTGTTAAGCATTTTTTTAATGCCAGCCCCTATGCTAGGTGTTTCATATAAATTATCACATTAAAAGTTTACTATAAACTTATGAGTTATAGACATAGCACTGCTATTCACTGATTTTAATCATCTCTTCATACAATGTGGGAGACGTCAGTTGGAAACTAATGTCTAAGTACTAGCCAGTCTCTTTTCCCTCCAACATTCTAATTGGACTAAGGCTAAAATATAATGTCTCTTTTCTTTTCTTTTTTCTTTTCTTTTCTTTTCTTTTCTTTTCTTTTCTTTTCTTTTCTTTTCTTTTCTTTTCTCTTCTCTTCTCTTCTCTTCTTTTCTTTTCTTTTCTTTTTTTTTTAAATTTCTGAAGCTGGAAACTGGGAGAGACAGTCAGACAGACTACTGCATGCGCCCGACCGGGATCCACCCAGCACGCCCACCAGGGGCAACGCTCTGCACACCCGGGCGTCGCTCTGTTGAGACCAGAGCCACTCCAGCGCCTGGGGCAGAGGCCAAGGAGCCATCCCCAGCACGCGGGCCATCCTTGCTCCAATGGAGCCTTGGCTGCGGGAGGGGAAGAGAGAGACAGAGAGGAAGGAGGGGGGGTGGAGAAGCAAATGGGCGCCTCTCCTGTGTGCCCTGGCCAGGAATCGAACCCGGGTCCCCCGCACACCAGGCCGATGCTCCACCGCTGAGCCAACCGGCCAGGGCCTAATATCTCTTTTCTTAACGTAAGCACTTTGGAATACAGGGTTGGAGGACTATGACAACTCTTTTAGGGTATAGCAGGGTCTGTCCAAGTGAACACTGTAAACTTGTATAAGGTTCTGTACATTGAAAGTCCTGAGTGAGTGCTTATCAGTAAGGATCAGTAAATAACAAAGAATGAGAATATATAGACCTTGTTGACATAAGAAACTTCTAAGCCTGTAGAGAATTTTTAAAGAGTTTATTTGAGCCAAAATGACAACAACTGCAGGGAAGCAAAATCTCAGTGGCTTGAGAAAATTCTCCAGAGAGTAGCAATAGCACCACTTATTTCATACATCAGATTCAAAGGAGAAGATGGGAAGTGGTTACATGAAATTCCTTGGTGATAGATTAGGGAGACAGAAAAACTGAAGTGGAAAAATCTCTGAAATTGGTTAGAGTAAAATGGATAGACACATATTTCTTTTACATCGGTGGATTTAACAATGAACATTTCCAGCACATTGAGATGGTATGGGCAAGAACAAGATAATAATGAGTGGTTCTGTACTTTCATTTTCTAGTGGGAGATTATGCCTTGAAGGGTCTGGAAAAAGGAGATTACTCTGACATTCCAAAGGTATGCAATAGTAGATGCAGAAAGATAATAGACTCAGGTAAGGTAAAGGCTGACCTTTGTCAAAGGAGATGCCAGCCTAGGACATGACTACCCACCAATGCCTTGTTTTTAGTTACAAAGTTTCCATTTCAGACCATCCTATGTGGTTACTTTAGGCCCACTGCATTTGTAAGGCCCTCCGTGTAGGCTTTCCCGTACTTGTCTGGATTAGTATGGGGTCCCATTTTTATCCACAATCTTAACAAGAAACTATCTTAGAAATTTCAAAAGAGGATGAAGTCTAAGCTGCAACCAAGGTGGATCTAACACATATGTATGAAAGAAACACACATTCAGACCTGAACACCTGCCATTCCATGAGCTCCTTCCACAGCTTCTCTCTTTTCTGAATACACTCTGTGTTTATTTATTGCTTCTGAACCATTACAAAAAGTTTTCCTTGGCCTTTTAATGAGTCACCATCTTTAATATCATAGTGACCTATCTATATGTTTATATTCTATCAATTCATACATTGTGTACTTTGTCCAATCCTCCAATCAATCCAATGATGTGTTTTTATACTTAATCATGTTTCCAAACATTAGTAGAGATGGTATTGTCTATATGCCCAGAAAAATACAAGCCCACACACTTTTAAGAGTCCCTTTTCAAAGAAACAGCCCCATTGGGGTTTTCCCTGAGGCATTTTGATTGCTTGCTGCTTACCCAAAGCTCGGCGACCTTGACATTTGGGAAATACACACTGTCCCTGAAGAGCCATGCATTTAGCATTTAGCACTTGCCATTTGCTTTTTAGTTTACGAAACTAATTCCTGTTTCTGCTAGTTTGTGTCAGAAGTCTTAGCAGATGTTTTGGCCGCATGAACCATAACTGGTTTCGTTCCCTGTATGTATGCTTTTCATGCCAGAATTAATGAGTCAACCACTTACAATGTCTTATCAAAAAATAATTTCAAAATAGAACTCCAATTTACTAAATTTTAAAGCTTCTTGAAAGAATATAAATTTGCTTTTAACTATGTAACAGAGATTTAAATTGTGCAATAAATTAAATTAAGATGATAAAGAATATAAGATACTATGGATATTGTTTCTTATATGTGTTGAAACTTTGTATGTGAGGGTAATAATGAGAGTTGGTATATAACCCATGTGAAGATATCCAAACATTTTTACATTTTTTTTACTAATATTATCCCAACCTCACTGAATTATTACCTTTTGCTAGTTTTTAAAAGATTCTACTCAAAGCAGATTTGTGACTGCATACCATTATTAAAAAAAATTAAACTCGGCATAGTTCCTAGAAATCTTAACGAAGTACTCCTATTCTTATACATAGGGGGAAATCTGAAAATGCCCCACCCTCTTTTCTGTAAACAAAAGTAAAAAAGTTTGGATAAATATTTTGATAATAATGATCATTTTCCACTAATGATCAAATTATTTGATGTAGATAAAAATAATTCTTTATTTTCCCTGATTTTCTTGGCAACTATACAAGCTTTTCATATTTTTATCATGCGTGATCATGGCTAGGAATATTTTCAAAAGTATTCTTGGAGAGAAAAATATCAACATAACTTTAACATCATGATATATGATATAAGTTTAAGACTATGAATAAATTACTTCCAAATAATATGAAACCCTATGCCAACTTGTATTTTGGTCTTTTTTTTTTTTAAAGAAAATACCTTACTTACTAATTCAGTGGTAGATTCTTGGTCTTTCCAAAAAATGTTACTGTGAGCATTCAATATCAGAATTTTAAACAAAGTTTGTAATGTAGAAGGAGCTTTCAGGGAAAACCTGAAACTTGATGCAAATTACCTCTTTTATGGTTATAGTTCTTTGTAAGACTTTAGCTACAGTTGGGAATAAAGTGAAAATATTGTTTATAAGCATGGATAGTTCTATGAAAAGTAAAAGGCAGAGTTGTATGTATTAATCAAAAGATAAGCATATATAGCATATGTTCACCTCAATAAACTGAAATGATAACAATTAAGGTAGTAGCTAAAATATTAAGACTAAGTTGGGGCCCAAATATTTCTCTAAGATTAGGAGAATAATTAGAATAAATATTATAAAAATTATCTTATCAACTCTGGAGGCATGGAGTACAGAATAAAATAAGTTCAACAGCACCACAAGCAAACAGGGGACCCCAGGCTATAATCAACACAGGGTCTTAATAACTAAATTTAGTCCAGTCATCAGATTATAAATTGTTGGTATGCAAATCTCCATCAAGCCACCAACATGGAGACCTCTCTCTCTCACTCTCATTTAAGTTAGGTTGAAAATCTGTGGGTAGCACCACAATTTGCCCACTCCCTTATGAGAAGTATTGGAGATCTGTTGGGACTTGCTGTATCAGTTAAATTGTGAACGTTTGGGGTAAGAGTAGTTAAAAAACATTTCATTTTTTAAGACAAGTCTCAGAAACACAAAGTTTTCCTACCTTCCCCCCTCCTTTATTTTTTCCCTTTCTTTTTATCTCTTTAAAAAAAAATCAATATCTTTGTAAACGGATATAAGTCGTATATATCCAGAGTCCTTCCTAACAGGAAACAGATGGCACATTGTAACCAGTAATTTGAAGAAATTTAGTAAAGAGACTATTAAAAGGGCTTTGGAATAATTCAGCAAAATCAATAAGGAAAAGTGGAGAACCCTGGGGGGAATAACAGTCCTCCAAGGGCAAAAGGCTGTTGAAGTTCAATAAATTTGTGAAAAGGTAACTCTTAGGACAAGAGCTCTGGTTGAACAATGTAGGCAGAAAGAAAGTTGGCCTTATATTCCTTTCACTCCATCTCTACCTTTTGTTGGCTAAAACCAGTGCCAAGAGGGAAAGCGTCCTTTGATGCAATTCAAAAGGCTGAGTCACCCAGGGTCTAAAGCAGAGTAGTGAAGAAAGAGGTATCTGAAGAAGGCATAATGATATTTAACAGATATGAGTAAATTAAACCACCCTTCAAGAAATTTTTATATCTGCCTTGGGACAAAATGGTCTGATGCAAAAACTAAAATTCATAAATTTTCTTTAGATTTTTGAAATTGCATTGTAGTCTTTCACAGCATACAAGATAATGTCAACAGGGAAATGTTTTACGAGATCAGAAATGAAAGAAATCCACAAGGTAAGAAGAGTTCAAAGTAAAACAGGGGAAAATGCGGACTTAGAAGCAGATTGCACAGTTCTGAACAGCCAAGGAGGTCCCATGGTTTCCCAAAGTAGAGTTCTTTGAAATCTGGCCAAGGCTTGGGGTTGACCTGTCTGACTTGGACAGTCTTTTCCTTTCTATCACCCTATGTAAAGATCTACTAGTTGTTGTTTTTTTTCTAAAATTTGTATATATATCCAGTTCATTGAATATTTTCTCTCAGCTAGTTGTGTTGGTATAGAACCTGATGGGGATTTGAATCTCTTCACACTCTTCCATCTTTCCTCGCCCCTCTTGCCACGTGTTACTCAACAAAGACTGCTGGCATGAGATGCAGAGGAGTGGCTTTATTAGAAAAGGCAGAGTGACCCTGCAGTATGCATTCTCTTAACTCTTACCAGAGTGAGTTTTTGTTTTGTTTTGTTTTGGTTTGGTTTTTTTTGTTGTTTGTTTGTTTTTTGTATTTTTCTGAAGTTGGAAACAGGGAGGCAGTCAGACAGACTCCCACATGCGCCCGACCGGGATCCACCCAGCACGCCCACCAGGGGGCGATGCTCTGCCCATCTGGGGCGTTGCTCCGTTGAGACCAGAGCCATTCTAGCAGAGGCCATAGAGCCATCCTCAGTGCCTGGGCCAACTTTGCTCCAATGGAGCCTTGGCTGCAGGACGGGAAGAGAGAGACAGAGAGGAAGGAGAGGGGGAGGGGTGGAGAAGCAGATGGGCGCTTCTCCTGTGTGCCCTGGCCATGAATTAAACCCGGGACTCCTGCACACCAGGCCCACGCTCTACCACTGAGCCAACTGGCCAGGGCCCAGGGTGAGTTTTTGAAGCAATCATATGCTATAAGTTGGTCTGATAGTGACATGGTGGGGTTTAAAGAGTGGGGGGAGAGATATGAATATTGCATGAGGAACCTAGTAAGGGCTGTAAGAGAGATGAGCAAGATGAGAAACCAGCATAAATAGAAAGGAAAATTAATGAAAAATTTGAAGATATTTATGTAGGCTAGCTATATGACTATCTTTAAAACAATACATTCAACTGAACAATGCCTTCAAATATGATAGCATGAGTTTACATTCAATAAATTGTTAGGTGTTACAGAGGGGGGAAATGTAGATATTATGTGTTTAGTGCCTCAAGGACCTTTTCAACTAGTTAAGAAGGCATAAAAATCCACCCAGCAATGAGTTTCACACTGTATCTCATTGTTGTTGAAGTGCCCAGTGAGTGGTCCTGGCATTGAGTGCTGAGAAAGAATGCCACAAAAAAGCCTATGAAAGATGAAGGTCAAATTATAACCTTAGAAAAAGGGACTGTACAGATTGTAAGAGGAAATGCTTTTTTCTAAAACAAGTCTAAGCGTCTTCCATCCACTTTCAAACTAAAGGGATAAGGAATTATAGCAGCAGTGGAGTTGGCAAAGAGTATCAGGTTCTTGACCTCTGAAAACTTTCCTATCTGTACTTCTGACTTTCCCTCTGTCTCAGCAAAGATGATATCTGTCACAATTTACAGTGTCAAGAATTCTGAAACTAGAGCCATTTGGGATTCATAGTAAATCTAAAACGTTTGTACTATATCGGTTTGTGCATTTGTATATGTGTGCATAAAATACCATATTTCTAAATGTGAATATACACATACACAGATATGAATATATTTACAGTATTTTAAAGTGTTCAGAGTCAGTGGTATTATAAATAATGTACTGTTAAACATTTAAACACCACCCAGGTTTTGAAAGCATAGTAAATTTTTATAACGATTCTCAAACATTTTCGAAGAAACTTTCAGTTTTCCATTGCTTTGTTAACTTTTCATCAATATTTAGTTCTCATGAAGAAATAGTATGTTTCTCTGCATGGACTTACCATAATTTCTCTTCTCATGCTTGATTATTTAATTCAATATCAGATTGCTTGGTTTGGCAAGACCTTTTAACATCCAGGAAGATAAAATCAGGCATTAAAAATTACACCGTATTCTGTTTCATTATGTGAGCAGGGCTTATTTTACACGTTGTCTCTATTTTAACAGAGTACAATTATGTCTTCCTTTTTGTCTATGCTGATAAAGGTTTTTATATCCTTTTGAGTCTGTTACAAAAATGTGTAACCATCAGAGTTAAAAGTCAGATTCCAGATGCTCTATGTTTATGAGGACCCACTGCCCCAGGTCAGGGCTCTGTTAATTTTACCTTTCCCACCTCTAAAATGTTTGTAAAGTATAAAACCCCACTGTTTCAGATTTATGGCACAATACATTTCTGAAAATCCACCCATCTCTGTCAAAAATGCTTGAATGGCTCTCAAACATGCCTGCTGTTTTTCTTCCTTAACGTGACACTAGAAACTTTCCACAATAAGTTTTAACATCTCTTACATTTTTATTCCTCAGTACACACATTTTTCCATTTACCACATAGATTTGCCAAGACTATGCACCTACAACTGAAGATGTCATATGATTTTTATATCCATGTATTTAGTGATATTGTACCTGTTTCCTGATATGACATCTCTCTTTCTCAGTGTTGTAATATCTATTTTTATTAGGCCAAAATAAAATCTCTCTGGTCTTAATATTTTCTTCATCTATATATTTGTGCTCCATTTTTACTCCAGTGAAACATGTCATTCTTGGTCTTATGTTATAACAATGTGTGCTCATATCTCTCTTCCAATAATTTATGTTCATATCTCTTTTCTACTGTCCAACACTTTACTCAAAAACATTCTGTATGTGGGTCATGTTGTTTTGTAAGGAATTTTGGAAATAAAGTAGAATACAGCAGAATCTTTGTGTTAATAGGATATATTCTAAATTTAGTGGATCAATAGTTAAACAGAAAGTTGCAAAAACAATCTGATATGTGATCATAAAATAATATATAAATATATATATATATATATATATATATATGAAAAATACCAAAATGTATATGTAAGAGAAGGTTTCATTAATGACACATAAATAAAATAGAGTTTCTAAGGACAAAATGAAATGTATTAGTCAGGCAAAAATGTGGAAAGACTCTTAGAAAACAAGCAGATGAGTTGAGATGATTAGATTGTTGCATGAGTACAGAAGATTCTGTAAAGTTAGATTCAGGGTGCTCATAGAGGAAATGCAGAAACAGTCAAGTAATGAAAAGGATTTTATGTCCCATTAAGGCTGTAAGTAATAGGAAAGAACTGAAAACACTCCAAGCTGAACAGAGATTTGTGTATCTGAACCACTGCCCAGGTTGTGGTGTAGAGAAATGATAGGTTGGAGTACATTAGACTTGAGAAAGGGAGTGAAATTAGATGATTGCTTCTGTGGTTCAAGTGAGACATGATCAAATAATGGGCCATGGCAGTGGTCTTGGGCATGGAGAAAAGTGGGCAGATTTGAGGATGAAGAGAGGTAGCTAGTAGACATCACAGGATTTAGTGGCTGATGAAAACGGGAATGAGAGAGAAAGGATTGAAACCACTATCCGGTTTTGGCTAGGGGAACCGCAGAAGCAGGCATTCTGTTTACCAAAAGAGGAAATACGAGAGAAAAAGCTGGTAGAAGAAGCAAGGGAGTAAGACTCTGTTAGGATAAACTGAATATGAGGCACATTTAGAACTTTCACACTGAGTTATCAATTTGTAAGTTGGAAGAAAAGTTGAAAGACTCAGGAGAGATGAAGAGAGCATTCAAGAAGTATGAAGGTGATAATTCATGACTCAGAAGCAACACAGCTAATTAAAATAGTAGCATGGAATGAAGTGTTAAGGATAAGATTATGAAAAGAAAAAAAAAGAATACCGTTTATTATCATTGCAAAGAAATGATATAACTACTCATTCAACTTAATAAAATATATATGGGATCTGTATACTGAAATTGCAAAATATTTATAAAATCAAAGAAGACCTGAATAAATGGAAAGATATAAAGGCATTTATCAATAAAAAATATTCAACACAGTAAAGATGTTGATTTTCCCCAAATTAATCTGTAGGTTTAATGCAAATTCCTAGCAAGATTTTGTAGACATAGTCAAACGTATTCAAAAATTTACATGGAAAAGCAAAGGCCCTGGAATGGCTAGGACAACCTGGAAAATGAGAATAAAGTAAGAGATCACTCCATCCAACATTAAGACCTGCTGTATAGCTGTAGGAGCCAAGACAATGCGGCCTGGGTGGAGGGACAGACACAAAGAATGATGAAATTGAATAGAGAACTCAGAACTAGACCCACACTCAAATGGCCAACTGATTTTTGACAAAGGAGTACTATCAATTCAACAAATGATGATGAAGCAACTTGATATTCATAGGGGAAAAAAAAGAAATTTTGTCTAAACCCCACACCTCACACAGTGATATATTAGTTCAAAATTTGTGTGGGAAAAAAAAAAGGAAACATTGTCTTTTCATGAAATAAAGCTGGCAGACAGGGAGCCTTCCCTCCCGCTGAGATCCCCCCACCCCTTACAGCACTCCTTCACCAGCCACTGTGATGGCGACTTTCATGGATCCTCGAGGAGAGCCCATCTCAAAAGAGAATGTGCGTCAGTATCACTTGAAATGTTTATTAGAAGACAGATCACTGGGCCGCCTCTCCTCAAGAATCAGATTCCCTGCATGTCCATGGTGAGAAGCAGGATATTACATCTCTGAGGCGTTCCTAGGGAATGCCGACGATTTGAATGTGGAGACCACACTTTGAGGACCACTGTTCCGGGTATTCACAGAGCACAGGAAAAAAACCTACTATTCATGCAGTAAGGAACCAAGATAAATTTTTAAGGAAGTAACTAATGTAATAAAAATAATAGTATTTTAATTAGTATTTGGAAGATGGTACTTAGTGAGGTATTATTGAAAAGCAGTAAAAGGAATGCTACAGTATTCCAGAAAAATGGAAGGAAGAGGCATATTTAAGAAACCAGATGTCTAACAGGAAGTTATAGTGACAGATTAGAAGTCAGGAAAAAAAAGGATTAGGAAAGGTGTTGGTGATGTATTGAAACATTTTAGCTTGAGGAGCTAAGTTTCCCTTCTCTGATATAACAGAGAAAATTTCATCACTACCATTTAGCTTTGCAAAGATAATATGGTTATTATTTTCCATAATCGATCTAATTTTTATCCCAAGCCCCCATGCCACAAAATATCAAAGTGCAACTGGGACTTTACATAGCCAATGAGTGGAAATGACGAGGAAAGAAAATAAGCCTATTTCAAGAAGCCCCATCTTTTTCAGGTAAATTCTTAGTATCTTGTATATTATTTTTCTCTCTATGCTGTTAAGATGGTATCATTTTGCTACTTAAAAAGGAGGAAAGGGGATTGAAACATAGGTCTCAGAGCATCAGTGGCGTTGCAGGAGGAATGGCTGGTTGAATCTACTGAGATGTGACAGCTGTCATCTCAGTCATCTCATGGTCTCAGATGCCACTCCCTAAGTGGTTGCTGTCATTGTGCTTGGTTACTGACATTTGTGTTTGTGACTGTCTCTTCTTTCTGCACCAAACGGTCGGCGCACCTCTCCTCTCAGCATCTCTTGCTTCTACCCAGACGGGGGTGACTTCAGCTGCCCGCATGCCCCGCATGGACCATGGACCACCAGCGGTGTAACGCGGCATCTTCTCCCGGGCGTGCTCTACACCTGCTCCCGCGGTGTACTGGATCTGGATCCCCCCAAAGGTTGCCAGTCTACCCTAGGCTTCTTCCAGGAAATAAAGCTACCATGTTCTCTGGTTCTTCACATTGGAAAACTTCATCTTTACCACCGTGATATGAAAGAAACGGCGGCTTTCCTAGGCTTTTCCTGCCCCGTTTTCCTTTATTCTCTCACACTCCGAAGAAGCAAAAGGGAGCTCCCCATTTTTTATTAGTGTTGGGGGAAGAAATTCTGCTTTGTCAGATTCTCTCTTCGTTCTTGAGGTGGCATTTATCCTTCCCCTTTTCCAGAAATCATCATCATGGATGGATGCAGGTGGAAAATGGATTTGTTAATAATATGAGATAACACTGGAAGGCATGAAATATCCAAAACACCCCAGCCATGAGAAGATAGAGCCTACATAGAGGAGCTACTTCATTAGAAAATATGTCTTACCCTGCTTGAGCCGTGTTGAATTTAAATATTGATATCTCCATCAGTCATCCAGATGGAGATAATCGGACAGGGTTGGGGATATAGAACGGGAGTTTAGAAATAAGATTGTGCTTGGAAATATAGATATAATAATAATTCTTCAAGTAATTCTTTAGGTTACCTGGTCATTTAATTAAAAACAAAACAATCAGTGAATTAAAAGCTGTCTCCTTGGCTGGAATAGATTCGAGCTAATTGGAGTGGTTTTTACAATTATTATTTTTTTCAGAATGTCAGACTAGTTAACTATCTTGACTGTAACCCTGAAAGATACTCGATGTTTAATAGTTAGTTTTGAGACATTTGAAGTTGGGAGAACTCATTTCTCCATCAAAGTACAGATAGGGACAGAGTATTGTAGAAATGGCTCTATTTATTATGGAAGCGATGCGCTCTCGGCTCAGTTCTGAGTTGAACTGAAGAAGGTCCAAGTTTGTGATCACTACTGCTTCTACTTTCAGCTCAACATCTCTGGTCAGTGGGAGATGTGAGAGAGCCGACCGAGGGCCTGAGAGCCTGTCCAGAGCCTTCTGTCTTTGCTCAGTTCTCTGCTTCTCTCTTGTCTTTTCCCTCACTTTTTCCCACTCGACCCCAGGCCAGGTTTTTACCCTATAATTTTGTTTTCCCTTCTCCCTTACTGTCCACATCTTTGATTTTTTTTTTCTGGCCTTTTCCATTTTTTTTCTCCATCCCTTGAATGTTGCAGTTACCCAGAGCTTTATGCCGGCCCCTCTTCTGTATTCTCATACCCTTAGAGATCTCATCCTGTCTGCAAATTAAATACTGTCTTAACCAACACAAATACTATCTATCAGTGGATGACTTACACTTTTTATCTCTATATCTGACTTCTGTGGACGCCAGACACTTCAATCCCTGCCACCTTGGCTGGAGGATCATAACAGATCTGAAATTTAAAATATACAAGGCAGAGTTCTTGATATAGCTCTTGCATTATTGTATTCGAGCTGCTATAACAAAATGTCACAGACTGCATGGCTTACACAGCAAAAATTTATTTTCTTATAGTTCTGGAGACTGGAAGCCTAACTTCAAGGTGCCAGCGGGTGTCTGGTGTGAATTCTTCTGTTGTGGTGCAAATGACCACATTCTGAATGTGTTGTCACCTGGCCTTACTTTGCTGCATTTGTTTAGAGAGACAGGGATCTCTCTTTCTCTTTTATAAGGTCACCCACATTGTTAGATTAGGATCTCGACCTCATGATCTCATCTAACCTCAATTACCTCCTAAAAGCCCTGTCTTCATATATAGTTACCTTGGGAATTAGAGTTATAATATATAATTTGTTGGGGTTGGTGGGGGGATCTATAATCCAGTCCTAGGCTCACTTCAGGATACCAAAATTTTGTGATAGAAGAAGCTATAAGCAGATTTTACAAGAATAATTTTATTCTCTAGTTTTTCTTTTTTATACAGTTATTTATTTATTGAGTTTTAGGAGAGAGAAAGGGAGAGAGACAGAGGGGGAGAAAAAGAGAGAAAGAAAGAAATATTGACTTGTTCCACGTATCCATGCTGTCATCAGTTGATTCTTGTCTGTGCTCTGACTGAGGATTGAACCACAACCGCAGCACGTTGGACTAATTCTCTAACCAACTGCATTACCTGACCAGAGTCCTGGTGTCTCTTCCTGTAACAACAGTAATCCTATTGGATCAGTGCCTCACACTTTGACATCTTTTAACATTAATTTCTTCCCTTACAACCTTATCTCCAAACACAGCCACAGTAAGGAATTAGGGTTTCAATTTATGCACTTTGTGGGGACACAAACGTTCAGTCCATAAAATTGCCCCACCTTGAATCTTGTCTTCCTACAGTCTTTCTGATCTCAGCAAACAAAGGCATCATTATTAACTCCACCCCGCAAATCATGCTCTTAAACTGTATCTCCCAGATCTGTGCTGAGTGTGATCATGTTTCACGTTCTTTACGACTTCCTCTCCATGTAGGCCTATTGTAATAGACTCTTCACAGGTCTCCCTGCTTCCACTAATGCTTGTTTATAATTTGTTCCCATGAACATAAATCTGATCATTCCAGAGAATACGCTCAGTGTGATTTCAATCTTCCTAGTTTAGTTTTATGTCTTAACACATGGTCTTATCCTTAAGAACATTACATGCACACTAGAAAAGAATATATAATCTGCGATGAAAAATTCTATAAATATCAGGTATGTCCATTTGGTCTAATGTGTTATTTAAAACTGATATTTATTGATTTTCTGTTTAGATGATCTACCCATAACAGTTGATGGGCTATCTAGGCCCCCTACTATGATGGTGTTTTTGTCAGTTTCTCCTTTTGTTCTGTTACTAGTTGTGCTTTATATATTAATGCTTCGTGATTGTGTGCATATCTATATTGAGAAGTGCTATATCTTCTTGATGTAGTACCTTTTCATAATTATAAAATTTCCGTTTTTGTCTTTTGCTACTTTTTTAATCTAGAAATTTATTTTGTTGGCCCTAGATGGTGGCTCAGTTGGTAGTGTTGGTCTGGTGTATGGATGTCCTAGGTTCAATTCCCAGTTAGGGCACATAGGAGAAGCAACCATCTGCTTCATCTCTTCTCCCACTCCCTCTCCTCTCCCTTTGCTCCTGCCACAGCCAGTGGCTTGATTGGATTGATTGTGGCTCTGGGCACTGAGAATAGTTCCAGTGGAGCACATCAGCCTCAGACACTAAAAATAGCTCTGTACTCAAGCATCAACCCAAGGTGGGGTTTCCAGGTAGACCCCAGTAGGGCACATGTGAGAGTCTGTCTCCACTCTTCTCACCTAAAAAAAAGAAAAATTTATTTTGTCAGAATCATTTACAACCCCTTTAATTTGAGTCTGTGTCTGTCTTTGCAGCTGAGGTGTGTGTTCTGAAGGCAGCGTATGGTTGGGTTTGTTTTTTTTGATCCAGTCTGCTACCCTGTGCCTCTTTATTGATGAGTTTAGTCTACTTACATTTAGGGTGAAATCCAACAGTTTCTCCCCGGCTCTGAGGTCATACATGATGTACGAGGCTACCAACAGCAACCTCCTTTCTACCTTGTTGATCATGTTGCTTCATCCCACTTCTACTAGTCCCCTTATGAGTGCTCAGGAGTCTTCCTCTCCAACTTTGCATCTGTTCTTTTTTCTATCTGGAATGCTTTTTTTCTCAGCTCTGGGCATGGTTTGATGCCTTCCTTCAGGGCCTGTGTGAATACAGTTTGCTGCTGCTTCCTTGTCTCTGTCCTCTGCTCACCACTTAATCCCTTGAAGCCATGTATCATTCAAGAATCTGCACTTAACACCCAAGTTGCTAAATCTAACAGAAATGATGCTGCCTGTGTATAACTAACGCTTGTTGCAGCATTTGACATTCTTGGCAAATTTCTTTCTTGAACTATCTCTCTTCACCTTGCATGACATCACTTCCCGACTTATTTTTCTAGTTATTCATTTAAGCATCTTCTAACCATCGGTGTACAACATAAATATCACTCATAAAACTTATGTTCTACTAAGGAAAACAATAATGAATAAACAACTGGATGTATAGCATGAGGTCCCCTCTGTACAAGGGAACTTTTCTGACTACCTTATCTAAACAAAAGTCCTCTTTCACTCTCTCCACTGGCTCTGCAATTATCAACATCTTACCTGCTATTATACTCTAGAGTCCAAGCTCCCTGAGGGCAAGAGGTCAAGAACTTTTTTTTTCCCCTGGTACTTGCTATGATTCTGGCTCTCCGCACACTACCTAGCATGCGGTCATAGTGTCTCAATAAATATTTTCTGAGTTACTGAATGAGTCATTGCATTATTAAGCCAAGGAGAATATTACTATTTGATGCTTTACATCTTGGTGTAATTTCAAGTAATTGATTTTTTTTTTCTTATTTTTGATGTGGGAACTTCAAGCAGTCACAAGTTTTTAGAAAGCATATACAACATCTACTGGGTCCTGAGGGAAGCTGGGCAGTTTACACCATTATGATAAAATTGGAAAGAAAAGAGAGAGGTATGAGCTCACTCCACCGCCTATCCCCAGGGAGAGGTTTATTGTGCGAAAGGTAGAGATGAAAACTATAAGCTAATTTCTCCTGATTTGAATGAAAGGCTCAGTGTGCCTGGAAAACGGTTGCATACATCTGTGGCTCCGTGAGGAAGAAGTCACAGCAAGTTCACATTCAGCTGATTGCCTCTTTTACAATTTCTAGAAATAATTGCAGTATCCCTGGTTGTGCCATTAGTTTTGCTGTTCCTCGGGTACATTTTTTGATCTGTTGCAGGAAAGCTAACTAACTCCTCGAGCTTCAAAATTAACCGGCGACATCTCAGTGAATCGGACCAGCTTATAAAGTGCTAGAAGCACACCGAGGTGTAGACAGAGCGTGATAGGAAACCCAGGTGAGAAAATGAATGCATTCTTGTTGTTTTTACTGTAAAAGCACATCACACTTAATAAATTGTAATGTGTACATATTCCCCTTTGAATCCATAATGAAATCCTGTTTTCAGAATATGGGGCGCACACGTGCGCGCGCACACACACAGATGTGAAACAACTTGAGGATGAAGCATTGAAAATGACATTTTTGTTGATTATAATAGAACGGTAGACACCAGCTACTACCTGATGGTGCAGCGTCCTGTGATATATTCTTACTTGGAAGTAGGAAATCAAACATATGGTTTTTACATTGATGAAGGGAACAAAATTACTAATTGCAGCTGTGTGAAGTCCTTGCCAGTATGGATGATGAAATTGTATGATGTTTCCTCTAGCCTACCTCCCTCATCTGGTGTTAAATACTCCCTAGTATTGAGACTTCCTTGTATGGTAAGTTTGAAAAGTTCTCTACCTCTACTGTAACATCTCTGACAACCAAAAGATTCTGGGAGTGTGGCCCCACAGCTGCAAGATCCATGGCAAGAACTTGGAAGGTATGACCCATTGATTTTGCTTTATCACTATGGTCACCACTGTATGTGCGTAGGTGGCTGGGTCATGATTATGACAGTGGATGATCCATGACAAGATATGATGGGTAGTATTTTGGGATGGCTCCAAGATTCCTAGTCCTTGGTGTACATGACCTTGTATAATTCCTTCTCCTTGCAAATGAGAGAAACCTGTCATAGGGTCTTAACCAGTAGAATGTGCAAAGGTGAACAGGACTTACTGATGTAATTAACGTCCATACACATTTGACTTTGCAAAAGGGAGATGGTTCTGGGTGGGCCTGACCTAATCAGGTGAGTCTGTCTCTGAAGTTAAAGACTTGTTCTGTTAAGTTTTGAAGAATTAAGATACCTGGACTTTTTATTTATTTATTTATTTTTTATTTTTTTGTGAGAGAGAGAGACAGGGAGAGAGAGAAAGAGAGAAAGAGAGAGAGAGTGAGAGAGAGGAATATTGAGCTGCTCCTGTATGTGCCCTGACTAGAAAAGTAAATGGGCAACCTCCGTGCTCTGGGACTATGTTCTAACCATCCAAGCTATCTGGCCATATTTAAACTTTTATTGATTTTTAGAGAAGCAGAGAGAGGAAGGGAAAGAGAAGGGGAAAGGTAGCATTTGTTGTTTCACCCAGTCATGCATTTTTTGGTTGCTTCCTAAGTGTGCCCTGACCGGGTATTGAACCCTCAACTTTGTTGTTTCTAGATGACACTCTCAACAACTGAGCTAACTTGCCAGAGCCAAAATACCTTGACTTCTAAAGCTGAAAGGAAATGAATTCTGTCAACAAACTGAGGGAGTTTAATAGCAGACCTTGTTTAAATCAAGCCTGTAGACAAGGAAAGGGCTCAGCCAACACTTTGATTTCAGCCTTGTGAGACCCTGAGCATAGAACCAAGTAAGAAGTGTCTGGATCTCTGGCCTACAGATCCGGTGAGGTAATACATATGTGTTGTTCTAAGTTGATAAGTTTGTAGTAATTTATTACACACCAGAGAAAATTGATACACGTGGGTACAAGATGCTAAGTTAACACAAAGATTCAGGGCATTAGATGTGCTTCTGTTATCAGGGTGAAAGGGAACTCCAAGAATACTGATGAAATTTAAATTTAGTGCTCCTGATAACCTAAACATCTAGGTGGTGTTTTAGATGTATTTCTTTAGTTGGCTCATAATATGGTTTATATTCAGTGGTAGTCAACTTGGTCCCTACTGCCCACTAGTGGGTGTTCCAGCTTTCATGGTGGGTGGTAGCAGAGCAACCAAAGTATAAATAAAAAGATAGATTTAACTATAGTAAGTTGTTTTATAAATATTTATTCTGCCAAACTTAGCAAAAATCTGACATAAAGTACTTGGTAAGTAATTATTATTATATGCTTTAACTTGCTGTAACTCCGCTTCCAGTGAGTGGTTAGAAAATTTTACTACTAACAGATACAAAAGTGGGTGGTAGGTACAAAAAGGTTCACTGCCCCTGGTTTATATAAATCTCACATTCTCATTCTGTAAACCTACATTATTATTTTTCTTTTGTGTACCCATTACCAGTGGTTGGCAAACTCATTAGTCAACAGAGCCAAATATCAACAGTACAATGATCGAAATTTCTTTTGAGAGCCAATTTTTTTAAACTTAAACTATATAGGGAGGTACATTCCTTATCGAGGTAGCGCCGCATGTGTATTTTGTGGAAGAGCCACACTCAAGGGGCCAAAGAGCCGCAAGTGGCTCGCAAGCCACGGTTTGCCAACCACTGCACTAGACAGTACAATTTATTTATTTTTTATTTTTCTCAAGTATAAAATGCACCACCATCTGGATAAAAACTGTAAAAAGAATCAATAATTGTAAAGCTTCAAATATACAGATGTTCAGTGTTGAATAAATTAATATTGCGGACTGTTGACTAATTTGAATTTCCTTTATGTGTGTGTATAAGGATCAGGCAGATATATCACCTAAAGATGTAGATAATGACAAGAAGCCAGATTTGTTTGCTAGTGATGATAACATGTAATATGATAGTATAAATTAGAACCTTTCTAAGGTTGTGCCTATATCTTTTTGATAGACTGTTTCAATTTATTCCTCTATGTCAGAATTTAATATATACTTAAAATGAATTGTAACAAAACTTACAACCTTTCAGATAATTAAAATTACATTTGTATTTGCCTCCCATAAATAGAGCTTCTTATTGCTTCTCCCTTCTTTCACTGTGCTCTAGTCTTGTTTGCAAAGATTTATTATAATAGTAGAATGTCACACATTAAAAATAGGAATGAGTTAAGAATTTAATTTGGCAAAATAAAGAAATTCTTATTGTTTTTAGCCTGGTCATTCAAATTTGGCAAGATAGAGAGTGGCATCCATTCTATGAGAAACAGACATACAACTAAGTGTTTACTTGTGTTCCGATTCATTGAGGAGGGAACTTTGAGAAATTTGTGTAATGTCACATTCCTGGTCCCTGAGAACAATTCACAGGTAGTGACTCCAAATTGGTGCCTTTAAGTTGTTTTCAGTGACATGGGTGAGAAAATACTATTTCTCAAATAATAATAATTTAAGTCAATGTGATAAAATCTCCCTTGTTGAGGTATGAGGACTGTGATAATTCAGAGAGAAGAAGATGGGAAAGAAGTGGTTTCTATTGGGGCGATAAAGTCTGAGTTCTCAACCAACATTGAAATATGACGTGTTAGAAATATTTGATGTTTAAATCTCTCTGGTACGCAAGAATGTGTGTTTTTAATTGTTTTGATCACTGGAAGTTATAAGCATACTTTAACTTTAAAAATTCTTGACCATTCAAATGAATTTTTAGTTTGCATGTTTGTACTTTTTTTTTTTTTTTTTTTGTATTTTTCTGAAGCTAGAAACGGGGAGAGACAGTCAGACAGACTCCCACATGCGCTCGACCGGGATCCACCCGGCATGCCCACCAGGGGGCGACGCTCTGCTCTGTCACGACCAGAGCCACTCTAGTGCCTGGGGCAGAGGCCAAGGAGCCATCCCCAGTGCCTGGGCCATCTGTGCTCCAATGGAGCCTCGCTGCGGGAGGGGAAGAGAGAGACAGAGAGGAAGGAGAGGGGGAGGGGTGGAGAAGCAGATGGGCGCTTCTCCTGTGTGCCCTGGCCAGGAATCGAACCCGGGACCCCTGCACGCCAGGCGGACGCTCTACCACTGAGCCAACTGGCCAGGGCGCATGTTTGTACTTTTATCTGATGAATGGAGTAAATGATCAGTTACATTGTTAGAAAAATGCATTTTCTTGAGAATGTCTTCTAGACATACAAACTTGGTGTGTTCTGGGAATATAAAACAGCTATTTTTAAGAATCGTTGGTGGCAGAAGGCATGGGGATGAATGAGAGAGATGGGACAGAAGTATGCTGCCCCCCAAATTTCTACAATAATGTGACTTTTAAATTAATCTCTAAATGCATGACTCTTTACGGCATTTCTCATTACAAATAAATACCAATGTCTCATTAATAAGAGTAACATATTTTGATAGAATAAATATTTGAGCCCGACTAGGAGATGGCGCAGTGGAAAGAGCATCAAACTGGGACACAGAGGACCCAGGTTCAAAACCCAGAGGGTGCTGGCTTGAGTGCAGCCTCACCAGCTTGAGCAGAGGGTCACCAGCTTGAGTGTGGGATCATAGACATGACCCCATGGTCACTGGCTTGAGTCCAAGGTCACTGGCTTGAGCAAAGGGTCACTTGCTCAGCTGTAGCTCCTCCACCTATGATCAAGGCACATATAGAAAGCAATCAGTGAACAACTAAGTTGCTACAAAAAAGAACTCATGCTTCTCATCTCTCTCTTTCTTGTCTGTCTCTATCTGTCCCTCTCTCTGCCTCTCTCTCTCTATCTAAAAAAAAAAAAAAGAATAAACATTTGCATTTTAAAACGATCTCTATATGATATTCTAAGGCAAAATAATATTTTATTTATTTATTTTATCTTTTTTTTTTTTTTTGGCATTTTTTCTAAGTTAGAAGGGGGGAGGCAGGCAGTCAGACAGACTCCCGTATGCACCCAACTGGAATCAACCTGGCAAGCCCACCAGGGGAAGGGTGGAGAAGCAGACCTGGCTGGGAACTGAACCCAACACTTCTACAATCAGGCTGACACTCTACCACTGATCCACCCAGCCAGGGCTTTACTTATTTATTTTTAAATTAAATTAAAGGCGTGACATTTTTTTATAGGATGACACAGGTTACAAGTACACATATACACTGCATTGTGTGCCCGTCACCCAAAGTCAAACCACCTCTCCTCACCACATATTTAACCCTCTTTACCCCTCTGCTAACTTCTCCATCCCCTGCCTCTGGTAACCACAATACTATTGTCTATATCTGTGAAACTCAGTTTTATATCCCCCATCTTTTAGAAAGTAAGAAATAGCTCTGGCCAGTTGGCTCAGTGATAGAGTGTCGGCCCGGCATGTGGAAGTCCCTGGTTTGATTCCCAGCCAGGGCATACAGGAGAAGTGCCCATCTGCTTCTCCACCCTGCCCCCTCTCTTTTCTCTCTCTGTCTCTCTCTTTCCCTCCTGAAGCCAAGGCTCCACTGGAGCAAAGTTGGCCAGGGTGCTGAGAATGGCTCCATGGCCTCCACCTCAGGCGCTAGAATGGCTCCAGTTGCAGCACAGCAACACCTCAGATGGGCCGAGCATCACTCCCAGGTGAGCGTGTCTGGTGGATCCCAGTCGGACGCATGTGGGAGTCTGTCTGTCTGACCCCCCCATTTCTCACTTTGGAAAAATACAAAAAAAAATAGAAAGTAAGAAATAGATTGTTTTCCTGTTGAAGGCCACCTTGGGCAATTAAAAATGAAAAAAATCTTATGTATATAGATTTTTTAAAATTGTTTTTGGCTGAATTTTGTAGCAGAGAAAAGGCACTACTTCCTACTGTTTCTTGTTCTTAGTAAGACCGGCTGACTGCTGGTCATAGAGTATGAGAACACAGGCTCAGCACGTGCAGAAAAAGGCTGCCGTGGCCTTCCAACTTCGGGTTCTTCAGATGGAATTGCTAAGATTTGGCACAAACTCTAGGGAGATGCTAGTGTAGAAAAATCATCCCTTTAATAATTAATTATGGTTTTATCGGTATAATTTTCCCTTGTTTAAACTTATACTTACATTTGCATATTGATTTTTAATATTGTTTTTGCTGTGACATTGCCTTAAGATAACATTTCTACAAAAAAACAGGAAGTTGTGTTTATTTATGTTTCAAGTCAAAGTGCAGTTAGTGTGCAAATTAATGGATAGTTCTATTTGTATTTTATGGTTTATTAAATATGGAAGTGAGAGGATATTCATTGAAGCTTATGATTTAAGAACAGATGGATGAAACATTTTCAATCAAATATATCTTAGTCTTTGTGCCATTTTTTTTTTTTAACAAAAAGGAACTTCTGTATCTAGTGTTATTTTATTTAACAATCGTTTGAAATATCTAGTTTGCCAGGAATGGTGCTATGTCCCTGGCATTCGGAGAGAAATATGAGGCACCTGGCACTCAGCGCCTGGAGGAGGGGAATATACAGTGCACTCTAACTGAATGAAGAAAGAACAATAACCGTATAAGACACATTGTTTTCATCTATTTTTGCACCAATGTGCAAATGAGAGAAAAGGATGGCTGACTTACCAGCAATTAATCACCTGCAGTTAGTTAACTTGCATTTGTCTGTGGCCCTTTCGTGTTTGGCTGACACGCATGAGTTATTATTATAGATGAGAGAGCCAGACATGGAGGAGGGTGGGCTCCAGGGTCGGATGAGTTGAATGTCAGTCCCTAACTGGCCCTCACTTCCTAACTCTGTGACTGAGGGCAAATGATGAGATCCCTGTGTTACATGACTCCGTGGAAAGAGCAGGGAAATAAACATACCACTCCCATCAGATTGTGAACATTAACAGACTGATACGGACATACCACTTAGTATGCTGCATTATTAATAAGCATGTGCTATTGGTTCACAACCGCAAATTTCATGTGAGCATTACAGGTAGAAAACATTACTTTATAGTGTCTGGATTATAAGGCAATTAGAGTATTTTTATAAAGATGAGATAACCCATATGAAATACAATGTTAGATTAAAAAAAGGAATTATCAAGCATTGATCGTATTGCATTAACCAATAAGAAAATTAGTAGTATTTTAAGATAAGAAAAATAATTAAAGTGTGGCAAAGATTTATATGGTAATAAATGTTAAACTTATAAAAGCATTGAAAGTTTCATTTGATGGCTTTGCAACCATTTAAATTTGGTGTAGATTTGAATGGATTGGAAAAAACCTTGTTTAGACATCAAGAGTTGAACACTAACAATAGTCTCCTCAAGGTTCCCAGTGGGCTCTTTCTTTCCTCTCTGAAAGTCACACTAAAAACAAGAGAAATAAGGAAAGCCCAGGTTAGTTGCACTTATTGCCACCATCTAGACTCAAAGAAAAAACAATACCTTTGTTGAGAGATTAAAAATGAGAAGAAAGTGCACGAGATGAGAAACACTTTTTCCAAATGCTGCCTCTGCTATTCCCTAAGTTTAAGCTTTGACTGACTTGTTAATTTATTTTTTAAAAAATCTGTAAATGCAAGCATTGGGTTAGTGTAACACATTCTCTGAATAACTCCTTGATAGAAAAACTTTCTTTTGTGGCTTTGAGTGCCAGAAAGAAAAATATTCTGATCACAACTTTACCACTTTCCTGCTTTATGACCTGAGCAACTTCTTAAACATCCTAAAATTAATTTTCTGTTCTGAAAAATACAGGTAAACCCCTGTGTGTTAGATGGGAAAGATGGCCAGAGGGTGACGGGCAAGGAAAAGAGTCGGTTCGATCTCAGGTCTCTGCAGTGTTCGGCCATGGCATTGCCACACTGTGCTGTTTAGGGGAGTGTCTAATGGAGCGAGGATGCTTAAAAACGAGAAGACCAAGTTCTGAAAGAGATTCATGTGAACTAACTCTGGTTCCAGTGACCCACCACCAGTTCTGGACAGGCTCGGGTATTGATGTCTGTTGACATGCATTTTGTTACCTATATTGACATGTTCTCACAATGTTATCCGTGCTTCTTTTGAAAGTACTGATGAACACAGATGGCCTCTTGTTCACATCCTGTTCCTATTGCTCAGAATAAGTTTAGCCTATATTATGGACTGAAAGTTTGTGTCTCCTCCTCACAAAAAGTCATATGTTGAGAACCTGGCTGGTTGGCTCAGTGGTAGAGCATTGGCCTGGCGTGCAGGAGTCCCAGGTTCGATTCCCGGCCAGGGCACACAGGAGAAGCGCCCATCTGCTTCTCCACCCCTCCCCCTCTCCTTCCTCTCTGTCTCTCTCTTCCCCTCCCGAAGCTGAGGCTCCATTGGAGCAAAGTTGGCCCGGGCACTGAGGATGGCTCTATGCCTCTGCCTCAGGCACTAGAACGGCTCTGGTTGCAACAGAGCAACGCCCCAGATGGGCAGAGCATCGCCCCCTGGTGGGCATGTCAGGTGGATCCCAGTCAGGCACATGTGGGAGTCTGTCTGACTGTCTCCCCGTTTCCAACTTCAGAAAAATACCAAAAAAAAAAAAAGTCATATGTTGAAACCTAATCCTTGATGTGGTGGTATTTGTCAGTGAGGCCTTTGGGAGGTGATTTGATCAAGATGGTGGAGCTTTCAAAAATGAGATTAATACCCTTATAAGAAGAAGATTGAAATATTTTGCTTTCTTTTTCTCTCTCCCCATCATGGTATGGCATGAAAGAATCCATGTGCGAGCCATGAAAACAGGCTTTTCCTGGGTCTGAGTGCACTGTGTCCTGGACCTTGGACTTCCCAGCCTCAGAGTTGTGCAGAGAAACAACTTAATTTTTTAAAGGAGATTTCTTCTATTAAATATCACTCCCCATTTATTTCTCATATAGTAGTGATAATAGTAGTTGTGATTGTAATAGTAGTAATTTTAAGACAGAGTTACAGATTGAGAAAGGAAATGGGAGATAAAATATGTTGTCTGAGAAGCAGGCAACACAGGGCACTTTCAGTGGGCTTGTCCCCTGGTCTTCCTTAGCTTTGTCCCATAGGACGAGAAGTGCTTGGGTACAAAGGGCTTTGTCTAAGTCAGATTAGGTTGCTTGGGACCCTAAAATTCTCTGACCCAATCTCCGTGAACTTTCTAGCCCCGCACAGACTTGTTCCCTAGTCCCCGTCCTGAAGGCTCTGAGGTGTGGTCATTGTCAGGGTCTTGGAGGAGCAGGTGGATGGCAATGGGCGGAGCTTGGACTTCGGAGGATAGGTGTTCACATAGATGTTCATGAAACCCTTTGTACTGAGTAACAGACCTGGGGGAAAGAAGAGAAGAGGTGAAGCCCAAGGGTCTATCGAATTTTAAGGGTGCGCCCGATAGGAGAGAGAGGACAAAGGAGGCAGGGGGTTGGGAGGGAGGGGAGGGCAGTAAGTGCACCTGTAGTACAGGTCCTTGACACTGTATTCCTGTATCTTTAAGGAAAGGAGGGCTGAGGCTTTTGTAACAGACTGGATGGGGTCAGATCAGGAGCTGCCTTGGGCTCATTGTGCTCTGAGGGGAAGGAAGCACTCAGGGACACAGGGAAGGGCAGAGAAGCTGAATGTAAAGATGATTATAATTACCATGGGGAAACCAATGCTGCTGTTGTATCCTGCATTAAAAAAAAATGCCCTTGAGCCTTCAGAAGTGGCAACTGAGGCAGCTCGGTTTTCATTCTCCCCCGTGTACCCTTACAATTAACCCCAATTCCCCGAGGCTCCATTCTGTTTCTTGTGAATTCTGTTTCCTGCAACCTGAAAGTGCTGGACTCGCACAGCTGTTTCGGGGAATAATTACCCCCGCGCCATGCCGCTTTCCGCATGCCCACAGAGACCAACAGCTACGATGTTATGAGAGATCCCTGTATTTGGGTTTGAAGTTTTCAAAATCAAAGCACTTTAACAAACTACAAATCTGCCCCCTGCTTCCTTCAGCTGGTAGGAAGCACATGCTATGAAAGCCGGGACTACTTTGCAGATGGAGAAACCGACTGGGGCAGGGGGTGGATTTTAACCAGCCCTATGCAAGGGCTGAATCTCCATACAAATAAGTCTCGGGCACCTGTCTGGCTCTCGCTCCTCTCCTTCCTCCATCTGAATGTTCATGTTTCTTGACTGTACATGTTAAGAGAACAAGGTCTCCTTAGACTATTTGGGAAGTTTGGTTTAACATAGAGCATCTAGTTCAAATCCTTTTTCTGCTTTTCCCTCCCTTTTGCAAAGTGCTGAAAGATTTGGCTCACTGACCTTGTCACACAGGCCTATCTTTCTCCTCACACTTCTGCTTTCAGACTCCCGTTGAGAGCCATTGTGTGCAGGCATTGTTAGCTTCTGTGCCCACTCAATCCCAGCCTTTCTTTTGAAGCTGCCAACAGCACCAATTAGTACCACATGTGGTGTTGGTTTGCACAGGGCTTGCCGTAGCCACGTGCTTCAAATGTGGCCCCACTGCAAACTGGCTGATAGACAAGTTCTCCAGCGTGAGTTCAGGGGGAAAATTTTAAGTGCCGCAGCATAAATATCAGTTCTTTTATTCCCTCTAATTGCTACCTTTTAAATAAAGGACGTAAAAATACCTGGAGTGCTCCAATAGAGAAAATATGAAAGAAAATAAAACAGTGAAATGAAATAAAAGTAGAAGAGCAAATCATTTACCACTTAGCCAAAGAGCATTAAAGAAAAGAGGAGATGCGTGCCTGGATTATTGAGCCCCGTGCCTGGTAATCATCCCAACAGAAGCAACTGCAGTTCTCCCTTCAACTGTCAGTCAAGCACCCTTTACCTCTCCAACGCCTTGGACCTTTTGACAGTTATAAGAAGCCATGTGGTATGTGCATGTGTGCGTGTGTGTGCGTGTGCATGTGTGTGTGTTAAACCTTTCTTGAACTTTGTACATATAACACCGATGTCCCCGGTGTGTTCTTTTCCACGAATGTTCTCTATCTCCCCAAATTGTAAAAACTCTCCTGGGTTCCTGGGTAGATTGCCACACATTCTTCTCCTGTTGTTCTGTGTTGATGCTCAGCTCAAGTCTGGGTCTCTCTTCCCTGGAGAGTTCTCCTTACTCATCGCTGCCCCCATCTGCACGGGGAGAGCCGTGACATAATAAATGGACACTATTAAATGGGAGAGGCTCTCTTAGGCACTTTATTGTATCATCGATTTAATGATCAGATCATCTTTACAAGGTAATTATTATTCCCTGCTTTGTAAAGATGAAGAAACTAAAGTTCAATGAGGGAAAGAAATTTGTTCTAATTCGTATAATTACGAAAAGGTAAATCTGGTATTCCAACCTGGTTCTGTCTCATTCCCCAAATGATACGGTCATATAAAAGATGAGCAATCATAACGATTACCATTTATAAAGCACTATCAGGTACCAGGCACAATGGTAGGTGCTTTACATACATTTTCACTAAGCCTTACTGTAAACCTGAAGGTATTGCTTGTGAAGTAGGCACAGGCAGGTTAAAGGACTTACCCAAGGCCACACAGCTAGAAGTTGCAGAAATAAAAGTCCATTGCAGCTAATCTATAGAATCCTTATCCTTTTTTAATTATGTTACACTTCTTGCTGCACTAATAGGTCCCCACTGTCTGAGAGACACATTGGTCATTGGGTCCCTTCATCCTACACCAGCGCAGTGTGAGTTTCCCTGTCATCTGGGAGTCACAGCACCAAGACTTCTTCTCAAGGGGCTGTCTGCTAATCACCAGTTAGGTTTGCTCATGCAAAGACCTATGTCTCAATTTCTCCTTGTTGGGGATAAGCCAGTGCACCCTAAAGGAACCCTGATACAATCTTTCATAAAATAAACAGAAGGTACTTGGTCCCTAACACAGATTTCCATATTGTTATGCAATCTTGTTGCCCCAACTGTGTCATTTGCATGAAGTTGCTGATGCAAATAGATCATATGAGGGGAATATTCCCACGTCTTCATTTTGCCTTGTGGTAGAGCATCCCCATGAACTATCTACATATGGGCTCACCTTCTTATATCACCGACATTACCCAATAAAATGTATTTATAGTTGAGCTGGTCATTTAGCATTTTGGCCAAATCAAAATTGAATTATTTCTCTATATTCTTCTGATCATATCACATGGTCATCCAAATCAGAACTGGGGCTTTAGCAAGAAAAGGGAAAATCTTGTTTACCAAATCAACTAATTTTTCTAATGTATCAAGCTTTCATCCCCAAACTAAAAATGGTCATTCCAGATCCAGCTGGGTTAGTCAGTGAACTGGGCTCTGTATATATCCTACCACCAGTGCCCAGAGACACAAACCACAACCTAAGTATTTGCATGGAAAACAACCTTAACCGAAGATTACGCAGTTTGGGTTGGAAAAGCAATCCATTTCTTTTATACACATCTGCCGGAAAGGTCAGAAACAGGCTGGCCAGAACCTTGGGCTCTGCTTCTGGAGACTATTTTGGTTGCAAGAACTGTTTCCAAGGGAAATTAAAATCCAAAGAGAACCTAACTTCAGGCAGAAAATCTCTGACAGTGAACTCAAGTTCAATCCAAACTAAGATTGCACCATCTCTTTCAAAAGGTGCTATACTAAAGACAAGTGATTTTATTGCTTTTATGCAAGTACATAGAACAGTAGAGAGAAAGCATCTCTCTCTCTCTCTCTCTCTCTCCCTTTCTCTCTCACCGAGAGAGAGAGAGAGAGAGAGAGAGAGAGAGAGAGAGAGAGAGATTACTGTCGTCTATTTTAAATTTAGGAGTATTTTCTGTAGGGCCAGGAGCCACCACTGTCGTGGCCATGCATGTTGGATTTGGCCAGATGGAAAAGAAACAGTGAAGCCAAAAAATGGTGGGTCATTCCTTTATTAAAGTCTCAATAAGCAAACAGGCAGGGAAAACACTTTGCTCTCATTCAGACTCCCCAAACCCAGGCACATTCTCTGGTTCCACAACCAGGAGAATTTTCTTCTTGTTCCTAGAGTCAAAGGCCTCACCAGTCTCAGTAGGGCTCCCAAAGCCCCTCAGCTCTGGTTTCCCATCTGCACACCTTCTCACTCTCTGCAAAAACTGGCCTCTTCCTCAGCACTCTGCATTCTCTCTGCTCTTTCTGAAAGAACTACCTGGGCCCACAAAAGCCCCTCCTCCAGCAAAAAACTAGCATAACATAGCCCTTCCCAAGCAGGAAGGCAATCCGCAATTTGCAATCAACTGCCCTGCTCTGAGGGCAAGCACACATGTGGCTGCCCAGCGCCATTTTTTAACAATAAAAGTGAGCAAACTAAAAAAATACAAATTTTACAATCTCATTTGCCCAACATTTTCCCTTTTCTTTAAACCCATAGAAATTGTTTTCAGGTAGCCAAAATGCTGCTAGCAAAATATGGAGCCTTTGATTTATTTATTTTTTTTTTTTCATGAAAAGCTATGCTACCACTTAAGTTAATTTAAAATAAAGTCTCTTATAATAGTGTGTAGTTTAAGTAATGTAAAACAACAGACTATCAGTTTCCATTTCAAGTACTGGAACGAAACTTTCTTTCAACTTGGGGTCAGTGAACACATACCACTATAATTCCATACAAGCCTGTGCCCCCAAAGATCTCATTTCCCTGATCTGATCTGACCAGGGATGTATATCTGTCAGGAAAATGCATTTTCAGTTTCCCAGCAATGCCAAGTGAAGTGAACCTCTCCGCAGGGCACACTGAACATGTATCATACAAGACTCAAAACCTGCTACTATTGATTGGCTACTAAGAGAAACTTCCTTTTAGGATCCACAAATATGGCTTTAATTTAGTGGGGTTTATTTTGAGGCAATGAGGAAGAATGGGGGAATAAAGGAGGAGGGGAAGTTTAAGAACATTCTTTCTCATGTAAATTGAACGGCTTGTTTCCACTTCTGGTCTACCGACAGGAGAAAAACACCAGTCCAACAATCTTCCTTGAACGTATCAAATTCCTGTCTCTGCATTTGGGCTTGAGTGTGGTAAGGGTTGAATCCAGCGGGTGCATTTCCTCAAGTTGGCTGGGAAACAGCATCTATCATCGATCTCTTTAATTTTGACTGTCTAATTACAATCCAAAACATTTGCTGGAGCCATCAAAGTGAAGAGATGGGATCTGTTTCACTGATGGTTGAGGCTGTGCTTAGGTTTGCATGAGTGCTTGTCAGGATGGTAGTAAGTCTTCAGCCTTAATGAGCATTATAGCACAGGGAGTATTTGTTGGGCTTGTGTCCCTATTGTGATTTGAAGCTGAATGTGCCACAAGAGTGTGGTAAATTAAAGACAGCTGAGCATTCTTTTGGAGAAGTTAAGTTCTCTTTGGAGTATAGTTTCCCTTGGACACACTACTTGTAACTAAAATAGCCTCTAGAATCAGAGCCTGAGGTCTGGCCAGCCTATGTTTGACCTTTCCAGCTGTGTGTGTAAATGGAGTGAACTGCTATTTCTAATCTTCAACTCCTTTTGAGTTGGCCTAAGTAACTTACTTAACTAATAGGATGCAAAAGAAGTGGCAGTTGGATATTCATAGTTTAAGTGGCAAGAATTCTGACAGTTCCTCCCAAGTTTCTTCAAATACTCACTCCGCTAGTCCTGAGCTGCCATATGAAAAGTTCAACAACCTTTTACCCCAAACTAAAACCATCAACATGAAGACCCTTGGGGCACCATTCTGTGCTGAGTCCAAACTTTCATTCAAAGATGGTTTGCAGCCACTAGACTAGCCTGTCCACTTGCTGAATACCATTATGAAGATAACACCTGGAAGAAGAAAAATATTCTAGCCCATGTGCCAATCCCAAGAACCATGTGAAGCTAGTAAACAACTCTTGTTTTAAGCCATTAATTTTGGGAATATTTCTTAAGCAGCAGTAGATAACTGAGCAAAGTACAGTTCAAAAATGGAAGCCCAGTACTTTATACTTTATACACTAGAATGGTCATTTGGTTCTTGTCTGTTTTTCATCCTCTAAATCTCAGATTAATTGTTCTTCCCTCTTAATGCCTTTTCTGTTGCTGACCCCGCTCAGGACAGATTAGATCCTCATTCTTTTTATAACTGTTTCTTCCTTAAATTCAATTCCTCGAGGGCAGTGTAATTTTAAAATTGATCATTTATTCATGAAAGGAACATATTGTGAGTCTACCAAGTATTAATTCATATGTTTACTACTGGAAAAATTGGGGAATCTCTCACTTCCTTTGCCATATTTCTGAGACCTAGCACACATGTAAGTTGGAGGTCAACACATGCCACTTTTTATAAATTCAAACTGGTTTGATTAGAATGGCTACATTTATTGTTGTAAATAGAGATAATCAGGGTAGAGAGCAAATAGAACCAAGTTCATATCCTAGCTTGGCCAAATAAAGTCACACGACTGAGGCAAGACTTATTTTTGCTTTCTTTTAAGATAAAAGTAACCCACTGAAGCCTGAAATCTTGGTAGTTAAGTCCCAATTTTAACACATCTTGTCATTTTCTCTGTTTCTCCATTGATGAAATGGGCTAGCATTATTTAACTCCTAGGGTGGTTATGAGAATTAAATAAGTTAATATGAATAAAATGGCTTAGAATAGTAACTTTTACAAAATAAGTGGTGGAGAAGCATTTATAAAATAAAATTATTTTGAAATGTAGTGTGTAGAATATACACAGTATATAATGAGCATGATAAAAAATATTTTTTCTCATTCCATGATTTTTTTTTCAGTATGGGTTTCAGGCACTAATATATTTATACATTATTTATCTTTATAGTCTTAAATTATGTGTGAGTTAAAAAATAATTTGATGTTATATTCCATGCCTAATGTATTTGGGTAAACCCAGCTCAAAGCACACACTTGTTAATCCAGGATTGGTTCATGTGAGAAGTAACTCAGATGGGTATGAGATCAGTGATTTTGATTCTTCATTCTTAAAAAATCATCTCATTTATATTAGTTTATAAATCTAATGCTATTGAATGTCAATGAAGTGACACTTGGTCAAATTTTAACCAATGTATCTATTGTGCACATTTTGTCTTTACTAATGACTTCAGTGACTTACTATTTAAATCCCCACTGGGGAGAGAGGTGGGATCAAGGGAACAAAGAAGAGAGAAAGGAAAATGAATAAAGCAGATGTGTTATATGATTTTTGGGAATCTGGTGTCTAGATTCAAATCGTTTCTGTTTCATATAGATTTTCACAGTTTAATTACATTTAACTTATTAATTATATTCTTTAACTTGAGTAAATATAAAAATAAGAACTTCTAATTTTTACAATTACTACACTTAAGGGCAGTTAGATATGCTTAGACTTGGCAATCACTTTGGCAAATTATACTCGTGTATATAGCTACGTAAATATAGATAGATACATAAAAGTTTACATTTATTTCTCTGCACATTATACTGCCATTAAGTGTTTTTATTTTCAGGTAATCATGACCCAAGTATAATTCAGCAGCTCAAAGATACAGAAACAATGAGACTTTAAAAAAAACAACAACTATATTTCTATCTAATTTCTTGTGAGATATAAAATGGCAATTGCCTCTAAAAAAGCCTAACACAACACGAATCCTATGCAATTGCAAAGGCATGTGATTAAATAAAGCAAGTCATGAATATGACATAAAACAAATACTAAAAGTAATAAGGATGACTATAATTGGTGAGAAGTTAGGGGCCTCCTCTCTGCGATTTTACTCTAAATTTCATTCCTCGTCATTTGTTATACAGAGCCTCCCATTCTGTACTCTGAATGTTAATATTCTTGACTTATTTTTTGAACAGACTGTGAGTTCCTCAAGATAGGAATCTCTCTGTGACTTTCATTGGTTTTAACTATGTTGTATTGGAATGGGTTGTTTACCCACCTGCGTTCTCCACTTCCTCTTGATCTCCTAGGGGGCTTAAGATAAATCATACCCTCATCTGGCTAATTACCTCAAAGATCCGGCACGTGTGACAGAATGTCAAATGTAACTTTTCTTCATGTCTTAACTTGTCTAATGACCCAAAATTAATTATATAAAAGGTGACAAGAAATCTCGTGTTATAATGAGGGCTGCTACACATATCCTCAAAAGGTTTAATAAGATTTGGGCAAACTGGGTCTCTGACTACCAACACTCGTACCTACTCCAAAATATATAAGAAAAGGGTAGAAATTTAAGAAGTTTTTTTAAAAATGAAAACACAGAAGATAAGACAGCACCATGGTATTTTATGTCATCTGAAGGTGAAGGAGAGAACCAGATATTTCTCCTTCTCCCTTTCCCTGCCCCCATGCTGAATGAGAGGAGTAAACAGAAAAACCACTCGTGAACACTAGATGTTCCTTGTGCCACCTGGTAAAGAAAGAACATGTGAAGGACTGGGGAAGAGATCAGCAAGAATACACATGAAGCAGATTAAAGTTCTGGGCATTTCCCAAGCAGAGCTTACATTTGAGTTTGATGTGTCTTGTCAGAGTATGGGCCAGGCACTTTGGCTGAGATTACAGGTGAGAAGAGTACCCCTAGGACTGTAGCCCAGCTCTGGAAGGGGGCAGAAACTTGATATGCTTCCATAGAGGAATAGCCCCTGGCAGTGTTCACAGTGCTTCTCCAAGTACAGCCTCTCATGAAGAAACAGCAAATCATGGAAAGAACTTGCCTTCCCGTCAAGGGGTGGTTTGAGAATATGTTCCACCGACCCATTTCCGCCATGGCCAAACCTTCACGCTGACTAAGTGACATACGTACATGCAACAGAGGACACTTTGTGAGCCAGCCTACTGTCTCCAGTAATGCAGGTGATACTAGGCTCTGTAGAGAATATAGATTGCTATCCCATTCCTGTGGCAGCCTCTGCAGCCTGTAGAGAGGAAGTGAGGGAAATCCCCCTGATGCCTAGTATACAGGGGGGGTCTAATCAGGGCACCTATTCAACCCAACACTGACACCATCTGGAAGGAAGCAAGAACCCAATGGCAGCAACCAGGGAGTTCTGGCCTTGAACTCTTTTCTCTGAGAGTTGGACTATTATAAAGAGATTAATCTTATGGCTTAGACAAAGAAAAGCCAAGGGATGAATGACCATGGAAGCCCTTGTGGGATAAGACTATGTGGAAAGGCTGTTGGGTTCTCCTGTAAGAGCCTGTTGGGTTCTCCTGTAAGAGCTATTGGGTTTCCATGTCTTGGCTCATAAGGCACTGATACCCTGGTAACCAGAAAGCTGATACCATAATTCAGGTATGAGCCCTAGTAACTCACCCTTCGGTAGATACAGCAGACTGGACACATAGAAAGAGTGACCACTGAAATGCCCAAGTGGGATGGTGTATTGTTATAGATGATGGGTCACCCTTGAAGTATGGTGACTTAAATTAATACAGAAACAGCATGTCCTATGTATTCTAAACAATGTCCAAGTCAACTGTCAAAAGAGTCTGGGGCCATTTACCAGAGTTCCAACTAATGAGAAATTGGCAAATTGATTATATTGGGCCCTCCCTGAGTGAAGGTTCTAAATGTGTCCTGATTCGTGTGGACAGTGTGTCTGGTCTAACCCAAGTTTTCCCATCCCCATGCAAACCAGACTATCTTCATTAATAAAAAAGCTGAGTACCAAGTACAGATACCCTAGATGAATAGACAGTGATTGTGGGGCTCAAATTTCAAAGGTCATGGTTTGCAAGACCAAGCAAAACAAAACAAAACAAACAAACAAACATGACATTGAATGGAGGTCCCATCTCCCCTATAACCTGCAAACATCAGGGTTAGTGGAAAAGTGGAATGAAGTATCAAAGCAGCAGATGAAATTATTAACAGGTAAAACCACCTTGACTTAGTGCACTAAAAGACTATCTCAGGGTTTAACACATTTGAACTCATCAAGCAGGAGGTTCTGTTGCCCCGTATGCCAAACTCGGAACTCTTGGTAAGACTCCCAACACCATAAAGATATGGAAGTTGTGGGAAATAGCCATTGTACCCACTCACATTGCAGATTGACGTGCTATGCTACTGAGAAGGCCAAGCTCGATCATGCCTGGGAAAATGGAATTTGCAAAAAGTTGTTTCACCAGATAGAAAATTACTTCTCACCCATGGCTGAACGTGACCTGTTCCGACTCCACAGGAATCCCATGTCCTGCTGCAAGTTGAACCTGTTGAAATGCATTATACGTAGAATGGAGCACACCACACTGAAAGAGGGAAGGAGGTGGGGTCCTGGTCGACATATTTCACCCTTGTCTTTCTGCTCACACCTGACAACACTGCCTTCCCAGTCAACATGTATGGTATGCACAACCAGGCCAAATGTCTCAAACTGCAGCCACATTCATATCTAAGGGTCAGGCCACAAGTATAATTTTACAGGAAGGAATGGCCTTCCTATACAAATTTCTGATGAATATCTGTCTTTTTTAAATTAAATTTCTGCTGCTCTTAATGTATCAAACCATGAAATGGGTAATCCAGCTGGTGGCTAACTGGGTAGTTTCCCCTCTTTAGCTGGTCAGGACAGGCTAGGTGGGTATATTCACTACTCCATGGAGGAGATTGAAAGATAGTAAGCAATACATTAAGGAAAAACAAGCTAAGCCTAAAACTTTTAATTCATCTTTTACTACCATTGCTGACCCAGAAAACTGGCCTTTGGCATGCAATATCAATACCACTAGGCATAGATACTCTTCTTCTGTCAATCAAACTACAATGGCAACCCATCAAACTACTGACCAGAAGGCTCCTAAAATTACCACCATTAGAACCATGGTGGCTGTACTTAGATTTTGGGATGGGTTCACAACCCCAGGTTAAGGACTTTTGAGTACCCAGTAGCCCAGATTAAAAGGAGAAAAATTACTCTGAACAGAACCAATCCAATTGCACCGGGAAAATGGGATGGATATCAATGGAACTGCATGGTCATTCTGTCACATTAAAGGATAGTGGCTGATTTGCCATGGACTGATTGAGCTATCCAAGTATTGATTGGGTAGCCCTGAATGAGAGTCAATAATTGTGTGGCACAGATTTAGGGCATGGCTTCTGCCTGGGTGATTGAGCCATTGTATCCTAGATCTTCCCTATGTTCAAGAGATACTTGATCCTACAGCAATAAAAATTGCCAGCCTCCCTCTCCATAAAGCAAGGTAGACACGTTCTGTTACCCACTGGTCTGAAGGACATTCTAACACACATAGAAACCCTTACTAAATTCACCCAGCAAGCTGTAAGTGACAGCTGGCAAAGCTTGTCCTTACTGAACAGCAAAATGTATATAATGAGAAATTCTGTCCTCCAAAATAGAATGGCCTCAGACATTATTTCCTTATTACTGCCTCATAAGGAAGCACCTGTGCCATTATTCACACGAATGTATCATCTTTATTAAAGCACATGAGCACATAAGTGCACACCCTGAGTGATCTGACCATCAGCCTAAAGGACTAAATAAATCAGTGGTTTGGATTATGTGGCTTTTGGCAGAAAAATGATGACTTATTTAGGGAGTCATTACGTCGATCCAGGTCTTCTCTTGCACGTGCATCTATTTCTACCATGGTATCTGCTTCCAAGTCCAGCCAGACAGCCGCTAACCAGGCCATGTCTAGGCTCCTGAAACACCTTGCTGGTGGCTCAGGGCACATTGTGGAAGGAAGAGCAGGACGTGTAAGTCTATAAGAGTCGGTCGTGATCAGAAGGGGTGAAATGTTGGAAGGTCATGGAGAGGTCGTGACTGCTGGTTGACTAGAACCTGGGGAGTGGAAGGTTCCTCATCCTCATCCCCTGTCCCTGGAATGTACACTCTACCTGCCATTCCCATCACCTGAGTCATTTGCAAGCCACACAGCCTTGAGACAACAACGTAGCATTGAGACCATGTGGACAGTCTATGAGATTGAACCCCATTAAGGCCTCTGTATAAACTCAAGGTTCTGGTGGGAGGGTGAAGGGATCTCCTTCTCTTACGGAACTGAAGAGAAGCCTGAAAGGTTCCCTTGCTGAGTCCAGAGCCACTTCCCCATCCAGAATGGCTGTCTGTCTCTCTGGACTCTCCTCACCCTCCGTGGATGGTGGTTGCCTTCTGCCTCCGGGGAACTCCTGAGTTTGTGAACCAAAGGCAAATTTTTAAATTATGATTGTCATTTATTTAATAGACATAAAGGCACTTATATTTTCTATTTCTTAATTATCTTATTTTGAAAACTTGGATATTTTATGGAGTTTATGTTAATCAAAGTGTTGAAATTAATGGCTTAATGTTATTTGTAATATTTTTTCAATGACTGATTACTAATAATTTTTCCTCTTTTATGCTTAATTTGGAAGATTATTTCTCTATTTGTCTAGCTGGTGTTCTCATTTTTGATTTTTTGTTTGAGTTTCATTTTCTTACTTTTTTCTCTACTGCTTCTCTCAAGTTTCTTCTGTTACCATTTTCTTTTTTATATTTAATTTGGGACTAATGCATTCTAATGTTCTTCACTTCATAAAGTAGCAGCTGAGATCATTCGTTTTAAGAGTTTTTTTATTTTCTAATATAAATTTTGAATGGTAAGTTTTTTCCTCTAAGCACTGATTTAGTTGCAGCTCACACTTTTGACCTGTTGTGGGAATTTTTTTTCTTTAGTTGAAAGTATTTTTTAATTTTTCTTGTGTTTTTCTTTGACTCGTTTTAATATATTGGGAATGTATTATTGTAATTTTCAAATATTTCGGGATTTTCCAAATACTTTTTTGTTATTGACTTCTAGTTTAATTCTACCATAGTTACACAATACAGAGTGGGACAAAATTGGTGTACAATGGTTTGTATGGAAATTAATACATAATTAATAATTAGGAGTAAAAGAATAAACTGTCGCATACTCACAACTGTAAACCTACTTTTGCTTCACCCTGTACTTTATGGCTTCAATACTTTAAAGATTTATTTAGTGGCCCAGAATATGGTTACTCTTGTTGGATATTTCATATGCATCTGTTCACAGTGTGTAGTTGACTGGTGTTATAGAAATACCTATTAGGCCATGTTAGGCCACTTTGGTTGACAGTATTTAATCTTGCATACTCTAACTCATATTCTACATACTAATTCGACCAATTATTGAGAGAAGAGTATGGAAATAACAAATCTTAAGATTAGTTTATTTCTTATCATTATAATGTCTTCTTTATAAATTTATATTATTCATTAAATGTTTATCTTTTTCTTTAATAATATACATTTTGAGAGCCTTAGTCTAATATTAATATAAGAACTCCAACTCTCATATGTTTAGAGTTTGCAAGCCTATTGTTTTCTATTCTTTAATTTTCATTTCTTTGTTTCTTTTTAATTAAAGTAAATTTTTATAGGTGGCATAAAGTTGGGGTTTTACATTTTATTTATTCTGACAATTTCTAATTTTTAATTGAGTGTGTAGAACTTTTCTATTTAATGATTATCAATAAGGTTGTGTTTAAATTCATCATGTTGTTCATTGTTTTCCATTTGCCCCATCATTTTTTAGTCCCTTTTCCATTTTCATGCCTTCTTTTGGAATAGTTAAGTATATTTTATCATTCAGTGTTATTCCCACCATTTTCTTGAGTTATACCTCATCTATTCTTCTTTCATGGTTTCTGTCAGGTTTATAATGTTATATTTAACTTATTACATTCTACTTTAATATTATACTTCACCATTTCATATATTTTACTACAGCTCATTCTTTCTCTATCATTGTTTTAATTATACTTTTATGCTTATGTGACTTCTCAAATACATTTCTATTATTTTTGCTTTAAACAGTAAGTTATCTGAGAAAAATTTAAAAATAAGAATATACTTTTAAAATCCACAACATACTTATCATTATAGCATTCTCATTCCACTGTGTATACACATTTTTTTTTTTTTGTATTTTTCTGAAGTTGGAAATGGGGAGGCAGTCAGACAGACTCCCACATGTGCCTGACTGGGATCCACCCAGCATGCCCACCAGGGGGCGATGCTCTTCCCATCTGGGGCGTTACTCTGTTGCAACCAGAGCCATTCTAGCACCTGAGGTAGAGGCCACAGAGCCATCCCCAGCTCTGGGCCAATCTTGCTCCAATGGAGCCTTGGCTGCAGGAGGGGAAGAGAGAGACAGAGAGGAGAGACAGAGAGGAAGGAGAGGGGGAGGGATGGAGAAGCCGATGGGCGCTTCTCTTGTGTGCCCTGGCTGGGAATTGAACCCAGGACTCCTGCATGCCAGGCCGATGCTCTACCACTGTGCCAACCGGCCAGGGCCTGTATACACATTTTTATCTGCATCATTTATCTTTCACCTGAAGAATTTCTTTATGATTTTTGTACTGCCAATTTGTAGATGATATTCTCAACTTTTGTTTGTCTGAGAAATGATTTAATTTGTCTTTGACAGTGGATGATATTTTTACTCAGTAAAGAATTCTGCTTTTATAGTGTTTGCCTTTTTCCACTCTAAAGATGTCATTGTATTCTGGTTTGCATAGTTTCTGATGAGAAGTTTGTTATTATTCTTTTTTTCTTTTCTTTTTTTTTTTTTTTTCTGAAGTTGGAAATGGGGAGGCAGTCAGACAGACTCTTGCATGTGCCTGACCGGGATCCACCCGGCATGCCCACCAGGGAGCGATGCTCTGCCCATCTGGGGCGTTGCTCTGCCACGACCAGAGTCATTCTAGTGCCTGAGGCAGAGGCCACAGAGCCATCCTCAGAGCCCGGGCAAACTTTGCTCCAATGTAGCCTCGGCTGCAGGAGGGGAAGAGAGAGAGAGAGAGGAAGGAGAGGGGGAGGGGTGGAGAAGCAGATGGGTGCTTCTCCTGTATGCCCTGGCTGGAAATCGAACCCGGGAATCCTGCATGACAGGCCTACACTCTACCACTGAGCTAACTGGCCAGGGCCATTATTCTTATCTTTGTTTTTCTAGATGTAATTATTTATCTGAACTTCCAAGAATTCTAGTCTTTTATTTTTATTATGATGTATATATACTCTATTTATTCTATCTTTTATTAAAAATTTATTACCCATTTATTTAACTCTATACAATGGACTATTTCTTAGGAATACAGAGCTTTAAGACAAGCTTCCTACTCTAAGGAGGTCACAGTTCTGCTCCCTACCAATGTGTTAGAAATTGTGGGTCATCACTCATCATTCAAATTAAAGATATAGAATAAAACATGTCAGAGTTTTTTACATGTACCAGTAGTAAATGTGTTATTATATGTGTATGTGTGGGTGAGTGTTCTATGTGTCCTTTTTTATGGTATACACTATGTTTCTTAACGTAGAGCACAGTCGAAAATATTCTAGAATGACTATATTAGGACCCAGACAACCAAATCTTTAGAACATTCTCAAACTTTTAATTTCCTATCATATTGCAGGGACTTGTACCTCATTTTTCACTTTATCTCTCCTGGCACACATTCTAGTCATTTGCTCAAGGTAGCTGCTTGACACAACTGGTTGTTTTCCTGATTAAGGCAAAGTGTTTTGTTTGGAATTATTGATGTTCGTGTTTGAGTGATATCTACTTTCCTTGGATTTATTTTAGAAGTCATTGAAACAATATGTCTGACTTTGTGGTAAGAAAAACAAGTGGTTGGTTGACCAAAATTTTGAGTTTTTCAACCAATTTATTTTTTTTCTCAGAGGCAGAGCCCAAGTCTTGCTTATAGCAGCTTTCACAAGGCAATAACTCTTGTTCTCTAACCTGATTAAAGGAGATTTGTTTTGTGCATGTGGAGATAAAATGGCTTTAAATAGTATTATTAAACTCTAAGCTAAGCAATAGCTTTACCATGAGACTTGACACTTGTGGTCTCTGTGTTTTATGGATTTATTCTCCTTGCTGTCAGCATAAAAAAAAATCCAGCTGGAAAAGGCTACATTAACTGAAGACCACAAGATTTTGAACATGCTGAAGACCCAATATAAGAAATCTGGGATAGACATTTCATGTGTATGGAACAATTTCATTAGTGTCTCATGCTTCTTAACCATATCTTTCTCTTTACCTCTCGAACTTGGGCAGGCCCAGAAAAAGATGAACTGGTTTCAGTCATTTTCCTGAACTGTAAGCATTCTCTATCACCTAACCTCTGTGGAAAATGAAGGAAGAAGGAGCTGAAGGAAACAATTTGTTTTCTGTGAGTATAAGAAAATAGAATAGAACAATCTTTAAAGGGTTTGGGACTTTATATTTATTTTTTTTAAAGAATGTCTCTATCATTAAAGTTCCCATATTCATTCTTAATCTAATTTCTTTATTTTCTAAACTTGATAATCATCTTGGAAAACAATTTTTACAGGAGTTATTTATTTACAGAACATTCACTCATTTTCACTGCTGTTGAAAATGAGCCTTTAAAATTAATATTTATCTATATCTATTCATTTATCTATCATCTATCATCTCTTTTCATTTATTCATTCATTCATTCACTCACTATTTTAAACACAGCTAATGGAAAAAAGAAAACTTCAAGGAGCCTCAAATATAGTAATAGCACTCCTTTATGCTTAAATAAGTTTTTGACAAAGTTTTCTTTATAGCCACTTATATAAACATTTCTTCTCAGTAATACTGCACTAACATAAATCAATACAAAAACTACATTCACACAAACATCTTTCAAAAGTAGAGTATTGGCCCTGGCCAGTTGGCTCAGAGGTAGAACATCAGCTTAGCATGTGGAAATCCCAGGTTCAATTCCCAGTCAGGGCACATAGGAGAAGCAACCATCTCCTTCTCTACCCCTCACTCCCCTCTCTTCTCTACCTCTCTTCCTCTCCCACAGCCAGTGGCTCATCTGGTTCCAGCACAGCCTCGGGCACTGAGAATAGGTCCGTTGGAGTGCATCAACCTGAGGCGCTAAAAAGGGTTCAATATTTGAGCATCGGTCAATGATGGGGTTGCCAGGTGGATTCTTGTCAGGATGCATGCAGGAGTCTGTCTCACTATCTCCTTTCTTCTCACTTAAAAAAACATTGAGGAACATTCCAAATACTGAAGCTCTGTGTTATTTCTAAATTCTTTGCATTTAATGACATGGGGAAAATGTGCCCTTCCAGAGCTTTAGATGTAAAATGTTCTGCCATAGCTATACTTGAGATATTTGGATTAATTCTTCAATGACAGAGCAGACGCTCTATTTTAATAGATCAAAATATTCTGCAAACTCAGTTTTCATCACCTATTTCCTGTCAGATTTATATTTGTGTTGAAATGCTTTAGCAATCAAGTTAGTTCAATCTGCCTTAGCGACTCTTCACCCCAAGATTACAAATAGTCACAATGTCGTGTTACAGAATATTTTGACATGTTTCCCTGTACTAAATTTAATAGTTTAAAGTTTGCTAATGCAATCTTTTGATCAGCTAACTACTGAACTACCATCACATCAGCTCTATTGTCTGTTGCCTCAAAATTTTGTAAGAGACCTGAAATTTGACCCCATCCAAACAAGTTCTAACTAATATTTAGTACATTTTGATAATACCATTAAATGGTTTTAAGTGCTTGAGCCACAAATTGGAGAAAGTACTGTAGTTTCTTATTTAACTTTACCAAATGTCATCCCAGAGTGAATATAATATTCCAGATTAAACACTAGGAAATGCCTACTGCTTTAAGAAAATAATCAACTAAAGCCTAATTTGGTTCAGGGTGTCTTTTGATGGGGAAAACTGAATACAATAGAAATTCCTCCCTTTCTGCCATGCAGAGTGAAATGGCACTCTGACCCTCTGCATTCTTTACATGATGATGGCACTGTTCATGTTCTGAGAAGTTATGAAATTCAGCTAAGGTCATTGTTGGGTCCTTGCAATTCTGTACAAGATTAATTTTTTCAATATACTTTGTGGGTGTAGAAAAGATCAGAGGAGGCGTGTAGGTCATGCTCGTGTCTGATGAAATTTCCTTCTGACACCTGCTGCCTGCTCCATATTTCTTTTTATGAAGAAAAGTTGCTTGAACTTGATGAGCCAGGGACGTTTTCTCTGTTATGTTATTTACTTACAAACAAATAAATCCCAGAGCATGTACATTATTTCCAGACTTAGTAAATGCTAAACTAAGGCTGGGAAATTAAGATGTATTTAGCTCTCAAACATTTTTTTCAACATTTCACATTAATTAAAGCTTAAGATGCATTTAGCAATGCTATTAGAGTCATTTTAAATTCAAGACTTTAGACTGTCAACGCTTGATCAAAATAATCTCCAGTCTTTAATAAATCTCATGATTGCTTCACACAGTATTACTAGATTTCTTTTGTCTTTAAAGTAGATGTGGTATGCAAGGTATCTTTCTTTTTCTTTCTTCTTTTCTTCCTTCCTTTTTCCTTCCTTCTTTCTTTCCTTCCTTCCTTCCTTCCTTCCTTCCTTCCTTCCTTCCTTCCTTCCTTCCTTCCTTCCTTCCCTTTCCCTCCCTCCCTCCCTCCCTCCCTCCCACCTTCCTTCCTTCCTTCCTTCCTTCCTTCCTTCCTTCCTTCCTTCCTTCCTTCCTTCCTTCCTTCTTCCTTCCTTCCCTTCTTTCCTTCCTCCCTCCCTCTATCCCTCCTTTCCTCCCTGCCTTCCTTCCTTTCTTTTACTTCTAACTACAAACAAATGCATAAGAAAAAATGTTAACTTTAGTTTGAAACTTTCAAATGACTATTTTGAATACAGTGGTACCTTGAGATACGAATGTTATTTGTTCTGTAACCAAGCTCGTAAGTCAGTCAACTCGTATATCAAACTGCCGCTACTGGACCCATGCGCCAACACGCCAAGTAGTGCAGCTTCCCGAATCACAACTCGTATCTCGGAATTTTGCTCAGATCTCGAAAAAAAATATGGACCAAGTTGCATCTCGTATCTTAAAAAAATTCGTATGTTGGTCTGTTCGTATCTCAAAGTCCCACTTTTGAAATACATGTATATCAAAGCATCAGATGGGTAGGTGAAAAGACAGAGTGTTAAATGTAAATTATAGTAAGAAAAAATTTTGTGATTCTATTTTAGAAAAGGTATTGGTGATAACTGGCTTCTACTTAACCACCATAGTAGTATATCCAAATGTCCTTGGTGTATTCACTTCCTTTTGTTTTGATCATGTAACTGAACTTACCTACAAATTTCTTACATTTCCTTTCCAACTCTCCAAACTGTTTAGCACCTTCAGAGATAAGTCCATGCCATGAAGATATTTCTGAACACTTAAGTATATATCAGCCTCTCATTTCTCTCTATTTTATTCTTAATTCACTTTTATCTGATTAAGTAGTTATATTTCTTGCAAGTGAATGCTATACTTCATTTATTATATATATATACACACACAAATAGACACACACAAGGTGGAGCAAAAGTAAGTTTACAGTTGTTTGTATAAAAAATAATATAATAATTAATTAATAATAATACAAGAATAAGCTGTGTTTCACATATTCACAACTGTAAACCTACTTTTGCCCCACCTTGTGTGTATATATACATTTCAGCCCTTAGTAGCTATTTCCACTAATTGTATAGTTTTAAAATGAGCACAATAACACAGACTTTACAAAGTAGCTGTGAGAATAAATGAAGGATGATATGTTGATACCAAGCACACTTTTGAGCCTCAATCATATTTCATAAATGCTGTTTCTTTAAGCTCATGTCACGGCCAGTTCTGTTGTAGCTTCATGGTGCCTCTTGGTTTTCTTTTCTCTCTTCTTCTAGAAAACATAGTGTGAAGTAAAGGGGTATTTTTAAATAATCACTACCCTAAGGTTGTGCTATGGTAAACTTGTTTTTATTTTCACTTATCAAATTATCTTTCTAATAAGTTCCTTTGGAACAAAGCAAAGAATAAATTATAAATAAATATCAAACAAATATACTAGTAATGAAGTCTTATTTACTTCTTTAGGCTTTGGTAGAACTGGCTTTCAATGTAAGATTTATAAAGGTTAGCATTTTCTTTTCTAAGTATTTATATATTAAAAGTGGAAAGTGAACCTGTGGATAAGCAGTGTACATTTAAGGAGGTAGAAATTATGGTGACTAACAACACAGAAATAATTAAGAATCAGAACTCTAAAACAGATGTTTGCCTATTTTTATGAGAGTATATGAAGAAGCATTTTGGGTTTATGAAGAACAGTGGACTTATTGTTCTAACATGACTAAACCAAAGCATTTTTTTTTGCATTTAAAGTCTCAATAATATGAGGAAACTAACCTTGAAAAACAATTTAAATAATATAATAATAATAACAATAACTGCATCGTTGATTTATTTTGAGCATTTATTATTTATTGAACATTCTATTGAACTTGTCTAATGTTTCTTATTTCTCATGACAATTGTGTTATGTGAAAGCAATTTCTATCTCTATTTTAAATAACATAGTAACCACAGAAAAGCTATGGAAATAATCCAACATCACACACATTTCCTGATATGGTTGTGATTGGAACTCAGACATCTCTCTTAACTTTCCTTCATATTCAATGACATTAGTTACTAATGAATGATGCAAAACATTTTAACAAAATTTCCTGGTTTGCATATAGCCTGCAAAAATCAGAATCCCCAAATGTCATCTAAAGAAGAGCTTTAAGTATTACTTAAAAATCGTTGCTAGGCAAAAAGATCTACTTCATAGATGGGGCTCTCTCATCTGAGAAAGGCAAGTTCAAAAGGGGCAGCCCAAACCACGAAGAAGTTACTGCCATTTCTAGAAAGGTCATTGGTCACAGGATTTGTCAGATGGAGTAACATAAAATTTAGAAGATAAAACTAAATTCAGATAGGAAAGGAAAACTATTAAAACCAGAAAAGCATGTTTTATATAAATATGGTAAAGCCCTTTTTTCTTTCTTCCAGGTTTTCCAACCTGACTGACAAAGAGTAGTTTATGTTGGAAAATGTTTTCATCTCAGCCATCTTGGGTCAGGGATAGGTGTAACTAACACATTAAACTTCATCTCCATCCTGAAACGTTGCCTTTTCAATCAACCTGAGCTTTCAATGAGTAAAAAATAAGAGTGTGTTCTGAGCCTGTGGGAGAGCCCAGAAAACAAAGAGATAAAACTCTAATATATCTATTTTTACCTCTAAAAAGAGGCTGATACACTGATGATTGGAGCAGACACCAGGAAATTAGACCACATGGCAGTGTTAAATCCATTAGCAAACCTATGTTCTCTGGTGAAAAATGACATAACTTTTAACAGTTTGGGTGAAAAAATTAAATATGTGGCTAGAATCTTTAACTCCTTTGTGGGTTTACTCCCTTAGTAAGTATTTGCTAAAGTTTCACCATATGTATTTCCTTGGCTCGCACTTCAGATCACGTGTAAAATTTATTTAACAGGCATATTCTCAAAACAGTTTAAGCCCTGAGAGGTCCTATTCCATTTCCTTGGTAGGATTTTTTATTTCTTGCTATTTATTCAGGGTTTAGGGGTACAGATAAATGTGTTTGTGTAAATGAGATTTTTACCATTTTTACAGAAAACTTAAACATTCAATAGCCTAGTATTCTATTACTTGGATTGAAATGCTTTCTTAATGTTAAAAAAAAGTTTATTAAAATCAAAGAAAAATATGTAGAGAAAAACTATATTCTGTTATTATCCAAAACGAAGTTGGACTTTGAATTCTGCCTCTAGTGAAGGAATGTGTCACAAAACAACATCATTCTTAAAAACACACGCAAGGTAAAAAAAAAAGTTAGATGTCATTCTTCATTCAGAAAATAAAACACTTCTCTTTGTGGTCAGAACAAAACATTAGCCTTCAATGTGAACAAGTTGCTTCTAATGTAAAGTAAGAAAATGCCTTGGGTTGACATGTACATTGGTTCATTTTTCTAAAGAGAATCCCCCCACCTCTAACTTGGGCATACTTCAGGGAGGACAGAGTAAGTGACTCCCCACAGGATGCAATTTGAAGGATACTCACTGGCTCCCACTGTTCAGACTCTTGCTTGCACAGCTTGCCGTGGTACCTGACCATCACTGTGAAACAGACACTTGAACATTTAAAATGGGCTGGTTTGACAGCTGACAGCAAGCCCTTTCCAGGTTATGTCCTGGTGTGAGGCCAGGGCTAAGGATCATTAAAGGGCATCAGGAGGTAAACACTGAGGCTGGAAACAATACTACCAAAGATGTTTTGGGCTGCTTGACAACATGGCTCAGGGAGAGCCTTGAGTCCGGTGTTTAGTCATATCAGTGTGGGTTCTCTGTGAAATCCATGACAGCCACAGAGAGGCCATGGCTGTCCTTTCCCATCCTAGGCAGAGAGCACAAACTTAACTTGGAAGAAAAATTATGGCAGGGACAATTCTTTGGAGATCTTCTGTTCAAAGTCTCTGTAATTTCAACACCATGTCAATAGTGTCTGCTTATCAGCATCTGGAAGAGGGCATCTGAATTAGCAGACAGGGATGAGCCAAACCCAGCTCATGAGTGTAAAATCTCTCTGGTTTATTCTAGAGGAAAATGAGAGTTTTGTGTGGTAGCTGGTTCACGTGAATTTAAACAAGGGAAGTGAGTTTAGTAGCTCACGAAGATGGGAAGTCCAAGGAGGTACAGCAGTTCTTGTGCATGTTGCAACTTATATGTTCAAAAAAGCTCATCAGGTTTGACCCAGTGGTCTCCCTCTTTTCTCAGATTTCCTTCCTTTTGTGGTTGGTTGTAGAAATGGCCATCTGAAGCGCAAATCTGTAGCATCCTCATATTTATGATTCCAGAAAACAAAGAGGATTTTTCTGTCTCCTTGTCCGTGTTATTCTCCCCTAAAGAACTATTATTGACCCTTCTGGCTTGGTCTTAATCTAGCTTTAATTTTCTGTCCCTACAGTTATGCTGTACAGTGAAAAGTGACCTCAGTTTATTTTGATACTGAGAAAAACAGGTGCAGAGGAGACTTTGCTGATAATGATTTTTGGCAAATGTTCAGCTTGTTACTTCAGTCACAGTGACAAAAATGGCTATTTGCTGATACCTGCCATTTTATCAGGGTTTCCCCTGATCTGACATGTTTTTACCAGCAGACATAAGTTTCGGGGAATTTTGTGTCTGATACTTCGCATTCGTGGCCCCTCTGTCAATCTCCCTGGGTATCTGCTACAAAACAATCATTTTCATTCAACATTAAGAGGATGTTAGAACAAAAACAATGATAAGGAGGAAATAATGCTGTTTTTTTTTCTTCCAGATAGTTATAAAAGGAAACCTCAACTTCATAAATTTTTAAAGAATTTCAGCAAGTTGACTGTTCTCTTTGACTTTTCAAATTCTGAACAAACACAAAAGCATGATTGAGAGGAGAAAAGAGTAGAGTCCAGAAACAAAAGAAGCCTTGACTAAAGTTTTTGTAAGTACAAGAACACCTTAAAAATGAAGATAAATCAGCAACAAAGTGGTAAATCTAAAAATAACTGTTGTAAAGTATTTACTACCAGACTTAAAAAGCACAGAGCTAAAATACAGTCAATTATTTTATCGTAGATTAAACTTAAAAGAAATAATAATGTTGTATGCCAGGTAGAGAAATTAAAACTTAGAATAAGGGTTTATTGACTATATATATATATATATATATATATATATCTATATATATATATATATATATATATATCTGAAATATAAACCTAGGGTGAGCCAAAGGGGGTTAGAATTTAATTCACAAACACGCATACACACAAAACATTTTAGGTGCAAACCCACTACATAAAGGAAACATCATATCTGTGATTTGCTTGCTTTGGAATATGGAGTCAAAGCCCTTGTTACCTGAGCATCCAATAAAATGCAACCCCGTGACTGGTGATATTTTACCATTCATGTTTCTGTTCTGCAGAAACCCCATGAATGTACATCAATGATGTTTGAGAAGAACTTTAGTGTCGCTGGAATTATGTTCTATTTACAATAATTGACTCTATTTGGCTTGTAACCCAGATTTTAGGAGACCACAGAAGACAGATCTTGATACATGTGATCACTGCAGTCCATAATGCATCTAATTATACTGTATTCTGCAATGGCGAGTCACTTTTAATCTAAAAGTATGACCTTTACGGATGTGTAATGAGAGTGCATTGGACAGCGAGACTCTGAAACAACTGAACACAAATGCCTGATGACTTATTTACAGTTGTACAAGGATAGAATGCACAGTGATTTCTTACAGTTTACTCTGTCTTTGCAGAGATGCTAGAGGGAAGTGAACTGTAGAAGTGTCAATCAAGCAGTATTTATAAAGGACTTGCTGGCCTCACAGTGCTGTCTGTGCTAACCACTTCCCACAAAAGAAAAGAAAGATACTGGTACCTTTAAGTATGCTAAATTTTATCACACCGACAGTAAATTCAATTTCTATTTACCAAAGTCACTGTCCGTCATGGGCTGAAAGAGAGAATTTAAGCTGAACCTTGAAGACTTTGTTGAATTTAAAGAAACAGAACACATGGGTTTCACAGAAGTGAAGGGTAATTATGGTAAGAAGTGGTGGAAATGGGAATGCCTCTGCTGGCATAGGTGTGGGTCGGGAAGGGAGAGATGGAAGGGTATTGTTTGAATATAACAAGTGTGGCCAGATACGATAGGGTTAGATTAAGGGAGGCTTTCAAATTCACTCCAGAAATTTGGAATTTCAAGTTGATATAATAAGCAAAAATAAAAGCATTTATCTTTCTGGGTAGCTGAATGCCATCTGTACCATCATAATTTAGCCAGCTGATGGAGCAGTGTATAACATCAGATAGTAGATAAAAAATCGAAAGTCTAAATACAGAACAAAACTTAGTGATTACTGTAAGAACGATGAGAGATTTAGGTCAAATGGCAGTAAAATTTAAATTGAACATTAAAGTGACAGCTTTGCTTTTAAGCAGTTTAACTTGGTACCATCACCTACCACAGAGGTATTTTTAAGTATTTTGTGAAAGAAATTCTTATGAAACATTCAATTTTTGATTGAATTTAATATGATCAAAAGGGCTAAAAAAACAACAACTATATAATAAAAAAGCCTGACCTGTGGTGGCTCAGTGGATAAGGCGTCAACCTGGAAACACTGAGGTTGTCGGTTCAAAACCCTGGACTTGCCTGGTCAAGGCACATATGGGAGTTGATGCTTCCAGCTCCTCCCCCTTTCTCTCTCTCTCTCCCTCTCTCTCCTCTCTCTCCTCTCTAAAAATGAATAAAAAAATAAAACTATATAATAAAAGGGCTGAGATTTAAAAGAAAAAAAAATCTTCCCTTAAGTGTATATCTCAATAATGAGGGAAAGGTGGTTACTTACTTGATCAAGTTCATCAGTATGAAGTTCTTTGCATTGATTTTATTCAAACCAGAAGTTTAGTCTTGTGCTAAATTAACTCAAAACAGATTTGGACAATGTATTTGCATCATAATTCATTTTCTAGTTAACAGACCAGAAATTTGTTTTCAGGTGCAAACCGCTAGTTTGTGGAATCTGCTGTATTTTACTCTTTGAGTCACTGATACTGTCAATTCTGGGAGGCTTTCCATTTACCCTTTTAGAAAATGGAAATATTTAATGCAGCTGTTTCAACCTTATTTTAAACTAGGGTTTTTTTTAGGTGAGAGGAAGGGAGATAGAAAGACAGACTTCTGCATCTGCCTTGACCAGGATCCATCCGGCTACTCTGACTGGGGTCAATGTTTGAGTTTGAGCTATTTTTATCACTTGAGGCTGACACGCTTAGACCAACCATTCTATCCTCAGGACCCAGGGCCATGCTTGAACCAACTGAGCCACTGGTTGCAGGAGGGGAAGAGAGAAAGAAGAGGGAGAACAAGGGGGAGAGAAGCAGGTGGTTGCTTCTCTTGTGTGCCCAGATGGAGAATCAAATCCAGGATGTCCATATGCTGGGCAATGCTCTATACACTGAGCAATTTTTTTTTTTGTATTTTTCTTAAGCTGGAAACGGGGAGAGACAGTCAGACAGACTCCTGCATGTGCCCGACCGGGATCCACCTGGCACGCCCACCAGGGGCGACGCTCTGCCCACCAGGGGGCGATGCTCTGCCCCTCCGGGGGTCGCTCTGCCGCGACCAGAGCCACTCTAGTGCCTGGGACAGAGGCCAAGGAGCCATCCCCAGCGCCTGGGCCATCTTTGCTCCAATGGAGCCTCGGCTGTGGGTGGGGAAGAGAGAGACAGAGAGGAAGGAGGGGGGGTGGGGGTGGAGAAGCAAATGGGCGCTTCTCCTATGTGCCCTGGCTGGGAATCAAACCCGGGTCCCCCGCACGCCAGGCCGACGCTCTACCACTGAGACAACCGGCCAGGGCCTAGCAATTTTTTTTATGTACTAGAACTCACTGCTTTTAACAGTGGAGACAAGTTGATATTTCAATACATTGATACCTTGAGATACGAGTTTAATTCATTCTGTAACCAAGCTTGTAAATCAGTCAACTTGTATATCAAACAAATTTCTCCCATTTAAAATAACTGATATAGATTTAATCCGTTCCAGCCCTGTGAAACATCCCCAAACCATTCTAAATTATGACAAAAGGTATGTTTTAATTAAGAAGCACACATGTATACTTTACCAATTAATAACAAAATATGTAAAATAAAAGAAAATAGTGTTATTTAGTACAGTATTCTTACCTTGGAGACAGACGAGTGCGGCTAATGGAGGTGAATGGCGGAGGGGGAGGGAGGGAGGAAGGGATGCAGGCACTGTAGACATGTAAACTAAAACTGCATTTTCTTAACACAAAATGTTAACTAAAACTGCATTTTTTTACTTTAAACAAAACTAAAACTGCACTTTCTTAACTTAAAAAGAAACCACAAAAATTTAATTGTAAAAAAGAAAAAAGCACTTTCTTAGCTTTAAACTTAACCTAAGCTTAACATTATGTATTTTTTATTTAATCATCACCTGTTTTTGCCTTTTTGGCTGCACTTTTGGCACTTTCACTTGCAGGACATTTGAATAAAAATCTATCCAAAGAGGTTTGCTTTTTCCTGCCTTTTAAAATGTTATGGAAATGTGACTAACAAGTGTCATTAAAAAGTGCTGAAGCATGACCAGTTGAAACTTTTTCTGGGTGTTTCTTTTCAGTGAAACTTGAAAGCTTCTCCCACATTACCAGCATGTCTTTAATTTCACCTGTAGAAATCACTTTATCCGACTCTACCTCCTCCTCACTACTAATCTCTTGCAGAAGCTCCGTATGTTGCATCATCTGTAGTTCCTTCAACTCCTCAGTTGAGATTTTCTCCTCATGTTCCTCAAAGAGCTCATTTATGTCACCCTCATCTACCTCCAAACCAACTGACTTTCTGAGGGACACAATCTCCTCCAATGCTTCTACCTCAGTCTCAGTCTGTGGTTCGAATCCTTTGAAGTCTCTGCCTGCAACAACATTAGGTCATAACTTTTTCCATGCTGAGTTCAAGGTTCTTCTTGTAACCTCTTGCCATGTCAAGTCAATAATGCATAAACATATCATGATGCTGTAGTGATCTTTCCAAAACTCTCAAAGGGTTAGATTTGTATTTTCAGTCACCTCAAAGCAGCCATGGAACAAATGCTTTGTGCAAAGCTTTTTAAAGTTGGAAATGACCTGCTGATCCATAGGTTGCAAGATTGAAGTCGTGTTGAGTGGTAAGTGGAGGACTTTCACGAATTTGAACTCCTCGAGAATGTCATCTTCAAGACCAGGTGGGTGGACTGGAGCATTTTCAATGATTAGTAATGCTTTCATTGGGAGTTTATTTTCTTGAAGATATTTCTTCACTGCAGGACCAAAGACGAGTTTTACCCATTCAATAAAAAACTACCGCGTAACCAGGGGTCTAAAACTCGCGGCCCTCAGGCCGCATGCGGCCCGCCGAACAATTTTGTACTGATTTTTTTTTGTTTTCAACTGCAGTGAGAAAAGTGTTGCGTAACAGTTGCCTTTTGTAGACCTAGTGTGGCCCACAGAATGGCTGTGATCTTGCTCTGCGGCCCACATGCTGAGTTGAATTTGAGACCCGTGGGCCGTAACCCATGTTTTAGCATTAGAGCGCCACATAACCTGCAGTTTTTCTTTAAGAATCTTGTGAGTCTTAAAGGCTCAAGGATTTTCAGAATGATACACTAGCAGTGGCTTTACTTTACAGTCACCGCTAGCATTTGCACACAACGCAAGGGTCAGACGGTCCTTCATGGGTTTATGGCCTAGCAGATTTTTCTTCTCTGCGGGGATGAAAGTCCTCCAGGTCATTTTTTTTTCCAAAACAATTCTGTTTCATCACAGTTGAACACTTGTTGGGGGATGAAGCCGTCCTTTGCGACAAGCACAACAAAATGTGCGATATACTCCTCAGCTGCCTTAACGTCAGCAGTAGCAGCTTCACCATGCCTCACCACCAAGTGGATGCCAGATTTCTTCTTGAAATTTTTAAACCAGCCGTAACTTGCCTTAAATGTACCTTCTGCTGTCCCTTTTGAGGTTGATGGTTCTTTTTTCTTCAAGTCGCCGTAAATAATAAGTGCCTTTTTGCATATTACAGTCTCTGTCACTGTATCTCCTGCCAGCTCTTTCTCTTTCACCCACACCAGCAGAAGCTTCTCCATTTTTCATGGATATTTGTCCTTAATTGGGACAGAACTGTAGTTCCTTTCACTGGATTTGTGCTTTTGATGGCACCCTTTTTTTAAAAAAATGGTACAAATGATAGATGTATTGCGATTGTACAGCCTTGCCAGTTCAATCACTCATACACTACGCTCTTGTTTTTCTATTATTTCTTGCTTTACTTCTATCAACATCATTCTCTACTTCTTCTCACCACTGTCCTTTACACTCACTTTCTTCAGCCCCATGACAGCACACAAAAAAAGTCATTAAAAAATGCAAAAATGATGCAAGAACGAGTACAGTGCACGAGATTTGACTTGATTCTGCAGGTAACACGTGAGAAAGAAAAAGATGCTGGTGTTGGTCTGACCATACTTGACCCATGTGCCAACTAGCATCAGCTTCCCAAATCAGGACTCATATCTCGGAATTTTTCTCTGATCTTGAACAAAAATATGGACTGAGTTGCAGTTTGTATCTTAAAAAAAATCATATGTTGGTCTGCTCGTATCTCAAGGTACCATTGTATCTTGATTTTTCTGGTGGCTATATTTAAGCTGTGTGCCACATGGGAACAAGCAAGTAACCAGGAATTATAAAGGACTTTACAAATGTAACACCTGTGAGGATAAAGATGAAAACCACTTTTACCGTGAATCCAAGGACAAAGTACAATTATCTCTTTCCATTTCTACAATTCTAACCGCACTGCATTAAAACAACAACAACAAAGCCTGAATAAAATTTGTATGATTTTAAGTCTTCAGTAAGTTTGGGCCCCTTGCATATTATCTGATTGCATATATAGAGCAACATATATCCAATAACCAACTGGTTATTGCCTTACATCTTCATGAAAGGTTGTAAGAATATCATCAATAATTATTCAGTAAGAAGTGTTTATAAAAGAAACAGACTCAAGGACTGTCTTTGGTTTGTCTAGAACCCAATTTTTAATATGGATGCTCCATTAGGGTATTTAAACCTTCAATGATGCTAAGAGTCATGAAAGGTATTTAAATTAAATTCAAAAATAAAATATTTTCATGGCAATTTCCAGTTCTGGCAATTGTTGGCATGGTGATTTCTGCTACTCTAACCCAGTACTGTTATAAACAACCAATTTACTCAAAAACAGCAAGAGGAAATTTAGGCAAATGTAATTTTCTCTTCAAAATAAACTCATTTTTACTATTTTTCACTAATTGTTCACCCTATTCAACTATTCTGACCAATCAAGGTGATGTACTGGATGACCTTGGATTTAGGCCCCAGTTTTCATGCCTTGGACCTTTTCTCTTAGCATCTGTCCTACCAAAGAAATCTTGTCTCCTTGTCAGCCTCTCAAATTCTATCCATTTAAAAATTTCCAATTAAAAATCTCTTTTTCCTGTGAAGATTTTTTTTAAATGATCCTGTTAGAATAAGTTGTTCCTCTGACTTGTCTTAAAATTATTTTGATGCCTGTCTTATGGTTGTTATTGTATATATTATTAACAATGGTGTCAGGGGAAAGATATTGTGTTCTACTTTAAAAAAAAAATTACTTGTGATACTGATACCTGCAGAAAGGTTCCTTAATAATACAGATGTTCAAAAAAATGTATCTACAGACTGGAAATCAACTTAGCTTGAAATCGTTAACAAAACAATATCAGTGTAAACTGTTACTTCACCTGTCATATATCTGTGTTCCTTTCTGCATGTCGTTTAGTTATGAGCTAAAAACGGAGGATCAGCCCAATGCAGCATTTGCTCTGTTTTGTTTCTTACTCATAGCATGTTAGTAACAGGGTAATCTTAGGTGGTCAAACCAACCTGTTTCTGTGTGCCAACGTCACTAGTTCTTAGCTGAAATTACTTACCCACTCTGAGATCAATTTTTCTCATGTGTAACATGGAACTCTCTTCACCCCAGGTCTCAAGACATTAGGGATGTGATCTCTGACTGAGTTGGGAGGGATGTTGGACTAGGAAAACAAGGAGATAGGAAGTGCAATCTGTGGGAAACTAACATGGAATCATGATTAGTTTACCTTAGTTTAAATCTAGCATTTTTCTTCTCAAATGATTATGTATTTTCCTACTTAATAATGACCAGTGTGGAAAGGTAAGAGATTTTGGAAGTTCAATTGATAAATTATTTCCAGACTTTATAAAACTATCATCATCCATCTGGCTTATTGTATATTCAAATTCAATTTTGGACAATAAGAAAATTGTACCCATGTGTTGACTGTAAACACTGTGGTGTGTGTGTGTGTATATGCATGCACATACACATGTGTGCCCACATATGTGCTCATGGGGTACATGAAAATATATGATTGTTAGTAATGTATATGTGTGCATCTGATTGGAAATATGGCCAGTTGAAAAAAACCGAGTCTAAATGAAAAATGCTCAACATGAGGTTTTTATGATCCAAGAACCTATCTAATTTGAAGCTGTTAATTTTCTCTGGTATGTTCCAACATACTGCCAGGGTCATATAGGATTTCTACCTAGTGAGTGCTATTATGTTCTTTCTTATTCTGCTGTAGGAATGGAAACAAAGGTCTCAGAAACTTTGAGGATAATTATTTCCTTGGTCATATCAGAAAAGAGACTGCATTTCTCTTTATACATATAAGTTTTTCTTTTATCCTCATGGCCTTCTTTCAGAGCTCCGAGAATTTCCGTGAGCGGTCTGTCCTCCATCCAGCTAGCACATACGAGGATGATACTGTGTTCTTTTTATTATGGTCTTTTTTTTTAACACTACCTTTCTCTCTCTTTTTCTATTTTTTTTATATACAATGAAATTATTGTCTACCTTGCATGGTAGAACCCACAGTTTGTGTTTCACTTTTCAGTTAAAAACATTTCTTTTTCTCTCCCTTCCCAAATTTACTCTCTGGAAATAAAAAATTTACTTCTCTGCTAAACTGCAAGGCTTGCCAAACCCCAAACAGCTCAGGGATCATAATTCAGAAGCTGCTGGTTTAGTCTCTTGTATGCAAAATCTGTAGAAGTAACCATGGACTCTGGGATTTATTTCCCAGGACAGCCAGGAAACCCAGCAGGAAGATTCTAAAGTTGCCTGCAAGAACTTTTCAAAAGAATTGTTGGGGAGCCTGCTTCATATTTTGAACCATATGGTCATGCCAACAGTGGCTTTTCCAGGTAGGCAAAATCTCCTTTTGAAAAAAGATAAGTGATTCAGGAAATGGTACTTGATTCTCACCTTTTTTCAGGATTTAAGAGTGGTGAGCTGTGACTTAAAAATTTAAATTTTAATTCCTGCTGAAAAGTTAACTGTCACTTGAGAAAATGGCACACTTCCTTAGCCTGTTTCCATATTGTAATTGTGTTTGGAAGGAATCACCTCTGTGGCCTCCCTCCAGCCTGAAATCCTCTGATTCTTTGCTAGGATTCCTTTCCTATGCATCTTCTCTCCAAACAGCAATGTCAGAAGGTGTTGATGTTTGTTTTGTTTAGTTTGTGACTGGGTGGTTCCTTGTTTTATTATTTTTTTTACTTAATATAAAAGGGCATCTTCTAAAGTCTGTAAAACCATCACATAGTAGTGCCGGGTATTACAGCCAGTTTTTCGTTTTAATCCTCTAAAAATATCTACTAATACAAACCAAGCCTTTCCCTGACATGCAATATTTTGAGTGGGCAGACCACTATCTACACAAGTTTCAGTTGCTAAAGGAGTTGAAGTTTAAACGTAGCCTGACAACCAGGGTCTGGTGTTGTACAGCACTACGTTGCCTGCAGTTGTATTGAGGATAAGCTGTGATGAATAACAGTATAGCGCAGTCTACGTTGATTAACCTTCCTCTCCATGATTTCTCTTTGTGGGATAAAATTAAGTCATGCATTTTAAGGCTATTAATGAGACACTCTCACAAAGAAATCTGCAATAGACAAAAGAATAACTGATGAGACATGAAACAACTAAAAGACAAATGTGTTGGTGGGAAGAATAGAACAGAAAGTGAAACTTAGGGAAAAAAGGGCGATTGATGTACTTAACGTGAAGAAGCAAGTTGAAGACTTGGCAAATGATGGGCCATGAAACCAGAGGCAAATGGAAGTGATGGTTGCATTAGGACTTGTGAACCTGGATAATTGGGGGGAGGGGATGTCATTAACAGATGTGAGCTATGTTGGAAGAAGAGTTCAATTTAGGACATGGGGCATGTGAAGGCTCATGAACATGCTCAGCAGACAAATAAACATGAGAGACCTGAGGCCTCTGTCTCAAATGATATACTTTGTCCATAAGAATAAAAGCAGAATTAGAAAAGGAGGTTAATTTGGGATGAAGATATTGTAAATAATAGTTATCTTACTTGCAGATAAGTCACATGATATACTTTTTTTTTTTCTGAAGTGAGAAGTGCGGAGGTAGAGAGACAGACTCCTGCATGTGTCCAACCGGAATCCACCAGGCATGCCCACTAGGGGGTGATGGTCTGCCCATTTGGGGCATTGCTCCATGGCAACTAGAGCCATTCTGGCACCTGAGGTGGAGGCTATGGAGCTGTATTCAACACCTAGTCCAGGTTTGCACTAATGGAGCCTTGGCTGCAGGAGAGAAAGAGTGAGATAGAGAGGAAGGAGAGGGGGACAGGTGGAAAAGCAGATGGGTGCTTCTCCTGTATGCCCTGACCGGGAATTGAACCTGGGATTTACACACACTGGGCCGACACTCTACCACTGAGCCAAACAGCCAGGGCAGATCATGTACTTTCTTTTTTTTTTTTTTCTTTTTTTTTTCCTGAAGCTGGAAACAGGGAGAGACAGTCAGACAGACTCTCGCATGCGCCCGACCGGGATCCACCCGGCACGCCCACCATGGGGCGACGCTCTGCCCACCAGGGGGTGATGCTCTGCCCATCCTGGGTGTTGCCATGTTGCGACCAGAGCCACTCTAGTGCCTGAGGCAGAGGCCACAGAGCCATCCCCAGCGCCCGGGCCATCTTTTGCTCCAATGGAGCCTTGGCTGCGGGAGGGGAAGAGAGAGACAGAGAGGAAAGCGCGGCGGAGGGGTGGAGAAGCAAATGGGCGCTTCTCCTGTGTGCCCTGGCCAGGAATCGAACCCGGGTCCTCCGCACGCTAGGCCGATGCTCTACCGCTGAGCCAACCGGCCAGGGCAGATCATGTACTTTCAATGAAACTACCTGACTAGTAAGTATCTAATAGTAGACATGAAACTGGAGACCACTAAAAACAAAAGTAAGTTTATTTTAAAAATTATTTAGGCCTGACCTGTGGTGGCACAGTGGATAAAGCGTCGACCTAGAAATGCTGAGGTCGCCGGTTCGAAACCCTGGACTTGCCTGGTCAAGGCACATATGGGAGTTGATGCTTCCAGCTCCTCCCCCTGTCTCTCTCTCCTCTCTCTCTCTCTCTCTCTGTCTCTCCTTCTCTCTCTCCTCTCTAAAATGAAGAAATAAAATTAAAAATTAAAAAAAAATAAAAATAAAAATTATTTTACTTTTAACAGTTCAAATGACTAACAGCCTCAGAGGAGTTTTACTTACTCAAGAACTCATTCCTGTTTTAAAATTTTCAATTTAGTTTATCCAGATGTTATGTACATGTAGCTAACAACTGAAACTATCTTGAGAGCACTGTGGGATGAGAGGGAAATATATGATTTTGCCTTCAGTATTAGGCTATTTAAACTTAATTGCAGAAAGCAGATATACTCTTCAGAAGAAATAGCAACATAAAGGCCAATAAGATCAAACGACATTTATATATTGAAAATTGAAATCTGAGTATCTTCAACAAAAAAATCATCCAGTGATATTCAACTATGTAAATTGAGTGAACTGGTCTGGTGCTTGAGCACGGATTTTAGATTCAGCACAAAACCAAACTCGTCCTCCACCTGCTCTCATCTCCCCTTTCTCTTATAATTTCTCTTCCAACAAATAACCCCACAACCCTCCACATCACCAAACGCCAAAGCCTGGGAGTTGAGAATGTTAAGAAAATAAAAAGAGAATAACTCTTCTCTATCTGCCTATCCTTCTCTCACCTGCCCTCCAACTGAATTGTGTTCTTTGTTCTCTATTTCTAAAGAGCTGTAATGGTTTCGCAATAAAAATATAAATGAAAAGCTCTTTAGAGTTCTGGTCTCCTCTCTCACCATTCCTGTGATCTCTTCGTTAGGTTCCTTCCCAACTGAGATCTTTGGAGATTTCAATAATGTCCGTCTTCAAGTCTAATTGGTGTTGCACTTGCTGAAACCAATCTTTCACCCTGTTTCAACAGACAAAACCTTAGTTCTCCTTTCTGTCCCCAGTCAAGAGCCACCTCCTCAGCAAAACCTTCCCTGCGTCTCTCTGGCCTGAATTCTTCCATCTCTTGAGTTCCAATCCGTCCCATTACTGTCCCTGACAGGGCACGTAAACTTCACTAACATAATGGCTGTTTTCTCATCAGCCACTTCACTGCACTGTGATCTTTGTGTCTCATTTAGAAAAGTCCCTTATTGTGTTTTATCTAGCCCATGCATTACATGCATTCAAAAATGGGATTAAATGGAAAATATTCAAATTTGGAGGCTCATTTTTTCCTAAGAATATGTTCCTCTTTGCTGCCTCTCCTGTCTCACTGTCCTTCGCACTGGGTGTATGTCTTTCTTTCAGCATTTGATAACATCTCTATTTGTTTCTTTTTATTAGTCACTCTCTGTTCCCCATCTCTGATGATGTTTCTTTGTTAAACCAACCAACTTTCTTCTCATTTTTACCTAGCTAAAATTTTTTGAGCTTCTACTATGTGCCAGATGCAAAAGAGGGAATTTTCATTATTTCTTAAACTTCATAACATCTGTAAGTAAGTTTTATTCTTTGTTACATTCTACCAATAAGGAAAGCAAGGCTTAGAGAAGTGAGTAAATTTTACACAAGCTCACACAGCAAATAAGTGGTAAAAGCCAAAACAAGCCAGTTCCAGAACCAGTCTTAACAACAGTGCTTTGTTATGTGGAACAGAATTATGTTGTTTAATTTTCTTTAAAATGATTTATCCTCTCCACCAAATCATCAGAGAATAATGCTGTGGATAAGTCCTAAAAGGAAATGGAAAAATAATACTGGGAGGAAAACTGGATGAAATTTGAGGCGATTCTGAGAAAGCAATTTGAATCTATCTTAGTTTTGATCTAGTTACCAAGCAAGTCTAAATCAACTACTTCCGACTTAGGTGGAGTCTCACCATGGTAACCTGTAGGCAGTTGGGCTCTGTCGGCTGGAATCCTGCAATGCACGATCCCAAGCTTCTCACATGCCCAACGTGCACCTCTCCTGGAGTTAAGCTTGTGCACAAACACCACAAGCAGCAGGCATTCATAAAATACCACACACACAAAGGTCACGTGCTTGCAGAAAACATGTGACCCTCTCCTATTACCAGAGCTAGTTGAGCAACTAGCTCAACATCATACTGCATGGAATTTCCCCAGCTCCTGACTGAGCCAGGTGTAAGCACAATACAGCATCTTGTTCGTGACCGTGCAATAAACACTGAATCTGTACTGTGTCAGCCACAAGTGGTCCAAGTTCAATGTATTTAAGGATTTCATATTGGATTTTTGCTGGCAAGCTGACATCCCAGTTATGTAAGTGCCGCATTAAAAACAAAATTCACATATTGTTGTATGGAATTTGCAGGAAGAACTGCTGACTGGTAGCAACCTCGTGTAGACATCACAAACCAAGGTCTGGGCTAAGTTGTAAATACAGGTTATATAAGTGAGTTTCCTGAGTAAGAAAAAAAGTGGACTTACTGTACTTTTGGGTCTTATTATTCTGATTGATGAAGGTCTTAAGCCCTGGGATGTTCTTCTACACATTCAAATTATTGTGCTATTGCAAATAGAAGTAAGATATTTATACCTGAGGAATTAAATAAGGGAAAGTTGTTTTATTTTTCTGTGTTTCAAATACTAGGCAAATTGTATTCAATGTCAGTAGGGACAAACTGAAAAGCAATTAACCCTTCCTTCCCTCAAACTCATATTTTAAGTAAAAAAAGTGTTTATTTTGGTTTGTATTGTCTACAGCTCAAGAAAGTAGGATAGATTTGGTGTGTGTTTATGGCTCCACTAAATTAAATGTCACAACATAGGAGGTTGGGACCTGACCTTACTTATCAATCTTCTGGATCCAAGTTATAAGTAAATTAAATGATAGGAGCTAGCAGACGAATGAAACTTCATAAATGAAAAAAAGTCACAATAAAGTTGATGGTGTGGTCCTAGATACTGGACTGGGGTGATGCCACACATTGCCGTAAATATTTGAACATGGAAATTTTAAACCTTAGAAAGGACAGAGAAGAATATAATAAAGCCTAATGTTCTCACCTACATTCAGCTTTAACTATTAGCAACTCAGGGAATTGCCTATTTTATCACTATTCCTACTTGGCTGTCCTCACCCTCACAGAATTGTGTTGAAACTTATTTCCTAGACATCACTTAATTTTATCAGTAAATATTTTAATTTATATCTCCAAAAATACAATATTCTAAAACTGGAAATAATAACTTATTCCATAATTTAAAATTTACAGGCAGGTTTCAAATATCCCTCATTATCACCTAAAACTTTTAGTTTGTTCAAATGCAGAACAATGGCACTTTTAAGATATTTCTTAGTTTGGAATGCTTCTTTATGCTTTCTTTGTTGAAGAAATCAGGTCACTTGTAATGCAGGATTTCCCGCAACCTGGATTTCACCAAGAATAACTTTACCACTACTTTTGACTTTTTTTTATTTTATTTTATAGGGGAAAACTTGCTGTCTTCTATAAGATTCATCATTTTAAATAAAAAAGAATAACTTTTACCTCACGCCAGATATCCTTCTCACTGTTCTTTATTGAAAAACATTTCACTGTATGCCTCTGATTATGAAAATAGGACATTATGGAAAAGAAATGGGCTTTATCAGTTGTGGGAGGCCAAGTCACTTTCTTTTCACTGATTCCTATAGTTATTAAGGACCTTAAGGAGCAATCTGCTCAATTGCTTTTAACTGTTAGAAAACTGTGGCTCACAGAATTCAGGCTAGAAAAATTATTTTTAAACTTTGCTTTTTTGGGGACATAGAATTCCTCTGAGATGCTCTACTTCAAAGGACCAGAAGATCAGTGAAGATGTGGAGGGGGTGGTGCTGAGCGGTGGTGGCATGTGGAGCATGTGCAGAAGTCGCCTTTTGGTTCTCTGTTGGCAACGCTGACCTCTCTTCAAAAACAACCCTGGTGCCATCGCTGACTTCCTAACCAGTGCAGTTTCATGGGGGACAGTGAGATATGAGTGTGAGCTGGATTTCACACTCTGGCTTATTGCTACCTACTCTCTGACTTTCAGGGTCCTCATATGTTTAATTTAAGGAGAGCAATAGATTGTATTCTTGAATATAATCTCTAAGAGAGAATTGCACTTCCCAATGCCTTTGACATCAGGCTTGCACTTTGCCCTTTGCGGTTCCTCTTCTGTGGAAGGCGAAACATCCCACTCAGAACTCAGGAGCTGACACATGATTTGCTTTGTTCCATAAAATACAAGAAGAATTGAGTTGTGTCATTTTTAAGATATGGCAAACCACCATATTGCTCCTTTCTCTTCTCAGAGATGGCAATATCCCAGAGACGACAGAGCTACAATTGATTTCAAAGGACATGTAGAGTGAGGACGGAATTCATGTTAGTTGTGGAACGCCACTGAGATTCGAGGGGTTGATGTTACAACATAGGTCTGTCCTGCCTGATAGAGATGCCAGGCTCACTCTCTTGCCCTTGTCGCTGGTGGAAAAATCAAACACAGCCACATAATTGGGGGCTTTTAAGTCGATGTGAAATACCTACCACCTCTGTCCATTATTTCTTAAATATGTATTTTATATCCTCAACCAGAATGTAAGAAACTCAAGAAAACTTCAAATTTTACTGCATTTTTGGTAGTTTGGACTATATGGCCTGAACAATATTGTGTTTGCCCAGTATTTGAAGTTGCCATTGTGTTAAGGGTGTGACTCTGACAAGTATAAGCTCTGTGAAATTGGGCAAATCACTTCATTTCTCTGAGCCTCATTAAAATTGCTGCCTTGCTCTGCTCTTGGCAATGAGAACGATAACTATGTAGAAGTTATTGTTAACTCCTTAGAACCACATCATGTTTTTTAAATTATGGAAGTTTTATTGCATGTTTTAATGTCTGGTAGTGTTAGGTCCCCCATAATATTTCTTTTTTTTTAATATTTAAAGCCTTTACTTTTATATCAGTATTTTTATGTTAAAAATTTCTCAAAAAAAGGTAATGAGAAAGGTAAAAACATTTAAAAATTAGGAGTAGGGAGTAGGTAGATTTAAAAAACTGTGTATGGCATACTAAAGCTTATAAAGAAATATGTAATACAGTACAGTTTTGATGAAACTAACAAATTAAATAATAGAGCATTAAATAATTTTCTAATGTTAAAATATACATATTATAGAAGCAGAGAATCACTCTTCCTACCAATGAAATCATATCTATTTTATATTGCCTATTGGTACTTCTGACATTTGGACAAATATCTTTCTAAGAAAGCATTGTTAAAGGGTACCAAAACATCCAAAGTTAGCCTTAGTTCATATTTAAAAAGAAAAAAAAAGGAAAAGAAATAAATGAAGAATAATATGAGGTTTGTTACCTTTATATCATGTGGCAAGATCAATATTATATGAGATTTGAGAGTGGTGTATTAAATTTTATCTCTGGAGCTGGAATAAAGCCAGTTTGCAATGCCAACCATTGTTACAGATTTTATGGAAACTGCAGCGAACAAGACAAACTCCATATTGCCACGGAGCTTCCTTTGTTGTGAGGTTGTGGATGGGGGAGTTGAAAATAAAAAAAAAAAATATATGAACTAATGGTAAGTGCAGAATACAAAAAATTGAGGGTTAGGAAGGAGTGGGAGGAAAGGCTGTGTGTAGGGGGTCTACTTTACCAAGGTGACATTTGATCAGAGACTTGAGGCAGCGAGAGACATAGGGAATGAGCTCTGTACACTTATGGAGAAGAGCATTCCATGCAGAGGGAATAGCAAGTAAAATATGGGACGATACTCAGTGAATTGGAGGAGTAACAAGACCAGATGGGTGGAGGTGAGTGAGCAGGGGAAAGGAAGAGTGGGACCCAAGTTCAAGGAGATAACAGGACATGCAATACCTGAGCGTGTTCCAGTTGATTGTATGGATCTGAGAATTTAGTCAGAGTGAACGGGGCAGCTAATGCAGGATTTTGAGCAGAGAAGAGACATGATCTAATTTAACTTCTGAAGAGATTACTCTGGTCACTCTATTGAGAATAGATTTCTAGGAGAAGGGGCATTGGTGGAGGCAGAGAGGTGAGTGAGGTGACCTGTACAATAATTCAGGTCAGAAATCTTGAGACTTGGAAAAGAGTAGTTTTCATAGATGTTGAGAGAAATAATCGTATTCCAGATATATTTGAAGGCATAACAAACAGATTAAGCAGATGAGTTAGATGTGGGGTTTAAGAGAACAAGAAGGTGATGACCCTAAAGTTTCAGGTTTGAACAGTTAGAATAATGGAGTTGTTATCTATTGACCAGGTAAAGCTGCAGGTAGAGAGGTTGGGGAAATTCTTTTGTGTACTTCTAGGGGTAAAAATTTTAAAGTGGTGTACCAGGTAGAGCCCAATGCATGGTGTGAATTTTCAACAGCATTCTTGCTCTAAGTAAAAATATCTTACTCGTAATTACTCTGTAGTTTCATTTCTAAGGATTTTTTTTATATGTGAATCTTATAATAACATCTAAAACCTGATGGATCCCTTCATCCAAGGAATGGTTGTTATTCATTGTGCTATGCCAAGTTGCAAATTTCTAGTCATTATGGAATGTACACTTTGTTTCTTTAACCAGATTGTCAATATTTCAAAATACGAATTCAAGCCTTATAATTCTATCTCTAATTATACATAGGATATTTCTGACCACTGAGTCTTGGATAATACATGCTTGTCCCGGTTTGACTTCAACTTGTTTATCTCTGGAAAGCATCTGGAAAACATGATGTATATTTAAGGGACAGAGGCACGATAGAACAGAGCCTCCTTCTGATATAAACAAGGCATATTGAGGGGATGTGGTTCAGGATCATGTTGGTTGATGAATATCTCAAGCTTGAAGCTTTCTTTCCTTTATTCTTCCTTTTTTGTCTACTTTCCTACAAGGCTTAATTTGAAGTTAGTCTTTGTCTATAGTTAAAAATAACAGTGATAAAGATAAATAGTATTGTCATTACTCTAATGCATTATAACAGGACCAAAGAGAGTGTTAGAGCATTAAAACAGTGCCTGCAGCCCAGACCTTGCAGACAGGGTCTTTTTATTTAGGGAAAGACATATTTAAAGAACATTTTGTATATGAAAATGTAAGTACCCTAACCATGCTCTAGGTACAGGCCCTTAGCAATTATTTTCCTATTAACTTAGTGCACCAATCTCCAGACAAAGGCATTTCTTTCTCATCACTGCTGAAATAACCCTTCCTCAGAGAGGCCTTTCTTGATCATCTTCTGCAATGAAGTATCAAATCCTGCTCTCCTAATCTTTTTGTCCCTGGCCCCCAACATTATTATAATAAATAGTGGTTATAAACACCTGTTTTTATACGTTTGTTATTTGTATTCTACTCTTCCCTCTTGCTACAATTTCATTTCCTTGAGGGTAATGATTTCATCTGGTTTGTGTATTGCTATCTGTCTAGTCACCAGCAGAGTGCATGTTTCCTAAATATTTGTTGAATGAAGAATTGAATAAAAAAAAAAAAACAAAAAAAAAAAAAACAAGGTACAGGATGGGAAACAGTAAAAAAAGAAGTTGTAAACTGCTTTGAAAAGGAAAATCAAGTCTGCTGTTTATTTTATTGGGAGAAGAGCAGGGTGTCCGGAGGAGACGTGAATGTAACCAATCAATTGCCTTACTGGGACAGTCTACACACTTGGGTTCAACTGTCTTAGGACTAGAAGGAGTAAGAAGGGATTTTCTCTTTGTGCTGGCTTCAAAGGCAGGAAAAGACCTGTGCAGCTAAGAAATATTGGGTTCTTGTCTTACACTGGCTGCCACAAATACCGGCTGAAATTTCAGTAGATCTCTGGTAGCCAAGTAACTCTTGAACCAGAAATCTCCATTTCCACCCAAGTTATTTTCTTTCATGATATCATTGTTTCCTATGTTAGGCTTTGGCACAATTCCCAGCAGGCTCTCCCCCACGGAGGAGCTGGATGGTCACTTGCATCTTCACCGTGAATCCGTGCATCAGTTACAGTGCAGGGGAAGGAGGTGCTGCTCACATTGAGTTCAGTTTGGGTGTAGCTTGTGCTCCTGGCTCATCTCAGTCCCCACTGACAAGGTTGCAGTTCCCTTTCCATAGTCGTCCCTGCTTTCTTAGTCATGGTCAATATTGTCCTGTATTGTGATCTTATACACTCTACATCCATGAATTCTTACACATGTCTCTTCCTGATTGAATTGTTTTGGCTAATTCCCCTTCACAAGAGTGAGTGCACACAGCAGGAAGCCAAACTCCAGAACTGGGGACCCTGTGAATGGATATAGCTCTTAACATCTATTGTATTTTGTGTCATTTCTTATGTACACAATTGCTCACTGTAATATTTGTTGACTACTACTTATCTGTTGAGCAGCAAATGAAAGGAGAAATTGTGTCCCCATCTTTTGGATCAAATTGGATTAGTGGAAGCAGTAGCTGAATGAAGAACAGTGACAAGTCAGACAGGAGTCAACTCAGAGATGCATAGAAAACTCAATGGCAGAGAGGGTGTCAAGTGGGAATCATGATGACATGTGCACTGGTTAAAGTTCCTAAGATGTACTTAGGGGAGGGTACAAAAGTGTCCACATAGACTAAGGATTCAGTTACAGATAATGGGACTTCTAAGGGACACTCGGGTTATAATAATAATAACAAAAAAACTGGTTGTTACTCCATGTATTACTCTGTACCAGACACTGTATTAAATATGTTTCATGAATTCTTTTATTTAATTTTTACAGTAATGTTATTATAAATACATACTCAATGCTGTTATCTCCACATTAACTAGTACTGGCTTAGTAGAAACATAGAGGGTTTTTATTGTTGTTGTTTATTCAGGTTTTATCTCTTTGGTTGGTGTTTTCCTAAGCTGTCCAAAGATGGGCGTGGTCTTCAGGAGTGAGGAAGTTTGTCATTACTAGCTTGCTTAATAACCACAACAAAGTCACCTTTCCAATGAGAAAGTATAATTACTTTGGCACAAGACAAAGGCTGATGCATACCTGTTTGGCCATGGGGATGTCATCTATGCATCTTATTTTTTTATATATGCAAACAATTTCATTGAAGTAAAAGTTGGAAGCAAATCGGACTGGAGTTTCTTGTGCATTTTTAACAATTAAGGACATGTAAAGGGTCTGGCAAAAATAAAAGTTTTTACTACTTAGACACACTCAGATTTTTCACAATGGATGTTGTACACAGTCCAAAAAAGCATTTAAAACAATGAATATTCAAGTCCATTAGTTTGATTTGACAGAAAACCAATACAAATTGAATAGAACTGAGGCATTTGGGTCTAGAAATTAGTCTCTGCTCCCATTTATTTACATGATTTGCTCATTTCCTTTGCCTTCTCCTCAGCCATTCCTCAACTTCTATTTTTCTGTTTTAGAACACTTAATATTGTTTTTCCTCCATTGGTCTTATACTATTTATTTATTTGTCTATCAATTAAACATAGTAACTGAATCATTCTAGGCCATGTTACTGATTGAAGAGCTTAGGAATAAAATACCACTTCTTTCATTAGTCTATGGCCCATTCAATTGGGAGAAGAGCAGCCTTTCTTTTTCCTCTCTTTATTCTACATTTTTTTCTAGTTCAGAGACAAATATAAAATTTTAAGGTGTATGAAATCAGCGAATAAGTAGAGAAAAGTTCAATGAATTTACCAGAGTTACCATGTCAGCCTTGGAAAGATACATTTTTTACTTTTGTTTTCTCTTTCCCTACATTCAAGTATGTCCTTTAGAGAATTAATGTCTTGAGTAGTGCTTGGATTGGGGTAGATTAAAGGACATCTATCATATCTTTTAACATTAGTTTTCTAGATTTTAAGATTCCATGATGTTTAGTGATTACTTACAGGAATGCTAGAAGCTGTATAGATAAACAAAATAAGTTAATATTTTCATTTACACAAGATCTCAATACAGATATCGACCAATGAGACTGCATGTGGTGATGGAAGGTCCCAGTTACCTTCTGGTGGTGACTCTATCATCCTTAGGGCATCTGACGATGCTGTATTTAGGTAGAAGGCAACAGAAAGATGTAGAGATGGTATACGTTGTTTCTGCTCAAAATCTATTAGAATAGTTACAAGACACACTGAGATTCAAGTATTACGGGGAAACATAACCCTTCTTAGGTAGCTAACAATGACACTAAGCTACTAAAGGACACGCATTTGGACAGATTGCTTTCTGTGCCACATATACATTATGGTCTGAAGATAGAAGATATAAAAATTGATTTTTCTTTGGTCTAGATGGTAATTAAGAATGAATAAAATATTAAACCCAACTTCATTTTTAATGGTGTAAATTTATATTAAAGTCTTTCCTTAGGAAACAGTGGGATAAGATGAAGAATTAACACACAGTTTCTATAAGATGGGGAAATAAATTTAAACCAGGGAATCATCCTCAAGCATTGTTACAAAAAGTTTAAAGGAACTTAGGTTTAACGATTTATATTCTTTGACACTTATTTTTTAAATTAAAAAGTAAATCTGATAATCTTTCATTATTTAAATGTTGGAAGGCTAAAGAAACAATTTGGAGAAATACTGCACTCTGAACACAAACATACTGAAAATTGTATACACCAAAGCCCTACTAGAACATATCTCATGAGCTGATAAAAAAAAAAGGCACTGAAATGAAACCCTCAGGACGGACCTCAGCATCATAAACAGGAAGAAAAGAGCCACCAGTGTTTAAATTGTCAATGGTAAAGAAATTAGGACCAGGCCATGCTGCAATTCATATATAAAACCTGCTGATCTTAGCGCTGGCCATCAGCCATAACAATAGAAAAACATTACTGTTTTATGTTTGTTTTCTTTGCAGTGGCTGCTTTTAGAAATAATATCGAGGCATCCCTAAGAATATAAAAGGAGGACAATAAAACAGCTTTTTGAAAGTTAAGCTTTTAGATCATAAACAATGTTGATATAAAAAAACATGCAATTTAAAGAGATGGTGTCTTTTTCAGCCCTTTAAGAGTTTCATGTCTCTCAGTCAAATATATTCAGACCTCTAAAGAAATAATATACTCATGAAAAATGGAAATGGACAGGCATGGAAGCATAGCAAAGGGAATCAGCGGCCACATGTGATAAGTTCCCACAAAGCACTGGGAGAGGGAAGTCTCTGTGCGCAATGAGTGGTTCCTAACGCACGACATCCCGCCTGCAGTCTATGCCCTGCCATAGCCCTTCTGGCCCAGCCAACTGGCGACTCTACATCTGACCTCACACTCAACAAGAAATGATCTAAGTAAGACTTTACTTTCTAGGTAATTTATGAGAATGAAATGCATTGGTCTGCTGATGTGACTATTCCAGGCTTAGAGATAATCATATTTCTCATTATAAACGAATAGATTTTTTTTTTTAGACTTATAGATCAGGCTTGGTTGATGAATGCTTTTTTTAGTGTGCTGAGCAAATAAAATCCAACCCTTCAAATGGCCAGATTCCGGCCTGAGATAAATTGAACAAGATAATGAATGACAAATTCCCATGTAGGCATTTTAGGAGGTAGGATACTTGCTATCCTTAAGCTTATTAAAATCTCTGCACCACAGCAATGGCTTACACATTATTTTTTAAAATATTTTTAAACTTTTACAGAAATTGTAACTATCACTTAATGCTAAGGTCACTTTACCCAAATAAAAAAAAAAAAAAGAAAAGAGAAATAAATTTTAATTGAAAAAATAAAGAATGCCAATGACATATGTTGCACACTTTACTCCCTATTCCATTTTAGTCTTTAGAAAAATGTAAAATATCTCTAGGTACCATTTACCAACAAATATGTTCATGACTATATTCTGTAGACTATGTCAAAATAGACAATAATAATAATTGTAACATTTAGCACACTTTGGTCCATTAAGAAATATTTTATTTATTTGTAGAAATAGACCAAATATATTACGCAAAGTTGCTAACTATTAGCAAGTCCATTATTTTGTAAGTGAAGGCAAACATTCTTATAGTGGCCTTTGTTAGGTTGAAAAAGAAGCGTCCCTTCTGAGTTGTAATAGGATTCGATTACAGACATCAGCTGTCAGGAACCTCATGTGGTTTAGGGACTACTCGAGGTTCTGAAGTCTGACTTCATGTCACAGAGGAGGGAGAAAATCTGAGCAAACACGGTACATTATAAACGCCTACACTGAGCTGAGAGCTCTCATGTTAGCAGCGAGCATGTGCCCCAGACAGAGCATGGACCAGCGCCCCAATCCAATTATCCTTATCCTTAGTGGGAATCCAACTCCCTCTGACTTTTCATCACTTCTAGTCACATAGGAGATCCACACAGGTGCATTTGCCAAAAATCTCAGAGATTTTATTTTCACACTGATGGAAATCAAACACAGTCTCTATCCATTCCATCAAAAACACTGGTAAGACCGTTATCAGAACACCGGTAGTTAAGGTACCTCATGGCTCTATTTTCCATGACATTCATTTTAAAACTCCACTGCATGCAGGGAATTCACACATACTCTTAACTATATAGTGAACATAGCATGCATCCTTCAGTTGCGTAGAAAGAATCTTGAGTTCCAGTTTTGGCTGCTTTTCTTGTATTAACTATATAATTAACTTCAAATTGGCTTTGGTTCTCAAAATTTTTACCATCAGGAATCCTGGCTACTCCCCTTTCTCCATACTTTGAATGAGCTTGTCTATCAGAATTTACAGCGGTGTAGAGGGTAAGGGTTGTGAAATAATATTTATTATCTGCCATACCAGACAGTAAATATATCTATTAGCTGTTTTTATTCTCATGGCCACTCAATGAGGTGGGTGGGCTTATTTCCATTTTTAAAAAGGAAAACTAAGTTTTAAAGGGGGTCTAAGGGCAAAAAGTTTATAAGTAGTCCTAGTGTTTAGTATTTCTGAGCTCATATAATTTTCATACTCCAGATCTGAAAAATGAACTGTTAAGTAATTGTCATGACAATTTTGTATTTCATGATCAAAGACAAGGATTTTCATGATTTAGGATTTCTGTTCAGCATGTGATAATGAATTGCATAGTGAGAGGAAGTCTAAATGATTGCATGTGCTATAAAACAGCCTTGGTAGGTCTAGACTTTTTAGAGGGGGTTGAGATAAATAATAAAGGGAAGGAAGGTGTTGTCATGGATGAGGTTAGTCAAGGGGACATCCTATTTCAAATGGAGGCAGTCTAAGTTTTGAGCGTGAAATAGATCAATGGCATGATCTGATTAGTGGTTTAGGGAAGATGCTGGAAACTAGAAGGCAAATTATTAGCCTCCTAGTTCAGGGCAAGAAGTAATAAGAGTCTCAATAAATTCTTGGCCTATACAAACATATCTGGGCCTAAACATATCTTGGCTTATACAAACTTATTTATTAGGGCACGTGAAACAACAACACAGCTTACAGTTGAGGCAATTGGCTGAAACATTTAAAAACTTTCTTAGTATTAGATGATTATAGATTTATAAAGAATTTTAAATAAATGGTACAGGAAAGACTACAAGCTCTTCACCCAGCCTCTCTTAAGGATAACATAATATAAAACTATAGGTAATAACCTTTCGAAAGAAAAAAAAATATGTATATAAGTTTATCCATGCTTGACACTGTATATCAAATGGACTGTAATTCAAAAGTGATTATAGTTTTAAAATAAACAACAGTGTTATAAAACTACTAGGAGAAATACATGTATAGTTATGCAAGAAGCAAACACCAGAAAGGAAACAAATTGATAATTATGCATATATTTTTTAAAAATTCTTTATGTTAAAAATGTAAATAATCAACTAGATAAAAACGTCTGTGTGATATTTCAGGTTGTACCATCAGCTTTACCTGGCAGGTCTCATGGGGAAAAGTGGCCCTCCACACAGCAGACTTGGTGCACAGACTATGCCTTCCCATCTCTGAGGGGAGATGCGGTCAAAGAGTTAGGCTCCCCTGGCGGCCCGTGTTCCTCTTGGACTTTACATTCCAGAGGTACTGTCAGGCATCATCTAAAACTCTGCAAATTACAAAGGGGCAATAGAAGGAAATTTCTTTAAGTGTTGGGAGCTGTGGTAGAGGTTGTTTCCAAGAAAGGGAAGTCCGGGACTTTCTGTAATAGAGCATCTTCCCCTAAGAAACTTGAAGGTTGAAATACGTGTTGCAGTACAAAAGAGAAGGAGAGGAAAGACCGTGCCATGCAATAGGGACGCGCACAGAAAAGCCTGGTGATGGGAGGGAGAATGGAGGAGTTAATGTCCCGGAGCACAGAGAAAGAGTGGAGTAGATTTCAGCAAGTACAAGGGGGTGCTCCGCAGGTACTCCATGGCTGAATTGTGTAGCGGAAGGTGGAGCAATAAGGTATGGTCTGAAGAGATGAATTAAAAAGTCCCAGCATCTCTCAGTGAGTAAACAATTAGGATCAGCTTTGAGAAACCACTTAAGATACCTGTGTTCCAAAGACCATAAAAGAGTAAAGCCATCAGCTCTGCATGTGTTTTCCATACACACCATGGTTTCCTGTGGCTCCGCATATGTAACCCAAATGACCAGATTGGCCTGGTTTACTGTAAACAGTGGTCCCCCTCCCCTAAACTATGGCTTCACTTGGTGAGGTTTTGATTACCCGCGGATCAACCGCAGTAAAAAAATATTACATGGAGAATTTCAGAAATAAACAACCTATACAGTGTAAGTTGAGTGCTGTTCTGAGTAGTTTGATGAATTTTGTGAGCTCTGTTCTGGCCTGTCGTGGATGTGAATCTCCCCTTTGTCCAGCATCTCTATCTATAAATGCTTCAGCCATTTTGGTTACCAGAATGTGCACTTTTGCAGGGCTTGTGTTCAAGTCACCCTTTATTTAACTTAACAACGACCCCAGAGTGCAGGAGTAGTGATGCTAGCAATTCAGTATGACAGAGAAAAACAGTCAAGTGCCTCCTTTAAGTAAAAAGATTAGTACAATACAATAGATATTTTGAAAGAGAGAGACCACATTACAATAATATTTATTATATATTGTAATAATTGTTCTTTTTTTTTTTTTTTTTTTTTTTACAGGGACAGAGAGAGAGAGTCAGAGAGAGGGACAGACAGACAGGAATGAAGAGAGATGAGAAGCATGAATCTTCTATTTTTTGTTGCAAGACCTTAGTTGTTCATTGATTGCTTTCTCATATGTACCTTGGCCGTGGGCCTTCAGCAGACCAAGTAACCCCTTGCTCGAGCCAGCGACCTTGGGTCCAAGCTGGTGAGCTTTTTGCTCAAACCAGATAAGCCCGTGCTCAAGCTGGCGACCTCGGAGTCTCGAACCTGGGTCCTCTGCATCCCAGTCTGATGCTCTATCCACTGCGCCACCGCAGTGTTATTTGTGCTAATCTTTTAGTGTGCCTAATATATAAATTAAACGTTATCATAGGTACGCACGTACAGGAGAAAACATAGTATATATACAGTTCTGTATTATTTCCGGTTTCAGGCATCCACTGGAAATGTACATGAGAGGGAACTACTGTAATCAAGTCTTAAGATGTAGTTTGCTGTCCAAGGGCAGATCTGTCTGTGACACTTCCCTACAGAGATTCAATCACTAATTCCCGAGAAATCTCAGAGCATAAAGTGTTTTTTTGATTGTTTGTTGTTGGTGGTGGTTTTTTTTGTTTTTTACTTCGCATTCATGTCTCTAATGATGTTTCCCCTCCTTGCTGAACCATCTGCCACCCACTCTTTACTTTATTCAAGCCTAGAATTTACTGTTTTTCTGGTGTGTCAGCCTTTCGTTTAAGTAGAGCACTGAGCTTCTCTTCTAATGTCCTTCATCCCACCCATCTACCCTTTTCCTCCTTAGAAACACGCAACTGTCCTTCAGCTTACATGAATCTACTCTGAGAAGCCTTTCCATAATCCCCTTTTCATCTCGACACCAAAACTCTACCCCTATTTTCTTTCTTTACACATTGCACCAATAATTTAACATTTTTTCTTTCCTCAAATCTGTGATGCCATGAGAAAAAAAGTGTATAGCTTTATATTTATTTCAGTATCCTTGCTTAATACGATGGCTGCCATGTATTTTGAATGAATAGAGTTATCTTCTGTGCATATATTACAAATTTGTCCCTCATAATTATCTATTCAACACATTCTTGTTTTATTACTTCAGGGAGTGGAGAAGTTCTGATTAATGTGTTATGGGTTATTTTTGATTAACTGTATCTAAGACAATTTTAATCATTTTATTCTTAAGCTCTTTGTATGGACATTCTGCTTTATGTATGTTGTCAGATTTAAGGTTCTAGAGGAAAAAATTAGGTGAGTCTCATTTCTATATTCCCAGCTAACATCTACCATAGATTATTACATATAGCTGATGCTCTTCAATTATTTATTTCTTTTGAAAAACACAGTGACAAAGATTTAAGGGTGGGATTTTACATCTGATATTTTACCAGATTCTTCTCATATCTCTTGCTCATGGGTTGAGTCTACAGACCAAAGCATTTTCTCTTATTCCCATTGTGAAGCTGAAATGGAAATTTAACTCCAATTTTGTTCTTGACATCCCTACTTAGGCTGTTCTTAATAAATGCAGTTGTTATTTCTAAGCCACTTGTTGTAATTATATTTTTGTTGGCTTTCTTCATTCTATTTCTTCTCCAGATGGTCCACTATTTAGAATTTTGGCTTTCCTCCTAATATCAAACTATAGGAATATTACACCATCTTCTTTTAAAAACAAATCTCAATTGGTTTCTTATTTGCCAATGGCTAGAACTTTGAAAGTCCTCCCCTTGGGACCCTTCATATCTCAATGATTTTGTTATGGAAGAGACCCCTGTGGGAGATCCTGTTTTTCATTTTAGTCTGAACAAAGTTCTGGCAAAACTCTAATACCGTGGATTAGGTTTTTGACATCCTTACTTTTATAGAAAACATTACAAAATCATTCCCCTCTGAAAATTCTGCTGAATTAAAACTCATGAACTACCTGACTCATGACAATGTTAACTGGAAAACAGGCCACTTTTTTTTTTGTAAAACAAGCAAGAATAGTGATGTGTAGTGAGTGAGGATCTTTGAACAGTTTGGAGCTCAAATGGAGAGACATTTTGAGAATATCTCCAAATTTTAAAGGACATCCATGTCCTTAGGGTGGTGAATACATAATGTAATACACAGATGATGTGTTATAGAATTATACATCTGAAACCTATTGAAACTTATTAATTAGTGTCACTCCAATGAATTTAATAAGAAAAAAATAGAAAAAATAAAGACATCCATGTGTATGTGTATTTGTTTAACACAAGAAAGGCAACATATGTGTATCTATTCTCTGTGCTTCAGTTTTCTTTTCTTTTAAAGTAGATAATAATAGTACATGTCATCTCATTGTTTCCCCTGAAGATATGGTAAATTAATTCATGTAAAATGCTTAGAAAGTGGCCTGATAAAAAGAAATCCTCAATAAATATTAACTACTATTATTAGTACTAGTCCATATTGAATTATTGTGCTAACTTTAAATGTGAGTCATAGACACAACATTTACCTGTAATTAGTGAGATCTGCCTTTGGTGATACCTTCCTGCATCTCTTAGAAAGAAAATGAATAATAAAAAGTACATACATGAAGGTTTCTTTGTTTTATTTCTTTAACATCGTCAGCTAATTTAACTTAGTCCCTGGACAGAAATGTTTCAGGTTTAAGTGACACCCTGGATAAGCATTTCAAACCTTAACAAGTTCACAGTGAGGGGCTGAGAAACACAGATTTCTGGCAATTCAAGAAATGAAAGAATTGAGGAGAGCAAAGTAAGAAAAGTTTACGTGGCTTATAAGGGGAAAGCACATACAATAATATGGGAGAAGGATTCTTGTCATTGTTAGTAACATCCTGGCACTCCATGATTTCACTTCAGAAACAGCTATGTTCATAGCTTGAGGCGACCTCCAGTCATTCAAAGACATGATTCTGTCTGAGCTATCACACAAGTAGATGACAGTGTGATTTCGTGTAACAGAATCGGCTGTAGGTAACTATCATGGTGAATATGTGAGTCCACACCAGTTCTATTGACCAGCATAAACCCTGTCGTTAGCACGGTGTCTGGCCCATTCATTGAGCAGATAGTCAATACTTATGAAATGAAGAGTGAAAGAATGAATGTGAAAAGAGATAAATGCTTTATAATGCTAAATATGTACCTATTTCACAAGTTTATGGTAAGTTATACAGATAGTGGTTCTGAACCTTAACTAAAACAGCGGGGAACTTAAAAAATTCTGGTTCTCCAGTTGTGCCCCAGACCACTTCAATCAGAAACTCTGATAGTGGGATCCACGCATCAATCTTATTTTTAAGATCCTTTCAGGTGTTCCCACCAGGTAGCCTATATTGATGACCACTGGCCTCGACCAAAACCAGTGGAACACAGCAAATGTGATCCAAAGAATGACCGACAAAAAAGAATACATGATTGCCATATAGGCCAAAACTATTAAAAATAATGTTGGTTTCAAGTTTCTTCACAAAATATTGATATTTTTATATCTAAATACCCAAATCTTCAGCCTCTATATTGTCAGAATAATAGTGATGACTTAAAAACATATATTAGCTCTGGCTGGTTTGCTCAGTGGTAGAGCATTGGCCTGGCATGTGGATGTCCCGGGTTTGATTTATCTGCTTCTCCACCCCTCCTCCTCTCCTTTCTTTCTCTCTCCTTCTTCCCTTTCCACAGCCATGGCTCGATTGATCTGAGTGTATCAGCCCTGGGCACTGAGGATTGTAGAGCCTCCTCTTCAGGCACTAAATATATCTCAGTTGTGAGCATGACCCTAGATGAGCAGAGCATTGTCCCCAGATGGGGACTGCAGGGTGAATCTTGGTTGGGGCGCATGCAGGAGTGTGCCTCTCTATGTCCCTTCCTCTCATTTAGAGAAGAAGAAGAAGGAGGAAGAGGAGGAGGAGGAGGAAGAGGACGAGGAAGAAGTGAAGGAGAAAAGACATATATTAAAACTAAACAAACTTACTTACAAACACCACTGAAGTGATAGTTTGCTATTAGCACTGATACAATAGGTCTTGCTTTGTGCTTCCTTTTGCATTCAGAAGCAAGATAGCTGAAGACCTTCAGTGCCTATTGGAATAATGGGCATTGCTTAGCATTCTCTGGCATTTTATATTCTAACAAATTTAACAATAATAAATAAAAGAATCAAAGTAGCATATAACATATAATAAAAAGTTAAAATAAATAGTAAATGAGGAATTAGTAATAGACATACCTATAAGAAAAATTGTCTTTGAGTGTCAATGATATAATCCTGTCAGAACTAATCAACTGATTTAGGAACTTTGTAGGCTAAAAAAATCAGTGTACAAAAGGAGTTGCATTTGGTGTACATTAAGCATGAAAAATATCTGTAAAAAATTATTCATTCAGGCTAAAGAAAGAAATCCTGCATTTTGACAATATGGATGGACCTGGAAAGTGTTCTGTTAAATTAAATGAGACAGACCAAGACAAATACTGTATTAAATCACTTTTATGTAGAACCTAAAATGTCAAACTCAGATAAAGAGAGCAGGATGGTGATCACCAGGGGCTGGGAGGGTGGGCTGGGAAGGGGAGATGTTGTTCAAAAGGTACAAACTTCCAGTTATAGTACTATTTAGTTCTGGGGATCTAATATACAGCAGAGAGATTATACTTTATAACACTGTATTACATACTTGGAAGTTGCTGATATTTTAAATGTCTCACAACAAAAAAGAAAGGGTAATTACTGATAGGATGAAGGCATTAGTTAATGCTGTAGTGATAATCATATTGCAATATATGAGCCTATCAAATCAACATGTGTCAGTTAAGCTTGTGCAATGCGGTATGTCAATTCTATCTCAACAAAGCTGGAAAAAAGTATTAGAAGGGCATATGGGAGTGGTAATTGCAAAAGAAGCTAAAGGAAGCTTCACTGGGGAAAACAACATTATAGTGAAAATTTGACTAAAATTAGGGAACAATGAATGTAGATATTTGAAATAGAAGCATTTTTAAAATTATTATTAAGTGAGAGGAGGGGAAGCAGAGAGACAGACTCCTGCATGCACTGTGACTGGGATCCACCCAGTAAGCCCCCTAGTGGGACACTTTGCCCATCTAGGGTCCTTGATCAGTGACCAAGCTATTTTTAGCACCTGAGGCAGAGGCTACATGGAGCCATCCTCAGTGCCTGGATACAACTTGCTTGAACCAATGAGACATGGATTTGCAATGGTGGGGGTGGGGTGGGGCGGCAGAGAAGGGGAAGGGATTGGGTTGAGAAGCAGATGGTCATTTCTTCTGTGTGCCCTGACCAGAAATCAAACCTGGGACATCCACAGGTAGAGCCAGGCTGGCGCTCTACCAGTGAGCCAACTGGCCAGGGCTGTGTGAGCATTTTTGGCAGACAGAGGCATGTGCAAAGGTCCTGAACTGGGGTTGTGCTGGAAGTTCTTGATAGAGCAGTTCCTGTAAACTTTACAGATGATTGTAAAAGAGTAGAATTTCTGGTACAGAGCTTCCATACATATACAGCTTTCTTAGTACATGCAGGTCAGTGGTGTCGAACTAATGCCTGGGAAGTCCAAATTTGAGACATTAACCTAGGCATATTGGCAGGGCACTGGAGGCAGTGACTCTTATGTCTAGAGGCCAAGTTGGTCTGATTTCCTTTTCCTAAGTAATGGATGCTCAAAGAAGGGCTTTAAGATGTAAATGGCATAAATAGGACTATATTTTAATAGATAATTCTGGCAGTTATGTGAAAGAAGATGTAAAAATAACAAGCATTTAGGACACAACTCTATTTGTCCAGAAAAGAAAGATAATATAGACACAAAGGAGGCAACAGCTTGGAAGAAATACTTAGGAGGTAATACAAGGGCTTTGGCAATTGAAGGTTGTTGGGAGACAATGGGTGATAGAGAAGAGGATGGCCAAAGACTCCCTACTCTGTAGCTTGGGCAGCTGTGTAGGTTCAGGGGTCTAAACAGAAGCAGACCATAGAAAGAAGTATAGTTTTGAGCAGATATTTATGAGTGCAGTATTGGACCCTTTGAATTTAAAATGTTGGGTGAACATCCGTGAGTCAAGCAGGTATTTGGATAAGAAAGTTGGAAGCCAAAGCTCATGGACTGGCTAGAAATAGAGATTTTAGCATCGTTAGTACAGGTTTGTTTCAGAAATCAGCAAGGTACTAAAGTGACTTTAAAAGGGTCCACAGAATCAGAAAAGCAACAAGCTAAGGTTAGAAGCATAAGGAACCACCATGTTTACTGGGAGGACAAGGAAGGACGCATCCTCCAAGACAGGACAGCTGTGGGGTGGGGGCAAGAGGGTTAAGCTGAGCATTTTAAAGAAATGAACATACTGACAAATGAAGCAGGGAATGAGTTCATGAATGATAAGTAACTGCAAAACAGCCACTGGATTGGGCAGCTAGAAGTTACTGCTGCCTTTAGTGACAGCGAGTTTGCTGGAATCCAGGGAGCAGAAACCAACTTAACCATACAAAGTGAGGAAATAATTAAGTAGAAGGCAGTGAAGTCTGTCCTTTTGAGGAATTTGCATGAGAAAGGCAGAGGAGAACACAGATTGATTGGAAGCCATGGGATCAAGAGAAAGTTTTGCTATTCTTTGTCTTTATTTCAGATTTGTGATGGAGGACAGGAGGGCACTTCAAAAAATGAGAGGAGAGTGTGAACCAGAATCGTGTGAGAAACTACAAAGAGAGGAATGAGAGTTGGAAAGGCTGAGAAATGTCTTCAACAAGAAGTCATGACAGTTAGCATCACTGTTACTATCTAGCTCATTCCTTTTATGATGGTCTCCATCGATCTCATTTTTATAGGAGGCCAACTTCATTCGTATCAGTTCTGGCCCATATTGTATCGTATAATGGTACTACTGACAACGAACAACATTAGTTGAGTATGCGCTATGATCTAGGCCCTATGTTATGTGTTTTATACAGCACATACAATTGAGAAACAACCATTCAAGTCAAAGGTATAATATTTATCCAAATTACCACTGAGAAACTGAAGCTCAGAGTGCTACATCAATAGATTGCCTAAGGCAACACTGAATAAATAGCTACAAGAATTTAAACCCAATTGTATCTGGATTCACAGTCTATACTCTTTCTGGTAAATCAGACTGATTAAAAAAATGATTGATTGATTGATTGATTTTTAGAAAAAGAGGAAGGGAGAAAGAAAGAGAAACTTTGATTTGTAGTTCTACTGTTTATGCATTCATTGGTTCATCCTTGTATGTGCCCCAACCAGAGATCAAACCCACAACTGTGGCTTATCAGGATGATGCTTTAACCAACCGAGCTACCCAACCAGAGCAAATCAGGCTGACTTTAATGTGTATGTTACTTTAATAAGGATCTGGCAGTGACCAGCTCCTTTCTGAACTGTTGAAGGAGTTAGTTGTACCCACTGCAACTGCCTGATATCCTGCGAATAAAGAGTGAGGGGTCTGTAATTCTAATTGTCCTTGATGCGCTAAAGCAGATTCGACTTGAATAAATCAAAGAAGAGTTCCTCTGACCCTTCCAACTATCCACAGCTGAGCATGTGATGCACGTATTTTCTGAGCATTCCTTATTACTAGCTATTAAAGAGAACGGCAGAAAAATTGGCTATTTGGGGTGGCTTTCTAACAAAGCATGCCGCCAGCCTTAAGATACAATAAAGCATTGTATTGCTTTTATGACCTAAGTTTATATGAGTTTGGCTTGGCTGAATTTTAGCTAATATACTTGCAAACAATCTGTATTTTAAGTAAGTACCTTTTAAATTTCCCTGCTGCTTCTTTATAGAGGCATTTGGAAGAGCAAAGGGAGGGTATGTATATACGAATCATGTCATCAGAAAGATTGTTCCCTGACACAGGCAAATTGTACATGCTGCGTTGAATGGCCTTCCCTTGAGGGCTACTGACATGTTTTACCAGGGATGCTCCTGGGGAAATTCATGAGGCCAAATGCTCTCACTCTGCGAAAGAAAATCTTGTTTAGGAGATACAAACTGAATGTAAATATTGGCTGTTCCCCTTGAGTAGCAGATAGAGCAAGCTCACAAGCCCGTAGAGAAGCTAGGGAGTGTGGGTGGACATGCCTGGCCCTTATGACTCCCACAGCAGCTTGATGACAGCCATTTCAGCTGTGACCTCTCTAATTCACTTTTTGAGCACACTTATTGATTTTTAAAGATTAAAGTTTACCAAGTGAGATATTGTTCAGCTCTGGTTATGATGTTCCTTAAAAAACAAAAGCATAACATCCCTTGATACTTTTAGGTGAAACAAAGCAAAAGAACCATGGCTTGCTCCTATCTTACATGTCACTTAAATTGTTAATTAAAACATTTATTTTTAATTTATTCATTTAAGAAATATTTGGTGTCTATCGTGTGCCAGACCCGTAATGTATAGTACTGAATCAAACAGGTAAGATCTTTTTCTCGTGAATTTGGCATCCATGTTGAGAATAAACTTTAAATAAATAATTATAAAAATATATATGACATTAGAAATTGTCATTAGTGGGGTGAAGCATAGGAGGCCCAGGGGAAGTGAAATGAGGAGATAAAATTTTTATTAATAAATACTTCCTTAAGTAAATTGGCATTTAGAATGAAACCTGGAGTAGGAGGTCAAACAAGTGACAGTGAGAATTTCCTGTGACATATGACACAAAAGTTAAGAGAATTATATTTTTAGTGAAATTAGGCTCCATGGTTTGGTATATTCTCATCTATGGTTGAAGAAGGTTGATGCAAACAAGAAATCCAACGTTCACTGAAGATGCTGCGATGTGCCAGAGACTTTCCAGGGACTGTCTCGTTTACTCTTCACCCTCGGCCACAGTGTTGGTGTTGATAGCCATACTTTAAATCAGTAAATGAAGAGAAAACCATAAAAACAGAACAGCTGACATTCAGTTTGAATAGATTATCTAAAGTAACAGTTTTAAGAACCTTTTGTTTTGAGAATGCCTATCATTTCTTTTCATCATCAACACAGTGCAAAATGTACTCTGATGACTTGGTACAATGGGAGTTAATATCACACACATGCACACACACACACACACACACACACACACACACACACACAAGACACTGTCAGACACAATTCATCTGTCAGGCGCGAAGGCACTGTTCGACAAAGGTATCAATAGCCTGACCTCAGATAGACTGTCATTGGAGTAAATCTCAATAGATATTGCCCTTGGTTATTTTTTATGATGCTATTTTCTTTTAAAGACTACTTTACAGTCCTTGTTAAAGTATATTAAAATACATTATAGAAGTCTTAGTACAGTGTACATACGCTTGTCTTTACCTCTCCAATGGTCACATGGCCTGTGATACTTTTTCAGTAGCTTCTCATACTTTTAATCTGATCTTGTTGAAATTGCTGATGACAACCTGAGCCAAAATAAGAAAAAAAAAAAGCATCATTTTTTTTTAGCACAGGTTACTAAATTATGGCACATCCATTTTCTCTAGGAAATTTAATTAATTATTGAGTAAACATGGCTTTCTAGTGATTCAATGTTGATTACTTTCTAATATAAAAAAAATGGAACCATGCCATAATGTTATTTGAGCACAGCAGAGTGGAGGCTCTGTTATGGAACAAATGAAATAAAAGATATTGGCATTTCTGGAGAAGGAGGGTGTCTGTCTCCAGGTGATAGAGGCTTATCTTTCTACAATTTCAAAGACAGATTGTGATAGGAAGGAAAAGTCATATTAGCAGCAAGATTTGGCCTACACAGAGGAAGGATTTCATTCATTGGGACCTGCCTGGTGATGACACAGTGACTGTGATTATTATTCAAGTTTATTTACAGTAAATGGCTACATGGAACCACCTCTAAATACTTCATGTAGCCTACGACTTTCAAAGCAAAGGCAAGATAGTGTAATAAGAAAATTTTACCATTGTGCAGGTTAAATAAACTTCTTCAAAAATTTATCTTACGCAGCTAGCCCCATCTAGAATCTGTGTTCCTCTGTGTGTTAAGCAGTGTTATAACATAGCCACTATCATGAAGACAAGGGAGAAAACTGGCTTTACCGAAGTGAAGAGTCATCCAAAATTAGTTAATTCACTGTAAGACACTCAGGGCATGGTTTTGTTTGTTTGATTTATTTTTAAAAAGGGGAGGGGAGTAGAAACATTGATTTGTTGTTCCACTTATTTTTTTTTAAACTTTTTTTTTAATTTTAATTTTTAATTTATTCATTTTAGAAAGGAGAGAGAGAGGGAGAGGAGAGAGAGACAGAGAGAGAGAAGGGGGAGGAGCAGGAAGCATCAACTCCCATATGTGCCCTGACCAGGCAAGCCCAGGGTTTTGAACCAACGACCTCAGCATTTCCAGGTCGACGCTTTATCCACTGCACCACCACAGGTCAGGCCTGTTCCACTTATTTATGCATTCATTGGTTCATTGGTTGCTTCCTGAATGAGTTCTGACCGGGTATCGAACCACAACCTTTGCACAACAGGACAATGATCTAATCAACTGAGCACCTGGGTAGGGCCTCAGGGCGTGTTTTGATAAACTTTACACACCACTATGCCTTTACTTCTTAAAAGACAGTGTCCCCTAAACTTGTTCTGGAAGCCAGACTTCACAATGGAAGAAAAAGAGCAACAAATGGCTATTGTGGAACCATATGTTGAGTTTTTAGTTATAAATGAAGCAAAATGTATGGGTTCATTTCCCCTGAGTGCAGGGACTGGCAGCTGCATTTTATCCATTCTTAAAATTAAAATGTCAGGGAAAGTGTGCAGTGTTCATGCCAGAATTTTATTTCTATTTCTACTAAAAACTGTTCAGTAGAATTTTTCCAAAAAAATATTGCTGAAATTTCATGGTTTATATAAAGTAAAGGAGAAGGGTTTAAAAATTAAAGTAATTCTATCTCAGCTAAAATGTGCTTTATACTCCAGTCCAGACAATGTAGGTATATTTCTTCCTTTTTCATACTCATAAGATTTCACAATCATAAGATATTCAGATTGAATATTGAAGAATTGTTATTAAATTCAAAACATAATTAGGAATGACTGCTGAACTCTAAGTTTTACAATTTTAAAAAGACACTATGTGTTTGTAATGGGAATCAATCAAGTTTCTCTCTCTGGAAATATTATTGCTTTAAAGCATAAGTAACACAACAATGTGTATGTAAAACAACTTTATTGAGACTACACAGGCATAAGATCCAACAAATTCTGTATCAAGCATAATAAAATTAAAATAGAGATGAATGGTTATTAATAATTTAACATATGAAAACACACATTGAAATTATCCTCCTTTAGTGTGTTTTCATTCTATTCTCTCTTTTTTCCAACCTTTTATTTATTGTTAATTTTGCTATTTTTTAGTAGTGAGTGAAACATGTTTTTATTTGCTTTAGCAATTTTCATGTAGACCAGAGTCCCAAGCTTTACTTTTCTTGGGGCCTCTTCAAAGCTCATTAATTCTTCTGCCTATGAAATTTTCTAATGCATTCAGTGAGTGTCCTTTTTCTTTGACTCTGCTTTCCCCGACCAGTCCCCTTTTTAAAGAAAATAAAGTGGGTCCAATTCTCTAGCTTGTTTATCTCTAAAATCATAATCCCCTTGTTTTCTTTTTGGGCCTTATTCTGTTGGATCTGTGAAGAAGTGTTGTTGCTGACAACTCATTCAAAAACAGTCATTAATAGTTGCTCACATGGCCTTTGAGTCTGTCAGGAGCACTTGCATTGTTCCTATGAGCATGTTAACAGATACACTTATTCATTGATCTACAGTGTCATTTTTTATTTAACACAAAACATATCGGAAACATTTGAAATTAGTAAAGATTATATATTTCTAAACAAATGGATTTGGTATATAGAGAAGATAGAAATTGAAATATAATCACTCGGACAAATAGATAAATGACTATGAAACAATCGTGAAGACATGATTATCTACAAAGAATAATGGTTGCTATGTTTAGAATAAAATATATCATTTAATGATAGAGAAGGTTTCACCTTGACCAAGTTCAATCATACACTCAAAAATGAATTACCTATAATGTAGCCATGTTAAATCAAATGTGAATAGGTACAATTTAGACATTATTAATATTGGTAATATATGATGAAGTCCACAGGTCAGGTCTTTCATGGTGACTAGTAAAGCATTGACTAGGGTAAACTATACCTGCCTCACCTAAAAAATAAAACACCAATGCTTCAAAATTAAACGAGAGGAGTGACTCCTTATGATTTTAAACTATTCAAAGCTCTGATATTCTGGTTTAATGAAAGCCAGTGTTTTTACTGTTGACTAATAAAGAGGAAAATATAATCACAAAGAAGGACTACTCTCTAGTCTTATAATATTCTTCTTTTGCACAGTCACAGAGGGACAAAAGGGCCAGGCTCAGTGCCCCAACCACTGTAGTCCAGTTCAAGCTTGGTTCCCTGGTTGACTGAGTTGGGCTTCTACAGTATTACTCACTATCTAAGAGATGTTCATCAATTTCATAGTATTGGGGAATTAGTCTGATGACCATAGAAACATAATATAGATCTTTGGACCTCTGATCCCTTATCTGTGATTTTGAAATAATAAATATTGGCCTCATCAACTTCACAGGATTTTTAGGAGTATAAAATAAAATAATAGAACTCGATGTATTTTATGAAAGTTAAAATGAATTATTTTAATATTATTCCAAATAAACTTGTAACATGTGTCTGGTAGATGCTATTATTCTATTCCAGGAAGAGAGGAGCACTGATTTTGCTATCTTGACATGTCTTGATAGGCAGTTCTTATTCTTGATTGTGTTTTTGTTGGTTCAATGGAACACATGATGGAAAAACATAAACCCTTTTATTTATGACCACATTATGTGTATCAGCAAGTCTTTAAAAAAATAAGATTTAAACAAACACAGTGGCATTGGTGAAGTGGTATAAATGGGAGTGTGTCTTTCTGGTTTTGGAAAGAAGGGATGACTTCCAGGCTTCACTGTCTCAATACATTATGATGTCCCTGAAAATGCAGTAGAAGTAGGAACCCGTACTACTGAGAAATGAAAGCCAGTTAGTGAAGATGACCCTTTCAAAACTATATTTTGTTCTTCCCATCCTTTACTTTCCGATGGGTTGGGGAGGTATTTCAGTGGCAGAGCTGGCATTTAGCTGTAGTTACAATGAATTGCAGCCATGATTGCAATTGTTTTGTGATGCTTGTGGTGTCATTACCAAGATACGATTACCAATTGCTATATGAAATTAGTTATGCATGAAATGAACAGGAAGCATAAATACTGGGAGGGAGAGTTGGAGCACAGACTTCATCCTCATTGTCTTCCAGATCCACTGATGCTTATGCATAATGTGGTCATAAAACTTTAATTTATTTCAGAGTCATAGGACTAGAAGGGATCTTGAAAGGTCATCTAGGACATCCCTTTTCTCTGGGCCCTTGAGAAAACCTAAAAAGATAATGAAAAAAGCCTTTTCCTAAGGGAAGATTAAAGATCTAATAATTATAAGTTGAAATGAGGCAAGTTGTGGTAGTGAGGGGAATTTCTACCTTGCAATAATGCATGTTATTCATTGGCCAACGAGGACAGTATATTTTATTTTTATCATGCATGAAGTTAATATAGATATGTACTATATATATATATATATATATATATATATATATATATATATATATATATATATATATATGTTAGAATATAATTTTGGCATAAAGCTTTAGGAAATTAATTGTCATTATATGTCATGTTCTTTTTAAGAAATGACATGTTGCTGAAATTTTGTGTTAATTGAAATTTCTCAGTAGAATAGTTAAGAGCTTAGAATTAATTTAAAAGCTTTAGAGAAATGTTTTACACACACACACACACACACACCTCACACTACCACAGTGAACCACTCTGTAAATTGCGGCAGTTCAATAAACTAAAAACTCATTTTGTGTATATTGAATTCACTTTAAATACAATGTAACCATGGATTTTTCTGAGATGAAATAATATTCCTAGTATTTTGTTCAATGGGAAAAAACTAGATTTTCATTTCTTCTCTTGGATACTTTGGAATTCATTTGATATAGTCAGTGGTTTGGTGATAAAGAAGCCAATCATGTTCCGTATTTTAGCACCCAAGTCGTGTAGGTTAATATAAAAGTGATACCTTTGAATTTTATATGGTGATGTTTCTTTCTTCTTGTAGGAAGGCTGCCTTGATGCAATGGAGCAACCCTGGGGTTACTGTGACTCCATGGCCTGCTCTGTGTCTCAGTGATGACATTAGACTTCATTTGGTCTACTATTCTCTCTTGAATTTAGTTTCATCCTTGTGAAACAGAGTTCATGATTTTCTGTTTCATTGTTGTGAGGATTAAGTAAAACAATTACTCAGTTTTTAGCAAATTACCAAATACATAACACTGAGGAACAAATTTTTTTTTTCATTTTCTGTTGCATGAGGTTTTAGAACTGTTTCTATATATTTCTGCATCGCTAATTCCAAATCTGAAATCTGTTTTTTGGTGTATGCTCTAGTTTTTATGCAATTTTAATTTCTTTTTGTTATAGTTAATGGCATGCATTGATTTTTTAAATTGGAGTTAAAGGGGAATGACTCTTGGATTGAACATAACCACAAGGCAATTAATGTTTTACAAACATCATTTTTACATAATTGTAGCTGTTTTTAAATGTAAAAAATTATTATCTGATTAAAACACCCTTTTATGCCCTGGCCGTTTGGCTCAGTGGTAGAACGTCGGCCTGGCGTGCAGAAGTCCCGGGTTCGATTCCTGGCCAGGGCACACAGGAGAAGCGCCCATCTGCTTCTCCACCCCTCCCCCTCTCTTTCCTCTCTGTCTCTCTCTTCCCCTCCCGCAGCAAAGATGGCCCGGGTGCTGGGGATGGCTCCTTGGCCTCTGCCCCAGGCCCTAGAGTGGCTCTGGTTTTAACAGAGTGACGCCTCGGAGGGGCAGAGCATCGCCCCCTGGTGGGTAGAGCATCGCCCCCTGGTGGGCATGCCGGGTGGATCCCGGTCAGGCGCATGAAAAAAAAAAACCTTTTATTTTGTTTTAAGGTTGAATCATGGCTTCTTTGAGTAGGTATAAATGTAAGAATAGTTCTGACATCTTCTGTTATATATGTGGCTGTTACACACTTCAACGTTAAAGGTACAATATTTCATCATTTGTGGTGGCGATCAAGACAAGAATTGGGCTCCTCATATTGTCTGTCATAATTGTGAGGAAATGCTTTGTGACTGGACAAAAGGAAAACGCAAAGAAATGCCTTTGGTGTTCCCATGGTTTGGCGTGAACCTAAGGACCACAGCAGTGACTGTTATTTCTGTCTGATCCATACAAAGGGCATCGGCAAGAAAAAATATGATCGCATATCCTAATATTCCTTCAGCAATACGACCTATCCCACACTCTGAGATGCTCCCGGTTCCAGTTTTCAATGGTTTTCTTTCTTCTAAGGACAAAGAAAGTGAAAATGGTGATCAAGTGTATTTTGATAAGATGCATGAGGAAATGGTTGTAGAATCTGAAGGGTCTTCTTCTGATGCCAAGCAGTCATTAACCCCTCAGCAGTTTAGCCAACCTGAATTGAATGACTTAGTAAGAGTTTTGGGCCTATCAAAGAAAGCAGCTGAGTTATTAGCCTCTAGGTGTCAAGAAAAGAATGTACTTCATTGGTCAGCTAAAGTATCCCATTTCAGGAAGTGTGAACAAATTTTTGTGGACTTTTTTTCCGAAGACAAACACTGTGTTCACTGTCATGATATCAGTAGTCTTCTCAGCCAGCTAGGTGTTACCACTTACAGTCCAACAGAATGGTGGCTATTTCTTGACAGCTCTAAGTGGAGTCTGAAATGTGTTCTCCTACATGTCGGTAATGTTTATGCAGCGGTTCCAAATGGTTATTCAATTCATCTGTGAGAAGATTATTATGACATAAAAATTGTTCTTGACTTTCTGAAGTATGAGGAGCATAACTGGATCATTTGTGTGGATCTTAAAATGGTAAATTTCCTGCTAGGACAACAGAGAGGTTTCAGAAGTATCCTTGCTTTCTGTGTTTGTGGGACAGCTGATCTTGGGAGAAACACTGGACACAGAAGGAGTGGCCGAAACGTGAAACTCTGGAAGGAGGGATGCAAAATATTGTGAATCAAGACAGGATCACTTTCCCCCCACTTCACATCAAACTTGACTTAATGAAGCAGTTAGTTCAGGCTTTGAATAGAGAAAGTGAATGCTTTCAACATACTATTTCTGCTTTTCCTGCCTTGTCTTTCGAGAAGATAAAAGCAGGTGTATTCGATGGACCTCAAACTCGAACCCTCATACGTGACGAAGAATTTGCCAGGAAGATGAATAAGGAGGAGAAAGCAGCATGGCAGTCTTTTGTGGCAGTTACAAAGAACTTCCTAGGCAACAAAAAAGCAGAAAACTATGGACTTCTGGGTCAAATGATGCTGTTGGCTTTCTGAAACATTGGATGTAACATGAGCATTAAGATTCACTTCCTGAACAGTCACCTTGATAAGTTTCCCGAAAATCTTGGAGCTGTTAGTGATGAGCAGACTACTGCTGGAGCATCAAATGAGATTGTCCTCAACAAGTACACAAACGCAAGAACTACAAACACAAATTTTTGCCTGAATAGAATTTAATTAAGTTTTGCGCAAATTTTATGATTAAAATAAGTGTTTTAATATGTTCTATTTGGAAATTGTAGACAAATTCTGATGCAATCATATCTTTTAGTGTATTAGTGTATTTACTGCATTATATAAATTATTATATTTTCACAAAGATGATGCCCAAGAAGACATTCTACTTCATTATGTTAAACTAAATGTTGAAAATTTTACAATAAAATATAAACATAAAATCTTGAATTGCAAAAAAATTCTAGCTTACAGAGAAAAACTAATGTCAGATTTGAGATCAGCACACTCGAGTTAGGTAAGAACAAGTGTTTTTGTGGATTCAACAAAAATTTTGTTCCCCAGTATAATAGATGGACTATCAATATTAGTTCACTGTCTCACTTTCTACTTTAAAATGAAGGGCTACAGAGGATTCTGACATGCAAAAACGTAAGGATTATCTGAGCTTTTTACTTGGGGGCTGGCTGAAGAACATAATCAAAGAAAGAGGTGTAAGGACTTAATTGTAACTCAATGCATCATCTTAGGAAAGTGTACTGTGTGTGAGAGAATTATTTTATGCTTCCATATACATTATGTTCAGTTAGTAACCCAGAATCTTAAGATAATTATATATTTGTAAACACTGAGTCATACAATGTGGCCAAAATTTGCTCACGTATTATCATGCATTGTTCTTCTACTCCATTTTTAAAGAAAAGCTGAACTACTGTCAAGGTCTGTAGCCTCCAAGTTGTGGAGCATTTAACCTCAATATTCAAACTTACATTATTCTACTCACTAGCGGTGCTGAGATTCCCAGACAAATCTTTCAGCCACACAAACATGTAGCATTTGTTATTTCTTATTAACATGGGAACATCATTGCATTGACCTTTATCTTTAGGAGTTTAGCAATGTTATTTTAAACACTGAATTGTCAGGTGATTGACATTGCTTCCTACTGCACTTTCCTCCCTGCTTTGTTCTCCTGGGAGTTTACAGATGGTGATGATATAACAAAGAGTCTACAGCGTCTATGGAAGTAATCTTTAGGGAAACTCAAGGGAAAACTGTGTTAGGAAGCTTCAACTGCAAAGTAAATGAAAGGAGAGTGAAAGGATGAACAGCTGCTGAGTACGGTAAGGAATAGAATAATGATAATGTGTGTGATAAAAGGGAAAGTCCACCCTGATGCATTCTTACATTGGGACTGAGATACATCTGCAACAGGTATATTCCTTAAGCCAAACTTTCTTCTCGAATAAAAAAGGCATGATAAATATAATAAGAAATAATTGAACCTCTGAAAGCAGGGAAGTAGCATGATTACTCTACTTGAGTATGAAGAATGGACCAAAGAGGGCAAAGGCAGAAGCAGGGAGACCAATTAGGAAGCTATTACAACAGACTCACGAGTGACCACCATAGTTTAAATTAAAATGGTGGCAGAGGAGCTGGTAATAAGTGCCAAGATATAATCTCTATTTTGGAGTTTTGACCAACAGGATTTCCTATGTATTGATCGTGGGTATGAAAGAAGAGAATTGAGTCAAGGTTGAGACCAAGGGTCAAAGTCAGAACATGTGAATAAACAGAAGTGCCATTTGCTAAGACAGGCAATACAGATGGAAGTACCAAGCTGGAAAAGAAAATCAAGAGTTGTGAGTAGGACTTGCTGAGTTTGAGAGGGCAACTGGATATTAAAACGGAGGTGACTTATGAGCCAGTGTTCAAAAGAAAGATAAGTGTAGGAAAATGGCTGAGAGATGAAAATGCAGCCTTCAGACAAGTCTTTGGTGTGGACTTCGGAATGCCAAGTCCTGCGGGGGAAGAACCTGCCCCGGCCAGCACCACTACGATTGTTTATAGTACACAGCTGATCCCTACAGCCATTTTCCTACATGCCTGGGGGCATCGGTCCATCATCTTTTTTTGCACCTAAATCCATTGTAGACTAATTTGACCCAGGCTTGGCTAATTTGCTTGATGAGGAGAGACCAGTAAATACAATGAGGTTGCAGAGATCTGGGCTCTCAGTCCTAGAGGCTGGGAGTCCCCTGTACACATCTTTTCTGTATGTTGTGTCATGTGTGTTTTTTCTTAAGTCCAGCACCACCTCCCTTTCTTGCACCCCCACTGCTGAGCTGGTCGTGGCAGGTAAGGTTCAAAGATCAATATTCAGAAGCCAACAGGATATTGATGGATATTGAAAGCCCTAGGACATATGAGATCACCCAGAAAGTCAGTACAAAAGAGCTAAGTTCTGAGGACAGAGTCCTGAGTCATGTTAACTTCTGCACATCAAGAAATTATGGCATCTAAAAATGGACACTGAGAAGGGGCGAAGTCAGCAGAAAATCAGGAGTAGAGGATGATTCAGAAATTGAGTGGAGAAAAGCATTTTAAGAAGGAGCAGTTGATAAACTGTGTTCAACACTGCTGATAGATTTAGATGAAAGCGAGGAACTGAATGCAGAGATTAATAACTTTGATACCATTAATGACTGATGCAAGTGAAGGCAAAATTATGGAGATGAAAACTTAATGGAATATTATTGAGAGTATTGCAGGTGAATTGGAGATTATGACAGTTGCTATAAAGTAGAGGGGGCAGAAAAGGAGCAGAGATGCTTGGTCCACTGTAACAAAAAAAAAGAAATCATCTCATCCTGGTAAGAGGGAGCTGGTGAAAAACAATCTATTTAGGTCTCTGTTCAAGTTTGACTTTATCCTATTAATTCTGTTTCAGTGATCACAATTTGCAATGTATTTTGAATCATAAGAAGCTGTACATAGCTTTTTATTTTAAATGTATTTTTATTTGAAACGAAATTTTAGAGCTTGGCGTTGCTTTCAATATATCTAATCTCCAAAAGTGCAGAAAATAAGGCAAATCAATTTTTAATTTGTTTCTTATGGTTATTCTAGAATCTCAGAACCAGCAGTAGAACTAAAATCTAATCAACTCTTTATCAAGTCAGGTAATCAAAGATCAGTTTCAGTGTCATCATTCCAAATTTGGAACCATGAGGATAAATAAATGCTTTTCTTCATTCATGAATAAACAAATCTGAAGCTACCTAGGTAGCAGTTGTGTATTTTCTTTCTTTTTGCTTAAAATCTCAATAAGATTATTTTATTTGTATGTACATTAGTAACTAGTAAATCTTTCTATCTACCTGTCTATCCATTAAATCCACATTATACCATTTAAGGAAAATGTGTAAGGTTTTCTAGGGCTTTTTTTCTTATTATTTTCAGAACATCTTTTGCTTTAGAGAGTTTTTGAGTAAATACTTTTGATGTCACATTTAAAACCATCTGAAAATGCACTATCACAGTTCTCACTGTATAGTCTTTAAGACGTGAATTTGTCTTTGTTTTAAAAGCATTTATCCCCTTAAATGTTACCACTTTATGTATGCTAGTTCTGGAAAGTAAATTACTCTTTTATCCTTAAAACTTGTCTCATGTCTTAAAATGTGGCCTAGAGGTTGTATGCTATTGGAGACATTTACAGTAGGTTTATAAAGGGATCATAGTATTTCTCAGGAAGGTAGGTACTAAGTTCTATGTGGTTGGCTGCCTCTCTATTACAAATGCATTACTGTTGCTTCTGTCTACAAAACTAAGTCACTTTCATTTAACCCATTATTGATGAAATGTATTTCTCCCAAGAGATACAAGCTTGTAACCAAAACAGTACCATTTGAATTGGCACATCTTAGAACACCTTTTAAGGAAAGAAAACTTGAGAAGCAGTTGTGAGAGTCTCATTTTTTTTTAACACACTGATCTATTACTTGAAGAGTACACTTAATGGGATACACTTACCCAACTGGCATATCGTGATCTGTTACTCTGTAACTATATATAAGAACACAATGTTCAGACAATTTGATTTAAAAAAAAAAAGAATTCAGCCATTATATTAAAGCAGTCACTTTGACTGCTAAGTGCTTTCTGTGAGATCAGATACTATATTTTATAAGGTTTCTGTGTAGCTTTTATTTTGTTCCAGGAGCTCTTTTAAACACTTTGCTAAAATTAATTCAATTAATACTCGTAGTAATTGTTGAGATTGTCAGTATTAGCATCACCATTTCAGAATTGAGGAAACAGAGGCAGAGAGTGAATAAAGTTTTATAGTGTTTTATGGTGTGGAATTTTGAGGCAAAATCCTGTCTGGACTGTAATTAGCTTTGTGATCTTGTTCAGTTGACCTAATTTTCCTGTGCTTTTGTCTTTTCATCTGTAAAATAAAGATATTAATATATGTAAAACATCAGAATATTAATTAGCATATAGCCATTAATCAGGATTCATTTTTTTATTACCTTATATTTGGCTCTAGCTTAACAAAATAACACACAACTGATTAAATGGTTGAATTTCTAGGCATGGGTTTTGATTTCACATAGATATGGCTAAGAGGAAACTGGTCAGGGAGTTTATATATAGTCCAGCTGTGGGGATGACAACACTTTTTAAAGTGGGATACACATAGGTAACCAGCCTTCTGCATACCCATTACAGCGCCATTTTTAATATGTCTTCTCTTTCCTTCAAGGCAGGCATTGAATTTAGACTATCTAAAGAGCCACCTCACTGATGCTGGTACCTGCAAAAGGCGGACCTTAAGTGTTCATAGTGTCCAATCACACCTTAAGGGGAATTCAAATCCTCTGTGTTCTGAGTTTGATGTTTCACATCTCCAGGATGAGTAGGCCCCCTTGGAGGTTGCAGGCCAGCCTCTTATATTTCATAGTCCTTATCAGCTTCCATATACCCAAGATCATAACATACATAACATACACTCCCACACATGTTATATGAAATATTATATATGTTACATATAAGTGTGAAATCTATATTCCGATTAAAATCAGAGTGTTGACTCCTAGGTAGGAAACACAAGTTGTCCATCTAATTCTTAAAATATATATATCCATTATAGACATTCTTGAGCTGTCGCTGTTTGTGGTTAATTCACCCCCTCTCCTAAAGCTCACTTTCATACTGTGGTGAGAATAAACTTTAAAGTTTATACAGTTAGCTTATAGGTAATTTTAAGAAACATAAATAAGCCCTGACTAGTTAGCTCAGTCATTTAGAGCATTGTCTTGAAACACCAAGGTTACAGGTTCAAATTCTGGTCAGGGCACATATTGGAAGTGGCTAATGAGCCCAAAACTGAGGAACAACAAAATAAATGCTTCTCTCTCTCTCTGACATCCTCTCTCTGTCTCTCCAACATCAATCAATAAAACAGGAGAAAGAAACATAAATATCTAAGGTACATGACAATATTTTTCTTTTGTAACCTAGAGTGTAATAGGTCTCTTTGTGGGTTTATTGCCTCACAAAACATACCCATAAAAAAACAATTGCTAACTTTGTGTCTCCCTTTACCTTCACACTTCAGAATAGCTTTACCATCAACTACTTTTCAAAGCACTTCAATTTAAGGAGCATTTTCTCTTCTATGCTTGCCCCACTTCAATTTTGCCTTCAGTGAATATCTGTGTTTTTGCAACAAGCAAACATTTCTCTCCAAGCATCAATTTATTGACTACGATAACCTAGATAAACCCTGCCTTTTCTGCAGAAACTACTGAGGCAGCCCATTGCTGTGATTTCTTTAATTCAGCTGGCTATAGTGAGAGATTTATTTAAAAATAGTACTTATTTTTGCTGAAGTTTATTTTCTACTCTCAACAAATAGAAGAAATATATATGTATATGTAGTATATCTATTAGCCCTTTACTTTTTCTAACATGTAAGTTAAGAAACATATGTGAGCACAAATGTGTAAAACACTGTGATAGACATCTAAAGACACTAATTGGAATAAAATGTGAAGTCAGTCTTTCAGGAACTTACACTCTCATCAGAGTTTGCTTTAGTGCAATTCAAAGTGAGATGTTCTCTGAACACAATAAAGACACCAGACTGCATAAGGATTTGATAGATTTGTGACTTGGGGAATAACATGAAAAAGCCACTCTAGCCCTGGCTAGTTGGCTCAGTGGTAGAGTATACGCCTGGCACCTGGCTGGTTGGCTCAGTGGTAGAGTATACGCCTGGCATGTGGAAGTCCTGGGTTTGATTCCTGGTCAGGGTACACAGGAGAAATGACCATCTGCTTCTCCACCCCCTCCCCTTCTCTTTCTCTTCCTCTCCCACAGCCATGGCTCAATTGATTCAAGCATGTTGGCCCTGGGTGCTGAGTATAGCTCCTTGGAGCCTCTGCCTTAGGTGCTAAAAATATCAATAGATTAGTTTCAAGCATGGCCCCAGAGGGTCAGAGCATCAGCCCCAGATAGGGGTCCCTGATTGGATCTTGATTGGGGCACATGTAGGAGTCTGTTTCTCTCTCTCCCCCTCCTCTCCCTTAAATAAAAATAAAATTAAATTAAACAAATAAAGAAAAAAGCCCCTCTGCTTTCTATGAGAATGGGATTTGAGAGGTGAGAGCAATTCTGCGTGACAGGAAAACCTTTCACCTTCTAGACTTGCAATGATCGCCCGGGAAAGGAAGAAGGAGCGGCAGGTAGGGAAGAATGAGCCGCATACCGGGGGGGGGGGGGGGGGGGGGGGGGGGGGGGGGCGGAGGGGGAGTCAGGAACTCCCCAAACCAGAGAGGGCTGAGTTGCGAGCTGTTGTTCTTCATTATTATTAAATATTTTGGTTGGCCATTAGAGACGGAAGTGACTTTTTGTTTGAAATAAAAGTCCCCCCCCCCCCGGGATCAGCAGGTCCTTGTGTATCTGGGGTCAGAATCCCGTACCCTGCTCTTCCTGTGCCTGTGTGCCCCCGCCCTCCAGTCCCCACGCAGAAGCACGTGCCTTTTGCCCTGTCCTGATTTTACTGTATGTGGTCAATGGATTATTCACACACACACACACACACACACCCGTGCCAAATGGGCTGTTTTTCATCTTTTTTTTAACCTGTTTTGGTAAATAACCCTTAGAATTCCCATTGGCCTCTTCGAGTCTTCTTCAACACCTCCAATATGGGGCAAAAGTAGGTTGGCAGTTGTTTGTATGGGAAGTAATACAGTAATTACTGAATAGTAAAGCCAGAATAAGCTCCGTTTTATGTACTCACAACGGTATACCTACTTTTGCCCCACCCTGGATACACTTGGTATAAGGGCTGTTTCTTGATTTCTAATTCTTCAGAGTTTCTAAAATATTTTTTGTGATTCCTGAGGCATAATGAGCAAAAAAAAAAAAAAAAATGTTTGCAAGAAGTGCATTTCTCTGCCCTGACTCAAGCCCTGAGCTGGGGTCCCATAGGGACTGACGCGGACAGGTGCAGGTGCGGGGCCCTAGCACAGGCTCAGCGCCCCCCAGTGAAGGCCTGGTCGTAGTACCTTCAGCGCAGTGATAGGAGGTATCTTTACTCCCCGGGAACCGTGTGGCCCAACTCTAATTAATACTCACCTAATCTTCCAGTAATAACACTCATTGTTCACAAACCGGCAATTTGATCAACGCTCTGCACACGGGCGCGGTTTTTTCTTCCTCTCCACCTTGGTTTTGTGCGCTGACACGTAGCGAATTTAGGCAAATATGTCCCAATTTAACAGCAAGACATTATTTTCTCATAAGAGGTGCTTTGAATTTTTACGGCTAATGAATAAATTAACTAAAAAAGGTTAATCGGAGTACATGTTTATGAAACAGTATGCAAATCGTTCTCCGAAAGGTTTAATGGTAATTGAAAGCAATTGAAAACTATGGTACATTGCCCCTAATTTTCATCTTTTTTTAAAAAAAATGTACAGATTACCCAGATTTTTACATTTTAGAAATGTGTATGGCGAGGGGACATAGTGAGTTTCTGACATCGTCTCTAGGGTGTAAGTACCAACATGAAAACATGCAGGACCTCCCTTTTTGATCAGGAGTGGCTCTGGCTTTGGGACTGAATTTCAAAGCAAAGCGGTGCGAGTGAAAAGACTCCGTGTGATTAATATTATTAGAGCGAGCAGCAAAGGAAACAATTATGTGTAGACACTCACTTTAAAGCTTTGACAAAATGGTTCTTGTATCGAGTTCAAATTGCATGCGGTTTCTGACCCGCTAATCACGCAGGAGTGATTTTACGTGAATGGCACAGGTGTCGGAGACTGAAAAGATACCATTCGCTATGTATTCACGTGTGTATGTCACTTTGTAAGGAAACCTTTGACTAATAAAGGGACAGTTTCCCCATCTCCTTCTGCTCTCTGTTGCAGTGAAGGTGGCCAATTTACAAGCGGATAAGGACATTTTTAGAAATAAAAATGTGCACACGTGCATGCGTTTGCATGTGCCGTGTGTGTGTGTGTGTGTGTGTGTGTGTGTGTGTGTGTATGAGTGTGAATGTGTGTTGGGAATAAAGAAGGGACTATATTGCTGATGACATATTAAAATGAAAGGAAATTACAATGTTTTCTTAAGGAATTAGTAGGGACTGATAAATCTCTGTCATGATTTAAATTATATGTTATATACACTGTAATTCTCAAATCTTTTAGTCTCAGGATATTTTTACATTCTTAAAAATTATTGACGGCCCTGACCAATGACTCAGTGGGTAGAGCATCAGCCAGTGTGTAGACATCCCGGGTTTGACTCCCAGTCAGGGTGCAGAGAAGAAGCAACAATCTGTTTCTCTTCCCCTCCCTCTCCATGTTTCTCTCCTGCCGCCAGGGGTTTGATTGGTTCCAGTGTTGGCACCAGGCACTGAGGATAGCTCAGTTGGTCTGAGTGTGTCGGCTTCAGGTGCTAAAAATAGTTTAGTACTCGAACATTGGCCCAAGATAGGTTTGCTAGATGGATCCTGTTTGGGGCACAAGTGGGAGTCTGTCTCTCTCCTCCTCTCACCTAAAACTAACAAAAATATATTGAAGATGCCAAAGAACTCTGTTTGTGTGTGTTATATCCAGTCATGCTCTTGTGTTTTACATCAGGCTCTCCAGGAAAAGAAATAAATAAAAGGCCTACTATGTAGCATTTGCTGATATCTGTGCTGTAAATTCACCCATGATGACCAACTTTATGTTGCCTTTTTTTTTGTCTTTATTTTTTTCTATTTTTTTTAATTTTTATTGAATCCAGAGAGAAGAAGGGGGGTAAGGGGGAGACAGAAGCATTGATCTGTTTCTGTATGTGCCCCAGCCAAGGACTGAACCAGCCACCTCTGCATTGCAAGACAATGCTCCAGCCAAGCGAGCCATCCAGCCAGGAACATGATGACCAACTTTAAACTACCAATGTGAGCTCACTGAGGCTGAGAGCAGATTTACATGTCAGATCCATAAGCTAGTGTCAACTGGCTTCAGCACATAACTGCTACATATTAAAAGTTAAACAAACAGGTTGACATATATTCATTTATTTATTCATTTGTTAAAAATAACCAAGGCCAGTCACACAATTTGAGAGTCCTAGTACAAAATAAAAAACTGGTGCTTTTGTTCAAGAGTTGGAAATACTAAAGAAATCTATATTTGCATCTCTGTTATAGCCAAATGAACAATATTGATGACTTTTATATCAATTTTGCCTTTCATGGTCACAATTCCTAGCATTTGGTAGTCAGATCTGGATTTTGACTCAGAAGTTCACAATTTTTCCTCTATATTTTCATACTTTTCTCAAATGCTGAAACCAATATAGAAAGAAAAAAGTTGGGTGAGAACTGGTTTGACTGGTTGGTTTTAAGAATTCCCTTTCCTATGAAGACAGAAAAATCCTTGAAAAGTCTGTAAATAGTAGTTTCAAAACTGTATCGAACATTTAAAAAAAAAAGTTGCTCTTCAAGAAGAAATTCCGGAAGAAGCAAATAAAATGTGCTTTATACAGGAGCAAACAAGGCAAAGCTGTAAGGTCTCCGACAGCTTTTGCAAGAGAGACTTTGTGTTTTGATTTGTTATTTCTTGAAGTACTTGTTCGTGTGATTTCTGTGGGAAGACAAATCTGGAATTGATTTATTTATTGCCGAGTAGTTGCAGTTGTGCGTGTGTAACGTTTTTTTTTCCCCTGTAAAAGCATACCTCTCTCTGCCTGTGAGCAAACACTGGATTTTAATACTTGCAAACTCACCAGTCAATGGTAAAATAGAAGGAGAAGATGAAACATGGCAACTAGGGGGCCCAACACGTTACCATTGCAATCACGAGCAGGTCGTACCTCCCGGACTTAGATTTAGTTTGGGTCAGTGGAGTTTCAGGGAAGCTTCTCCAAATCTAATCCTTGCTGTTGTCTATTCCAGCTGAAATGACTCCCCTCCCTGACACACAGCCTCCCTTGCCCCATCCAAGTCCCATGTTTTGTCGTCATCATCAAAGCGCTTATCACCAACTGAATTGCTGCATATTGCAATGACAGTAACCAATTATAAAACCTTTTATTCGTTTGCATATACTAAAGAATTGTCCATTAAATTATATTGTTGTATTTAAGTTTTCAGTATTTATTTTTTAAAAACTTGTGAAGAGGTATTCTATAAATAAAATAATTATATATCACGTTTTTTTTAAAACAAAATCATCCTCTTGTGTGATTATATTGTTTCTCTTAAAAAACAAAAACAAAACAAACAAAAAACTTGCACCCTTGTATCTGAGATATACTTTTTAGGCATAAATATATATTTTTTAGGCATAAATATTTTTTTAATGACCATCCTTTTAAAATCTCACCAAAAGTTGTCAACCGGTTTTAAGATACCAACTAGAACTCATCCTTCTTTAAAAAATCTTTGAGCCTGACCAGGTGGTGGTGCAGTGGATAGAGCGTCGGACTGGGATGTGGAGGACCCAGGTTCGAGACCCCGAGTTTGCCAGCTTGAGCACAGGCTCATCTGGTTTGAGCAAAGCTCACCAGCTTGGACCCAAGGTCACTGGGGTGAGCAAGGGGTTACTTGGTCTGCTGAAGGCCCATGGTCAAGGCACATGTGAGAAAGCAATCAATGAACAACCAAGGTGTCACAACGAAAAACTGATGATTGATGTTTCTCACCTCTCTCCGTTCCTGTCTGTCTGTCCCTATCTATCCCCCTCTGTAAAAAAGAAAAAAAAAGAAAAAAAGAAAAAAAAAGAAAAAAAGAAAAAAAAAGAAAAGAAAAAGTCTTTGAATAATTTGTGGACTGCTAAGTCAATGGGCTAAGGTTGTCCTCTCGTGCCATTGGGAATGACAGTCAAGTTCACCCAGACATAAGCAATGACTACAAATTAGCATTGCCACTGGTATACCATAACTAAAGAAGTCATCCCATTTCAGACTTTGAAATGTGTACATGTGTGTGTGGGTGGGGAGTGTGGAAAGATGACATACAGTCCTATTTTTTAGTGTGTGTACTTTCTTTTCCAATTGGAAAATAAGCTTTTATAGTTCACGGCTCTATGTATAAATATATTGTTATCCAAGTATCTAGGTAGAACAGTGCTAAATACATAAACTAAATATAATTTAAGTGAATGATAAATAAAAGCTCAATGCAGACATGAAAACCTTACAGGTTGTGGAAATAAGAAATACTTGAGTAAAAAGGGGCTTAACTAATGAGAAAGATCTCTGATTCCCTAACTCTGCTTTGACAATGGCCATGTGACATGGCAACACTCTGATCTTAAAAGTGAGAACAAAATTGCCTACCTTGTTAGCTATGATTTTATGAGTTCTGACTAATGAGTAGAAGGTCAACCTTAGCACAGGGTTTGGAGGCAGCACCCACAAAAAGAAAGCATGTCTTTGAGTGGAACTGAAATTTGGAAAGAATATTTGTGGGGTTTTTTGTTTTTTGTTTTTTTTTTTTGTATTTTTCTGAAGCTGGAAACGGGGAGAGACAGTCAGACAGACTCCCGCATGCGCCCGACCGGGATCCACCCGGCACGCCCACCAGGGGCGACGCTCTGCCCACCAGGGGGCGATGCTTTGCCCCTCCGGGGCGTCGCTCTGCCGCGACCAGAGCCACTCGAGCGCCTGGGGCAGAGGCCAAGGAGCCATCCCCAGCGCCCGGGCCATCTTTGCTCCAATGGAGCCTTGGCTGCGGGAGGGGAAGAGAGAGACAGAGAAGAAGGGGGGGGTGGAGAAGCAAATGGGCGCTTCTCCTATGTGCCCCTGGCTGGGAATCGAACCTGGGTCCCCGCATTCCAGGCCGACGCTCTACCGCTGAGCCAACCGGCCAGGGCCTGGAAAGAATATTTGCTATCCACATTTGAACTGTTATCCCTGTGTCCTGAAGCTTATCACAGCACAAAAGGAGGCTACATTTTCTCCTTCTCAACAACTAGTAATGAAGAAGTAGGCTGAAGAGCCTTTCATGTTAAACTAGATTGTAGGTAGGAAATTACGGCAAAGACTGTAAATTCTATGTAACTAAAAAAGTCGGTGATGGATTAGGATGTGAAACAACTGTTGGATATTGTTGTTTTGCCATTTGATATTTAAACAATGTTCCCAATACATTATTTATATGCACAGGCTTAACTTGCCAATACACCCCCTGTGTAATTTCAAGAATTTTTACTAATATAATCAAAAGAAATACTGTGTTAATATTTCAGAGCATTCCTGTTTTCCTAATGATACCTGCTTCAGAATCTGAGAGAAAGGGAATAAAGCTAAAAGTACTACAAGTTGGAAACAAGCAGAGAAAATCATATTACCAAGTCAGAGTAGTTAGGTGAATTCAAAATTAGCACATATGATTTTAACATAATATGCAAAGGAGACTGTGAATTCAGGAGGGCATTATGAAACCTTAAAAGTAAAATAAATAAAAATACCTCATTTAAATGTCGAAACCCTAAAGCATAGAAAACAATGTCAGTAATCTCAAGAGAACAGATGTCACTTGTTGCTATTTCCAATGACTTGTATAGATGGCAGCATTGTCAGAGTATTACTTATTACATTCACTTTCAACTGCTAGAGTTGTGATTTTACTTTCAAACTGAGATAGGGTCTTCAAATAATTCACAATCTCTAAGTCACATACCATAAAGATGTGCATTTATAAGAATTGTCTTTTATTTTATTTCTTAATTATGTCACGTAAATATTCTGAAAAGCTTTTGTTGATTTCCTGACATACCTTCCCAGTTCCTAAGTCATGGTGGTCTCAAAATTCAAACCACTCAAGTTTCTGGTTTTATTTTCACCCAACACATTAGACTTTGTACAGTCTCATGATTCAGAGAATAGACTGGATTCATGTCTTGTATCAAAATAAATGCCTTGGAATAATAGGAGTTTGATTTAAATAAGAAAAATTACAATTTTCCATATATTTTTCTGTTAATTTCTTTCTCTACCTTATAAAACCATGAACTGATTTGAATGTTTAGCTTCCCTTCTGGTTTGATTTCTTTCATGCCAAGTGATGCCCCAGGGAGCATTTCACCTGGTGTTATAATGGGGAACTTGGCAGGACTTAATATATTACTGCAATGTTTTTCTCAATTATATACTTTTTTTTCCATGTATTTTTTGGACATATTTCAGATGGTCTTGACCATTAAGTTTCTGTAAATGAATATTTTTCAGAAAGTTACTTAAAAATATCCTTGTACAGCAATTTAATAACCTTATATAAGCCTTATTATCGAGATAGACAAGATTTCCAGTTATTCAGTGTGTAAAGATGTTATGTAGAGATGACATGGGTTGAAATTACTTGATGTGGACATGGTAGTTAAAACAAACACTTAAATTTTCCATTCTCTGTCTATTTCTAAACTCAATGGTTGAAGGAGCTTGAACAGGGGAGTGAGATATTTTTTTTTGAAAAACAGAGGGACAGGACAAACAATGTAAGGACGTAGCTGGTGGAGTCCTATGAGAGGTAATGACATAACGGCTGATGTGAATTTTATTCTTTGTTATTTTATAAATTGCATGCTTAATTATTTCCATTCTGACATTCTTATTTGATGTCCTTCTTTGTTCACTCATGCACCAACTACTTTGAGTATTCCTTATGTGCCAGGCAACATCCAGTTGTAAGAAGGAGAAGCAAGCAATAAATAAACAGGACAATTAAAATAGCTTGTGACAAATACTAGGAAAGAATTTTGCATGAAACTGGATGCATAGAAGGAAAGCAGGTAACCCAGATTTGGTAATAAAGAATGGCCCCCTGTAAGAATGGCAACTAGGCTGAGGGATGTTTGAGACAAGTTGGAATGAGTTAGTTGGGATGAGTTAGCACGGGGGCATTTTTAAGCACACACAGGAACTTTTGTGGGAAAAATGAGTACTGAATCTGTGGGTTAGAAGGGTAGAGTCCAAAGTATTTCCTCATGCTCTGTAGGCTATCAGTCAGTTTGTTTCAGCCATCTTTGTAGGCAGCAACTCATCCTACAAATTCCAAACGCCCTTCAATTGCCTTTGGAAATATGTGTAACAGACTACAGTTGGTTCTCATTTAAAACTGCCTGTGACATGTTCTGCCCTTTAAGAGGAAAGGGGAAGTGGCAAGTGTCAAATGTCTCTCATTAAAAAATAATTTTATTACTTCATACAGAGAGTGCTGCGTAGTAGAAAGAGAAAAGCTAAATCTATCTTATACTATTTCTTTAGTATTGCTAAATGATCAGAAATACAAAACAAACAAACAAACAAACAAAAAAGACAACAGGTTTTATTGGGAGCCCATTGGAAAGGTAATGGTAGGTCCAGAAGTCTGAGCAATAGAGCGCTGAGTAACTAAGATTAATAAACGGAGGAGAACAGGGAGGGACAGGAGTCTTCAAAGAGGATGCCAAGCAGTGTGGGTAAGTGGCCAAAGCCATTTCAGAATTAAGATAGCTATTATTTAATTCTCATTTGTTTGGCTTTTGTGATTACATACCTTGATATGGCCATAAACCTGAAGCAAGGCTGATAAATGCATGCATGTCTTGCTTTTGAGGAAAATCAAATAGTTGGGCAGAGTTGCACACATGATTTAGCGGAGCAGAGCAAAGCAAGAGACCAGAGGGTCACGGAGTATCCTCGAAGGACCTAGGGCACCACCGGGAAATGGGTCAAAGGACTCCATCCAGTTTTGAAGAAATAGACTTCCGACTGACGTCTGGTTGCCAGAGAACATTTGAAGAAGTGTAATGCAAAGTTTTTATACATCAAAGATAACATTACATGATTACATTTTAATTATTTGTGCTAATGAAGGGAGTGGTGACAGCCATAGTCTCAAACTGTTAATATCCAGTGTAGAAATATTCTTTATGTTTGTTTGTAAATATATTGTTCAGCTGATCTAACTTCTTAATTATAGTTTGCTTAGCCTTGTATTAAAATATATATTTTTTTTAATTTCCTAAACACAGTCCGGCTAGGCAACAGGAAAATGAGGATAAACTGTTTTATAAATGGTATATTATCTTAATGCATATAACTGAAAATTGACTGCATTTTGAATATTTTATTCTTGTAGATTTAGTTAACTTTGCTTAAATTAAAAAAAGATATTTGACCAGGCTTCCTATGCATGGGCTGAAACCAACTAAAACTATATTTTGATTTTTCATCAATCAGATAAGAGCTACTGTTCTCTAAAGAGTTTTGTTGATTGCTGGCTACAAGTATACAAAAAGCAAGTATAACTATACACTTTAAACTTATTACTGTTTTAAGGAACACTTAATTTCTAAACAGCTCAAAACACAATTCATTATCTTTATTGCATTTTTCTGCCTTTTTGCAGTTCTTTCAGGGTTACAGGAAGAGGAACAAATATTTTTGATCCATGACTTGAGACAATGGATACTGGTATCAGGTTCTTGTAGAAACATGGTTTTATCTTCTCCCTGTGTTTTACAAAGCAGTGTAAATCTAATAATACAATTTGCTTTTTCACCTTCATGCTGCTGCCTCTTTGCATTTCATTTATGTTCTTCGGTCAATAAAAACGCTCAGTTCTTTTTCTGTGTAGTCAATCTTTAATTTTATTATTTTTAAAATTTAATTTTCAAATATTTATCAGGGACATAAAATCACCCTGAGTGGATCTCTGGGATGGCATGGAAAGGTTTAAAAAAAAACCAAAATCTGGCCTGACCTGTGGTGGTGCAGTGGATAAAGCGTTGACCTGGAAATGCTGAGGTCGCCGGTTCGAAACCCTGGGCTTGCCTGGTCAAGGCACATATGGGAGTTGATGCTTCCAACTCCTCCCCCCCTTCTCTCTCTCTCTCTCTCTCTCTCTCTGTCGCTCCCTCTCCTCTCTAAAATGAATAAATAAATAAATAAAAAAAACACCCAAAATCTGTTTTCATTTAATGTCAAAAATAAACTAATAATGTGATTTTATTCTTATGAGGCTTTACAGCTATTCTTGTTCCACTCTTTTGTGAAACTTGAAATTATAGATCAAAGCAAAATGTTTGGTATATTTTTTATTTTAAAAGCATGCTATAAAAGCAACTGACCTCGAGTCCGTACAATTTGGGTGAGATCCTGTCTTGTAGAAGATACTACTTACTGCACCAGCTGCCCACAGGTGCATTTTAGAATATCAGATGACTCTAAGAACTCATCACCACAAGGCTATCTGCATGCAAATGAAAACCCTGAAGAACTACTCTTCTTTTTGTATCTGAATAGCTATATTTCACGGTTGAAAACACAGACTAGAGCTACAGTTATATTAGTACATATCCACATACACAAATGTAAGTGTAATTATTTTTGAATAGTTTAGATCATCCCTACCACATGGTCAGGCATTATAGAAGGCATTTTGGAAGTAGTATATCAAATCCATACCAGTGAAGAGGCAACCCCTTTCTCCACACTTCTACCCTGGGCCACCCATTCTAAGTCCAAGTCCCCTTGCTTTCCAAAAGAAAAAAAAGTTATCGGTTGATTGGTCAGAATCCAGGACATTCACAGGATTATTTTCCATGTGGGCAGGGTCACACTACCTTAAAGATCAGCTCAGTATCCAAGGCCAACTGTCTTTCTCCTGTGTGCATGGCCAGGAGGCTCTCCAGGGGCAGCTTACCCAGGTGTGACCTCTGTCCCATCTCTTCAAGATGGATTAGAAGAATATACAATAGTCCATCTTAGCTCAGCTGATTCTATTCCCCTCTGAGGACTCTCTCTAACCTAGAGGCCCTGACACTGGCCACTGAAGGACTGTGGTCATGCTTATTCTGTACCTTGGGCTGGAACTGGTTCCCTCCCTTGCCTCTCCATTCTCTGTGGTATCAGGACCTGAGGTGTAAGAGACACAGGCTGCGGAGTATGTGGTCAGCTGTACGTTACTAGTCCTGTGCTATTGAGAAAATTACCTAAGCTGCCTTTATAAGCCTCTGTTACTTTGTCTGCAACATGGGTGTAATTGACATCTATCTCACAGAGTTGCTGTAAGCCTTTCAAAAAATAACATATCTACACATAATAGATGCCTAACAAACAGCGATTGGTGTCAGTATTATCATTTTGTAGGGTCAGATTTGCCTTTGCCTCTTCTATGAATCCCCTCTGAGAACTATAGTTGAAACTTGTTCCTTATCTTGAAGAACTACTCTTGCAAGAAAGTTAATTCAGATTGATTTGCTTAGAACTTTTTCTATTCTCTTTTTGGATCTGTTGCTTCAGAGAAAAATTGTTTATTATGGCAAATAATAAATTGAAAAGAGAAAGTAAGAGAAGATGCCTCAAAATATACTAGATGGTGTCCAATTTTTCAGGGTCCATGTATTTCCTAAGGGTTTTAAAGAAATTTCTAAGTCCTGAATGACTGCTGGCCACTTTAGTTCAGCCTTGAATTGTACTTAATTGAAAAATGGAGTGGGAAAATAGCAAAAAGCAAAACGGATGAGATTTCTATGGTCAAAGAATGCTAACTCATTTGATTTTCCTGAAATTCTAGACACAAAGCAATTCCACACACATTGCTAGATGTTGCCTGTGGCTTATATTAGAAATGTCACTTGACTGGAGCCCTTCGAGGGTATTACATATGTGTACAATATAGCCTTGTTACTCTAGGGTAGAGGATTTTATTGTTTGATCAGCAGCCTGAGGACTCCTACATTGAACTTGAAAAATATTGGTTTATCCAAGTGGCTGTTCCATTCTGCAAATATTTGTGATCCACATTGTATTTTCTCTGAATTTATCTCCTTAGATATCCATCTTCCTCATACATTTATATGGTATTCATTGACAGAGTAACATGTCTCAAATTCAATGAAAAAGAAGAGGTTTAATTGGAAATGAAAAGCAAGGTCTGAAAATTATTCACTGGCCCCTCTGCAATACAGCACAAAGCTACAAAGCACAAGAAAAATTTGGTAATGCAAATGTAACTTTCAAATTCCAAAGGTTTTCTTTATTCCCTTACCTTAGGCTTCTCTTTGCTCAACCTTCTCACTAACCCATCAGCTGTTTATTGAAATATCTTCTATCTGCCAAAACTGTGTTAAGTTCAGTAAAAACAAACAAACAAAGGAATGAAATACACTGTCTTGTTTCACAGGAAATGAAAAGCTAGTGTATGTAGATAACTGACCACACTACAAAACCGTAAACCATGACAATTATTTTTATAAGTGATACTAAGGATTCATATATACAAATATGTTTGTGGACGTGTACACACATACATGTCATCTTGATGCAAATATAGGGTGGGGAAAAAGTAGTTTTACAGCCAGACCTGTGGTGGTGCAGTGGATAAAGCATCGACCTGGAATGCTGAAGTCACCGGTTCAAAACCCTGGGATTACCTGGTCAAGGCACATATGGGAGTTGATGCTTCCTGCTCCTCCCCTCTTCTCTCTCTCTCTCTCTCTCCTCCTTCTCTCCTCTCTAAAATGAATAAATAAATTCTTAAAAAAAAGTAGGTTTACAGTTATGAGTATGTGAAACCCAGAATTCATTCTTATATTATTTATTAACTATTGCATTATTTTCATACAAACAACTGTATGCCTACTTTAGTCCAACCCTGTATTTTTGTTTTTCTACACAGTGTTGTAGATATATATTTGTATAAATAAGTTAACATTTCATATTATACAGGCAATTGTGCCAAAGTAGGATGAGAGTAATGAAATCTGTTTTCAAAGCAGTCTTATCCATTTTAAATATAAATACTTTATATTTAGTTATCCCACTCAAAGTAAGACCAACAGTAGATATGTATATATATTGTGCCTTTTGAGTTCTTTATCTTTTCTTGCCGTCTGCATCAAGGACTATAACATTCTGTCAGCAGGAATCATATTCCCAGAGAGGGGCTAGTCTAAAATCTGCTCTGGAGTCACGGAGTCCCTACCTTTCTGTGGGGCTAGAATGCAATAAGTTAAAGGCTTTTGGAGGAAAAATCAGTTGTGTGAAAAGACAACACATTCATATTGTCAGGGAAGTTACCGTTTTTCATTTGGGACATCCTGACAATGTGAAGGAAATGCAGGAAGAAAATTAAAATGGTAGAGTCAAGGTTATAGTTTGTCAATGTCTGGAGATGAGCCCTAGCATGGGGTCCAAGAAGAATGGACACTTCACTATGTGGGAATAAGCCACCACCTTGTTCTTGTTTTTTCTATGAATCCCTTTATTTGTAGACAGTGCTTTTAGGAAGCTATCAGTTGGGTGAATAAAATAGTGTCAATGAATACTAGTGGATCTTACAAACATGCACACATCAAATTTCAGCAACAGACTTCATGTTCATTAAAATTAGATAATGACTGGACACCTATTTTCTTTGCTATCACCATAGTTTTTACCAGGACCTCCGCTATATTCTACTTTCAAAGAATTGAATCACTTAAACAGTACTTACTTTAATGATCTAAAGACCGATGGGGTGAAAGAAAGCTTTATGTCAGAGGGAAGATTAGCGAACATATGAAATGCTGTCTCGTGTGACTATGAGGCCAGGTTGTCATTTCTTGGGAAAGCAGAATGGCATAAGCCAAGTCACCAGAGTAAAATTATGGATTGTATTTAGAAAAAGTCACTTTGTGCAGAGCACACCATTTGTACAGAGAGGTGAGGACATAAAAGGGCAACGCTGGTACCATGATCTCATCTTCTAGAGCCTACCCACACCTTTTCCTAGAGTCCAGAGAAATCAGACGATATTTTAAATTTTTATGTATTTATGTATGTATGCATGTATGTGTGTATGTATGTATGTGTATATGTATGTATGTATGTATGTATGTATTTAAGTGGGAGGGGGGAGATAGAGAGACAGACTCCCGCATGAGCTCTGACCAGGATCTACTGGGCCAACATTCAATGCTAGGGGTCGGGAATCTTTTTGGCTGAGAGAGCCATGAATGCCATATATTTTAAAGTGTAATTCTGTGAGAGCCATACAAGGACTCGTGTACCTTACGCATTATCCAATAAAAATTTGGTGTTGTCCTGGAGGACAGCTGTGATTGGCTCCAGCCACCCACAACCATGAACATGAGCGGTAGGAAATGAATGGATTGTAATACATGAGAATGTTTTATATTTTTAACATTATTTTTTTTATTAAAGATTTGTCTGCGAGCCAGATGCAGCCATCAAAAGAGCCACATCTGGCTCGCGAGCCATAAGTTCCCGACCCCTGCTCAATGCATTGAGTCAACCAGCCAGGACAAAATTTATTTTATGACCCTTAAAAATACGACATATGTTTGCACGTTTCTCTACTGGACATTCACTGGGGAACAAAACAAACGAAATGCCAATTTCATGAAGTCTCCATTCCAATGTGTGTGTTTATGGATGGGGAAGGGACCAGGAACTGACAATGAATGAATGAATGAATGAATGAATGAATTAATTAATTAAAATGTAACACACAAGAAATATTTGTTGAATGCTTATTCTGTGTGTGAGAATATTATAATTCCTATTCTGAAGCTATTGAGTCGACTTGGATCTGAGCATAATCCATGGGGCTGGGTTGGAAAGTGTTTTAGTGGATAGATAAGTTTCCTTAGGAGTTGGAGTCCATAGGAAGTGTCATTTGTTGACCTAAATCTCAAAAGAGGAAAGAATAGCATTGAAGGAAGGGAACCATAGAGGGTTAGGCACTACTTTTAAATATTTAGTGAATGCCACGTATGTGCCATCATGTAGTCTTTTAGGGTTTAGCAGTAACATAAGCATAAAAAGTCCTACCCTGTAGGGCAGGGTTCAGGAACCTATGGCTCGCAAGCCAGATGTGGCTCTTTTGATGGCTGCATCTGGCTCGCAGACAAATCTTTGATAAAAAAAAATGTTAAAAATATAAAACATTCTCATGTATTACAATCCATTCATTTCCTACCGCTCATGTTCATGGTTCTGAGTGGCTAGAGCCAATCACAGCTGTCCTCCGGGACAACACCAAATTTTTATTGGATAATGCTTAACGTACACAGGTCATTGAATGGCTCTCATGGAATTACATTTTAAAATATGTGGCGTTCAAGGCTCTCTCAGCCAAAAAGATTCCCGATCCCTGCTCTAGGGTTTACTTTCTGGGAAAGTAGGGTTGGCAAACAAATCAATCACTCTATCCAATAGTAAGTAAAATATGGACTCTGTTGTTGAGAAAAACTCTGAGGAAGAATTAAGGCAAAGAGGGAGGGTGGTTATGCAAGGATGAGGGTGGTGCAATTTTCAGAAGAATAGTCAGGAAAGGTTTCACTGACTAGGTGACATTTGTAGCAAAGATATAGTTCCTTGTGCCTAGCTTGGTCAAAAAGTATGAGAAGATCCACGTGGTTAGTGAGAGGTCAGTGGGCAGTGAGATTAGAGAAAACAGGTGAATTTTGAAATTAAAATATATAGATATATAGTAGTTGTCACATTAGCCCAACTATGTTAGAGGTATTTTTAGAGGTACTTTATTTTATACTAAACAGAGGCTTCTTGGTGGTGCCTGCCTAGTTCCATCTCCATACTAGCAATCAGATTAAAAACTGAAGGATAAGCCATGAGTTGGTATAATCAGTTAAAATGAAAGCTGAAGGGCTCTGGGACAGGAATGGGGGGTGTCTATCATTTGTTATGTATAATTTTTCTGGCTATGTTAAAGGTACTATATAGATGATAAAAGGAGAGTTATGGGAAATTCTCTATTTTCTTCCAAACAACGACAAAGTGTTGTGATCTTAGTATTGAGTTGGGGCTTTCACTATGAAAGTGATCTATTCATGGCATGTCTTGCAAAGTAAAGGACAGAACATTCAACAATGATTACAAAATAGATAAAACTAGCGGTTTTGATTATAAGTGCAAACAGTGTTTAAGAGACTGTTTTTGCAACCTACCCTTTTATCCAACTGACCAACTCATTTTGCCTTAGATACCACATCTCCCTCATTGAGCAACAAGCGCCCAGCCCTTCTGGTGTCCAGTGTGCCACGTAAAGCACATCATAGGCACTCAGCCAATGCCTAGAGAATGATTCAGTGTGCATTGTGAGTTCTCAAAAATTGGCTAATTGTTTTATTTGAATAAATACAAAATAAATATTTTAAACAATTATAACAAAGGGAATGCTGTTTTGGTTTAGACAAAGATAAGTAGTTTGTTTTAAGATTTTTTTTTATTTATTCATTTTAGGAGAGAGTGAGGAAGAGAGAAAGAGAGAGAGAACGGGGTTGGAGGAGCAGGAAGCATCAACTCCCATATGTGCTTTGACTAGGGAAGCCAGGGTCTTAAACCAGCAACCTCAGCATTCCAGGTCGACACTTTATCCACTGCTCCTCCACAAGGTTAGGTCAAAGGTAAGTAGTTTCATGAGAACTTATATGAGAGCACTGAAACGTGGACATTCATAGTGATGGAATCTGAAAAATTTATAATAGCGAATTATTAGTCTAAAGATCAATGATTTATCACACCATTTGTATTGATTCTAACTATATTAAGATAATAAAATTCAAGTGAACCCACAGTAATAACTTTTTTAAGAAATGGTTTGGCTATGATATATAAAAATAAGAAGATATTTTTTACGTATCATTCTATGGTGTGGTGAAAAGAACAGTAATGTAGATTCAAGGAACTCTTGAGTTCTGGGCATGGTGATGTTGTTAAGTAATTTATGTGACCGATGGAAAACACAAGCATGACTGTGCCTGTTTTCTTATCTGCAAAACAGCTATCTTTACAAAGAGCTTATATTAGGTCTACATTATCCTAAGCATTCTCTCTATATAATCTCATTTGATCTGCTCAATCTCCATTTACAGAAGACTGCCTCCTAATGAGAAAGTTAAATTATTATGCTATCTTTGAGGTTTCTTTTGCCTCTAAAATTCCAGTTTATTTAAATCAGTTCATTTATTTCCCCAAGGATTGAGAGAAAAAATACCAGACGTGCAACAGAACATGTTGGTAGCTGACCAGGCAAGAAAACTGTTGTCCTTTCATCACCTGCCTTACCACCTTAATTGCTGTGTGACTATTGAACTGAGATTTTGATGCCTAGTCTAGATTTCTCAACCTCTGGCTACAGAGTTGGGTATTAGTACATGAAATATGACTTCTATCTGTAATAATAGAATCACTGGGGGGAATGGGAGTTAATTAGAATATTGCTGCAAAAGCTTGGGCAATAGTCCATTAAATGTCACAACTTCAGGAAACACAGATGGTGGAAAAATGCTCTTTTATGGAAATATGTTCACATTATCTTGTTAAGGGACAACTTATAACTCCTGTCACCACTGTAACCCCACCAAACGGTTGTTCCTGTTAATCTTAAGGGAGCAGAGGTATGTACTATAGCAACACAGAGCAGTAGTCTATGTAGTCACTCGTTTTCCATTTGCATGAAGACGTGGAGAAGAGGGATTCTAAGAAAATTTCTAAACACTCCTGATACAAGTCACATACACAAAATGATATTTGTGAATATACATTTTCTTTATCAACAGTCATGGCCTTTGTTTTCAATGGGACATGATTTCCAGGTAGTTTCAATAGCAAGAAAAAAAATTTGCTATTTTGTGTCTCTTAGTTAATGCTCCTGGATCTCTGTAAGGAAGTCAGGAACAAAAGAAATGTTTAAGTAGATATAAATAGAATAATTTGTTTAAGCATAAAGGGATAAAGGGAAACAAAACTTATTTAATAAAGCTTTGAGTCCAAGCATGTTTCCTGTTACCAGTAATTATTGCCTAACTTGATAAGCCATCAGGCAGTTATTGGAAAACGTTTGTGAAAATATAGTATCACTTTACCACGATCGGCCTCTAACTGCCTGCATGAGTGGTCGTTGTTCTTTGTCAATGATTTTGCTTATGCCTCCGCTTAGATAGGAAAGGCCAAAATGTGGGTCCCGAATTCTGGGAATTGAGTAGCTCTATTACCATTTGGACTAATTTGAATCACACAAGACCACGCCACATTGAGATGATTGATATTGATTCAAGAAATAGACCTCAAATGAGCTGCTATGGCAAACACAAAATTAATCTGTTGAAACGTGAATGAACTCATGATGATGGAAGCTGGCCAAAACCTTGCCTAATAACAATGCTATCACCGGGATCTATGATAATTTTTAATATTTGCTCTTATAATTAACAAAAGAAGTTTATGGCAAGAATGCCAAATAACAGAAGCATTTAGGGAAACAGGTTGCCCGGAACAGATGTAGGGAAAGCCATTTAGTGTTATAAGAGCGTCTGATTATGAAATGTCTGGAAAGCCTAACTACCACACTTATTACTTACCTCAAAAATTGTATTTTGAATAAACTACTTTCTGTACTATGCATTTTTTTTTATGTGTTAGCACTCTTTGGGAAACTATCTATGGAAAAAAAATAAATATTAATGGGTTCAACCAGTTTTAAAGACATAAGGGGCTGGCCCTGGCCGGTTGGCTCGGCAGTGGAGCGTGCAGGAGTCCCGGGTTCGATTCCCGGCCAGGGCACACAGGAGAGGCGCCCATCTGCTTCTCCACCCCTCCCCCTCTCCTTCCTCTCTTTCTCTTCCCCTCCCGCAGCGAGGCTCCATTGGAGCAAAGATGGCCCGGGTGCTGGGGATGGCTCTGTGGCCTCTGCCTCAGGCGCTAGAATGGCTCTGGATGCAGCAGAGCGACGTCCCAGAGGAGCAAAGCATCGCCCCCTGGTGGGCATGCCAGGTGGATCCTGGTCGGGCGCATGCGGGAGTCTGACTGCCTCCCCGTTTCCAGCTTCGGAAAAATGAAAAAAAAAAAAAAAAAAAGACATAAGGGGCTAATTAAAATAAGGAAATAAAGATAACTTGGCTGGGTAGCTCAGCTGATTAGAATATTGCTCCTACACGTCAAGGTCGCGGGTTCGATCCCCGTCAGGGTATGTGCATCGAATGCAAAAATAACTGGAACAACAAATTGATGTCACTGCCCCTCTTTCACATTCTCAAATTAATTAATAAATTCTAATTTAAAATAAAATAAGGAAATAAAGATAAAAAACTGCCAGAAATAATAAGAAAGATTAGAACAAATGTTAAAGTGATTGCCTACCCATTACTGTATTAAATTCATTTGAATCATACTTGGTATTATTGTCTTATGTTTGATCAATTTTTCTTTGCATTAGGACCAAAACTCATGAAATTTGGACGTCCAAGATTTCTATATCTAATATTATGTATTTTGAATAGTAGAAAGTGACTAATCTGGCAGTTAGTATTGATAGTAATGCAACCTGATGCTGCCACCAGGGGGGCGAACAAGCAAGAACTCCATTGTGAGTCCACATAGCTCCCGTGGAGATGACCAGTGTTTTCATAGTTGGCTGAGTTATTGCACTTAAATATAAGTAAGAGAACATGGATTTTTGTTGATAACAAGGGAAGAATATAGCTCGGTTGTTAAAAAGTTTGAGTTTTCTGCAGGAAATCAAGAGTGGGTCCATGGGAGACATTCAATGTATTTTCATAAAAATAAGAATTACAAATTTAGCATTAATCTTTGGTCAGTTTTAATCAAGTCAAGGATCATACTGGTATATAAAATTCAGGACTGATCTAAAAGTAGTGAATGAGTTTCATCAGACCATACCTGAACAATGACTCTCAAGTTGGTATTACTGGTAGTGGCCCAACTTTTAGTTTAGGAGTGTCAGAAATGGTAACTTACTCTCCAAAAATGAACTCTGGTTGTGAAAACTTAAAAATTTTGTATTGCCCATGACTCCGGTTCATTGCTGAGCTATTCTCAATCAGGAAATGGAGGCTGGTGTACCTGGCAACGGTACTAATGACCCAGAATCTAGGTTGGCATAACTCAGAGCTGCGCTTCTCGTAGCAAGTTCTAGTAACAATTAAAAATGGCAAAATGCTATGGAGGGCGTCCAGGTCAATGTTGATGAGGTAAATTTCCCAAAGCCTATTTATAAAGTTCAAATAAGGCAAAAGTGGGATGCTTCAAATTAATCACTGTGAATGTTCAGAACGGCAAGACCTGGATGAAATTTTTGGAATAGAGCAGTTAATTGAACAGGCTCTTGAATGTGGTTTCCATGGCCAAGGAAGTGGGGTGTGTACTTAGCTTTTAAGAGCTCATCTTGAAAATAGAAAAGGCCCCTGATTGCTACTGAAATTTCAGGGACACTGTATTTTCTTTGTGGCTACAGATTAAATTTAATCAATTCCTCATGACTAAGTTATTTTGATAAAGCAAATTTATGATAATTAGGCCTGCCTTAAAAATCTGCTATTCTATTAAGTCCGGGCCAGCTTGCCAAAGAAAATTAAATTATTGTAGTCTTTATTTATCATCTTGTCGAAGTCCATCTATGGAATATAATTTATATTTAAAATATCTCAAATGTTCTAATTTTTTACAGGGATCAGTATTCTAAAGACCCTTATCTTATCCAAGATCTCTGGGTCAAGGAGAGTCTAACAAATTGTGCTTCTTATTTAAACACAAAAAAAACCTCTTTGACACAAAAGAACAATTTAATTTTTAAAAAATCAGTGAAAGATCTGAACAGACACCTCACTGCAGAAGATATACAGAAGGCAAATATATAAATGTATGAAAAGAGGTTCAAAATCATACATTATAAGGAAATTTTAAATTAAAACAGCATTGACAAAACCTCTAAACAGCTAATAGAATGGTGAAACTTCCAAACACTGACCACACCAAATGCCAGCCAGGACACGGCAGCAAGACTGTGAGCGTTCATCACTGGAGATGGTGCAAAGTGGTATAGCCAAGGGGAAAGATAATTGGGCACTTTCTTTCAAAACTTTTAGAATTAAATTTATTTTGACAATATTGGTTAATAACATTACATAAACTTCATAATGTGACATCTGTATGCACTCCTGTGTACTTACCACTCCAGCCATTACATTCTTCTCACTCCTCTCATCCCCTTCCCTTCTGGTAACCACTTGTTCTGTTGCCTGTGTCTATAACTTTATTTGTTTGTTTTATATATCCTAAATGTGTGAAATCAAATAGTTCTTGTCCTTTTCTATCTGACTTGTTTCACTTCCTTTCAAGAAATTGTTGCAAATGGCAATAGTTTGTTTTTTTATGGCTGAGTAATATCCTATTGTGTACATGTATTACATCTTCTTTATTCAGTTATCCATCAAAGAATACTTAACTTATTTCCATGTCCTGGCTATTGTGAATAATGCTGCAATTAATATATAGATAGGTACATATGTCTTTAAAAATAAGTGTTTTCAAATGTTGGAGGTAGATACTCAAAGCAGGAATTGATGGGTCTTCTGGTAGTTTTAATCTTAATTCTTGAGGAACTTCATACTATTTTCCAGAGTGGTTGCACCAATTACATTTCCACTATCAGTGTGTGAGGGTTTCTTTTCTCCACATCCTCTCTAACATTTGTTATTTCTTGTTTTACGATAATAGCCATTTTAACAGGTATAAGGTTGTATCTCATTGTGGTTTTATTTGCACTTTCCTTATAACTAGTGATATTGAACATTTTTTCATATATTGTTGACCATTTGTATGTCTTCCATGGAAAATTATTTATTCAGGTATTCTGCCCATTTTTTAATTGGATTGCTTATTTGTTATTGAGTTATATGAGTTCTTTAGATGTTTTGCATATTAGCCCCTTATCAGAGGTATTGTTTATTAATGTCTTCTCCCATTCAGTGAGTTTTTGTTTTGTTTTGTTTTATTGATGGTTTCTCTTTTTTTTTTTTTTGCATAATTTTTTGTTTGACATAGCATCTTCCTTTCTTTCTTTCTTTCTTTCTTTCTTTCTTTCTTTCTTTCTTTCTTTCTTTCTTTCTTTCTTTCTTTCGTCTTTCTTTCATCTTTTACTTTTTTTGCCTTTGGGATCAAGTTCACAAAAACTCTCTGACACCAAGATTCATAAGTTTAGTGCCTGTTTTTTTCTATGCATTTTATTGCTTCAGGTCTTGTATTCAAGTCCTTAATCGATTTTGAGTTAATTTTTATGCATGGTGCCTGATAGCAGTCTAGTTTCATTCTGTCGAGCTTTTCAGTTTTCCTACTACTATTTGTTGCAGAGATTTTCCATTTCCTGCAGTATGTTTTTGGCTTTTTTGTTGGAAATTTGTCACTCATATATATGTGGGTTTATTTCTTGGCTCTCAGTTTTGTCCTATTGGCCATTGTGTCTAAAACTAAACATATTCCTACCACACAATCCAGCAGTTGTGTCCCTTGGTATTTACACAAATAAGTTAAAAATGTATGTCCCCACTTAAACCTGCACACAGAATTTATAGCAACTCTTACTCATAATTCTCCAAACTTGGAAGTAAGAAAGATGCTCAAAGAAGGAATGGATAAACAAATGGTGTTACATCCAGGCAATGAAATGTTATTCAGCACTAGAATGAAATGAGCTTTTGTGTATGAAAAAATATATATGGAGAAACTTAAATGTTTGTTAGTAATTAAAACAAAATTCTAAAAAGTCTAGATACTGTATGAATCCAACTATGATGTTCTGGAAATGGCAAAACTATGAAGAGAGTAAAAGAACCAATGATTGCCAGAGGTTGGGTGAAGAGATGGAGCGAGGTATGAGTAGGTAGAGCGCCAAGTATTTTTAGAATAGTGAAATGGTTTTGTATAATGGAGAATTAACATCCTTACGTATTTGCTAATACTCATAGTATATGTGACATAAGCCTTTGGTTAATAATGATGTGTCAGTGTTGGCTCCCTAAGTGGAACAAATGTATACTCTCATGCAGGCTGATGGTGGGTAACATGCACAGGAAAAAATTCTTGACCACGACCCACTCTGCAAAATCAGTTTCACCAAGGGATGTTTAAACTCAGAGGATCTGTGTTCAAGCTGCAGCTCTGTAGTCTACTTCCTAAGTAACTTTGTTCAAGAAACATAACTTCTTTAGTCCTCAAATTTGTAGTCTTATGAGATTATTATGAAGTGAAATGAGATAATATATTTGAAATCTATTGTATATTCTTGATACATGACTGTTAACTTTTCGTATAATTGAGTGGGTAAAGAAATGGAAGTTGGGCATAGTACACTTTTCTGTATATATATATTTTTCCATTCATACTTTTTATTTCAGGTGTGAATCAGTGGCAAATGAACTCATATTTTCTATGTATTAGCCAAATTGCTCATATTTTCTATAAACAGATGGTTCATACGTGTGAGCTAATTAATTAAAAACATTGATTTGCATGTTAGGTTCAGATATAGTTCAGACAGTTTAGACCATATGCTTAAGATTCATGCTATAGGACATTAGCATGTTGTTTTATCTCATAAAATAACAGCTTTATTGAAATAAATTAATATGCCATGCATTCACTCACTACTTTTTAGTATATTCAGAAATTGTGTAAACATAATCATAATCCATTTAAAACATTTTCATTTACTTCATTTCCTTCCAATTCCTTCACAGCCCCAAAGCAAATAGTAATATACTGTCTCTATAATATAATAGATACTGCCTGTTAAACTTAATACTACTACTATTCCTATAATCTATTATATAAATATTTTGTGTAAATAGAATTGTAAAATATGTAGTCTTTTGTGTCTGGGTTCTTTTACACTGTATTTTCAAGGATCATCATCTTTTAGCATGCATCAATAGTTTGTTACTTTTTATTGCTGAAAAAACACTTTATTTTATGTATATACCACACTTTATTACCATTCATTAATTGGTTGATTTTTCAGTTGGTCATTTGCTTGTTTTTTTTTTTTTTTAGTGAGAGAAATAGAGACAGAGAGAGAGAAAGACAGGAACAGAGAGACAGGAAAGGAGAGAGATGAGAAGCAAAAGTTCATCATTGTAGCACCTTAGTTGCTCATTGATTGCTTTTTTTTTTATATGTGCCTTGACCAAAGGGCTCCTTGCTCAAGCTAGCAATCTTGGGTTCCAGCCAGTGACCTTTGGGCTCAAGCCAGTTCAAACTCAGGCTTCGAACCTGGGTCCTCAGGATCCCAGGCTGATACTCTACCCACTGTGCCACCACCTGGTCAGGCTGGTTGTCTTCTCTTTTTGACAACTATCAAAATTCTGTGAACATTCATATACAAATATTTGTGTGAACATTTGTTTTTATTTGTTTTCTGTATATACATACTTAGGACTGGAATTACTAGATCATGTGGTAACTCTGTGTTTAACCTTTTGAGGAGCCACCAGGCTATACTGAAAAGTGGCTGCATATTTTCACATTCCTACTTACAGGGTACACGAAGTCTCAATTTCTCTAAATTCTCTCCAAAGCTTCCTGTTATTTCTGCTATTAAAGTAATCCTAGTGGATGTCAGGCAATGTCTCATCATGGTTTTTATTTTCATTTCCCTGAGAACTGCTATTGTTTAGCATGTTTTCACATGCTTGTTGGATAAACTCATTTATCTGTTCCACAAAGGATGTATTTCAGAAGGTAGTATTTGAAATTATGTCTGCGTTCCAAAAGTAACTATTGAAAGTAGACAGACATATTGTATAAAATGAAGTAATATATGTTGCATATAAACATAGTGTATTTAATACATAATACATGTAATAACATATAGTAAATATACCATATGTAAATATATGAATTATAGCATGTAAATGTATTGGCTGTTTTGTTCTTACACCTATCAAACCTGATAGCACAGATTACGCTCCATCCTTCCAACTACCCTGCGAGGTAGAAAGAGAGGCATCTTTCTTCACCTTCGTTGTCTTCATTTTTGAGATGATGATCTTGCAGCTTCTCTGACAGACTTAAGCGGCTTATTTACAGTTAATGGTGAGTGTTTTCCTACATGCCCTGACTGTAAGGCAGTGAGAAGAAGGATGTGGGTTTCTCTGGCCAGACTCAAAGGATAGTGACTTCAAATCAGGAAGGGGGCCCTGGCCAGTTGGCTCAGCGGTAGAGCGTTGGCCTGGCGTGCGGGGGACCCGGGTTCAATTCCCGGCCAGGGCACATACCAGGGCACATAGGAGAAGAGCCCACTTGCCTCTCCACCCCCCCCTCCTTCCCCTCTGTCTCCCTTCGTCCCCTCCCGCAGCCAAGGCTCCATTGGAGCAAAGATGGCCCGGGAGTGGCTCTGGTCGCGGCAGAGCGACGCCCCGGAGGGGCAGAGCATCACCCACTGGTGGGCAGAGCGTCGCCCCTGGTGGGCGTGCCGGGTAGATCCCGGTCGGGCGCATGCAGGAGTCTGTCTGACTGTCTCTCCCCGTAGGTTTGAGCAGAATGGCTATGGTGTCAGATTAGATAGCTACTAGCCATGAAAGAAAAAGCCAAGAGATTTTATTTTTTTGTATTATTTTTGTATTATTTTAATTATAATTTATTTAATGTGTATAACATATAGATAACTGCTATCTGCTATATGAAATGTAATTTATGTATTTGAAAACATTTAATATGTATATAATAGTTATTTTATATGTAATACCCTATATCGAATTACATTTTATATAACATGCTATTTCCAATGACAATAAATTTTCTTAAAATTACCCAAAACCGAGGCATTAACTAACCTGTATACCTACTTGAAATCATTCCAAAAAATATTCAACACTAATCCATGTTCTGTATATGAACTGTGGAAGAAATAGTTTCTGCTATTACTTATTCTCCTCTTTTTTTCACTGTAACACAGGCTTGAATGTCCATTTCTAATCCTTCCTTGCAGTTAAATGTGGTCACATATCTAAGTTTTGGCCAACGACTGTGAGTGGAAACACTTGAAATGTTTACTTCTTACTCTTGAAATGAAGGAGCATGCTTTTCCCTTCCACTTTTCCTTGTCTTCCCATGACTGGAGAGTTGATGAGAAGGTGGGAGCTAGAGCAACAATTCTGGACCAAAATATGGAGACATTTTGTGGAGCACAGGGAAAAAAAAAGAAAGATTCAGGGTCCCCAACATGTTGAAGCTTCCAGATCAGCCCTTAACTGCTCAGTTCATATTTTAATATGTTGTATTTCTGTGAGAACAGCCGAAACTGCATTCTAACAAGGAAATTGCCTTCTCCACAAATACTCTTTGTTCTCCATGGCAACCCTTTAATATGCAAAAGGTGCTGTATTGTTTGTCTGAGTCTATTCTGTTATAGAACAGTTTCTTCAATTCCTTCTACTAGATTACATATAACACTGCTTATAGACATCTCACCTCCTGGACCCATTCTTTATCAATGTTTGTCTGAAATCTTGTTGTTTAGAATGGAAACCAGTACTCGAGAGGTGAACTGAGAAGCACAGAGCAGACTGATAACACTCAGGATAAGGAGCTCGGTTCAGTTTTGAATTAGCTTATCTAACAACCTCCTTTATGTATTCATTCACCCAGTCATTAGGCTGAGATTATATTGCACGATAGGCTATGAGCAGGAAACTGGCATAATCAGAGGTGAAGATGCTCTGAATACTTATTGAATTTCCAGTGAATTAAAACATGTCTTCATTCACAGTTTTTAAAGTGTTCCCAGGCTGTATCAGTGACATTAATAAATATGAGACTTTACATGCATTTCATATTTATAAAATTTCTTTGTGGTATTTGTTTAAATGGATCCAATCTGCTGGGTCAAGGTCAAGAGTTGGTTGGGAGGCTTGAATATGCCCTGGGAAGATGCAAGTATTTTTCTTGCACTCAGATATTTCTGGGATTCAGAATAAATGTATAAAACTGTACTGCCTGGTCTTGAGCAGAAGAATCAGAAAGGGCTGGCTTTACCTCTAGCCTTCTCTTCCCTGTTCTGACAGTCATTGGAATATCATCTCCCCAGATATATGCCTGTGGGCTTTAGCTATGATGTTCACCTGTATCCAAATTCTTGGTCCATGCATGACTCCTTCTTTGGCCATAGTTCCAAAGGATGGGATACTGGCAAGGGCATTATGAGGATGAAGTTTTGGTTTTTTTTTTGTATTTTTCTGAAGTTGGAAACGGGGAGGCAGTCAGACAGACTCCCGCATGTGCCCCACCAGGATCCACCCGGCATGCCCACCTGGGGGCGATGCTCTGCCCATCTGGGGCGTCGCTCTGCCGCAATCAGAGCCATTCTAGCGCCTGAGCCATCCCCAGCACCTGGGCCAACCTTGCTCCAATGGAGCCTTAGCTGTGGGAGGGGAAGAGAGAGACTGAGAGGAAGGAGAGGGGGAGGGGTAGAGAAGCAGATGGGCGCTTCTCCTGTGTGCCCTGGCTGGGAATTGAACCCAGGACTCCGACACACCAGGCCGATGCTCTACCACTGAGCCAACCAGCCAGGGCCAAAGTTATTTTTTTTTTGAACCACTTACTAGTTTCTTCTGTTTAATTTTAGATTCCTTTGAAAAATCTCCCCTTGTTTGCCTGTACTTTCTCTTTGAAAAGCCCTCTGCCAGTAGTGTCACATAATCCCCTTTCCACGACATCATTCCCTTTCAATCCTTTACAGGGGAACTAGGGCGAGAGGTGCTTAACAACAGTTAGGCTCTGACCATTGAACCACAAGGAAGCAACTGCAGCAAGGCTGGAAAGGGGCTTTCACCACCAGCCTGCGTGCAGCCCTGAGCAACTGGATGCTTTCTCTAGCTCTTAATTACCCCACACAATGGGCAGTGTTTGCTCCTTGTGCATAGGGGACTGACCTGCCTACTTTCCATTAGTGTTAATGGGGGTCTCTATGTATCAATCCTCTCCCCTTCCCCCGGTATCAATGGTGGAAGAGATGCCAAGAGCTCTTTGCATTTTTGCTCACTGATTGGTTTCAGATGGAACACAAAAGCAGATCTCTGGGCATGAGCCCACTCATTCTCCCCACACTGCACTTTGTGCTTTATTAACACTCATGGGACTGCTTGTCTCATTTGTTGTCCCAGGAGTGGCCCGAAATGATCCTCCCACTGTGCTCCCATTTAACCCCTCCAAAGTCATTGAACATCAGTTTTACATTTCCTTATACCAGCTTGGCTTACTCTAGTTCTCTGGATATACAATAAGTAGATCATTATAAAGCTCAAAAGCCAAACATACAAATTGCTTTAGGTCTTGCAAAGGCTCTTCAAACTTCCTTCACGTCCTCCGGTACCCAATTCCCTGGAGATGACCTTCCTCTGCTAAGCTTGTTCACTGAAGAGTGATGTCATTTTGCTGCTGCCTTCATGTCCCCAAATCCATGCTTGTGCTTTTCAGGATCTTTATATTTATATCTTAATTAGTTTCAAGATTCCTGGAATCTCCATGTTCTCACTTAAATTCGGCTCTCAGCTTGTCAGAAGGATTATTCATTAAGAGGTAGGAACTGGCCAAGTTTCCATTAGGGACACACAGAATTCTCTCCATTGTTATTCATATTGTCCTTACATCATATGTCCTATCTCTAGTGCCTTTTCTTTCTTTAATTTTGCGGGCTGGCTTACACCTGACTGTGCTTCTTGATGAATTCTCCAGCTGTCCTGGGTGGAACGCGGTGAGAAGAGGGAGTTGAGTTTCTTCGGCAGCACTGAGGACTGTTTCTCCCCAATCAGAAAGGAGAGGGTCATCCCAAACGAGGACATAAATCCCTAGATTTTCAGTCAGCCACTGACCCTAAGAGATCACATGCTTCCTTTGCCATCTGCCGGGTGGGAAAGACCGCAAGAACAACGTTGGAGAAGCTGCATGCCATGGCCTATTTGTGCATCTCATCTCTTTTTTCCAGCTAACCAAAGCAAACACATCATTTTTAGTAAAATGTTAAAATTTAGATTTAATATGTATTAAATTGTAATCTCCTCCTAAGCCAAAATTAAACTTTTTATTTGGGTTAGTTTTGCTTTAAAAAGCTGATAAAAACAGATTAAAGTTTTCAGAGATCAAATTTCTTATTTAAACACTAAACTTTTATTAAAAATGGGACCTGTGATTGTGAATATACTGTTTTACAATTTCACCACACAGTGCCACGTTATCACCGCAGTCCAGTCTGTTGTTAATAGGGGATTAACCTGTTTCCTTGAGTACCACTGACACACATCTTCTGTCGTAAATCTACATTTTTAAAAATATTTTGCTCTTAACTTTCTTTGATGAGAAGACAAGTCATCAGTCTAATCAGAAACATCCTCTACTTTATTTGTTTTGTTTTTTTATTTTTGTGAGAGGAGGGGAGGCAGAGAGACAGACTCCTGCAGGTGCCCCCACTGGGATTCACCTGGCAAGCCCACTAGGGAGCGATGCTCAGCCCATCTGGGGCGTCGCTCCATGGCAACCGAAGCCATTTAAACATCCTCTACTTTAGCTTGTTTCCCTTTAGGGGTGTCTCTTAATTTTACTTTCCAAGTATCTCTTCTTCTCTATTGGTCTCTATCCATCTCTATCCTCTAGCTCCAAAAGTGAGGAATAAGAAAAAACATTAAGTACAAAATATAAATGTTAAAGACTAACAAAAAAAATTTTCATTCTTATTACACCAGAAACTCGCTTGCTCTCAGATACAGATACAGTTTGTAACATGCACATTCCTCCCTGCGGTTTGGGGGTCTAGCTGGTGAAGGAGTGACTACTGGTCCTTCCAGGCTAATGGTTTATAGACCAGTGGACTGATATTTGCTAGGGATAAGGTATCAACATTAGATGCTTTTATCCTGCAGGGGTTTTTATTTGGTGATCTGTTTATTCCTCATGTTCTAAGACTACAGAACATGTCTATTTGTAAAATTTTTCTAAGAACCTAACACGTTTGCAGAGGTAATATAACTGATTTACTGACAAGCCATTTGACTAGCTTCAAGGACTTCTGAGTGTGTCTGTGACAGTGTCCACCTCCTTTTCAAGAACAACATGATGGCTTGATAATTAAGAACAAACAGTCTTGATGACAAGGTCTGCAGTACTTAATGAATTTCCCATCAGTAGGAGCCTCTTTGAAGGATGAAGTGAGGCACTTAGGGAGGAGCCTCCCACCCTGCCTCAACAGGGGAGGGTGTGAAATGTCAATGACTGCTACTGATGGGGAGAGGGCGGGGCTTAGGGATGTTGAGGGACTCTAGACATGGAACCATCTAGCTGATTATGTAAAAGTGATAAATCTCTTAACAAAAGCCTGCATCTGAATTAGAAAGGAAATAATTTTAAAGTCAATGCAGCATAGACTTTAAATTGCTTTTAGACTACAAGCTTAATACACAGGCGCACTGCATAATAATTAAGCCTGGGAGTGAAGTTCATAGAGAGTGAAGTGATCACTCTTCCTGGATGGGCAGGAAATCTGTCATCTTTATATCCACACAGATCTCAAAAAGAAAAAAGAGGACAAATTGAAAGACACCCTTGTGTCTTAAAAAGTCCAACTCTTGTGTGTATGCACAAGGGAAGTGGGAGTGAGTGAGGGTGTGCGCCTGATTATAAATATAACTACCTTTCCACACAAGCTCCTCATTCATGTATGGAAATGATTAATGCCCAGGAGCCGGGTCTTTACACTCAGCAGCTCCAGAGGATGTGGTTTGATTGGTTGTGGGTTCAGCGGTCCTTGTTTCCCACACGTGAGAAAGGACCTTGCACGTTCTTGTGTATATATTAAGGGTCTGCCCACTTTCTCTCTGTCTGCCTCCACTGACACCCTGGCTAGACTGTTATGCGAAGTCAAATGAAGAACAAAGGTAATACTCGGCACAACACAACATTGTGCATAGGGGGGAAAGGAGCTCAGTTAATGGTTGTGGCTGTTGTCTTCATCAGAATCATGCATAACTGTGAGAAATAGGCACAGAGAACCATGAAGGGAGTTGCTTAAGAAGACAAAGGGGGCTGATCTGTTTTATCCTCTTTGTTTTTTGGGGGGTATTTTTCCGAAGCTGGAAACGGGGAGAGACAGTCAGACACACTCCCGCATGCACCCGACCGGGATCCACCTGGCACGCCCACCAAGGGGCGATGCTCTGCCCCTCCGGGGCGTCGCTCTGCCGCGACCAGAGCCACTCTAGCGCCTGGGGCAGAGGCCAAGGAGCCATCCCCAGCACCCGGGCCATCTTTGCTTCAATGGAGCCTCGCTGCAGGAGGGGAAGAGAGAGACAGAGAGGAAGGAGAGGGGGAGGGGTGGAGAAGCAGATGGGCACTTCTCCTGTGTGCCCTGGCCGGGAATCGAACCCGGGACCCCTGCACGCCAGGCTGACGCTCTACCACTGAGCCAACCGGCCAGGGCCTATCCTCTTTTTTTTTTTTAAAGACTTTATTTATTCATTTTAGAGAGGAGGGAGAGAGAAAGAGAGAGAGAGAGGGAAAGGGGGAGGAGCAGGAAGCATCAACTCCCATATATCCCTTGACCAGACAAGCCCAGGGTTTTGAACCGGCGACCTCAGCATTCCAGGTCGACACTTTATCCACTGCGCCACCACAGGTCAGGCTGTTTTATCCTCTTAAATAAACATTGTGGAATGCTTATTAGGTATGCTTGCTATAAGTCACACAAAGAAAAATAAAACAATCCTCAAGATAATTCAAGATTCTGTGGGTGTGAGGCGAACAAAGCAAGTTTATATAGGTGAATAGTAAAAGGTATAAAACAGAGGACATAAGAGAATGAGGAACAAAGAGGGTGCCGAGCACAGGAACAGGCTGACTCCAATTTCATTTTGAAACATGACATTATAATGCTCCTATTAAAACATCCCTGTATCTTTGTTTGGAGACCACTAGGTGCCCTGGAAGTGGCAAAACGAACAGATGCACTGGCTGGTATTAAGCACTGTCCCAGCTCATGGGTAAGAGCAGAGGTCACCAAACTACGGCCCGCAGGCCGCATGTGGCCCCCTGAGGCCATTTATCCGGCCCCTGCCACACTTCCGGAAGGGGCACCTCTTTCATTGGTGGTCAGTGAGAGGAGCCTAGTTCCCATTGAAATACTGGTCAGTTTGTTGATTTAAATTTACTTGTTCTTGGCCCTGGCCGGTTTGCTCAGTGGTATAGCATTGGCCTGGTGTGCAGGAGTCCCGGGTTCGATTCCTGGCCAGGGCACACAGGAGAAGCACCCATCTGCTTCTCCACCCCTCCCCCTCTCCTTCCTCTCTGTCTCTCTCTTCCCCTCCCGCAGCTGAGGCTCCATTGGAGCAAAGTTTGCCCGGGCACTGAGGATGGCTCTGTGGCCTCTGCCTCAGGCGCTAGAATGGCTCTGGTTGCAGTGGAGCGGCGCCCCAGATGGGCAGAGCATTGCCCCCTGGTGGGTATGCCAGGTGGATCCCAGTCGGGCACATGCGGGAGTCTGTCTGACTGCTTCCCCGTTTCCAACTTCAGAAAAATACAAAAAAAAAAAAAAATTTACTTGCTCTTTATTTTAAATATTGTATTTGTTCCCGTTTTGTTTTTTTACTTTAAAATAAGATATGTGCGATGTGCATAGAGATTTATTCATAGTTTTTTTTATAGTCCGGCCCTCCAACGGTCTGAGGGACAGTGAACTGGCCCCCTGTGTAAAAAGTTTGGGAACCCCTGGGTAAGAGGAAAACTCACTTGGGTTTAGAGCAGTGTTGTTTAAATTATGGACCCTGCCTCAGGGTTATTTGGAGAGCTCATTAGATGCAGATCTGTGGTATCTTCCCTGAGTCCTCTAATCAGAATATTTTGAGGCAAAACTCAAGACCTGCATTTGAAAGAAGCTCCTTCAGTGATTTTTATTCCAACAAGAATTTAAAAGTAGATATTCAGGAGAAAATGTCTTTGTAGGAATTTACCAGTGACTTCATTCACAATCTTGGTTGGGTGCAGAGGTATTACAGGTGACCTCTTTTGATATAAAAAAAGGGGAAAGAATAGAATAAATTAAGGAAAGAGGTAAAATAGAAAAGAAATCATCCAAGAATAACTTTGAAACTTTTTTTTCACTCAACCCTTGAGGAGATATTCTGTGTGTCAAGGATTTATGGCAGAGTTGGCAAAGAACTAAACTTTGTGCCTCTTTTCATATCTCCAGTACCCATACAGTCATTATTCATGGGTAACACTTTACAGCAGGCCCCTATAATTGTTTCACAATTTGTTCTATAAAAATCCTCCGGGTAACTGCCTTCAGTCAACTGGAGTTACTATGGTTGATGAAATCTTCACACCATACTGGGACACACACATAATTAATCTCTGTCTCCTTAAAAGAAACAAACAGACCAAAAAAAAAAAAAATAGTTCTCTAGGAAGTGCCTTTTGAAGAATTTCTGAGGGTACTGGTGTTATAAAGTGAAAGTGGACTTATATCCCATTTGGGATATTTCCTAAAAATATAAACACACACTCTCATAAGGTTAGTAGGCTCACAGTGGGCCTTGGAGTATGGAAGAATTTTGTGGATGGTTTAGAAAGGTTTTCTTTTAAATCTTGGTGAGAAATACTCTGATATTCTCGGATAAGGTGGTGATCGGGTGACATGTTCCAACACCAGGCTGCATGGGTTGTGTCCCTGTTCTGTGCCTTCCTGATAGTGTAGATGGACGAGCTCAGATAGTTCATCTTCAGCCTCTACATCTGTGAAATGAAGGGGATAATGGTAGCTATGTCCTTGATATACTGAGTGGATTAAAAGAAAAGTCACAGTGTCTGGCATGTGAATGCTCGAGATTATTCATTTGCATGGGTACATCTGCCTGTGCTTCTCTTCTACTTTAAAATAGTAAGACCCGGAGAACTACCCAGGGTATGGAGCTAAACATAAAACCAAAACAAAATAAAATATTTGGTATTCTTTCTGTAGTATGATGTTTTAAGCTTGACTGGCAAAAAGATCCCTATAAACTCTCCTATGAGCTATCTCATCTACCAGAGCAAGAAAACACATGCATGAGTAGCATCTAAGACCCAAGCTTATGAGAATATGCTTTGCCTGTCGAGTTCTTTGTATCATCCCAGAGGGTTTAGATTTAGAGGCGATGACCAAGAGGAATAGCAGAATGATGATTTCAAACAAAAATAACTAACTATACATAAAACTATAAAGTTGTGGAAAGCATTCACGCAACTTTTAAGCAGTACACTATGTATAAGCGAAGAGGACGACTGTAATTCCGACGCTACCTCTCATTCCATCAGCAGCTTAAGAGAATAGCACTCTCCTACACTTTTGTTCTTGGGATTTTCTGCCATCCCATTTCCAGGCCTGGCATCTGCTTCACCGTCAGCAAGCATCGACCAACTTCCTTTCTTTCTGTGTTGGCAAAATAATGAACTGTTGGTTATAAACAGTTGAAAACAAATATTAGAAGGTCACTGTGCTGCTAAACTTTGAGATGTTGAGAAATGTGAACTTGAGCAGAGCTTCTAAAGTATTGTCACGCAGGAAGCGGTGGAGTAAGTGGGCTCATCGATCACTGGTGAAAACGTGGGCACAGCGTCCCTGCTTGAAGGTTGAGCATGGAAATGCTAAACCCTGATTAAATGGCCATAACTCCTCACGGCTGCGACATAGCTGGCAGACACGGGAAGCCGGGGCCTTGCAGGATAAATTGTGGGAATTTATAATACACTGTCAGTCTGTCGGGGAAAAATAAAGAAGTGTTGGATTCTCCCTACATTGAAACGATTGGATAATTAGGGTAGCATTTTCAGATGCTGATTTGCAAATGTTTTTTTCAGGCTCAAAGCAAAATCCCATCCTTTTTATTTTTAGAAATAAGAGCACGTAATGATAATACTTAATATTTCTTTAAAATCCAAGTTCTCTTTGATAGCCAGAGTGATTTGTTAAGTTCCATTATCTTAAAGTATGGACTATGATAATTAAGGACGCTGAACAGTGGACTTATCCTTTAAATGGAAGAAATGAAAAAGCAGCTGGGGAGTGCATTAATTTTTATCCCTGAAGAAGCCTTTCATATACACAGTGCACTTATTCCTGTCCTTTCAAATAATAACAGAGCCTACAGATAACTTACTGAAGCAAGAAACAAGGCTTATGCCTGGCACTCTGAATGAAGGCTTGGGTCATGCTTGGAATGATCTTGAGTCATGTCCCCAGAGGCCAGAGTTATATCAGTGTTCCATCTTTTTTATAGTACTTGGCATATGCATATGGGCATAGTGAATAAATACTAGGTAAGGAGATATTTGATTAAGAGTCTTAAGATGCTAAGTCAACAGAAGTCATCGCTGACAGGGATTGAAAAGGGATTTGTGTAGTTATCTTAAGCATGTTGTCTGGTCAGAGCCTAAGTATTTACTTAGCTCTCATTGTATGCCTTGCTATGTACCATGGAAGATAAGACAGAGAAACGTGGGGTAGACTTCCTTCAACAGCTTAACATCTTGGGGGACAAAGCTCAACAAAATAAGCATTAAGCCTCTGCAACTACATGCATATGATAGTTTTTGTAGGCGAATGGACTTGCATGATTCCAATAACTGGGGAAGGTTACATGGAATGGGTAAGGCCTCAGAAGGACCTTGAATGATGAGCACAGTTTTTAAAGTCTGATAAAAACATTCTTAAGACTGGAACCTTCAAGAGTAAAGGTACTCTAAGATCATGCATGACATTTAGTCTTTCTATGTTTGCTCCACATTTTAGTATATTCTGTAACTTTTCTTATTTTCCATGAAACTTGTTTTTGAACTCTTTCTTCCAACCCAGGAGTTAACTCAATCCCTAATCTGAATTTTCCCCAGTTGTCTTTTTCTTCATGAAGGATTTCCTATGTGGTCCCACCATAACCTATCTCTATACAGTTTTGCAAGGGTCCCATAATTCCCTGTTCCTGTGACAGCCACTCCTAAAGGGATGGACTTTCTCCCCACCATGCTGTCTTTATTTGCACACTTATATATGTCTCCCTTTTATCCATCTCTCATCATATTATGCAGCCAAGGAGTCGTAGCCATGTTTGCATCCCTTAAAACACCTAACATAGGGCTTTGCTGATAAAGGCAACGAATGCTGTTGGATTACATTCCCATCTCTTTACCTCTCCATAAATAACAGAAAGGGTACAAAATGCTCAATGAATGAAAATGGAAAAAGCAAATGGCATCTTCCTCAAGATGGAGCAGATGACTGCTAGTAGAATAGAGCTCCTAAAAAGACTGGGCCTGTCTGGTCCCTTGTTGTCTTCTCAGTTTTATTATTATTATTATTATTATTATTATTATTATTATTATTATTGCAAGGTCTGGTACAGAGTAGGTGCTGAAAAACTTTTAATGAATAAATGAATGAATATGCATGGGTGGCCACAGTGCACTCCATGTACTTCTTGGAGCTCACAAGAGTGTCATCATAATACCTGTCAGCACTGTCTGGCTTTGCCAGTTTCCCACACGTGGCTCTAGTGAGATCAGTCAACAGTTACCCAGACAGCGTGTGCACCACCCAGACCCAACCAAGCCTCTGTCCCTTCTCCCTCTGAAGACAGTTCTTCAAAGAGGAAGCTGTAACAGGGTAAGCGACCGTGGAAGTAACAGATGTAAACTCCATGCCAAATGTTGATTCTCTTAGTCAATAGAGCACGTCCTGCTTGCAATGAGAATATATAACAAAACCCAGAATCTTTACCCTGTGACTTAATTCAGAATGACTAGGATATTTGTGATCTATTTCTTATTTAAAAAAGTATCATGTCCCCTCTATAAGCTAGGCAAAATCCTGGCAATGGCTTCAGTAATCAGGTTAAACCTGTGGTTCTTCCATGTTACAGAGTCTGGGGAGGCACAGACCACTTTTTTTGGGAATAAAAGGTTCTTGGTTGAGAGGCTTAAATGACACAAATTCCTTGATTATGAAGAAATATGACCCTAAGGTGCTTCCTGTAAAAAAATAAACAAAAATACAGTTTTTAAGTTTCTAAATGATATGAAATGAAAATGATAAATCTTACTTGGGGACCAGAATTTTCCCCATTTTGAGGCAGAATTCTAGACAGAACTAATGCTACATGAATCATAATCATAATGATGAGAATTCTGATCACATCAAAGAGAGTATTTAATTTTGAAAGCCAAATTCAGTTGTATCCTTCGAGAACTCTGAGTAGCTTTAAAAAATATATGTTCTTCCTATTCATTTAGTGGCTGTGCCTTGGCATTTTTATACACAGGCCTTGGGCCATATTTCATCATAATGACGAAGCAAGAAGACTTTTCCTCCAGACTTGTAGATGCCCTTGACTACTCACAAAAGGACAAAGTAGCCTAGTAAGCAGGTGCAAACATTCAACCTGGTTTTGTTACTCTGAACCCACATAAGGAATTCCATTCAACGGTGAGGATATATCTGACTAGTTCAAAGTGATTCATTAGCACAAAGAAATAGCAGAGTGGGAATAGTTCTCAGAACCTTTGGCAAGCATGCGAAAGCGGGCCCATGACAGATGAACTCAATGAACTAAGAGCTGGGAGTGCTGAGAAATGAATGTGCTGACCTTACAATAGCGAGCAAAACTACATGCCTAGAAAACACAAACTTTCAGACCCTTGTGGGAGAATGTATCCCATTAAGTAGTATTTAAGGGGAGTTGAAGGGGACTGTATACTTATCCATGTCATTAATTAAACTTAGCATAGAGAGGCCATGGATGTGTCTACGTTATTGGTTGATTAACATATTGGGTCAAGAGCATTAGATATTTATCGACTGTTTTTGCATCAGAGACCATAAGGGAAATGGCCCCTCCAAAGTGCATCTATAATTCATGGACCAAATCAGAAGCTGTGCTTGCAGACGTACATTGCTCTGCGTTCTTCCCCCTCATTCAAGTGAGGGCCAGCCGTGCAAAAAAAGGTCCCGTCATGCTGTGCGGGCTTGTTGTTCTTTGTGTTTTTTTTCCAGAGGCTTTGGCTGTCTTGCATCATGGACCAGGACAGTGGCAGAGTGTGGGCTGTGTCGTTTAAAGGAAGTTTATTTTAGTGGATCTTTCTGAGCCTTTCAAGTATGTAATTAGATGAAAATAAATTATTCTATTTCTGGACTGTGTAAAGATGCCTCCTAGAAACTGCTATCAGGTTAAATTGGAAATATATACGTGCAATATATTTTATCTCTTTGATATGTCATGATTATTTAGTAGAGCTATTGCATTAGCCATGATGGTATTCCTCTCCCCGCCCAAGTATTTGTATTTGCATCTAACTTTATAACCTGCTGTGGAAAAAGTGGGTTCTTCCTATACTTTAAAAAAAAATGTTGGAATACATATATGCTATTGATTTTTTATAAAATTATATATTTATTTTGAAATTTTAATTAAAAATCTCTATTTGGGATTTTAAAAAATCAAATGGCAAGTTATCCATGTTGAATTTTTTCTTACAAAACATAACAATTTTAACAAGCCCTTTGTAGAAATTAAGTGAACAAATAAAAATAATTCTTTTATCTTATTATGGAATTTCTCTCTTCAATGGCAAAATATTAAAGTGGAGATTATTAGTCATCCATGAGGGCTATGTAAGTAACCAATTTCATAATTAGATAGCAGTTCAGAACTATTCTTTTCTAATCACCAGGGAACAGCCTTCCGGTCTCCCTAAGTAATTGTGGGGTTAACCAAATCCCTAGTCAGTGTTGGGGTTGATGTGGCGGTTCAGCAGCTGAGCTGAGACTGGAATAAAACATAGATGTTGGGTCCTGGCATCAAATGCTAACTTGCACTATGTTTTCCTCATGCTCCAAGTCCCTCCTGAATCCATGTTTGTGTAATTAGTTTGAACAGATAAAAACCATCCCATAACAAATCTAAACCTGAAAGTACATACAAACTGAAAGTGGCCTGTTTTTAATATTATATTTCAGCTTTCACCCTGTTGAGCCTGTCCATATCTAAGTCAGCAATAGTACTGCAGATAAGATACACATTATGTGTACTTCTTGCCTTGTGTGTTGTAGGACAATATGAATTAAATTATGTGCCTATATTTTAAAAAAAAAAAAAAAACAAGAACAAAAAAACTGTTGATTCTCTGGTGATTGGTAGGTGTGTGTTTTGCCTCCCCTGTTATGGAAGTGTTAGTTTATAGCAATTTCCAGTCATACTGGTCAGGCCTTGCCTCCCTTTCTTTCAGTAAGATTCCTTCTTTACAAGTATGTTTGCAAAACTGCTTTCTAAAACCCACATTTCAGGATGATCGCACCACCCATTATTCGTCTGCGTTGACTTTGTATACTGACCCAGTCTCAAGCCCTCACTTTACCCCCACCACAGCTAGGACCCCTCAGTCTGTTTCCATCAGCCTGCAAGCAAAGTAAAGACAAAGGCCCTGGAGACATCAAACAGACCGAAGGCTCTTGATTGACCACATGGAATTGGGTACACATTCAAAGATGTCTCTACCTCTTCCCAGGCTGGTTAAATGTGGGTAAATTGGCACATCTGCAAGCCAGCTGTTGCCTTTAGCTCCAACCCATCTGAGGTAGGAATCCCAGGAGGTCAAAGAGAAGAGTTCTTCAGTTCTCTGCTGTGCCGACATATGGTGGAGCAAGTGTATCCTTGCCCAGTCTAAGTGTCAGAATGCAGAGAAGGAAGGGTGGCCATATTGACCCTTCTTCCTATTGTTTTCATCTGCATTATGTATTCATACAGTTGTGTGTATTAGGTAAGACAAGTAACCTAGAAACCGGAAGCCTTTGTTCTTTTTCAAACCAGCTGTATATGACCAAGTGGAGCTAGACAATATTTCTAGAGTCTTTGTTTGTTCCTTCATCTGTATTTGTAAATGTGGCATGCTTCAAGAAACAAGAGGATGGTGGGAATCATTTTAAGCTTGCAAAGGACTTGACCAATTGTATTTGTTTAAAGAGATGAGAGGAATTCAAAGCTAGATTATTCCCTTTGAGGAGGGTGGTCACCTTTGACTTCTATTCTGATGTGACCCCCTGGAGAAAACATCAATCAAAATGGGAGCTGTTAGTGACATGAAAAAACAGAGAAGAATTAAAGTCAAAGAGAAACTCAGATGAAATATGTGGGAGTTAGCACAGAATATTAAGGGTATTAATAATAATTTAAGTGTTTCTTTAGGGGGTCAAGTATAATATGAAGAAAGCAAAGACAAACTTCTTTTGCAAGACAAGCAATTAGAAAGAATGAGTAAATCAGCATTAATGAGCAGAGTGAGAGTCCCTTTGGGATTTTTGAATTTAAGAGTTTCCTCTGAAGTCAACTCTAGTTGCTTGTATGAAATCTTTTAGGAGGCGTGGGCCAGAAACAAGCTGTGTGGTTGCCTGTCCTATCTTCCTTCTTTCATCATGCTCTCAGAAGAGCCCAGTGAGGCACTGTTCCCTGTGGGGAAGGAGATAGCACTGTCTTTTTCCCAAAGACTGTGTTTCCTCATTCTAGGCCTTTTTTTCTATTTTAATTCCTCCCTTTGTCTAATTGCACACCTCTGCCCCTCAGAGTTCTCTGAAGAAAAAAAGAAAAAGAAAGGAATATAGTCAATTCAGTGGCTCTGTGGAGTTTATTATTAGCTTTTCTCCAAGGGATATGTGTATTATCCCTGGCAACACCTTCAGTCTATATTAGAAGAAAAGAAGGGAAGAAAGAAAGAAAGAAAGAAAGAAAGAAAGAAAGAAAGAAAGAAAGAAAGAAAGAAAGAAAGAAGAGAGAGAGAGAGAAAGAAAGAAAGGAAGAGAAAGAATAAAAGAAAGAAAGAAAAAGAATAAAAGAAAGAAAATAAAAAGAAAGAAAGAAAGAAAGAAAGAAAATAAAAAGAAAGAAAGAAAGAAAGAAAGAAAGAAAGAAAGAAAGAAAGAAAGAAAGAAAGAAAGAAAGAAAGAAAGAAAGAAAAAGTAAATAATCATGGACAGCCATTGTATATTTCACCAACCAACACAGGGGAATTTCAGGTGTGTTGGTGGCTTATTTGGGGGCATAGGACATGTTCTGAATCACTTCACATATTACCCAACTCTTTTGTTTAAGATAAAGCCAGACGTGTGTCTGTATCAGTCTTTGGGCATCTCATGTAAAGGGGACTCATTATCTATCCTTAAAGGCTTATGTCATGGTTGTGGTACAGACACAAACAGAAATGTAGAAAATAGTTTGGAAAAGGAAGAAAGAGGTTTCCATAACATTTGATGGAAGCCATTTCTCTCTTAAAGAAGTCTTATTTTACCAAAATCCTATTTCCTAAAAACTTTGTGGATGGGAAACAATTTGAATTATCAATATACTTCCTCAATTTGCTTTGTAAAACCAAGTGGCTAGTCTATCATTAGAGAAAATCATAAAAACTGCACACTTACATCTCTGTGGGTCTGTGATCTGCTTCTTTCTTATCTTTTAATTTCTCCCTGATTCTATGAAACTAGTTATGGGTAATAGTTGCCCTATAGATGTTTTTTGTTCTTTTTTTTGTATTTTTCTGAAGTGAGAAGTGGGGAGGCAGACAGACAGATTCCTGCATGCGCCCGACCAGGATCCACCTGGCAAGCCCGCTAGAGAGTAATGCTCTGCCTATCTGGGACGTTGCTCTGTTGCAACCAGAGCTATTCTAGCACCTGAGGCAGAGGCTATGGAGCCATCCTCAGCTCCTGGGCCAACTTTGCTACAATGGAACCTTGACTACTGGAGGGGAAAACAGAGATAGAGAGGAAGGAGAGGGAGAAGCGTGGAGAAGCAGATGGGTGCTTCTTCTGTGTTCCCTGGCTGGGAATCAAACCCAGGACTTTCACATGCTGGGCCAATGCTCTACCCCTAAGCCAACCAGCCAGGGCCCTATAGACATTTTAATCAGATTCCTCATTTTAATTTGCCTTCAGGTGATAGTTTGCTTTCTTAATTAATGCTGCCAAAACACACATTATGTTCTTTACCTGAAACATGGTTGATTACCACTGGTACCTATCACTTTGGTTGTCTAAAATGCTCTTTTCCTCTACAGAGAGGCTGTGCTCTGCTAAACAGCTGCTTCATTTCACCCCAGAGGTTGCTGCATTTTGCTCACTGTAAAAAGAATGCTTATTTATGATAGAGTCTTTAAAGTTCTTCCTATCAAATGGAAAAAGTAAAACCCCATTCTCTGTGATGAATGCGCCTTTCGCATTCTTGTCCCGCCTTCGCTTCCCTTTCTCGTTTTTGCCTCCCTCTCCCACACACTCTCCGTATCTACAAAACTTCACATAATAGAATGCCTAGGTGCAGTCTTGAAAAAAAAAAAACCACTCAAATAATAATGACAATAACAGCAGAGGCAATTTATTGAGCAATTCCTCTGTTTCTGGCTTTATTATAGAGTTTTTGCATTGCATTAGCTCACTTGTTTCCACGACAATCCTATGAAGTAGGAAACACGATTATTCCCCTTGCACAGAGGAAACCCGCAGAGGTTCAGAGTGGCTACACGATGAGTGGAGGAACAGCTGTACTGTGTCTGCTCTGAACCTGTCCATTCTGTGAGCTGAAATTAAGCATTCTAGCTCTCTACATGACTACTGTTCGTTTGAAATAAGAGACACTAGCAAATCTCCATACAGCAGAGTTTTTGTTCTAAAGGGCAATTCTGATCATGAGTCTCTCCCAACTTAAAACTATTCAATTCAATAGTTTATCTCAATTTCCTTCAAAATTAAGTCCAGTTTCTTTTTTAGGATGTTTCCAATCTTCATGGCCTGGCTTGGGCTTCCATCTTGGCTTTCATTGCCCACGATGGCTACTCTTCCCTTTTAAGTTAGCCATATTGCCAGAGATTTGTGTATGTTCCATTTGTCTATTTGCACTCACTTCTTACCCTGGCTGAATCCCACTCCCCTTCAAGTCTCAATTCAGATAATGCTAGCTCTGGGCAACCATCCCATCAGGACAACCTCTGCCTCCCCTACTTGGCTCTCTTCTTGTGTTCGCAGGAAGCCCTGAGCTTGCCTATCTCTGTTTTAATTACTAGCTTTTTCTCTCACAGACTAAATGGGAAGATCCTTGGAGGCAGGGACAGCTTTTCCATCACCGAGTTTCTACCCATGCAATGCCCGCACCCAGTAGCAATAGAGCAATATATGCTCCACAAATGAATAAACGGAGAATCAAGGCTTAACTAAAATAACACTTTGATAAAACTTTAAAGAGTTCATATATGTTAATGCTTATCAATCACTTCAGACTCATTCAAGGGCAAATGATTCCTGTCTTCTTTCGGATCAGTGGGGAATGGCTGGTATAGAAGTGGTATGAGAAAAAAATATAAAACAAAATAAGTTGAGTTAATTTGGCTAAAACTATCTGGAAGAAGTTTTCCTTTTTTGAGGGAGTACATATCTGGATCTATGGGTGGCCACCAAATGAATAAACCTGATTAAAAATATGTATATGTGTCTCTGTTTGTGTTTATTTTTTTATGTTTATTTTTTGCCTAAATCAATTCAAGATGGGTTTCTATCACTTCCTACAAGAGTTATCCTGATATTCTGCCTTGGTTTATATTCTCATAAGTCTTACCTATTTGGGGGGCAAGGGGCATATCAAGTTTTATCACATAATTTAATTGTATAAAATTTTAAAACATTTTTTTCAGACCCTATTTCCAACTGTGCTTCCCACTTCATTCACCCTTTGCCATTCAAAATTTTATTGTAAAACAAACCTGGGAAAATATCCACTAATATTATACATTTGGGTGGGACCTTGTATCTCCATAAGCAAAAAATTATATTATCCCTTTATTTTCAGTAATTGGTTGGGCCAAAACTTTTCAAATAAACAGTACATATTAATTCTCATTTTCAAGTAATTTCGCTGCCAAAATAACTTTGCTTTTGGAGAACTCCACCCATATAGTTTAAATTGCCTTGTACTAAACACGCAGTGCCAAGCTAATAGCCAGGGGTGAAGGCAGGGCTGGTGTTTGCGCATGCGTAGACCACGGGTGGTGATCACACAACGATATACAAGTGATGTAGTATAGAATTGTACACTTGAAACCTATTTAATTAGCCAGTGCAACCCCACTAAATTCCATAAAAGCACATTTTAAAAATAAATACATTGAAACGACTCATGCTCATTAAAAAATAATAATAAAAATAAGTGCATGTTATGACAAGGGAACTAGAGAGTTAATATTTATAGCTCAAAATAATGCTATAACCAACACCAGAAAACACAATAAATCTGATTTCTTACCATTAATGGGTCAATAATTTTATTTTCTTTAAATAATGCACTCTGTCATTAAACAGAATTAACTAAAATACCATGTTCTCAGTTTTAGCAATATTGTGTAAAGACCTAGAAATTCTTTTGTATTACTGATTTGGGGCCTATAGTGTGTACCTCCTGGATTATAAAGTGTGTTTTTCCTTCTCTTCAGTCCATTTCCTTTTATTTATTCTATTAACGGACTTTTAAAAAGATCTCTTCCCAATATACCAAATATAATACTCTTGGTTCTTATTGTTTTATTTCTTTATTTACAGTTTTGATAAAGCCTAATATTTTTTTTCAGGATGCTAAACTTTAAAAGGTAATTAATATAATTTCTCTGATCTTGTTCTTTGAAACCATTCCTGTGCTAATGACTTCCTCTGACTTTGTTAACATACTTGTTGATCTCTAATCCTACTGGTAAATGTAATGCTGCTAATCTTAGCTGTTTTTCATTCCTGTCAGTTCTTCAATGTGTGCCTGAATTATTCTGCAAAGGTGATCATGTAGCTCCCCTTCCTCAAGTGCTCCAATAATTCCTCATAGTACCTCAATGAATGCTTTAGTATTGAATCAAACCTAATCTGCTTATGCAGTTTTATTTACTATTACCTGTCCATGGCTCACAGCTCTAACTCTTAAATTTGATAGTCCTTCTGCATAAGATGATGTTTCACTCTTTCAGGGAGGACACATGCATTGCTTTCTGTCTGAAGGTCATTTTTATCCACCTTGTAAATGAATCAGTGTTTTTACATTAAGATGCTGATTAAATATCATCACTTCTCTACCACATATTAAACATATTTCTTTATAATCTGTTATACTACACTGTAATTGCTAATTTTATAACTATCTTTGGATGGAACACTTGATCCTCAGTGTCAGTTTTGATGTTTTGTTCATTTTGGCATGCACACACAAACAAACACATGTGTGTATATATGATATATATATATGTGTATATATATATATATTGTGTGTATATATATATATTTGTATTTTTCTGAAGTGAAAAGCAGGGAGTCAGAGAGACAGACTACCTCACCTGCCTGACCTGGATCCACCTGGCATGCCCACTAGGGGGCAATGCTCCATTGTACCAGAGCCATTCTATTGCATGAGGCGGAGGCCACAGAGCCATCCTCAGTGCCTGGGCCAACTTTACTCCACTGGAGACTAAACTGTGGGAGGGAAGAGAGAAACAGAAAAGGAGAGGAGGAAGGGTGGAGAAGCAGATAGTGGCTTCTCCTATGTGCCCTGGCTGGGAATTGAACCTGGGACTTCCACACGCCGGGATGATGCTCTACCACTGAACCAACCAGCCAAGGCCTATATTTTATTTATTTACTTATTTATGTATTTATTTATTTATTTATTTATTTATTGTGACAGAGACAGAGAAGGACAGATAGGGACAAACAGGAAGGGAGAGAGATGAGAAGCATAAATTCTTTGTTACAGCATCTTAGTTGTTCATTGATTGCTTTCTCATATGTGCCTTGACTGGGGGGCTACAGTAGACTGAGTGACCTCTTGCTCAAGCCAGCGACCTTGGGTCCAAGCTGGTGAGCTGTGTTTAAACCTGATGAACCTGCACTCAAGCCAGCGACCTTGGGGGTTTGAACTTGGGTCCTCTGCTTCCCAGTTTGATGCTCTATCTACTGCACCACCACCTAGTCAGGTGGTACATATATTTTGTAACGTGTTCTCAAAATGAAGTAAATGTTTGGTAAGTGCATAGGATGGATATACAAATGGATATATAAATGGACTGTGTAAGGTAGTGCTCTTTTCATTACTGCAGCAGTATATATTTATTATTGCCAGCAGGAGCTGGCAAACGTTTTCTGTAAAGGATCAGATAGGAAATATTTGTAGCTTGCAGGTTCTGCCATCTCTGTCACAACTGGTCAACTCTGCCTTGTAGAGCAAAGGCAGTCATAGACAATATAGAAACCAAGGCGTGGCTGTGTTCCAAATAGGTTTCATTTGCAGCCTGACCCATGGTGGTACAGTGGGTAAAGCATTGACCTGAAATGCTGAGATTGCTAGTTCAAGACCCTGGGCTTGCCTGTTCAAGGCACATACAAGAGCAGCTACTACAAGTTGAGGCTTCACACTCCTCTCCCACCACCTTTCTCTCTCAAATTAATTAATATGTATATATATTATATTATATTATATTATATTATATTATATTATATTATATTATATTATATTATATTATATTATATTATATTATATTATATTATAATTTGCAATCAGGTGAGAAGCTAGGTTGCCTGTGGGCCTTAATTTGCCAACCACTGATATAAGAAAAGTGACATGTCATAAGTCTTAAAATGACTATAGATTTTGAACAACAGTCCTTACATGGAACAGAGGATGGGGAACATAGATTTTGAGATAATTTTGAAATCCATGTCCTTCATATATAAAAGCTCTGATTTGCAACCTCTTTGATATAACATTTCTTAACATATATTCCAATAGCTCTTTTATACGTTATTATATCTATCTAGTAACTTAACAAGTGCTGATTGAAAACCTAATCATATTCTACTTGAAGACTTCAAATAAGATGTTCAGATTTAACATCGACTCTTCTCTCTGTCAGTAAAAAATGTATTTTATTACAAAGAGTCAGTAGATACCTAAGCTTTTCCTTGAGAAATACAGAGTTTCTTTTATTTTCCCTTAGTTTCTATTGAATTATTTTTACATACAATTTCATTCTTTCAACTGTTTCCAACATCTCTAAACCAAATAAGAGTTCTCTATCCTAAAATCAATCTAATGGCATGGTGCTTAGGAAGGGCTCCGTTTTGGAGATCAAATAGGAAGAGCTGAGCATTGTAGGTTTATTATTATTTTTTAAGCATTCACCAGTACAACATTTGATGGCTTTTCCCATTGTGAGTCTCCTCTAAGCACTAAGCCAACACAGTCAGAATCAGTGGGTTTGGGAGGAGACAACAAAACTTAGATGAGATTGCTATACATGAGCAAACATATGGATATCATTTAATTATATGGAGGTCATCTTTTGGACATAATCTGCTAGGTTCCACCAGAGCCTAATGTGAAAGCCCCAAAGCAGTAAGTACCCTCGGTCCCCTTCAGAATATTTCACCAAAAACACACACACAAATCTACATTCTGATTGGTTAAGCTTTTGACTAGGTTTACCTAAACCAACCAAAGCACTTTTATACAGATACAATGGTACCTTGAGATACAAATTTAATTTGTTCTGTAACCGAGCTCGTAAGTCAGTCAACTCGTATATCAAACTGCCAATACTGGACCCATGCGCCAGCATGCCAACTAGCGGCAGCTTCCCGAATCACAACTTGTATCTCGGAACTTCACCTGGATCTTGAACAAAAATATGAACCGAATCACAGCTCGTATCTTAAAAAAAATTGTATGTTGGTCTGTTCGTATTTCAAGGTACCACTGTATGATCTTGTCATGGTTGCATCTTGTTTTTTCATGTTTTTTTAAATGCCAAATTACACATACATTATGCTTTTTGTTTTGTTTTATTTCTGTTTGTTTAGCTAGCTAAACACATTATGTAATTTTAGAAGCTTTGGTTTTATAAAGATGCCACTATCTTCAAGTGGTCTTTTAACAGTATAAATCATAAATGTAATATCATAAATTGTCTTAACAAAAACTTCAGGAGCCTGACCAGTAGAGGAGTAGTAGATAAAGCATCGACCTGGAATGCTGAGGTCACTGGTTTGAAACCCTGGACTTGCCTGGTCAAGTTCCATATAGCAGTTGATGCTTCCTGCTCCTCCTCCCCCTTTTCTCTCTCTCTCTCTCTTTCTTTCACCCTCTCCAACATGAATAAATAAAATATTTTTAAAGAAACTTCAGGAACATATTTCTTTGGTGAATTCTATCAAACATTTTAAAAAGAAACACCATATAAGTTGATATAAACTCTTTCAGAAAATAAAGAAGGATGGTTCTCTAACTCTTTAACTCTTTTAAAACTATTTTCATTTAACTAATGCTTCATATCAAGGGCCAGATTCAGTTTATAAATATTTTAGGCTTTGTAAACCGTACGGTCTTAGTCACTACTACCCAACTCCGCTGTTATAGTATAAAACCAGCCAGAGACAATACTGAAATCCATGACGTGGCGGTACTCCAACAAAATGTTATTTACAAAAATAGGCCGCTGATTGGATATGACTTTTGGGCTAGACTTTGCCTATTCCTCATATTCATCTCACAGATTGTGATATGCTATATTTCAATTGGAATTCATTACTATATATGATTTCTTCTTTGTCATGGACTATTTATAAGTGATAGTTAAATTTCCAAATATTTTAGACCTTTCTATCTATCTTGTATATTGATTTCTAATTTAATTCCTTAGCAAAATTTTAATCTTTTGAAGTGTATTAAAAAAATTTTAATGCAGATCATATGATCTATCTTGGACAGTATTCCATGTACAATTTGAAAAGGATATGTATTCTGTAGTTATTAGATTGAATGTTTTATAACTATCAAATACTTCAGGTTGTTTGGCCATGTTATTCACATTCAAATACATTTTTTTTTTTACTTCTATATAAGTGCTTTTGTCTGTGTGTATTTCAGTTACTGAGAGGGTATCAATGTTTCCATCTGTGCTTACAGATTTGCCCTTATCTCCCTTTTGTACTCTTTTATGAATTTTGATGTATATACATTTAGAATTGTTAGGTCTTCTTAACTCTGTTTTCTAGTTACTGGAAGAAAAAAATAATTTTACATGTTTGGACTCTCTTGTGAGAATGCTACCAATGAACATTTTGAGTGACAAACTTTCTGTTGTCTAGGAAGTATAAAATTTTCCACCCTTCCTGGAAAAACCATGTACTGATGATCTACATATCATTGCATCATTTTCACATCATCTTCTGAACTCACTATCTTGGATGCATTTCTGTGCCCAGATGCTAGCTAGCATCAGCAGCTGCAACATCAATGCCCATGTAGCAGTGGCAAAAATAGGAAACTCTTTGCAAGTGGCTGATAGTCTGGTGCGGCCCCCAATCCAGGAACCTGTCTTTGCCAGTGTGTATGATAGTCCTCTTAAACATGTCATTGGTATTTAGAGTAACGTATCTACTCTTAAGTGACACCATATTAGGACACTTACTTTTGATTTCACAAACCCAGTAAGGGGTAAAGTGAATTCACATGATTTGGAAAAGATACAGTAAACTCAATTTTGACTGAAACTGAACTGGGATTTAAAAAAAAATGATGAAAAGGAAAGCATCCCAGAAGCTCTGGAGGTAATTTGATAGCTGATTTCTAATTGGGGAACTACACTTTGTCTGATATGTGACCAGGCACAAGCACAAAACTAACGTTACAGTCTGCTAGGTGAATAGCTCTGTGTATGAAGGACCAAAAGATAGACCCCTATCAGGTTCTTTGAAAGCAAGGTCAAGGCCTACTCAAGCTAACCCATTAAAGAAGTGATTTATTGCAAGGTGATGGTATAGAGCCATTGAGAATGTGAGGCTAAATACTAGAGCATAACTAGGTCTCACGACAAATGGGACTATGGAAAGTTTTGACATCAAGAACGAGATAGTTGGCTGAGACCCTGAGGACCATTTGCAGCGCCGGAGGTCTATTGACTAATTTTGCAATTTCTGATCCATGGACTCTAGGTACCTCAGGGGTGCGCAACGGGTTAGTGCAAAGGATCTTTGAATTCATATGCATATGAGGTGCTGTTGTCTAAAAACATTATCATAGCTAATGCATACATGTTCTGTTGAATGGAGAAATTGAAATCTATATATTTCAAATTGTCTAATATCTGGTTAGAAGGAAGCCCTGAGGCCCTTAAGGAGAGCTACAAGACTGCCACTTGATGGCGCTCTCTACTGCAAGCAGAGAAGTAGAACCATTTACATTTCAGTAAGGATAGAACAGTCAGATTTAACCTGAGTTTACTGGCAAACTATTTTTATTTATTTCGATGCCCTCTATAGATTGGCATTCTGGTCAACTGCCTGCCATGTCTAATCTGGTTAGTGTATATGTACCATCTTATTTGTTTGTTTGTTTGTTTATTTACTTTGCTTACTTATATTGCTGTGATAATGTTTTTTTTTTAATATTTTAAAGTGTCAGTAAATTTGCAGTAGTTTTTAGTAATCTTTTGGAACACTGACAATTCTTCATTCTATTGTAGACCTTAAAAACTTTTCTGGCTTTTAAAAGAGATCCTCATACATGAAAAATGTAAAAACTACTGTATTGAACTCTAAAGTAACCAGCTCCTAAAACAAAATCTGTTTTTATTTTACTGTGGGTTGTGTTTTTTATTTATTTATTTATTTATAAGCTCACTGTCATTTATAAATGCAACCAGAGTGTCCTCTTTCATTCAGAGATTGCTATTTCATTTTATTAATTTACTCAAATACCCACTTTCTCTATTACAGAAATTGCTTCTCATTTGACATCCCTTCTCCGTCTATCCCCACCCATCCCCCACTGAGGAAACTAAGGCCATGTCATTTTGTAGAAACGTCACAATTTACATCATCACCTGTCTATATTTCTCTTTCAGAATAATTGCGAATCTGTGGCATTATAAAAAGTCTTTCAGCTTAAACAATTCTGAAATTTTTCGTAGAGTTTTCCAGATGTTTTCTCTGAATGGAAACTTTGTTAAACCATAATCTGTCAGGACTTCCAAAAACTCTCAGTTGGTTGTTTTTTCCTCTTCCTGTCTATGCTCCAATTTGAAATTGAGTTCTGTGTCACCTCAGTTTGGGAAGATTTTTCTTTGTCCTTTTATTTTCTTCCGTGGACTACTCTGTACTTTTAAAGGAATAAAACATCATTTAAATGAAATGTACAAGGTAATTACCACTGAGTTCAATGTTATTATACTTATCAATACAGTACTACAAGTTTGTGAAATAAACATTAGGTCCTGCAAATTTAATAGTTTCCTGTTGAAAAAAAACAAAACAAAAAACCTCACCAAGTATTTGCAGTCCAGGGTATGGAATTTAACAAGTAAATAGTTCATAGTGTGCCAAAATTGAATTGCCAAATGATTGACTACATCCTATACCACACCGGGAAAAGGCCACTATTGTTTGTACAAGTGTGTTTCATTCAATATTTGACTTTGGTAGATAAATAGGCTGACGTTGGCATTTCTAAATTAACCTTTGTTTTCAAGTAAGTATGGATGAGGGAGTGTAGGAAATCCTGACATGACATATCCTGCTCACATTCAGAGTTTGCTGATTTAAATTTGGTTGATTAGGCCCAACTTAGTGAATCTTTTATGTTACTAGCAGTGGTATATAAGAAAACTGACAAATATTATTTGTTGTTTTCAGGAAGGAACAACAAAAGGCAAAACTGAAAGGAATAGATGGTGGTTTTAAGGTAGTAAAATGCAGATAAAATTATTCCTTATGACCACATACTGACACTAACACAGTTTCTTTACTGAAAGCTGTTTGGACTACTATACATATGTCATTAGCACTAGCTAGCTTATACTGTATAATTTTTCCCCAGTTGTTTATTTGAATTGGGTTCACTATAATTAATATATTCTATGATGGCTCTATTGATCAATTCAATAACAAATACCAAATTTAGAAATTCTTTTTACATTTCAAAACATTCTCTTCTATGCACATCACACACATACACACATGTGTGCCTACAGTCATTGGCATATTGGCTTTCTAAAGTAATAAATTACCTAGAGATAAAAGATGATGCATATTTATATAATTGTTAAAGAATAAAACACTATTAATTATTTGAAGGCAGACATAGGTATGTATTTGAGAAAGAAGAAATATCTCACTATAATGATTATGATTAAAATGACATTTGTACCAGAAATTAGAGTTTATACACTTCTTGTCTTTCAACTCCTCTGATACATAACCTTATAAAGAAGGGACAAGGAGTTTTAGCATTTTAATTTTGCAGATTAGAAGTCTGTGACTCAGAGTTTAAATTACTTGCACAAGGTTACCACAATTACCAAAGGCCAGGGCTCAAACTTAAAATCACAGATGTCTGTTTTCTAATACTATGATACTTCCAGTCAGTACATTACCTAATTTTTAAAAATAAGCAAATTGTAGCAGTGGTTTTCTGGAATTAAAGAAATAAAAAAAAATAAATAAAGAGCTTGACCATATATGGACACGATCCCAACAATTTAGTCTGTTTTTCTAGTAACTCACAGAGGATGGTTTAAGGCTAATAAAATTGAAGAGCAGATTATTGTCATTGAGGAGGTTGTTGGAAAGGGCACTGCCACCATGACTTTCCTAAACCACAAAATTGATACGTTGCAAACAACATTTTGGTCAACTTTGCTTTTTTTTTTTTGCATTCTGCATCTAATGAATAAATGGCATCCTCACCTATGCAGTGATACAATCTAAAAACTGGGACTCATTCTCCATTTCTGCCCCATTTTCTTCCCTTTCATCATATCAATCTCTTAACCCACTTATATCTCATAAATATGTTTTCCAGCCCATCTCACCTCCCTCAGAACTTCAACCAATCTGCTGTATACTGGTCTCAATTTGTTTCCAAAATAAGAAGAGTGAGAGATAAGGGAGGAGAAGGTGGAAACCAGCATGGTATTCTTCCATCCCATTTGGAATCCATTGCCCTGTGCTCCAACAAGCTCTTCAAGTTCTGGAGTGTCCACTGTTAGCTTCAGCCTTCCATGTCTCCATTCATTTCTCCTGGCCCTGGTAATGTGTCTTAGGGGGGATATCTGCTGCAGCTTGGGGAGCCACTTGCCATAGGGAGGGGAGGTCTTTCCAGTTCTTTCACAATTCATTACAGCACGGTCTTAGTCCATGTGCAAGCCTACTATTATAAGACCTGCAATTTGTTGTAAAATGCTTCTGAGATAGTACACATGCCAATGTTTAAAAAAATCTTTAAATCCAGGGCCAGTGCCCTAACCCAGCATCCACTTCAAAGGGCTGGCCTACCTGATCTTAGAAAGACTATACTCCAGCCATAGAAATATACATTCTTCCTTTATTCATTCATATGCACAGCGAATTTGAGAAAAGGATTTCTATTCACCAATCTAATTCTTTGGTTAATCAATCTGATGAATGTTAGAAATAAGCTCATTTTGCAAAAATTATTTATTCAAAATACAGACACTGACCATGTTGTGAAGACTTCTCATGCTTATGTGTGAACATCATTATTAGAATCCAGTGAGAGGCCTTGATCCTTTACCCGTGGGGACATTGCTGAAATGCTACATCCCCAGACTGTTTTAATTCCAGCTGTGGACGCTGTAGGACTTTGCCTGATGATGCACATGAAGTAGCCCTGCATCTGGAATCCTGCTGTATCTAATAAACCTCTCCTGCAAGGCCGAGGGAACCTTGAGTCACCGAGGTACATCATGTGAGCTACCTTTTGGATTTATATGTCAATGTATGTGCAATAAATAAATATCCATATATTGATATATGGCAGAATTTGGTCTTTCTCTCCCTTCCTCCATTCTTCTCTCTCTCCTCTCTTCCTCCCTTCTTTCTCTCTCCTCCTTCTTTTCTCTCTCTCTTTCAAGTCAATGGGGGAAAATGTCCCTTTATAAAATAATTACACCTAAAGTTGTACAAGAGCAGTTCTGTAGGTCACCTTGGTTCCACACATGCTGATACAATGATTTGGGTGTATATTGTAATGATTTGTATTAATACTTCTTTCCAAGTACTGGATGTAGATTCAGAATTATCAGGATCTCTTTTAGTTTCTTGAAAGTATAAAAAGAAAACAACAGAAATATACTCATTGGCTAAAAACTGTTAACTATTTAGTATTAAAATATTTTATTACAAAAAATTTTATTAATTAAAAAAAACGTTGCTTGCTTTATATTTTCACTAATAATGCCTCACTTAACCTATGCTTTACTTTTTAAGATATTTTTGAAATATATTTTTTATCCTTATATTTGACTATAAAGTTTCCATGGTAATGATATATCTTTCCATAGCCCCATCCATTTCCTTCTAGGAAAATAGCAGCTCAAAAAAGTTTGTTTTTATTTACATAAGTGTCCAAATGATTTTTTTCTTGTACTTCTATTTTGTGACTAAATTTTATAGTACTCTATAATTTATCCTCTTAAAATTATTTTATATCACAGAGTCATTCTGTTTATGGATGCATACATCCATAAACAAGGATATATACAAATACACTGTTTAAATATATACATTAATATATACCTAGAGGATTTTTGTTAAGATATACCATCCATTAGTGATTTAGTTATTAATCTGATAATTACCATATGAAAATATAAGCAGGCTGATAAATAAGAGACATCCACTGGATGGAATGGACAGTAGAGTTCAAAACTATTTTTATTCTAAATAGGTCTATCTTTCAATGAGGGAAAAGGTCATGGAAATCTGATAGCATCAGGGCATTAGTAGAGAGACCTGGAGAGTATGGGAAAATAGTTTGCTCACCTGATGGAGGGTATGACCGTATCCAATTTTATTTCATTTCTGGCATCTGCATGAAGGACCTCTGCTCTGTTAGAAATATCAGAACTGTGAGACAACCACTCACAGACCTATAGATCATGTGTACAAAGAACAATGCCCTTCGAGGATTAGTGTTGGGAACTTGATCTGCAAACTTGCCTTTAATCATATCAAGGATCCAAAGAATAGATAATAGGCATAATGGCATCTATTTTCAGGCTAATCACCTGGGTAATTTTGCATGTAGGTTAGCATGTTATTAATTCATAGTGCACTCATATTTCACTCCAGTATTGTCCGTGTACTGATGGGACCATTAGCTGAGTTTTTTATCTTGTCTGCACAGTTTTGACTACAGTCACCCCTTCTTATTCATGGGGGATATATCCCAGGACCCACAGTGGATACCTAAAATTACAGATAGTACTGAAGCCTATATACACTAAGATTCTTTCCCTATGCGTACATATCAAGATAAGCTTTAATTTATAAATTAGTCATAATTAGAAATTAACAATAATAACTAATAATAAAATTGAACAATTATGATAATATACTATAACAAAAGTTATATGAATATGTTCTCTTTCAGTGAACTAGCAAATATTTATTTTTCCTTCTTCAAATTTTACAAATGGAGGATTTTTTTTCTCACCATCAATCTTAGCAAACTCAGCTTGCAAATTTTTTTCTTATTAAGTCAAGAACTTTTACCTTTTCATTTTATGACTTTTCTTTGGCCTATCTGAATTGCCAACATCACTATTTTTACACTTTGGAGCAGTTATTAAGTAAAATAAGGTTTATTTGAACACAAGCACTGTGATGCCAGGCAGTCAATCTGATAACTGGGACAGCTATGAAGTGACTAACTTGGAGCGTGTACAGAATGCGGACATTAGGCAAAGGGATGATTCAGGTCCCAGATGGGATAGAGTGAGGTGGTGCATGATTTTATCCCACTACTTAGAACAACACTCAATTTAAAACCTAAAAATTGCTTATTTCTGGAATTTTCCATTTAATATTTTTTGGGCCAGGGTTGACCACTAGTAACTAAAACCACAGAAAACAAAACAACAAATATGGTGATGACTATACTAACCTTCTATGACAGAAGCCTTGGAACAGTTCATAGTCAGTGAGCTCAGTGACTAATGTTAGCAAAAGAGCTAAATCTAATTTATCATAGGTCTCACTGTCTTTTCTGGACTGAGACCCTTGCGGGCTATGCTTATAGTCTAGTGTTTCATAAAGTCTCATCCTCTGTCAATTTTTATGTGAACCACCTGAAGAGATTATTAAACATGGAGATTGTTGGGCCTCACACAAGATCATGAAATCAGAATATCAGGGTTGGGGACCATGCCTCTTTTTTTTTGACAGAGAGAGTGAGAGAGTCAGAGAGAAAGAGACAGAAAGGGACAGACAAACAAAAAAGGAGAGAGTTGAGAAGCATCAGGTCTTCATTGCAGCACCTTAGTTGTTCATTGATTTGCTTTCTCATATGTGCCTTGACCTGGGGGTTGCAGCTGAGCCAGTGACTCATTGCTCAAGCCAGCCACCTTGGACTTCAAGCCTATGACCTTTGAGCTCAATCCAATGACCATATAGAGTCATGTCTATGATCCCACACTCAAGCCAGCAACCCCATGGTCAAGCCGGATGAGCCTGTGCTCATAACCTCACGGTTTCCAACCTGGGTCTTCCGTGTCCCTGTCCGATGCTATATCCACTGTACAACTACCTGGTCAGGCGAGACCACAACTCTTGAGTGTTAAACAAATAACATCTTTTAGTAAGTCTCAATAAATGCTTAAATATTAGAAACACTCTCTTAAACAACTATCTTCCAACAAATCTAGATAATTATTTTTCTATCTTGAAGTCTCTACATATTTCTGTATACTGTACATCTTTCAAGAAGGTCATGGCCAGGGCGACACCTCTCTGCAGGAGGAAATACAATGTTTTACAACTTTTTTTGAGTCCTTTTCTTTATTTTCAAAAAAATAATTTATTGAATTTATAAGGGTGACATCGATTAATAAAATTATATAGGTTTAAAGTGTACAACTCTATGATATATCATCTGTATGTTCTATTGTGTATTTACCACCTGAAGTCAAGCCTCCTTCCATTGCTTCCCCCTTTACCCTCTCCCACCGCCCTCACCCCCTTCTCTCTGGTAACCGCCACACTTGTCTCTGTCTATGAGGTTTTGTTGTTTGTTTAGTCGCTTCACTTATTTCACCCAGTCCCCCAAACCGCTGGCACTCTAGCAGCTCTCTGTTGGTTCTTTGAATCTATAAGTCAAATCCCATTTTATTAGTTCATTAGATTCCTCATAAGAGTGAAATCATATGGTATTTTTCTTTCTCTGACTGGCTTATTTCACTTAGCACAATCCTTTCCAAATCCATTCATGCTATTGCAAAGGGTGAGATTCTTCTTTTTTTTTTTTTTTTTTTTTTTTTTTACAGCCGAGTAGTATTCCATTGGGTAAATGTACTACAGCTTTTTTATCCACTCACCTACTGATGGGCACTTGGGCTGCTTCTAAATCTTGGCTTTTGCAAATAATGTTGTGACGAACCTAGCTATTTTCTATTCTCAACCCTTTTTTCTTCTTCATTAGCATTCAACCAACTTGGTTCTCCTATCTTTGCTTAGTTGCTCTTCTGCTTCCTGCTCTTCTCCTCCCCTTTTCTCTCAGTTCATTCTCTGTTTCTGGTTCATTCTTGGTCCCTTTCATCTCATCTTTTCTCAGAAAGGAGAGATATAGTATATACATCTGCAGCATGTACCAGATACATTTTGATGGTGTAAGTTTCTAGGAGATTAGTGAAGAAGTCTGATGTGTGAAGAAGAAAGTCCAGTGTCTGGGGTGATATGATTCAGTGATATGTGTAATGAAGGACGTATCATCAAATGATTCCAGAGCTGTGGGGAGGCTCTGGGTCTTTAATGGGTACTCCCATGAACCTGGTGCCTCCAGATCTGGACATAAAAGGCAAGAGTGGTGCCACAATTCTAGCCTAAAAACGTGGTGAACAGCAATAGTACATCTGGTTGTATTAGAACCTCTGATACCAGTTTGGTAATTGACTGCCTTTCTCTCACCACACTGATAAGTTTTTCCAGTTCAACAAAGTTCACTGTATGAAGCTGAAATGTTGCACTATGTTTCACACATATCCTGTGTGTGTTTCCTTAAGTGGGCAGCCCCTGGGTTTGTCCATGCTAACTTGCCAAAGTTCTAGCAGAGTTCAGGGCCCTAGGTAACCATAAAAAACAAACCCACATCACCGAACATTTAGTGAGAAATGTGTATTTCACTGAAGAGTTCTTTGAAAAGAACAAGAGGCTTATGTTAAATGTCACACAGCAAAAACCTATACAAAAGCCCATTAGTCATTTCTGTTCTTTTCCGAGTTTATTTGGTCCTTTAACCACTAAGTCCACTCTGTAGATGCTTTCTGAAAAGCTTCTCTACTTTTTACCTCTCCTCTGATCTTGGTTACAGAACCAGGGATCTTCCTAATCGGTCTTTCTATAAAGTTTTCCCATATTATTTATTTAATGAGTAATTTAAATCTGTGACACTTTAACCCCCAAATTCATTTCCTTTGTTTCAAAACCATCCAACTCCTTAATAAGATGATCCACCCTCTTCAGAAATCAATGAATGATTGATAATATATCTCTTTCCTTTCTTGTTACAAATACAGCTCTTAAAATATATTTGCATGTAATATATAAAACACATGTATAATTTGTGCATGTTATAACATGCCTAAGTTATACATTGTATTACTTTTAATTATTTGATGTCATGCAAAGTTCTAAACTTTCTGATCCTCAGTACTTGTCTCAAAAAGTAATTAAAGTCAATATGTATAAGTGAGATTTGTGTCTGCCTACAGAAGTGTATGCTGTTAGTATTTATCATGTATATAATATCATTGGATATTACCTTTAGATTTTTTTAAAAAAAAATAGAAGTCTCAAAGAAAAGGAAAAATTAAAGGAAAGTGACAGCTTCCTATCTAGCTCAGGACGCAACTTAATAAAAAATACTTAAAGAAGTTTAGTATTTTTTCCTCTTTAATAGACTTGGCAAGATTCAAGTGTAGCTCTTTGACCTTGCTTTGCACTCCAAGCAAAAATCTTATCTCCGTTAGAATTTCTGCTTTTTTTCTAAGTCCCACTTAGCGGCCATGATTATACGATCTCCTCTTTCACTTGCTAAGTGTCAAAATTTAAATAGGGACGTGAATAGGGAGCTGTCATTGCTTTGGCTCTAGGCACCTTGCCAGGTTGTGAAGTTGAATATTCAGTTGGGTTTGTATCTCATCATTACAGCCATGGCCTTCCAGGGGGGACCAAAAGAGCCAGACAGCAATGAATTAATGAAGCTCCGTGGGAAGTCTAAATAGAGACAAAAGTTTTCATCTATATTTGTTTAAGGATGTTGAAGCAAAGCCTGCGTTCCAAATGCCGTGTCTAATTTAAGAGCAGGCCTACGTGGTAATAGCCCAATATCACCATGTCCCCACTGCCTGCTAAAGCTGATACCGGGGGACATCATGCTGCGGAAACAATTATGTCAACATAATTGGAATTTTTTTTTTTTTTTTTGCCGCATTTCTGCCTTAATTAAAGCTCATCTTACATCTTTGGGAAGGAAGTGTTTCCTCATAATTTTGAGGTATATTCAAGTGTCTTTCAAAAAATAAAGCCTTGATGAAACACACAAAGGAAGGCAGAGTGGATTAGACACACAGTTGAGTGGAGGCTGTTACCTCAGGTGATCTAGGTTTGAATTTCAGTCCTGCCACCTACTGACTACATGACCTTGGGCAAGTGACTTAAAACCTGTAAGTCTAGGGGTTTTATTTTTTCCCTGAAAATCTCTGCAAAGAATATGTACTTCTGATTACTTTTGTGAAGAGTAACTTGCTCATGAAAGTATCTTGAGGAGTATAGGGGTGTAGGTGGGGTCCTGGGTAAGTATTTTGGTAGCTAAACTGCTATGCATAAGAAAATAACAGAATAGCCTGACCAGGCAGTGGCAGAGTGGACAGAGCATCAGACTGGGATGCAAAGGACCCAGGTTCGAAACCCCGAGGTCGCCAGCTTGAGCGCGGGCTTCTCTGGCTTCAGCAAGGCTCACCAGCTTGAGCCCAAGGTCGCTGGCTTGAGCATGGGGTCATTCTGTTTATTGTAGCCCCCCCCCCTGTCAAGGCACATATAAGAAAGCAATCAATGAACAATTAAGGTGCTGCACAAAGAATTGATGCTTCTCATCTCTCTTCCTTCTTGTCTGTCCGTCCCTATCTTTCCCTCTTTCTGTCTCTCTCTGTCCCTGTCACACACACAATAAAAGAAAGAAAATAAGAGAATATTATTTATATTCTGGAAAATAGTATAAAGAGTAGGAAGGATTTTAGAAGATAAAGTGGGGGTGAGGAGTTATCAAAATGGCATAAAGCTAGACCCATAAGGGTTCATTGATCTCACACAGTGAGTAGAGAACTGGACTTTAAGACTTTTAAGATATTGTATAACAAGAACATCTAATATTAATATACTATTTTTAATACTGTGATGTAATCCCTCTCATTATTCTGGAATCCTTAATGATATCC